>NC_132930.1:32669228-33308395 GCF_047675955.1 Chlorocebus sabaeus
GGGATGCTAGAGGAGGGCAGTGGGAGTGAGACTGGCCCTTCCGTTTCTGTGGGAGCTGGGTGAGGCCTGTGATTGCTGGCTTTCCCCCACTTCCTGGACAATCTGCATGACTCAGCAGAGGCAGCCATAATCCTCCTAGGTACACAGCTCCAGTGACCTGGGAATCTCACCCCCATCCCCCACAGCAGCTGTAGCTAGACCTGCCCAAGGAGATTCTAAGCCCAGACATGCCTAGCCCCGCCCCCCACCTGATAGTCCTTCCCTGTCCACCCTAGTAGCAGAAGATAAAGGACATTTCATCTTGGGAATTCTAGGATCCCACCCACCACCAGTCCCTCTCCACACTTCTGCAGTTGATGCTTTCTGGAAAGTGCCACCTCCTGGCAGGAGGCCAACCAGCACAAAAATAGAGTATTAAATCACCAAAGCTAAGAACCACCATGGAACCCATTGCACCCTGTGCCACCTCCACCAGAACAGGTGCTAGTATCCATAGCTGAGAGACTCATAGACAGTTCACATCACAGGACTCTGTGCAGACAAGCCTCAGTATCAGCCCAGAGTCAGGTAGATTCTCTGGATGACTAGACCCAGAAGAGAGACCACAATCACTGCAGTTTGGCTCACAGGAAGCCACATCCATAGGAAAAGGGGGAGAGTACTACATCAAAGGAACACCCCATGAGACAAAAAAATCTGAACAAGAGCCGTCAGCCCTAGACCTTCCCTCTGACAGAGGTTACCCAAATAAGAAGGAACCAGAAAACCAACCCTGGTAATATGAGAAAATGAGGTTCTTCAACACTCCCAAAAGATCACACTAGTTCACCAGCAATGGATCCAAACCAAGAAGAAAAAGAATTCAGGAGGTTAGTTATTAAGCTAATCAGGGAGGGACCAGAAAAAGGCAAAGCCCAATGCAAGGTAATCCAAAATATAATACAGGAAGTGAAGGGAGAATTATTCAAGAAAATAGATATCTTAAATTTTAAAAAATCAAAAATTCAGAAAACTTAGGGCACACTTTTAGAAATGTGAAATGCTCTAGAAAGTCTCAGCAATAGATTTGAACAAGTAGAAGAAAGAAGCTTTCAGAGCTTGAAGACAAGGTCTTCAAATTAACCCAATCCAACAAAGACAAAGAAGAAAGAATAAGAAAATATGAACAAAGCCTCCAAGAAGTCTGTGATTATGTTAAATGACCAAACCTAAGAATAATTGGTGTTCCTGAGGAAGAAGACAATTCTAAAAGCCTGGAAAACATACTTGGGAGAATAATTGAGGAAAACTTACCTGGCCTTGCTAGAGACCTAGACATGCAAATACAAGAAGCACAAAGAACACTTGGGAAATTCATCACAAAAATATCTTTGCCTAGGCACATTATCATCAGGTTATCCAAAGTTAAGACAAAGGAAAGAATCTAAAGAGCTATGAGAGAGAAGCATCAGGTAATCTATAAAGGAAAACCTATCAGATTAACAGCAGATTTCTCAGCAGAAACCCTACAAGCTAGAAGAGCTTGGGGCCCTATCTTCAGCCTCCTCAAACAAAACAATAATCAGCCAAGAATTTTGTATCCAGTGAAACCAAGCATCATATATGAAGGAAAGATAGAGTCATTTTCAGACAAACAAATGCTGAGAGAATTTGCCATTACCAAGCCACTGCTACAAGAACTGCTAAAGTGAGCTCTAAATCATGAAACAAATCCTGGAAATACATCAAAACAGAACTTCTTTAAAGCATAAATCACACAGGGCCTATAAAACAAAAATACAAGTTAAAAAGCAAAAACAGAACAAAAAAAGGGTACACAGGCAACAAAGAGCATGATGAATGCAAGGGTACTTCACATTTTAATACTAACATTGAATGCAAATGGCCAAAATGCTCCACTTAAAAGATACAGAACCGCAGAATGAGTAAGAACTCATCAACCTCATCAACCAACTATCTGCTGTCTTCAGGAGACTTACCTAACACATAAGGACTCGTATAAACGTAACGGGGTGGAAAAAGGCATTTCATGCAAATGGACACCAAAAGCGAGCAGGGGTAGCTAGTCTTATATCAGACAAAACAAACTTTAAAGCCACAGTGGTTAAAAGAGACAAAGAGGGACATTAAATAATGGTAAAAGGCCTTGTCCAATAGGAAAATATTACAATCATAAACACATATGCACCTAACACTGGAGCTCCCAAATTTATAAAACAATTACCAGTAGACCAAAGAAATTAGATAGAAAGCAACACAATATAGTAGGGGACATCATACTCCACTGACAGCACTAGCTAGGTCATCAAGACAGAAAGTCAACAACAACAACAAAAACAAAAACAAAAACAAAAAAAAAGCAATGGATTTAAACTATACCTTAGTTTATGGACTTAACAGATATATACAGAACATTTCATGCAACAGCCACATAATACATTCTATTCAACAGCGCATGGAACTTTCTCTGAGATAGACCATATGAGAGGCCATAAAACAAGCCTCAATAAGTTATATCAAGCACTCTCTCAGATCACAGTGTAATAAAACTGGAAATCAACTCCAAAAGGAACCTTCAAAACATGCAAATACATGGAAATTAAATAACCTGATCTTGAATGAGCATTGGATCAAAATAAAATCAAGATGGAAATTTAAAAATTCTAACTGAATGACAATAATGACACAACCTATCAAAACCTCTGGGATACAGCTAAGGTGGTGCTAAGAGGAAAGTTCATAGCCCTAAACATAATATTGAATGGGGAAAAGTTGAAAGCATTCCCTCTGAGAATAGGAGCAAGACAAAAATCTCTCCACTCCTCTTCAACATAGCATTAGAAGTCCTAGCCACAGCAATCAGACAAGAGAAAGAAATAAAGGGCCTCCAAATTGGTAAAAAGCAAAATGTCCCTGTTTGCTGACAATATGATCATTTACCTTGAAAACCCTAAGGACTCCTCCAGAAAGCTCCTAGAACTGATAAAATAATTCAGCAAAGTTTCCAGATACAAGATTAATGTATGCAAATTAGTAGCTCTTCTATACACCAACAGTGACCAAGCAGAAAATCAAATCAAGAACTCAATCCCTTTCACAACAGCTGTAAGAAAATAAAATAAAATACTTAGGAATATACATAACAAAGGAGTCCAAAGACCTCTATAAGGAAAACTACAAAATACCGGTGAAAGAAATCATAGATAACACAAACAAATGGAAACACATCCCATGCTCATGGATGGATAGAATCAATATTGTGAAAATGATCAAAAGCAGTCTAGAAATTAATTGCAATCCCCATCAAAATACCACCACCATGCTTCACAAAGTTAGACAAAACAATTCTAAAATTCATTTGGAACCAAAAAAAGAACCTGCATAGCCAAAGCAAGACTAAGCAAAAAGAACAAAACTGGAGGCATCACACTACCTGATTTCAAACTATACTATAAGGCCATAGTCACCAAAACAGCCTAGTACTGATATAAAAATAGGCACATAGACCAATGGAGCAGAATAGAACCCAGAAATAAACCCAAATACTTACAGCCAACTGATCTTTGACAAAGCAAACAAAAACATAAATTGGGGAAAGGACACCCTTTTCAACAAATGGTGCTGGGGTAATTAGCTAGCCACATGTAGGAGAATGAACCTGGATCCTCATCTCTCACCTGATACAAAAATCAACTCAAGATGGATTAACGACTTAAACCTAAGACCTGAAACTATAAAAATTCTAGAAGATAACATTGGAAAAACCCTTCTAGACATTGGCTTAGGCAAGGATTTCATAACCAAGAACCCAAAAGCGAATGCAATAAAAACAAAGATAAATAGCTGGGACTTAATTAAACTAAAGAGCTTTTGCACGGCAAAAGGAACAGTCAGCAGAGTAAACAGACAACACACAGAGTGGGTGAAAATCTTCACCATCTATATATCTGACAAAGAACTAATATCCAGAATCTACAACGAACTCAAACAAATCAGTAAGAAAAAAAATCCATTAAAAAGTGTGATAAGGACAAGAATAGACAATTCTCAAAAGAAGACATACAAATGGCCAACAAACACATGAAAAAATGCTCAACATCACTAACGATCAGGGAAATGCAAATCAAAACCACAATGCAATACCACCTGGCTCCTGCAAGAATGGCCATAATCAAAAAATTTTTTTAAAAAGTAGATGTTGGCATGAATGTGGTGAACAGTGAAAACTTCTATGCCGCTGGTGGGAATGTAAACTAGTACAACTACTATGGAAAACAGTGCAGAGAGTCCTTAAAGAATTAAAAGTAGAACTACCATTTGATCCAGCAATCCCACTACTGGATATCTACCCAAAGGAAAAGAAGTCATTATTCAAAAAAGATACTTTCACATGCATGTTTATAGCAGCACAATTCACAATTGCAAAATCGTGGCACCAACCCAAATGTCCATCAATCAATGAGTGGATAAAAATTGTGAGAGATACATATATATAAAATGAAATACTACTCAGCCACGAAAAGGAATGAATTAATAGCATTTGCAACGACCTGGATGAGATTGGAGACTATTATTCTAAGTGAAGTAACTAAGGAATGGAAAACTAAACATCGTATGTTCTCACTGTTATGTAGGAGCTAAGCTATGAGGGTACAAAGGCATAAGAATGATACAATGGACTTTGAGGACTTGGGGGGAAACGTGGGAGGGGATGAGGGATAAAAGGCTACAAATATGGTGTAGTGTATACTGCTTGGGTGATGGGTGCACCAAAATCTCATAAACCACCACTAAAGAACTTACTCATGTAACCAAACACCACCTGTACCCCAATAACTAATGGGAAAACAAAAAATAAAATAAAATAAAATAAAATAAAAAGTAATTTAAAATACAAAACATTTTATATGTGCTAGGGAATTATATCTCCTTGATCCTAAACTGTGAAAATAAATTATGGAACTTAAGTGTATGACCCAATTATCTTCTAGATGTGTCCCATCCTTCAAATCTATCCTCTCCAGGTCATATCCACAAGCAATAATCCCTTCTACCAACTGTCATCAGGTTAACTTGTCTACATCAATACCGAATTCATAGTCTTTTAACAAAGTAATTGTTTGCTGCAGACATTTTTAGTACATGGCTTTTCTCTTTAGTATATTTCTCTTTCCCTTATCTCCACGAATGGCATCACCACCTATTTATTCAGTTTTCCAAATTATTCATCTGGGAGGAATCTTTGACTCCTCATTTCTCATCACTCCGGCATTCTATCAGCCTAAGTCCTATTGAACCTTCCTCCTAAATATCTCTAGGATTAGTCCATTTGACTTCATCCCCCCCCCAACCCCCGCCCCTAACTTTTTCAGACCAAAGCCATCTCTGCCAAATACTAAAACAGCCACTTTATCTCCCCTTTTCCACTTTGATCCCTGCAACTCAAATTTTATCATTTCTCCCCTCTGTTTAAAACTCTTCCTCTGGACTGTATTTACCTAAGTTCTTAAACTGACTCATAAGGCTCTTAATAATCTGGCCCTTGATTTCTTCTCCAACCTCAACCACCACCATTTGTCCATTTGTGCATACCAGTATTCTCCACTCTTCCCAGTTTTCCTGCATCAAGAATATATGCCCATGCTATCCATATTGCTTTGAACATTCTCTGTCCTCACCTCTTCAAGCAGCCCCCTCCTCCTGCTCAAACATGAGAGCTCTGCTTGCATCTTTTTCTGTAAGAAGCCTCCATTAACACCACTCTCAAAAATGGCTTAGGAGCCCTTCCCCCCATGCTCCACCAGCAGGCCTGCCACATGTTATGGTAACTGCTTTCCTACATTCACGCCATTGTCTTGCTTCCATTATCACATCTACTACTAATTCTGATTCTTCTTCTTTACTCTTATAAGGATGCTTGTGATTACAGTGGGGCTCTCCTGGATAATCCAGATAACCTCTCCATGTCAAGATCCTTAATCACTTCCGTAAAGCCCCTTTTACCATGTAATATCACATAGCCACAGCTTCTGAGGCTTAGGACATGGGCTTCTTTGGGGACAGAGGATGGCTTAGGACATGGGCTTCTTTGGGGACAGAGGATCATTATTCAGTCTACTCAAGGTGAAGGTTGGGAAACAGAGTAGGTAGAGTATTCTAGGCTGAAAGAACAGTGCACGCAAAGTCTGAGATAAGAAGCACAGTGCACTCAGATCCTGAAAGAAGACAATGTGGGTAGAACCCAGACAGAAAAAAAAAAAAAAAAAGTTATGAGATGAGAAGAGAGACATAAAAATGTGCCAGATGGTATACAGGCTTGTTTCCATGTTGAGAACCTTGGTTCCAAACATAACAGCAATGAGAAGCCATTGGAGTCCATCATGCATTGGGAGTGTTATAATCAGATTTATGTATTTTTAGAAGATCACTCTGGCTTCAGTGTAAAGAATGGACTGGAGATGCCAAGGGTGGGAGTGGAGGGAAATTTCATTTACATTTCTGGAAAATGTCAGAGAACATACTTTCATAATTCTAGACATCTCGTGTGAACTGCAGTATTATCAATAATACTATTACATGATAATCAAAGTTCTTTACATATTTTATTGCTTACATTTCACAAATTCTTTCTCAATACTCATGCTACTCTGTAACAGAGTACAAACCCTCTCAGGCGAGTGAGATGACTAAAGATCAAAATGTTAACTAACTTGCCAAAAGTGGTTAATGCAAATAGAAACTGAGCCAAAACTAGACCAAGACTTCAATACTTTTGTACTTTGATTTACATTACCTTTCTCCTAAAAATGAACCTTTTAGCAAACCCAGTTTTCATTATGCAAGTTTGGTGAATTTATAAACCAGTTCTCTATTACTTTTCCATTTTCCAGGCAGGAAAGCAGAAGTTAATGAATTAATGAGTTCATCTCATCATAAGAGTTGACCATCATGACCATCCTTGTATCACTTTAGAATATTTCTGTACAGCATGGGTCAACTTATATTCTATGTTCACTGGTCAAAGGAAGAAAAATAATTTCTCAGATTTGTTCCCTAATTTGCAGTTAGGAGAATGGTGACAGCTCTCTGTTTGTAAGATAGACAGCTTGAAAAAAAAGTATGTGAGCTTTTTGCCTTTTCTTTTCCCCAGCAGGCTCCCTGCTGCTCCGTGCTCAGCATAACAGACCATTAAACATGTTGAGTCTAATGTAATGACTCATGTAGCATGTTCACTCTTTCCCATCACATTAATCACCAGTTGCTGTAATATCCTGTTTGTTAAAACTAAGCAATAATGCAAATCCTCATAACAGCAACCCTCAATTAAAGAGAATTTATTTCTCTTGCACCTCAGCACAAAGAGAAAGAATCAAATGACAGTGAAACAAGCTAATGGTCATTTTAAAGAAGCAAGAAAAAAATAAAATACTTTCAGTTGCTGACATGGGACCCGGGTACTGTGAATTAATTATGTGAGAAAACCAGGAAAGACAAAAACCCCAAATCCTGAATTTGTCATTAAAGACGTGTCCAGTTACCTACTAATTTAATTCACTAATTCATTCAATCACTCCAACCAGGTTAGAAGACAGATATTGAGCACACAGTGCAATGTTCAAGACAAAAGACTAGAGCAGAGACAGTCTCTGCTGTCAAGGTGCTCCCACTGTGCTATTAAAAAAAAGCATTGCACTACTCAGGACACTGATTACAAAATGGCATAATTTCAACCCAAGCTGACGTGAACGAAAAAGGGAAACCATCATGCCATTGAAAAGTTCAGTTGCTTTGGGCATTTCTGGATTCAGATATTCAAATATCCAACTGAATTCTGTCTCTCTCCATCATAAATTATGCTTTTCTCCATGTTGGTTTTTGCTTTTATGTTTTTTGGTGGCAAAATCACCTCCAACCACTCCAGACTTATATTCCACCAGCCTGGCAACACCAGAGGAAAGGGAACATCCCTTTTCTAATAGTTCCAGCAAACGTACCGGGCTTGACTCATCGGGCTTGTTGTATGCATCATTTTCTGAACCAATCACTGCTCAAGGACATAGTACTGCCAATGGACCAGTTATCTTCCCTGCCACTCCAGGCAGGGAGAGTGGTTTGCTTCATTTAAACTGTATGAACTGAGATCATGAATCAAAAAAAATAAATAATCAAAGTGCTCATCCCAAACAAAGGAGAAGTGTGAGCCATAAGGCGTCACAGGTTAGAGGAGTGTGCATAGAATACAGGGAGGACATGGAGGAGAAGAGATAAATCTGTCTTTGGGAGGGGAAAACAGAAAAGGCTTGTCATGCTTGAACTGGGTCATGAAAGGTAACTAGGTGTTTGCTCCACAGACAAGGAGGTTTGCTTCCTAAGCAAAAGCAGTGAGCCATGAATCATTTTGACTTGTTTGGGGAAGTGTAGGATATTCTGCATCAGGCCACACTTTTACCTCCTCATCTCTGCTGTCCCTGGATCTTCACAGATATGTCCATTTATGGCACCTCTACGAGGAGGTCTATGCCTGCTCCAGGTTCTAAGCTGACAGAGAAATGTGCATGCTCCCAGGACTAAAATCCACAGCCACAGGAAGGAGAGTGGGGCTCAGGGGCTTCTTCTTGAGACACCTTCACTGCCAAATCCACAAAATGAGCTTTCTGTTCAGTCATTTCTTATTCGACACCCAACCACAGATATTTACTGAGCTGCTACTATGGGGTAAACCACTTTCTAGGCCTTGGGCTCATAAGGTTTCACAGAGGTTAATTTCTAGTTGGACAGAGTAAACAAACACATAACAAATGAATGCATAAGGTCATATCATAAAGTGCTGTTATAAGGATAGTAAAGCAGTTGGGTAATGGGATACAGTTTGAGGAGAGGCAATTAGTAAAAAGAATGGCTACATCAGTGAATGTGGCCAGAGGGGGTCTAGGAGACAACTTCTGAAGTGAGACTTAAATGACATGAAGCCACGCACAAACCTTAGGAAGAACATCATTTCAGGCAGAAAGCTGAAAGTGCAAAGGCCCTGGGGTCAAAGCAAGCTTTGGCAGGTGTGAGAGCTGGAAAGAGGATCTCTCTGTCATAACCCTGCAAAATCAGAGCTTTAGGCTGAGCTCCAGTCCATAACAAGGCCCCAGATTTTTGCCATCACATCTTCAAAAGCAGGATTCTTTCCTCGAGAGCAATGGCTACCTTTATTAAGCATCCTCTGTATTCTAAGAAGCAGGATTTTTTAAAATATACTCACATTATGGCATTGAATCTCAGAACCCTGAAAGACAGACACTCTTGTATCTACCTTAGAGCAGTGGAAAAGTGTTCAAAGTCATAGGGCTGAAGAGTGACCAGCCCAAGATTTACTTGGAGACCCCCAAAGTTCATATCTTTCATCCTGCTTCATCTCTACTGAAATAAACTATCTACATGCCAAATCAAATGATGGAAAACATACTGCAAATTCTTCCCAAAGGCTAAATATAGAGATCGCTTACTCCTGAATCTTGGCTTATTGCAGTTGCTATCAGGAGAAAAGCATTCTAATAAAGGCTCAAATTATAGAAGAGTCTCCATATTCAAAATCTAATCATAGTAAAATTGTATGCAAATAGATTCCTGAGACAATGATGGAGAATGCAACCAGCCCGACCACAAAAGCACTGTGTTCTTTGGAGGCCCACATTGTTTAGTTTTGTTTTCTTCCTAAGAAAATTGATAGTAAAATTTGCTGTCCCTATTTTAATTCTGGAGAAATAGGCATAAAACATGTGGTGAGTATATGAACGTATTATAGTTATTTTTCAATCTTTTTCCTTTGTCAAGAGCAAAGATTGAGAAATAAAAGGCTAGTCAAGAAGCTCATTATTTGTTCTACAGCAGCATTTTAAATATGTTTTAAAGAGCATCTATCTCTAAAGATTATCCATGGAAAGTGGAGGCAGGGAACAGAAATTTCTATAGTCTAAGTTTGGGAAATTATGCATCTACTTTTGAAGGTTCATCATGACTCTGAGCATATTAATGGCTATGAGATGTCCTGCAATAAGTAAGTATCTTTCACTTTGCTAAATCCAGCATGGCTCAAACTTTATTTAATTGTAGAACTCCCTTTTTGGTAACATATAGATATAGTCCCTGAACCAGAATTCCTTAGAATCCACTTGGTAAAATATTGGTCTATACAAGTTTAGACAAATAATCTTTCTCCTATCTCTCTCTGGTGAATTACTTGCAGTAGTAGCCCCAATCTGTTCACACCTCACTGTATCCCTGCCCTTGGTAGCCAGCCCTCCCTCTACCTCATCCCCCGACCCGCCACCAAACACACAAACTCTGAACCTGGCTATGGGACTTGCATTGCCCAATTGGACAACACTAAACACAATGCAAGTAAAGACTTGAAAAGGCTTCCCCTGTCTTGATATTCTTGGGGCTCCTGTTACCATCTCCACATGATGAAGCCAAAGCTAGACTTCTTCATGTGAAAGAAGCACCTCTTCATATGATTGTTCCATGTGAAAGCACATGGAGCAAAGACCAGGCATCCTATCACAGGTCTCTTCTAGACCAACCCAGCCTCCAGCCAACCTGCTAACTGACCAGAGACACATGAGTGAGCTCCAGCTGAGACCAGCAAAGGAATTACTCAGCTGAGCCCGGCCCAAGTTGCCAGCCTACAGAATTGTGAACTAAAAAAAAGAATTTTCATTTTAACCACTAAATGTTAGCATGGTTAATTATTAGAAGCAAAAGCTAACTGATAAACTTACTACTAATAACCCAAGAGTTTTAGCCCTGTGCTCTGAAAAAAAACTTAAGGAAAATAAAGACCTTCTGGCTTTTATAGATAATGGTTTTTTGGGCCAGAATATTATCTCCTATAATGTTTTAAAAATGAAATCCAAATGTTATCACAGATCCCTAACAGAGGTAAATGCACCTGAATCATAGATTTTTAATTAGTGATATCTAGAATTATCTTGAAAGCTCACAAAGGTGTTTACCTTGATCACACACTATCATCTCTTCATGTACTAATATACTTCCCTTTGTTAAAACAAACATGGGCTCCAATTATTGTGAACCAGGCAAGTGCATTACAATTTTTAAGTGGCTTCTAACCCTCATAGATGATTCTGATCCAGGGAACCTTAAAATTAATAAACTGTGAAAGGTGTATCTTTGGTCCTTGTTGGATGAAAATGAACATTAATACCCTGCTGATGAGTCATTAACACATCTCAACAGTAAGAAATAAAACAACACTGTTGCTTTCACTAGGAGAGACACAATTAATTAAGTTGGTAGTGAGGGTCAGAATGCTGGAACCTGGGCTTATGATGAACCACAAACCTGGGAAGTCTATTAAACAATAATATTTCCATCAGCTATAATAAAACTTTTAAAAAATGAGAACCAAAATAGCAAAGTGGGAGTTTACAGGGTAGAGAGGGGAAATAGCAGCTCAGAACGTCAGCCCAGACATGTCTGCCTTCCCAGTACACACTGTGAAAACATAATTCCCAACTCATTAGGGAGCAAAGGGATGAGTGGAGAGAAATGCTAATTATACATTAGCTCAGTTAGCTAAATTCAGATGGGGTAATATCACATGGACTGATGGAATAAGCCATAAAATTTTAAATTCCAGGCAGACTACTGCAAATGGCTTTTAAAGAAGCAAGCCGATTCCCGTTCTCCAAAAACCACAAACTGGAAGATGGGAATTATCTATTTGAGCAGAAAGGCACAATTCACTCTGAAGAAGTTGATACCCAGTGGGTGAAATCTGTAGAAATTAAGGATAAAGGTCATCTCTGAAAGAAATGTCTAGAAATGTCCTCACTATTGTACACAATAAATGCTGAGGTCCAGATCAAATGAAAACTGGGAATTCAAGCGGGAGGAGGCAAAAAGTTAACTATCAGGTATTCCTAGGCATTAAGGCAATCACTTTCCTTCTTTATAAAAATAGCACACTTTATCCATTCTATTGTTGTTGAACATGTGCATGGTTTCCATTTTGTGATATTACAAGCAGTGCTGCTATGAGCTATTTCTTGTGTGTTTCCTGGTGCACAGGTGCAAGAGTTATTTTTAGGGCTGCTGTGCTCATTAAAATCACCTGTGGAATCTTTACGAGCTACTGATGCCCTGGCCCCATCACAGAGTAATTGAATAACTCATCAAAATATATGGGTGGAGGTGGAGGTTGGCGGGAGGATAGAATGGGAGGTGGGGTGTCAAGTATTTTTTTCCAACATTTAATTTTTTAATATTCAAATTTCATCAGTAGCTTTGATATGGATTGGCTCTGTGTCCCCACCCAAATTTCATCTTGAATTGCACTCCCATAATTCCCATGTGTGTAGTAGGGACCCGTGGGAGGTAATTAAATCATGGGGGCAGTTGCCCCTATACTGTTCTCATGGTAGTGAATAAGTCTCACGAGATCTGATGGTTTGATAAGGGAAAACCCATTTCACTTGACTCTCATTCTCTCTCTTGCCACTGCCTTGTGAGGCGTGCCTTTCACCTTCTGCCATGATTGTGGGGCCTCCCCAGCCACGTGGAACTATAAGTCTAATAAATCTCTTTCTTCTTGTAAACTGCCCAGTCTCAGATATGTCTTTATCAGCAGCATGAGAATGGACTAATACAAGTTTCAAAATGTATTTTATACCTCTTTTGTTTTATTTTCCAATTGAAGATCACACCTTACATTTAATCGTGATGTCTCTGTGATTTCTCTATATCTAGAACAATTTATCTGCCCTTTCTTTTCTCATGACATTGATTTTTTAAAGAGTCCGTGCCAGCTGTTTTAAAGAATATTCCATATTCTAGATTGCTTCCTAACAATGTCATATTTCTCAATTCTCTGTCCTCTGTGTTTCTTGTAAACTAGAGGTGAGATATAGAAGCTTGATCAAATTCAAGTTAAATATTTTTTATTAAGAATGCTTTCTAGGTGATGCTATGAACTCCTGTGGCATCAGGTTGAGAAGTGAGGCCAGCTAGACTTCCTGGGTCCAGTGGGAACTTAGGGAACTTCCCTGTCTTACAAGAGGATTGTAAAACGCACCAATCAGCGCTCTGTAAAATGCACCAATCAGCAGGATTCTAAAAGTAGTCAATCACAGGGTAGACTGAAAAAAGGGTAATCTGACAGGACAAAAATGGAACATGGAAGGGGACAGTAACGGAATAAAAGCTGGCCACCCCAGCCAACAGCAGCCACCCGCTCAGGTCCCCTTCCATGCTGTGGAAGCTTTGTCCTTTTGCTCTTCACAATAAACCTTGCTACCACTCACTCTTTGGGTCTGTGCCATCTTTAAGAGCTGTAACCCTCACCGTGAAGGTCTGTGGCTCCATTCTTGAAGTCAGAGAGACCATGAACCCGCCAGTAGGAACCAACTCCAAACACAAAGTGACCCATCATGTCAGAGTGCCCCACTATTAGTGGTGCCAAGTTTGGTCACTTAGTATACTATATCTCTGCAAGGTAACTTTATTTTAATTGAAGTTAAGATCAATGGCCTCAGTAATCCCAAATAAATTTGAAAAGAAATGGTTCTCTAAAATTTCTCAAATTGTTTCTCATTTAAGTGGACAATATTGTGGTATTTAGAGTCATTCCTAAAAATATGAGAAAATGCAATGAACATCACATGCTTTCCTTTCTCATTCAGTAGCCTAAATATGGTAATTGATTACAGCATTAGTATCTACTCTGTTTGCGTGAACCCGGGAGGCGGAGCTTGCAGTGAGCTGAGAACCGGCCACTGCACTCCAGCCTGGGCTACAGAGCAAGACTCCGTCTCAAAAAAAAAAAAAAAAAAAAAATTAGCTCATTTAGTCCTCATAGTAACCTCATGAGGTTATCATTACTCATTATTTTAAAGAGGGAGACGTGAAGATCAGAGATGTCAAGTCACAAGGTCAAACAATAATTGAAAAGGCAGGATTGAAACTCAGGTTTATGTGAGTCCAGTATTTTTCCACTCTCCAGAGCTGGCTTTTCCTTCAGACCAATATCTTTTTTTCTGTAGGCTTAAAACCGTAAATGAGAGAGACCAATCCATCTGTCACTTCCTCTTCCTTGGAATCAAAGTCTCTGACCACTTTCATAACCCTTCTGAAACTCTTTCTCATCCAGGATTAAGTCACCCTGACTCCACACCAGCGAACTGAGTTTTTTGCAGAGCAGTACGCAACATTTCCTAAAGGAGCTACCTGAAACCCATAAAGGTTAAGTGCACTACCGAAAGTCACACAATCAAAGACAACAGTGCTTCACAAGTAGTGCAGCGATCGTATTGAGCAATGCAGCTCTCACTGAAATCCAACTGCAAAGGATACTGAAGAATTGGTACACACAAAGGCAACAGAAAAAAAAAAATCAACCAGAGGAGTATAACCTTAAATGGAGTGATGCTTTGAAAAATAAGCTCAGAAAACAAAAATAAGCGTGGCTAAAATTGTCTGGGCAATCTTGTACCAAGCGTTTCAATATTATCTTAAATCATCTCTGCAACAAACTTAGGAGTCATATACTAAAGAAATCCCCATTTTACAGGTGGAAAAAAACAAAGGTCAGAGACATGAGAAAACTAACTGAGCTTGAATGTAAATCCAGACTGCCTGATTCCAGATTCATGAGACTAACCATTATACAATATTTTCTTTTCTACACAAGTGTTAGGAGTGGAACTGAAGACAGATGCTCCATGCTAATCAAATCATCCAACACTGAAAGTCAGTACCATAGTAGTACAAATAGAAGATCTGGAGCCAACTACCTAGGTTCAAGTCACAGCCTCCCCAGTGGAATGAGCTTGGGAAATACTTTTCAACTTTCTGTAAAGTGTAGAGACAGTAATAGTTCCTACCTCATACAGTTGTTAAATTAATATAGGCAAAGTGCTTGAAAGAACATATTTTACTAAGTACTCTGAAAGTATTAGCTACCGTTAGTTTAAATTATTTCTATTTCCTTCATTGCCAATTCAGTTGATCCCATCCATTTCTTTATTACCTCAAACAGCAATCATATGCTCTAAACTGATCTCCCATTTTTTATAGGTCCACTCTCATCTTTAAAACTAACTTTATTTACTTTACTTGCTTATTAAATCTTTCACCCACTTCTTATTTGGTATCAGTTCATAATAACCTTTGTGGAACTCAGAAATTATTATCTGTTCTTGCTCATGAAGAAATCCTAATTCAGAGATACTAAGTAACTTATCTAAGGTTGCTCAACTAATGAATAAAATAGCTGGACAAAGGACTCAAGTACACAGCTTCCCATCTGGTAGTTTTTTCCTAACAGCATGCTGTCTCATGGTTGCCAGATTCTAATCTTCCTAAAATACAGCACATATTATTGTCACTTAGCATAAAACTCTTCAATGACTCCCTCTTGTTAAGTGAAATAACCTTAAAAATATGGCTAAAGCCTGGATCCCAGTTTTATCTCCTGTGGATCCTTGTACTGCAAATTTAACACCTTTTTTTGCCCCCCTACAGTCTGTTTCCACCCTAGTACCTTTTCTCTCCTCCTCTATTATTGCCTGTGAAAAGTCATTTCCACCTGTCAAACCCATCTCTATTACCAACAACTTCATAAGGCTTTCCCTCAATTCTCCCATTTCAGGTGAAGTAACTTTTACCATCTTATTTATATCACTGACTACCTTGTAAGATGTTTGAGAGAAGGTCTCACAGCCTCTAACAGACTGCCTGGCACATGGTGTGTGCTCAACAAATAGTTGTTAAATTAAGTTGAATTTATGCCTCATCGAATTCAACACCAAAGTAAAGACATAAGGCAGTAGCAATTCCCTGACTTCTGTATGCTTAAAAGATATGGAACAGTTCCAACGATCACCTCGGTTATGTCCCCAGAGTCTTTTGCATTTGCCTTTTATTTTATGTCTCTGCTGCTACTCTAGTTCAGGCTCTGATCTATTCTCTCATGGACAGTTCAATGCTTTCCTAATTGGTTTGTCTACCTGCTATCTCTCCCCACTCCCATCTATCCTTCCCAAGGCCGCCAGATTAATCTTCCAATAATGCAGTTCCAATCATTCAAGCAGGAACAGTTTCATTAGTATCATGAAACATTAGTTAAGATCACCTCCAGAACAGTCAATATGTCAGGAGCATTTGCCAGTGAAAAGGCTGTCCATATCCTCCAGGTAGGCATGACCCACTGGTCGCTGTGGGATGTCTAAAATATCACTGAATGGCAAGTGAGAGTAGACAGCTGTAAGCAAGGCAGACAGAAAGAAGACTATAAAGACAGACCAAAGCACTACTTCAAGGAACTAGGTTTGCTGGATTATTTTAGGAAAAAAAAAAATATTCTGCTAACCCAAGAGGCAGCCCGCAGCCAGGCCTCTGCTCAAAGTGGTCACAGATCATCTTGACAGCAGCAGTCATCATGAGCTCTTGAACACGATGGCACCAGCCCACTGGTGGTGTCATAATTGACCCTCCTCATCCCCCAGGCTACTCCCCAAAGAAAGCCAAGTGATCACATCTCAGCTGCAGAACTCAGGCAAGTAAAGAATGGAATGCAATGGAATGGGCTGGTCTGTAAAGTCAGACAGGTCTGGGTTTGAATCCTTGTTCTACCATTCTCTAACTATACAATTTTGAACAAGTTATTTAGCCTCAGTTTTGACATCTTTGAAATGGGGATACTAATATTCACATAATTAGGTTGTTCTAAGGATGGTGGAGATAACACATATAGAGTTCCTGACAAAAATTTTATTAAATAAATACAAATGGGCCTAAAGGACAAAGAGAACAGGCAAGACTTCCTTCTTGGGCCAGGCTTAAATGTGAGATATTGAGTTTTGAGAAAAGAAGTCCATTCAATTCTGTATGCCTTCTAATTGTTTTAAGGTCCTGCATTGATACTGCAAGAATGCATTTGTTCAACAATTGTCAATTCATAGTCACTTTGGACTAGGCATAAATAACACATTGGTTTTAGACCCTCCCCAGAGTTGCTCACAAGTGGGAAAAAAAAATGAATGAAAGCAAATAATCATCTGTTTCAAGCATGAACACCTAGTAATTTAGAGAAAATCCATGGAAAAAGAACAAAAACAATTCCATATGTGGTGCATCATGGAAAAGAGAGAGGAAACTACCATGGAAAGTGAGACAAAAATAACATAGAAGCTGGCCATGGTGGCTTAAGCCTGTAATCTCAGCTACTCAAGAGACTGAAGCAAAGGGATTGCTTGAGCCCAGGAGTTCAAGACCACCCTGGCCAACATGGCAAGACCCTGTCTCAAAACAAAACAAAGCAAAAAATATGGAGTTCAGTTGAGGAAGGAGTTCAGAGCCAGAAGTCACCATAGAGTAAAGACCTGTGGAAGAGAACTGAACTTCCCAGTGAGTATAAAAATAGGACTTCAGTCGCCTAGATCTAAATTTCAAAGGGCAGAGGGAAGTCCCCTGATGTAAGGATCTAAAAATATACAGAAAGAGGAATAGCACAAGCAAAGCACAAAACGAGGGTAATTCCACACATGGGAACATGGTGGTAATGGGGAAGCCAACACCGTTGAGGCTTGGGAGTGGCAAGAGCATAAAAGACAAAGGGCATGTGGAGACCTCAGTTTGACTGGCCTTTCCTGTAACTGGGATTCATTTAAAAGGAGAAAAATTTCACCTTTTGTGGAATGTAAATTAGTTTAGTCACTGTGGGAGGAAGTTTGGAGATTTCTCAAAGAATTTGAAACAGACCTATTGTTTGACCAAGCAATCCCATTACTGAGTATACACTCAAAGGAAGATAAATGGTTCTACCAAAAAACTCATATGCTTGTACGTTCATGGCAGCACTATTCACAATAGCAAAGACATGGAATCAACCTAAGTGCCCATCAGTGGTGGACTGGATAAAGAAAATGTGGTATGTATACACCGTGAAATACTACACAACCATATGAAAAATGAAATCATGCCCTTTGCAGCAATATGGATGTGACTTGAGGTCACTATTCTAAGTAAATTAATGCAGGAACAGAAAGCCAAATGCCACGTGTTCTCACTTGTAAGTGGGAGCTAAATATTGGGTTCACATGGACATAAAGATGGGAACAATAGATACTAGGGCCTACTAGAGGGGAGAGAGAAGAAAGTTGGCAAGGGTTGAAAAACTACCTATTGGGTACTAAGCTCCCTACTTGGGTGACAGGCTCATTTGTACTGCAAATCTCAGGATCATGCAATGTACCCATGGGACAAACCTGCACGTGTACCCCTGAATCTAAAATAAAAGTTGAAATTATAACAAAATAAAAAATAAAATAAAGAATTCTACCTCTTGGAGTCAGATCAGGCTCAGTCTGGGGTTCTGTTTATGCAATTTCATCTCTGTGCTCCTATGACAGTTCCTCTGTACTTCCACCCCAAAATTATGACTCTCTACCTTGTATAGAGTTACTCGTGTGCATACATCCCCTTTAAGAGCAGGGACCAGGGCTTTCTCATCTTTGTATTGCCAATGCCTAGCATAATGTGCACAGTAGGTGCTATGCAATAATGCATGCCATGCAAATGTTTACCCTCTTGGACTCAGCTTCTAAAGACACAGTTGCAATTTAAATATCTTAATTCTCTATTTCAATTCAGAATCATAATTACAGTTTTCATTTATTAAGTTTTCACTATATGCCAGACACCTTAGTGAATGCTTTAAGCTTTTATTTTAAGCATTTATTATTTCTCATTCTTTTAGAATAAGAAAAAGTACCACTTTACAAAGCCTACAATAGCACCTAGCATAGAGGAACGATTCAAGAAATGTTTACTGAATTAATATAGGAAGGAAAGGAGGAAAGATCAGAGGTTCAGAGAAGTGAAAGGACCTTCCCAAGGTCACTATGGTTTTTGGTGATAGGGAAGAAACTAATGTCCTCTGATTCCCTGACAATCTATCATTCCTCACATTGTAATATAACTGGGTTAGACATACTGATCTTAAAGGTTCCTGTCTGCTTGTGGTTGACCAAATCATGGCCCCCAAAGATTTCAATGTCTGAATTCCTGGAATCTGTGAACATGTTGTCTTACATAGTAAAAGGGACTTTACAGATGGGATTAATTTAAGGATTTTGAGATGAGAGATTATCCTGGATTATCCAGGTAGGCCCAGTATAATCACAAATGTTCTTATAAGAGAAAGGCAGAGTGAGATTTTATTGCGTTGGAGGAGTATCAGGATGATAGGGCACCAGGAAATTTCGACCAACCATTGCTGGCTTTGAAGACAGAGGAAGAGGCTGTGACTCATGGAATACAGGCAACCCCTAGAAGCACAGAAGGGCAGGCGAACAGATTGTCTTGCAGAGCTTCCAGAAGGAACATGGGCCAATACTTTGAATTTAGCCCAGTAAAGCCTATTTTAGATTTCTGACCTCCAAAGCTGTTAGAAAATACATTTTGTTGTTTTAAGCCACTAAATTTGTGATAATATTTTAATAGCAATAAGAAACATGCTGCTTTTATGATCTTAAACAGTAGGTCATAAATGTCAATCAACTGCTCTCTGAATCTTTCTCCAGCATTTTCTACCAGAAGCTTCTTGACTTGGGTTTATAATTAAACATAATAATATGTAGTGTTTCATTCTCCAGGAATCTGGAGGCTGTTCTTTGAGAAGGTATCCTGTTGCCTTCTAACTTCTATTGTTGCTACCAAGAAACAGCTCTCATTCTAACAAGAGTTATTTGTAAGTAATCTGATTTTTCTCTCCGGTTACTTTTCAGATCTTTTTTCCTCTGGTATTCTACAATTTTATTATAAATGATTGGGTCTTATTTAACCTGATTAAGTGTTATTTTTTTTTAATTTCCTGAAGCTTAGTGTTCATGCCATGCAGGTCCTATATGACCTCTTTCCCGTTGTCTCTACCTCAAGTTCCTATTAGATATGTATTGTATGCTCTCATTTCTCCTTTTTAGTAGTTGTTTCAGGGAAAAATAAAAACTAAAAGTAACCTGGAAAAGCCCCTAAATGTCTAGCAGATGCTAAGTTCCTAAGCCCCGTCTCTAGATTAGAAGATAAAGGTATTCACTACCCATAAGTACCTGATAGGACAACCAAGAATCTATCAAATTTTTCAGTATTTAGAGCTATATTATAGTTAAGTCAAAGAAAAGGCCCTTCTTAAATTTTTCTCTATAAATTTTTTAACAATAGGAACAGTCTTGAATCAATGTGCGTTGTGCAATATTTTATACAGATAAAAGAACATATATAAAATATATGTTAAGACATAAAGAATAGTTTTCTTAGAAGTCAGGGTACCCACTGATCCTGTTTAAGAAATAGAATGCTATCTATAGCTCTTAAGGCTACTATGTGCCCCTCTTCAATCTAATTTCTACAGAAATACTAATTCCTATAATAACCCCCCCAAAATAGCAATTATTTCAATTCTATGTTTACAATTGCCTTTCACAAAAGTGTGCATCCCCAAACAACATATTGTTTGGTTTTGCACTGTTTGAACTCCAAATGAAACCATTCTGTTCACATTCTTCAGTGTCTTTCTTGTCTTGCTCCACACTGTGTTTGTGAACTTCATCCAGGTTCATGTGTGTGATTGTAGTTGATAATATGTATTTGATAATATGCATATATCAAAATTTATGTATCCATTATCCTATTTTTATACTCAAATATTTATAGCTGTACTTTTACAAATAATACTGCAATGTATATTTTTGTATATGTCTCCTGGAGAAGTGTAAGACTTTCTTGAGGGTTTATAATTGAATGGAATTGCTGAATTATAGGAAATTTGTTTTATCGGTTATCCATTTCTATGTAACAATGTTACCACCAACTTAGCAACATAAAACAACACACATTTATTATCTCACTGTTTCTTGGGTCAGGAATCTGTATACAAGTGAGATCCTCACCTTCAGGGTCTTTCATAAGGCTGCAGACAAGGCATTGGCCAGAGTGGGAGTCTCACTGGACTGTTCGACTGAGGAAGAATCTGCTTCCAAACTCATGTGGTTTTCAATGGGATTCAATTTCTTGTGGGTTGTTGGACTGAAGGCCTCACTTTCTTGTTGACTGTCTGTTCTGAGTTCCTTGTCATATGTTCTTTAGCACAGGACAACTCACAGCATGAGCATGGCAGCTTGCATCATCAAAGCCAGCAAGAAAGAGCATCTGTGAACAACTTGGAAGGCAGATTTTATGTAATCTATGCACATAAGTGACCACCCATCACCTTTGCCATATTCTATTGGTTAGAAGCATGCCACAGGTCCTGTCCACACTCCAGGGAAGGAAACTTACACAAGGGTGTAAATACCAGGAGGAGGGATGCATTGGGAACTGCCTTAGAGTCTACCTATGACTTTCAGCTTAAACCACACGATATCATCTCAAAGGGTTTGGCAAAGTAGTTTTTTCAATTTATATTCCACCCACAGTAGCTAAAACCCTCATCAGTGATTTTTATTGCAGCACATTTTGTTTATTGCTAACTTATAGGTATAAAGTATGTCTTCTAGTTGTAGTTTTCACTAGTATTTTTCTGATTACTAGTGAGGTTTAACATTTTTCCACAGGTTGAAGAGTTATTCTTGTTTCCTACTCGTGAAATCACACTTCACGTCTCTTGTTCTTTTTTCTATTGTATTATTTGTGTGTATTTATTTATTTTTAGGAGGATTTTGTTGTTGTTGCTGTTAATCTAGATTCTAATATCTGACTATTTTATGTGTTGAAATTTCATATCTCAATTTGTAGCTTCCAGTTTCATTTCCTTCTTTAAATTTTAGTTTTTATATTTGAATTTATCAGTCTTTTATTGAATGTTTTTTGTGTTTTGTGTATGGTGCAGGATAACATTACTTATGCTAGAGCTATTAAGAGATTATCCTATTGCTTCTAAAAAGT
Organism: Chlorocebus sabaeus; assembly: GCF_047675955.1. Taxonomy (NCBI): domain Eukaryota; kingdom Metazoa; phylum Chordata; class Mammalia; order Primates; family Cercopithecidae; genus Chlorocebus; species Chlorocebus sabaeus. The sequence continues at coordinate 32,691,180 of NC_132930.1, forward strand.
TCTAAAATTTTTTTCTATACATTTAAGTATTGAGTCCAGTGGAACTGACTTTTTCGTTTTGGTTTTGGTTTTGGGTTTTATTTTGAGACCGAGTCTTGCACTATCACCCAGCCTGGAGTGCAGTGGCGTGATCTCAGCTCACTGTAACCTCTGCCTCCCAGGTTCCAGTGATTTTCCTGCCTCAGCCTCCTGAGTAGCTGAGATTACAGATACGCACCACCACACCTAGCTAATTTTTGTACGTTGGCCAGGCTGGTCTTGAACTCCTGACCTTGTGATCCACCCGCCTCGGCCTCCCGAAGTGTTGGGATTACAGACGTGAGCCACCGCACTGGCCGGAACTGACTTTTATGATGTAAAGAAGACATCAGGTTTTTCCCCTATGGAGTAATCTATTTTTCCCTGGTAGATTTCAATGCTACCTCTGCCATATATCAAGTGCCCCATATGTGTGGGTCTATTTCAAAACACGTTCTTATCTTTCATTGCGCTATTGCTCTAAATTTATACCAGTATACTACCATCTTATACATTCAAGCTTTGCAATAATTCTTCAGACCAAGTATGGAAAGCACCCTCTGCATCTCTGAAACCATTGTTCTTCTTCAGGATTGTCCTAGCTATTTCTAAAAACATTACTATAAGCTTGTCAATTTTATGTCAGTAAAAGACTTTCCTGGGACTTTTTATTGATATTCCATTGAATTTTAGATTCATATGGAAAGAATAACACTAAAAGCTAGCCCTTACATAGTATTTACTATGTGTCAGACCCTCTTTTAAGTATATTTATGTATTATTTTACATAATTAAATCAAGGCCCAGAGAGAGGCTACACAGATTATATATGAAATAATACTGAGATTACATAGCTAATAAGTAATAGGTCCAAAATTTAAATACTGGTGATCTCACTCCAGTAACTCTATTCATAACCTTTTGTTGATACTGCCTCTGTGTCTGCTTTCTAGGACCTCTGTAGCAAAATACCACTCAGAACAACAGAAATTTATTTCCTCACAATTCTGTAGGCTAGAAGCCTCTATCAAGGTAGCAAATTGATCGATGGTCCCCCTGAAACCTGTATGATTGTGATCTTTCCTTGCCTCCTCCAGCTTCTGGTAGTACCAGACGTTCCTTGGTTACACCAACGTAATTCCAATCTCTGCCTCCATCTTTACCTTATTTTCCTTTTGTGCATGCTCATTTCTGTGTCAAAATAATCCCTTTTTATAAGTTTATCAGTCATACTGAATTACTTTTCATCCCACAGAACCTCATTTTAACTTGATTACCTTTGTAAACACCCTATTTTTTTCTTAATAAGATCACATTCTGAGGTACTGGGGATTAAAACTTCAACGTGTCTTTTTGAGGGAATATAATTCAATTCATAAAACTGCCTCTAATTTATAGTTACATTTTTATGATACTCAGTATTTCTATCTATGAACATGGTATAGCTTTCCACTCATATATCTCCATTTGAATTCTTTAATCATTCTTACTAACTCCCTTCATAAAGTTTTCAGACATCTTTGTTACATGTATTTTGAAATAGCTTATGTATTAGTTTTCTATTGTTGCTATAACAAATTACCACAAATTTAGTGGCTTAAACCAACATAAACTTATATTCTTACAGTTCTAGAGGTTAGATGTCCTAAAATCAGAGAATCAGTAAGGCTATGTTCTTTCTGGAGGCTCTAGGGGAAAATCTGCTTCCTTGCCTTTCCCAAGGGATTCTGTTTCTTGATTGTTTCACAGTGTTCACCTATAGATTTTTCTAAGATTATTTTATTTATTGGAATATTTTTAACTGCCAACTCAAGTTTTAATACTTATAGAAATATTCATGTTTTCTATTTATTTCTCAGTCATTTGAGTAATTATATTTTTCATCACCAACCTCTCCTTCAGTCAATAGATTCCAGCTCTGGAAATTTGGCTCAGATCTGAAAACTGGGCAAAGGATAGTAATTTCATTGTGGTGGTTGCCCCCAGCTTCCTGACCATCTATTATTGATTTCTTCTGACAGTTTAGAACCCTATTGGCTACCCATCTAGGGATATCAATGCCATTAACCATGTCTGTAACTCTCTGCAACTCAGTCCCCCTTGGTTGCCACTCTGACTTAGTCACTCATTACAATAATTGTATCCACTTGGCTTCTGATGGTAAGGTAGTGTCATCTTACTTCTATTGTTTTGGGGTCTATTATTCTTACTGCTACCAGTGAGTCTTGTTCTGTAGTAGCCTCTCATTCCAACATCCCTGGCCTATAGAGCAGAGTACCAGTGAAATTCGTAATGCTACTGGTGTCGCTTTCATCAATGCATACATGATGGTCTTGGTAACTGGACCATATGCCATGCTTTCCCGTGGAACATAATCATCTTGTGAGTTATCAAGTCTTAACATAGTTTTCCATTCTAATTATTTCCCTGAGTCTTTTAATCCATTTTTCTGCTGTCTACCATGGATTTCTAATACTTCGAGTCACTGAGCATGCACAGAAGCCATTCTAGTAGAAAGTTCACACTATCTCAAGGAGACCTTGCCAAGGTCCTAAATTTTGTATTTCAGGAGAGCGTTCTAAAATCAATAAACTCTTCCTTATTCAATTTTAAGTTCTGACCTCCATCATGTACCCTCACAACACAGTTTCACATATTCTTTCCTGGCTTCTGCTAGTACATATTGGCTAGGTCTTGTGGCTCCTTAAGGGTATGGTCTTTTTCTTCTCTTATCAGGCCTAGTATATTCCCAGTTGGGTTATTCAGCAACTTAACCCTAGTTATAAGCCTAGTGACCAGGAGAAGTGAGGGAAGATTCTGAAGAGACACATGTTTTCCTGGGGAAAGGGTCTACTGCATTGGCCTCAGGCAACAGGATAAGGTGGTGGCTCTTAATTCATAGGATAGCCTACTTAGAAACACTCAGATGATTCCTAGATGAAGGTTTGGGGAAGGGAGGATGAATCTAGGGGTTCCCATTTCAAGTGTCAGGGTCTCGCTCATTCCCACCTGAGGGCCTGCCATTGGTGTAGTAGACTTATTTTTGTTGTAAGTTTACTCTTTGGAGCTCAACTACTCTCTGATTAAGTCATAGGCATATTGCTCAGTTTTCTCTCGTCTCTCATTGCAAGAGATGTGATCCTTTTTACGGGCTACAAAAGAGGTCTCTGGTTTTACCTTTGGCTTTCAAAATAGCCTTTTATTCATTCTCAGTCTCTCAGTATCTTTTTTTGGAGCTTCAGTAGAGCACAGAAATAGCTATCCAATCCCATTGTCTTTTACTTACTATTTCCAACATGTTTTACAAATGTCTAATACTTCACACCAGCTAGTGCAATCCTTTCTAACAAAATATCCCAAATTATCACCAATGAAAGTTTTGACAGCTGGACCACCACCTTTATCCAGGGGCTATTTGTGCTCCTCCTACTACCTGTGATGGGATCCTCATTGCCAGCTGGGCTGTAAATAATACAGCTCCAAAATCCCGTCTTAATACCAGCTTTCTTGACCTACTCCTGGCATCCACTGCCAGAGTTTGAGTTAGTAAAGAAGCTGATTCTGAGACAGAGTTTAATGTTTAGGATATTTGTTAGAAAGTACTATTGTGATTAACACCTGTGGAAGGGAGAAAGGGAAAGAAGAACTGTGCAAATAAAGAAATTGATTTGCAATATAAACCAAAGAACTTCAGCTGACCCTATGGGGAGCTCTGAAAAGGAACTGACCCATCAAAATTGTCCCACATTAAATCAAAATAGCTGGCCTATAGACCTCCACCTCAGTCAGTCATTGGGTATGCCCTAAGAAAGGGTGTGGCCTTGGCCAAGGTGGTTCTCCGTAGCCGAGGTGGGACCTAAAGGGGTTGACAGCTGAAGATGCCAAAGGTGGTACACTCAGCAGCTGGGGCAACAAAGTCTTCCTGAAAGAAAACTCTGGGCAGTGCAAGACTATGTCCACCAGAGTTGGTTCTTTGAAATATGTAATAAAACTGACTCTCATCTGATATGTCTGACCCAAAAGTAAACAAGATAAATGAGACCAAAAAAAGGTCAAAAATATTATTAAAAAAAACAGGATAAAACTAAGGGAAAGTTTTTCAAAAGTAGAATATTATGAACATATTTATGCCAATACAGTGAAAATTATTACATAGCAAAAATGACTCAGGAAAAAGTAGAAATACAGAATAAATCCCTACTTTTAAAAGAGTGAATTCATATTTAAAACATCCACCCCTCAAAAATCATTATGCCCAATTTATGTTCTACCAAACTGTGAAATAATTCCAGAGTTAAACAAACTCAAAGGATAAGAAATTTAATAAATGGTGCTGGGAAAATTGGCTAGCCATAAGTAGAAAGCTGAAACTGGATCCTTTCCTCACTCCTTATACAAAAATTAATTCAAAATGGATTAGAGACTTAAATGTTAGACCTAATACCATAAAAACCCTAGAGGAAAACCTAGGTAGTACCATTCAGGACATAGGCATGGGCAAAGACTTCATGTCTAAAACACCAAAAGCAACGGCAGCAAAAGCCAAAATTGACAAATGGGATCTCATTAAACTAAAGAGCTTCTGCACAGCAAAAGAAACTACCATCAGAGTAAACAGGCAACCTACAGAATGGGAGAAAATTTTTGCAATCTACTCATCTGACAAAGGGCTAATATCCAGAACCTACAAAGAACTCAAACAAATTTACAAGAAAAGAACAAACAACCCCATCCAAAAGTGGGCAAAGGATATGAACAGACATTTCTCAAAAGAAGACATTCATACAGCCAACAGACACATGAAAAAATGCTCATCCTCACTGGCCATCAGAGAAATGCAAATCAAAACCACAATGAGATACCATCTCACACCAGTTAGAATGGCAATCATTAAAAAGTCAGGAAACAACAGGTGCTGGAGAGGATGTGGAGAAATAGGAACACTTTTACACTGTTGGTGGGATTGTAAACTAGTTCAACCATTATGGAAAACAGTATGGCGATTCCTCAAGGATCTAGAACTAGATGTACCATATGACCCAGCCATCCCATTACTGGGTATATGCCCAAAGGATTATAAATCATGCAGCTATAAAGACACATGCACACGTATGTTTATTGCGGCACTATTCACAATAGCAAAGACTTGGAATCAACCCAAATGTCCATCAGTGACAGACTGGATTAAGAAAATGTGGCACATATACACCATGGAATACTATGCAGCCATAAAAAAGGATGAGTTTGTGTCCTTTGTAGGGACATGGATGCAGCTGGAAACCATCATTCTTAGCAAACTATCACAAGAACAGAAAACCAAACACCGAATGTTCTCACTCATAGGTGGGAACCGAACAATGAGATCACTTGGACTCGGGAAGGGGAACATCACACACCGGGGCCTATCATGGGGAGGGGGGAGTGGGGAGGGATTGCACTGGGAGTTATACCTGATGTAAATGACGAGTTGATGGGTGCTGACGAGTTGATGGGTGCAGCACAGCAACATGGCACAAGTATACATATGTAACAAACCTGCACGTTATGCACATGTATCCTAGAACTTAAAGTATAATAATAATAAATAATTTTTTTAAAAAAAGAATATTCCAGCAGGGCGCGGTGGCTCAAGCCTGTAATCCCAGCACTTTGGGAGGCCGAGGCGGGCGGATCACAAGGTCAGGAGATCGAGACCATCCTGGCTAACACCGTGAAACCCCGTCTCTACTAAAAAAAATACAAAAAACTAGCCGGGCGTGGTGGCGGGCGCCTGTAGTCCCAGCTACTTGGGAGGCTGAGGCAGGAGAATGGCGTGAACCCGGGGGGCGGAGCTTGCAGTGAGCCGAGATCGCGCCACTGCACTCCAGCCTGGGACACAGAGCAAGACTCCGTCTCACAAAAAAAGAAAAAAAAAAAAAAAAGAAAAGAATATTCCTAAACACATATGTAAATTTTTAAATAATGTATTACATTATATGATCCCAATTAAGCAAATGGTAATTATATATCATTTCATAATATGGATTACATATACTAATATAACCTAGTATTGATAGATATTAATATATAATATGTTTAAATATAATCCATAGTACTTATAATTATTTTATACACATATTTATACACACACATATAACATGAAATATAGAAATCAAATATCCATATGTTAACAATGGTTGTCTAAGAGTGCTGAAATGACGGATCCTGTTATTTTATCTTCATGGTTCTCTATATGCTACTAATTTCTATAATGAATGTGAATTACTTTAATTGGGAAAATTTATTATTTCTAGTAAAACTAAAATATATACATCTCTACTCACAGATTTTTAATAGCAAGTTCAATCAAAAGACTCATGAAAATTTTGCTTAAAACATTTATTCTTTGAAAAAGATGGTTTAATGGGCACATTAACTATCCATTCATCTAGATTTTCTAAGTTCTACTGTCTATAACAGAAAAGCAAAATTCTTGGAGCGTATAATCTCTACCCTCCAACAAAGCATCAGAACAGGAACCAGGAGACATGGCTCCCAGTCCCAGTTCTGGTACTAACTAGCTGTGAGAGTTTAAACAAGTCACTTAAATTCTCTGATTTCCCATTTACCCACCTATAAAAAAGAGAAACTGGATTATAGTGTCCCAATGTCCTTTCCAACTCCAAAATCCTGTCACTTTCTAAATTCCTTCATTCAGCAAACCCACTGCCTGAATAGAGAATCTGAACACAAATCTTCTTGAACAGAGTTGGGTTACTTCCTGTAAGTCATAGTTGACACATGAATACATGTAATCACTCAATGTCATGATTTAATTTTAGGAAAAACAATTTTCCTGAATATAAAAAAGAAAACCCAAGTATTCACAATTTAACAATGAGTGGTAAAAAAAAAAAAAAAAAAAAAAAAAAAAAAAAAAATTCTACTCCCTACTAAATGCAAGACTCACATAAATATAATGAGAAAAATAATGAAGAAAATATTTATTACCTGCTTTTTAAAAATAGTGCAGTATAGTAAATATTGATAAGTATACAAATGTCCATAATACAAGTCTCAAAGTACAAGGAAAAAAACATAGTGTTCCCTTGACATTTAAGGATTTACAGTTCAGTTTTAACTATTCACAAGCAAGTCTGAAAGCTTGTTTGTCATAATTTGCCAAGATATTTGTGTTGGGGAATAATCCAGAACCTCTTTCACAGAATTACCTAAGCCAAACTGGCGTTCTGGAAGCTTGTTTTTAACAGATGTCAGTTGCCAGTATAATGCAGCACATGTCATATCTTCAATAAGATTTAATGTTCAATAAAATATATTTATTTTATATGAAATATATTATTTATACGTATTTAATAGCTCCCTGTGTAATGAAAAGATTGTATTTTCAAATTACATTTTAAAAATCAGTGTGAATTTCCTCTTGCTTTTTATAGAATCTAATATTAAGCTGCCTGTTCCACAGTTGACATCTTTGAGAAAAAAAGGATTTATAGTATACTCACTTGTAATATTGCATAGCTAATAATAATAATGGCTGACATTTATTGAGTGATTACTATGTTCCTAGCACATGTAAAAGTACAGGCTCTGAAGCCAAACTGCCTGGGTTTCAATCCCTTTTCCACCTCTTAGTAACTATACGTTATTTGCTTTTCCAAATCTTAATTGAGTCACCAAAAAAATGAGAATTAAAATAACACCCATTTCATAGGGTTGTGATGAGAATTAAACAATTAAATGTACGTAAAGGGACTAAAACAGTGCTTGGCATATTGTAACTGCTCAGTGGTAGTTATTACTACTGTTATTATTGCTATCACTAATCCCCACAACAATCACAGGACACATTTACTATTATAGTCCTCATATATTGGTAAGTAACTTGGGCATAGAGAAGTCAAGCATTGTTCTCAAGTGACAGGGATAGTCAATGGCAGAACTGGGTTTCAATATAGGCAGTGTAAGAAGCATAATCCTGAACATTATTTGTTATTAATTACAAATATTACAATTACAAATATTTATTAAGCATCAAACATGCTCCAAGTTTTGGTCTAGAGATTGGATGTACAATGGGAAACAAAATCACTGGGGTCTCTCTGTTTTACTGAAACTTATATTCTACCAGGGGCAAGACAGGAGGAGATAGAGCATTAAACTAGCAAACAAATAAATGAACATGATCATTTCAGATCATGATATGTTATCAAAATAATGATACTAAAATAGGATAATGTGAGGGTGACTGGAATGATTGAGGTTGGAGCCAGAGGAGAATTTATGTAGGGTGGACAGGGAAGACCTCTCTAAAAAGAACATTTGAACTGAGATATGAGTGGTATGATGGACTCACCATGAGATGACCTAGAGAAAGAGCTCCCCAGGCAATGGGAAAAGCTTGTGCAAAGCCTTTCAGGAGGGAACTAATTTGGATTTACAAGGAAACATAAAGGAAGCCAATAAAGTTGGAGAATAATAAAGAAGGAAAGCAATGAGAGGAAGTCATGAGGGACTAGGTCATGAATGGTTGATTTAAATGGATGGATGAATGGATGGAGAGATGAATGAATAAAAAGATAAACAAAAAGAGCAGACCAGGTGCAGTGGCTCATGCCTGTAATCCCAGCACTTTGGGAGGCCAAGGCAGGTGGATCACTTGAGGTCAGGAGTTCAAGACCAGCCTGGCCAACGTGGTGAAACCCCATCTCTACTAAAAATACAAAAATTAGCCAGGGGTGGTGGTAGGTGCCTGTAATCCCAGCTACTTGGGCATCTGAGGCAGGAGAATCACTTCAACCCAGGAGGCGGAGGTTGCAGTGAGCCTAGATCATGCCATTGCACGATCTCCTTTGGTTCTGTCTCACATCCAGGTCACACTGATGTAAGAGGTGGAGTCCCATGTCTTTAAACAGCTCTACTCCTGTGGCTTTGCAGATTATAGTCCCACTCCTGGCTGATTTCACAGGTTGGCATTGAGTGTCTGTGGCTTTTCCAGGCACACAGTGCAATGGACAAGAGCAAAACTGTCCAAAAAAAAAAAACAGCAGAGAACCCAGCCCAAGGTAAGATTATGTATTTATCAAAATATGTATTGCATGCCTTCACATGCCTGGCATAGTACCAGGCACTGAAAATACATTTTAAAAATTAAAATAAAAAGCAAACAAAAATCCCTGCCTCGATGGAGCTTTACATTAGAGAGGAGCAGTCAATAAATAAATGTATTAAGGAAAGAATATGGCAGCTTCCATGTGGTGTTGGACCTGTGGGTAAACAGAAGTCAAGAATGAGGTTGAGGAACCTCCTCTTAGATTTCAGAGGATATATGGAAATGCCTAGATGTCCAGGTAGAAATTTGCTGCAGGAGTGGAACCCTTATGGAGAACCTCTGCTACAGCAGTGGTGAAAGGGAAATGTGGGGTTGGAGCCCCCACACAGAATCCCCACTGGGGCAATGCCTAGTGGATCTGTGAGAACAGGGCCACCATCCTCCAGAACCCAGAATGGTAGATCCACAAACAGCTTGCCCCATATGCCTGGAAAAGCCACAGACACTCAATGCCAACTTGTGAAAGCAGCCAGGAGTGGAACAATAATCTGCAAAGCCACAGGGGTGGGGCTGTTTAAAGATATGAGAGTCCACCTCTTGCATTAGTGTGACCTGGATGTGAGACGTAGAGCCAAAGGAGATCATTTTGGAACTTCAAAGTTTAATGGCTGCCCTATTGGATTTTTGACTTGCATAGGGGCCTGTAGGGCTTTTGTTTTGGCCAACTTATTCCATTTAGAATGAGTGTATTTGCCCCATGCTTGTACCTCATTGTATCTAGGAAGTAACTAACTTGCTTTTGATTTTACAGGCTCACAGGCAGAAGGGACTTGCCTTATCTCAGATGGGACTTTGGACTTGGATTTTTGCTGGAATAAGTTAAGACTTTAGGGCGCTGATTGTGTTTTGAAATATAAGAACGTGAGATTTGGGAGGGACCAGGGGTGGAGTGATATGGTTTGGCTGTGCCCCTACCCAAATCTCATCTTGAATTGTTCCCATAATCCCCACGTGTTGTGGGAGAAACCTCATGGGAGGTGATTAGATTATGGGGGCGATTCCCCCATGCTGTTCTTGTGGTAGTGGGTGAGTTCTCTTGAGATCTGATGATTTTAAAAGGAGCTTTTCCCCCTTCACTCTGCACTTCTCTCCTGCTGCCATGTGAAGAAGGACATGTTTGCTTCCCCTTTTGCCATGACTGTCATTTTCGTGAGGCCTCGCCAACCATGTGGAACTGTGAGTCAATTAAACTTCTTTCCTTTATAAATTACCCAGTTTCAGGCAGTTCTTTATAGCAGCATGAGAATGGACTAATACAATTTCCCATAGAAACTTTACTGCACATGATGTCTGGTTTGGTGGAACTCTAAGCACAGTGCCTTCAGAGGACTTGGGGTGGAGAACTTGACCTGAGGTGTTTGCAGCAACTTAGAAACTATCTGGAATGAAAGCACGATGAGGACCTAATGGGAAAGAATGGCCATCCCTGGAACAACCCACTGAGCATCACCCTGGGCAAGAGCAACATCCTCTGGCAGGATCAGTCACAGCTCTGTGACCACTTCCAGCCACATTTCAGTCTCCTGTTTCTCTGTTTTTCCCAACCTCTGATCGCTAGCTCCTCTCCTGCTTCAGATCACTGCATCTTCTAGTGACCTCCAAGTCCTTAAACCTGGGTGCCTCTCAAGACCCTGCCTTTCAGGTGATGAGCTAAGTGTTCCTCCCTCACCATTTTCTAGGACTAAGACTGCACACATTCTGGTTTTCCCTCTGCCCACTGGCCTCCAGCCAGACATAACAATATGAAAAATGTCTCTCAACTTTCAAACAACAAATCTAAAACTGAATTTCAGAACAAAGCTGGAATATCAACTCAGAGCTGACTGAAAAACAAGGAAATTTCTCGAGGTGATAATCCCAGTTCCTACCTCCTTTCCCCCGTGCCCCCTCCCCCATATTACCTGGAAGCACAGCCAGGTTCTAGTGTGGCAGGATGCCCATCTGCTCAATGCCTGAAACAGAAAATAAATCCTCTGTTCATATGGCTGACAAGCTGGATGACTAATTGCAAACGAGACCAGTAATTTATTGGAATAGAAATTGAGGTCATTTAGGCAGGATTTAAATACTTTTTTCCTAGCCAATTTTTCTAATTGACTTTAAGAAATCTTGCTCTCTAAGAAGTTGGAAGTGCATCAATGTCCTAATCTGACTTTATTTCATTCTTTTAGTCAGGCTCTCCGTTCTTCTATCATTTCTCCATACGTTAATTGAATATTTATGCTACATACTACACAGCATTTTTTGCACTTGTGTTACTTTCTTTTCATGATATTCTACTTAAGAGGAAAAACAACTCAATCAAAAGACCAGGACTCAATGTCAAAAGGGACAAACTAAAGTCTCAGTTTGTTCTTTTCCTTCTGTCCTTTCCTGACTAACTCTAACCTTAGCTCTCAGCTTGGAGGCCTCTTGCTCCAGCAACCCTTTCCTGAACCAACCATAGACCAGGAGTAGGTCCTCCTTAGCGGGGCTTCCATTGAAGCCCATCTTTTATGTATCCCAGGACTGAATGCTTCTATGCTAAATGTTTGTTTCTCTGCATTTCTTACTATATTCTTAGTGCTACGAGGGCCAAAACCTCATCATATTTGACCAGGTGTTCCCACATCCAAGAATAGAGTCTGGCAGTTAAGCACTTAATGTCCAAATGAATCAGTGTGTGAAAGAAACAGATAAATGAGCACAGGGCAGGGACAGAGTAGGAATGAAATGAGAGGGTCCATGTTGGTGGACATAAGAGGGTTAACATAATGGTGCACTGTGCCTGGCTCCCTGGAACATGTTTGCTGTTGGTGGTATCAATTGTGGATGGATGGGTGAGACTTAAGGCTTCAGGATCAGGTTGGTAACTTCACTGCCAATACTATGGGCATACTGTTTTTTTCTCTGCCCACTATGTCACTTCCCCATGCTCTACTATACACTGCCCTCTTTCTTGATCCTTAATTTCTTATGAGCAAATCTACTATTGTCCATTGAGGGCATGGTTGTTTCTCACTTCAAAGACACTGGAATACCCTATCTCAGGATAATGTCTCTTTATAAACTTGGATTTTTTGTATTGTATTTTACCAAATTCTGCACATACTTCTCTACTTCATATTATAAATATGTATTTTTCTGGCCTGAATTTTAAAGCTAGTTTTTTTAATTTTAAAAATAAAATCTTAAAAGCTACTTAAATGTTATTGGACATGGAATGTTTCACCTTCATGAAGGGGCTGCAGGGTTTTTTCATAGTATATATTTCATCATGTCATGGATGCTCAAGTCTCTGGGAAAACCTAGAGTCTTGCTTATAGAATGTGGTTCAAACTAGGCAATTACTTGATGTCTCTCTGTTCCTAAAAATGTATGAAACCAAGAAAAGGGAATTATTATTTTTTTAACCATAGGTGAGTCTCTAATGAATGTGCACAGTAGATTTGAAAGATTAACCTGTATGAAGGTTCAAAACAAACTAATGGTAACTGATTAGACACTATATAAACTGCAGGGAGGAAAACAAATGCTTAAGGGTAGATTTTATGTAATTTATGCAGCTTTGATTATTTGTATTTTAGCTTTCTTTAAATAACTCACCAAGAACTGTTGAAAACACCCTCTCTTTCTCACAGAGAAAATATATTTCTTAGTTTGTGGAAGGACTTGCTAGCTCTCTAACATATTGTAGGTGACATTTTGTGTGACAGCAAAAATATGTGAAAATTTTATTATGTAAATGATATTTTATAAATTAACTGCAAATAAAAAATGATAATCTCTCAGATGCTATTTTACTCTTATAGGATAAAATCAGTGACTATCATATTAACAACTAAAAACGCAGCCAGGCATGGTTAATCCCAGCACTTTGGGAGGCCGAGGTGGGCAGATTGCTTGAGGCCAGGAGTTCGAGATCAGCCTAGGCAACATGGTAAAATCCCATCTCTACTAAAAATACCAAAATTAGCTGGGCCTGGTGGCATGTGCCTGTAATCCCAGCTACTCAGGAGGCTGAGGCACAAGAATCACTTGAACCAAGGAGGCAGAGGTTGCAGTGAGCTGAGATTGTGCCACTGTACTCTAGCCTGGGTGACAGAGCAAGACTCTGTCTCAAACAAAACAAAACAAAACAAAAAGTACAAAAGAGCTAAAAATGCCAAATACTTTGGACTGAGCAATGAGTTTAATTTATTTGGCCTTTGTTTATCTTTGAATAAACAAAAGTTAATGATGAGGTTAATTTTTTTGGCCTTTGTTTGTCTTTGTCTTTGAAACACAAAGACAACTGAGGCATAGCCCATGCGCTCAAAGAGCTTTCAAACCAAGTACAGGAGAGAAGAGAAATAACCAGACAAAATGTGATCAGCCACATTAGGTAAGGCATCAAGTAGTAAGCAAGTTCAGAGCCCTGAGAGACCCTCTATGTTTGGGAGCATATAGGAAGTCTTCTTGGAGATGGTGGCCTTGAAACTAGGTCACGAAATTATGAGTAGGACTTGGGAGGACTCTTCCAAGATGGCCAAATAGGAACAGCTCCAGTCTGCACCTCCCAGCGAGATTGATGCCAAAGATAGGTGATTTCTGCATTTCCAACTGAGGTACCTGGTTTGTCTCATTGGGACTGGTTGGACAGTTGTTGCAGCCCATGGAGGGCAAGCCAAAGCGGGGAGGGGCATCGCCTCACCCGGGAAGCACAAGGGACTGGGGGATTTCCCTTTCCTAGTGAAGGGAAGCCATGAGAGACTGTGCCAGGAGGAAGGATACACTCCTGCCCCGATACTGCATTTTTCCCATGGTCTTTGCAACCTGCAGACCAGGAGATTCCCTCCTGTGCCTGGCTCAGTGGGTCCCACGCCTACAGAGCTGAGCAAGCTAAGATCCATTGGCTTGAAATTCTTGCTGCTAGTGCAGCAGTCTGAGACCAACCTGGGACACTGGATCTTGGAAGATGAAGGGGTGTCCACCATTGCTGAGGCTTGAGTAGGCAGTTTTATGCTCACAGTGTAAACAAAGCTGCCAGGAAGCTTAAAATGCAGCTCAGCAAGGCCGACTGCCTCTCTAGATTTCACATCTGTGGGCAGGGCATATTTGAACAATAGTCAGCACCCCAAGTCAAGGACTTACAGACAAAACCCTCACCTCCCTGGGACAGAGCACCTGGGGGAAGGGGCAGCTGTGAGCACAACTTCTCCAGACATAAATGTCCTGCCTGACAGCTCTGAAGAGAGCAGTGGTTCTCCCAGCATGGCATTCGAGCTCTAATAACAGACAGACTACCTCCTCAAATGGGTCCCTGACCCCCGTGTACCCTGACTGGGAGACACCTCCCAGTAGGGGCTGAAAGACACCTCATACAGGAGAGCTCTGGGTGGCATCTGGCAGGTGCCCCTCTGGAACAAAACTTTCAGAGGAATGATCAGGCAGCAATACTTGCTGTTGTGCAGACTCTGATGGTGATACCCAGGCAAACAGGGCCTGGAGTGGACAGGTCCAACAGACCTGCAGCTGAGGGGTGTGACTGTTAGAAGGAAAACTAACAAACAGAAAGGAATAGCATCAACGTCAACAAAAAGGACATCCACACCAAAACCCCATCATGATGTCATCAACGTCAAAGATCAAAGGTAGATAAAACCACAAAGACGGGGAGAAACCAGAGCAGAAAGGCTGAAAATTCCAAAAACCAGAATGCCTCCTCTCCTCCAAAGGATCACAACTCCTCACCAGCAAGGGAACAAAACTGGATGGAGAATGAGTTTGATGAGTTGACAGAAGTAGGCTTCAGAAGTTTGGTAATAACAAACTTCTCCAAACTAAAGGACCGTGTTCTAACCCATCCCAAGGAAGCTAAAAACCTTGAAAAAAGGTTTGATGCATGGCTAACTAGAATAATCAGTGTAGAGAAGAACCTAAATGACCTTATGGAACTAAAAAACACAGCACAAGAACTTCATGAAGAATACACAAGCTTCAATAGCCAATTCAATTAAGCAGAAGAAAGGATATCAGTGATTGAAGATCAAATTAACAAAATAAAATGAGAAGACAAGAGTAGAGAAAAAAGAGTGAAAAGAAAGGAATAAAGCTTCCAAGAAATATGGGACTATGTGAAAAGACCAAATCGACATTTGATTGGTATACCTGAAAGTGACAGGGAGAATCGAATGAAGTTAGAAAACACTCTTTAGGATGTTACCCAGGAGAACTTCCCCAACCTAGCACGGCAGGCCAACATTCAAATTCAGGAAATACGGAGAACACCACAAAGATATTCTTCGAGAAGAACAACCCCAAGACACGTAATCCTCAGACTCACCAAGGCTGAAGTGAAGGAAAAAATGTTAAGGGCATCCAGAAAGGTCAGGTTACCCACAAAGGGAAGCCCATCAGACTAACAGCGGATCTCTCTGCAGAAACCCTACAAGCCAGAAGAGAGTGGGGGCCAATATTCAATATTATTAAAGAAAAGAATTTTCAACCCAGAATTTCATATCCAGCCAAACTAAGCCTCATAAGTGAAGGAGAAATAAAATCATTTACAGATAAGCAAATGCTGAGAGATTTTGTCACCACCAGGCCTGCCTTACAAGAGCTCCTCAAGGAAGCGCTAAACATGGAAAGGAGCAACCAGTACCAGCCACTGCAAAAGCATGCCAAATTGTAAAGACCATCGATGGTATGAAGAAACTGCATCAACTAATGGACAAAATAACCAGCTAGCATCATAATGACAGGATAAAATTAACAAATAACAATATTAATCTTAAATGTAAATGGGCTAAATGCCCCAATTGAAAGACACAGACTGGCGAATTGGCTAAAGAGTCAAGACCCATCAGTGTGCTGTATTCAGAAGACCCATCCCACGTGCAAAGACACACACAGGCTCAAAATAAAGGGATGTAGGAAGATCTACCAAGCAAATGGAAAGCAAAAAGAGCAGGAGTTGCAACCCTAGTCTCTGATAAAATAGACTTTAAACCGACAAAGATCAAGAGACAAAGAAGGGCATTACATAATGGTAAAGGGATCAATTCAACAAGAAGAGCTAACTATTCTAACCATATATGCACCCAATACAGGAGCACCCAGATTCATAAAGCAAGTTCTTAGAGACCTACAAAGAGACTTAGACTCCCACAAAATAACAATTGGAGACTTTAACACTATATTGTCAATAGTAGACAGATCAAGAGAGAAAATTAACAAAGATATCCAGGACTTGAACTCAACTCTGGACCATGTGGACCTAATAGACATCTACAGAACTCTCCACCCCAAATCAACAGAATATACATACTTCTCAGCACCACATCGCACTTATTCTAAAATTGACTACATAATTGGAAGTAAAACACTCCTCAGCAAATGTAAAAGAACAGAAATTACAACAAACCATCTCTCAGACCACAGTGCAATCAAATTAGAACTCAGGATTAAGAAACTCACTCAAAACTGCACAACTACATGGAAACTGAACAACCTGCTCCTGAATGACTACTGGGTAAATAACGAAATGAAGGCAAAAATAAAGATGTTCTCTGAAACTAATGAGAACTAAGACACAATGTACCAGAATCTCTGGGACACATTTAAAGCAGTGTGTAGAGGGAAATTTATAGCACTAAATGCCCATAAGAGAAAGCAGGAAAGATCTAAAATTGACACCCTAACATCACAATGAGAAGAACAAGAGAAGCAAGAGCAAACAAATTCAAAAGCCAGCAGAAGACAAGAAATAATTAAGATCAGAGCACAACTGAAGGAGATAGAGACACAAAAAAACCTTCAAAAAATCAATGAATCCAGGAGCTGGTTTTTTGAAAAGACTAACAAAATAGATAGACCACTAGCAAGACTAATAAACAAGAAAAGAGAGAAGATTCAGATAGATGCAATAAAAAATGATAAAGGCAATATCATCACTGATACCACAGAAATACAAACTACCATCAGAGGATACTATAAACACCTCTACACAAACTAGAAAATCTAGAAAAAATGAATAAACTCCTGGACACATACACCCTCCCAAGACTAAACCAGGAAGAAGTTGAGTCTCTGAATAGACCAATAACTGGTTCTAAAATTGAGGCATTAATCAAGAGCCTACCAACCAAAAAAAGTCCAGGACCAGATGGATTCAGAGCTGAATTCTACCAGAGGAACAGACAGGAGCTGGTACCATTCCTTCTGAAACTATTCCAATTAATAGAAAAAGAGGGAATCCTCCCTAACTCACTATATGAGTCCAGCATCTTCCTGATACCAAAGTCTGGTAGAGACACACACACAAAAAAGAGAATTTTAGCCCAATATCCCTGATGAACATCAATGAGAAAATCCTCAATAAAATACTAGCAAACCAAATCCAGCAGCACATCAAAAAGCTTATCCAACATGATCAAGTCAGCTTCATCCATGGGATGCAAGGCTGGTTCAACATATGCAAATCAATAAACATAATTCATCACATAAACAGAACCAACAACAAAAACCACATGACTATCTCAATAGACGCAGAAAAGGCCTTCGACAAAAGCCAACAGCCCTTCATACTAAAAACTCTCAATAAAATAGGTACTGAGGGAACGTATCTCAAAATAATAAGAGCTATTTATGGCAAACCCATAGCCAATATCATACTGAGTGTGCAAAAACTGGAAGCATTCCCTTTGAAAACTGGCACAAGACAAGGATGCCTTCTCTCACACTCCTATTCAACATAATATTGGAAGTTCTGGCCAGGGCAATCAGGCAAGGGAAAGAAATAAAGGGTATTCAATTAGGAAAAGAGGAAGTCAAATTGTCTCTGTTTGCAGATTACGTGAAAACCCCATCGTCTCAGCCCAGAATCTCCTTAAGCTGATAAGCAACTTCAGCAAAGTCTCAGGATACAAAATCAATGTGCAAAAATCACAAGCATTCCTATACACCAATAACAGACAAACAGAGAGCCAAATCATGAGTGGACTCCCATTCACAATTGCTTCAAAGAGAATAAAATACCTAGGAATCCAACTTAAAAGGGATGTGAAGGACCTCTTCAAGGAGAACTACAAAGCACTGCTCAATGAAATAGAAGAGGACACAAACAAATGGAAGAACATTCATGCTCACGGATAGGAAGAATCAATATTGTGAAAATGGCCATACTGCCCAAAGTAATTTATAAATTCAATGTTATCCCCATCAAGCTACCACTGAGTTTCTTCACAGAATTGGGAAAAACTACTTTAAATTTCACATGGAACCAAAAAAGAGCCTGCACAGCCAAGACAATCCTAAGCAAAAAGAACAAAGCTGGAGAGGCATCACGCTACCTGACTTCAAACTATACTACAAGTCTACAGTAACCAAAACAGCCTGGTTCTGGTACCAAAACAGAGATTTACACCAATGGAACAGAACAGAGGCCTCAGAAATAACACCACACATCTACAACCATATGACCTTTGACAAACCTGACAAAAACAAGCAATGGGGAAGGGATTCCCTATTTAATAAATGGTGCTGGGAAAACTGTCTAGCCAATGTAGAAAGCTGAAACTGGATCCCTTCCTTACACTTTATACAAAAATTAAGATGGCTTAAAGACTTAAATGTAAGACCTAAAACCATAAAAACCCTAGAAGAAAACCTAGGTAATACCTCAGGACATAGGCATGGGCACGGACTTCATGACTAAAACACCAAGAGCAATGACAACAAAAGCCAAAACAGACAGATGGGATTAATTAAACTGAAGAGCATCTGCACAGCAAAAGAAACTATCAGCAGAGTGAACAGGCAACCTACAGAATGGGAGAAAATTTTTGCAATCTATCCATCTGACAAAGGGTTAATATCCAGAATCTACAAAGAACTTAAACAAATTTACAAGGAAAAAACAACCCCATCAAAAAGCGGGCAAAGGATGTGAACAGACACTTCTCAAAATAAGACATTTATGCAGCCAACAGACACATGAAAAAATGCTCGTCATCACTGGTCATTAAAGAAATGCAAATCAAAACCACAATGAGAAACCATCTCATGCCAGTTAGAATGGCGATCATTAAAAAGTCAGGAAACAACAGATGCTGGAGAGGATGTGGAGAAATAGGAATGCTTTTACGCTGTTGGTGAGAGTGTAAATTAGTTCAGCCATTGTAGAAGACAGTGTGGTGATTCCTCAAGGATCTAGAATTAGAAATACCATTTGACCCAGCAATCCCATTACTGGGTATATGCCCAAAGGATTATAAATCATGCTACTATAAAGACACATGTACATGTATGTTTATTGTGGCACTATTCACAATAGCAAAGACTTGGAACCAACCCAAATTTCCATCAATAATAGAAAATAAAGAAAATGTGGTACATATGCACCATGGAATACTATGCAGCCATAATAAAGAATGAGTTTATATCCTTTGCAGGGACATGGAAGAAACTGGAAACCATCAATCTCAGCAAACCATCACAAGTAAGAAAACCAAACACCTCATGTCCTTACTCATAAGTGGGAGTGGAACAATAAAAACACATGGAAACAGGGAGGAGAATATCACACACCGGGACCTGTCAGGGGGTGGGGGCCAGGGAAGAGATAGCATTAAGAGAAATACCTAATGTAAATGACGAGTTGATGGGTGCAACAAACCAACATGGCATGTGTAAACCTATGTAACAAACCTGCACGTTGTGCACATGTACCCCAGAACTTAAAGTAAAATAACAAGAAAAAAAAATTCACATTAAATATATATGAGTGGGACTTTACAAGGGGCAGAAGGACAGAAAGAAATGGGAAGACATTTCAGGAAGAGGAAATCATGTAACCAAAGCTGTGAAAAAGGACGTTTATGGGGTAGCGTTGAGGCATAGGAAATACGCGAGTTGGTGGGAGTAAGAGCTATGTAAGGGAGAAATGGGAGAAACATCCAAGCACCTAGGTTAATTCCTAATCATGAAGAAATACAACAACATGGTTAAGAAATTGAAACCTTGGTCTGAGGGGTATAATCACCAGAGGTGCCTATGCAGAAAAATGACAGGATTCGCTATGTTTCAGGAAGACTCCTCTGGAAAGGGTGTGTAGGACCTGCCATGGATTTGGGATAAAATCCCAAATCCTTGACATGGTCTATAAGCCCCTGCAACTTTTCTTATCTCCTTTCTCTCCATAGCCTTGTCGGTCTGCAGGCACATGTGGGTTCTCTCAGACTGGCGGGGCACTAGGTTGCTTCTTGCTCTCCAATGTCTCACCTCCACAGCCAGTTAATATCTTCTTGTTCCTTTACAACTTAGCTAAATGTCACATCCTCAGGGAAACTGTCCCTTACCACCAAGCATGTTTCTCCTTTTTCTTTGAATCTTATCACTTATCCCAATGGTGGAACTGGGGATTACCGTGTCCCTCTGCCTACTACAGGTAAGAAAATTTAGGCTCAAAGAGGTGTCTCTCACCCCATTAGAAGACAAAAGAATAAGGAGAGCAAACTAAGATACAGAGAACTATTTGCTCCAGAATAAATAAATGTTCCCAATATTTAGTTGGTGTTATGCAATGATTTCTTATTTGCAGTCCTTGGATTAGACAATGTCAATATGTCCTCTTCCATAACAACTAATCATTATACAGAGATTTATAAATTATAGAGATTTATAATTAAAAAGGCAGAGTGTCCCAGACTGAAGGACGTTCTACCTGTTTAAAGGCATGAGGATTAGAGGGCTGAGAGAGCATGGTGCTCATGTAACAAAAAGAAATTCTATACAGTGAGAGCATAGGCTATGCGGGGAAGAGTCATGATTACATGGGTCAGGATCCCTGTAAGTTATTCTGGCAGATGTGCTTATTGCCCAACCAGATCATCTTGGCACCACTGTTCCAGTCCACGCTGATCACATTCTAATACCCACATCTGTGGCTCTGCACCTGAGAGTTTTCTCTTAGCCCTAAAAGAAGCAGGCTCGAGCTCTAGGGAGTTCAGGCAGAAGGAGCAGTCCTTGCCTAATGATGAATGGAAACTGGAGGATAAAAAAATACCTCCAGCTTTCCTGCCTGGCAGGTGAAATCGCTCTTACCATCTCTTACACTATCTCCCAGAACTCCCTGCCAAACTGAATCTAAGTCACCCACAAGTCAACAGAAGTGATTCTGAGCCCTTTATTAGTTTCTTTCCCTTCCCCATCTTATGTCCCCACTCCCCTGCCAGTTCTTCCTGAGATCACATCCCAAAAGAACTATTCACGCTTAATTCCTGCTCAGGTTCTGCTTCTCAGGGAACCCAACCTAAAATGCTATGTGAAATGATGTGGGCTTTATTGTGAGGACAATGGGAAGCCACTGACAAGTGTTTAGGGCTTTGGCTACAAACAGAAAGTAACTCCACCTATATAAACCAGAAAGTCAAACAATTTGTTGGAAAATGCAAGGAAACTCATAGACACAAAGGACACATTAATACTCCAAGCCTCAGGAAAGGCAGGAGCCAGGGAGTCCCAAGGATTTCAGCGAGAAATATTTTAGGGCACTGCCAACAGAATGACTGGGCTCCAACTGTGTGTCACTCTTCTCAGGGACTCTGGTTTCTAGGAGAGAATGATAACTCATTGACCAATTTCCTTGGGTAGTCTGCCTAATATTTTATTAGAAGTGGATAGGACAACTTAATGAAGAGGATCACTTACAATGCTGAGGGAAATCTTCCAAAACAACAAGTGGAGCCAGACGTGATGGCACATACCTATAGTCTCAGATACTCAAGAGGCTGAGGCAGGAGGATTGCTTGAGCTCAAGAGTTAGAGGCTGCAATGTTCACATCACTGCACTCCAGCCTGGGCAATAGAGAGAAACCCCATCTCTGAGAAAAAAAAGAAAAGAAAAGAAAAAGTGGGACATTTCAAGCTATATTAAGAGGGTCTGGATGCTGGGAAGGCAGAAACAAGAGGTAGTAATAGGATCAATTACATTTTACCAACATTATGCCAACATTTGAAATATTATACTGAAATATTACCTTCTCTGGTCATACTTCTATTTGGAATCAAATTGTGCAAAGACTACAGTTTATGACAATTTCCATGATCCAGAGTAGTATTGTTTAGTTCATTAGCAGCTCTTGCTTGTATCTAGTTTTTTAATTGACATATAATTTCAATATAGTAACATGCATAAATTTTAGGTGTACAGTTCTGTGAGTTTTAACAAATGTACACATATGTAATCACCACTCTAAGATATAGAACACTCCCATCACTTTCAAAAATTTCCCTCATGCCCCTTTCTAATTCATAATAACTCCTCCTACACTGCCACTCTCATTTCTAACACTATAGCTTAGTTTTGCCTGGTCTATAACTTCATACAAATTGAACTAGATAGAAAATGCTCTTTTATGGTTGGCATCATCTACTCAGCATATTTTTGAGATTAATCAATGTGGCTGTATCAATAACTGTTTTCTTTTACTTACCCTAAAGTTTCTCATTAATACGATAATTTATTTATTCACCTATTGATATACACTTGGACTGTTTCAAGTTTGGAACTACTAAACTGCTGTAAACATTCTTATACAAGCCTTTTTATGTACCTATATTTTCATTTCTTGTTGAGT
The DNA here is from genome assembly GCF_047675955.1 of Chlorocebus sabaeus. Classification (NCBI taxonomy): domain Eukaryota; kingdom Metazoa; phylum Chordata; class Mammalia; order Primates; family Cercopithecidae; genus Chlorocebus; species Chlorocebus sabaeus. Next base: position 32,713,908 of record NC_132930.1, read on the forward strand.
AAATACTTAGAAGAAGAACTAGTATGTCATGCATTGACTAGTTATTGACAATAACTCAGGACAATATTAGAAACAGAAAGACAAGGTAAGAAATTTATATAGTAATCCAGGTGAGGTTTTGAGCTAGGGTAGTTCTATTAATCAGCTTGGGCTTCCATAACAAAATACTATAGATTGGGTGGCTTAACAATCTATAGTATTTATTTTCCCAAAGTTTTGGAGGCTGGAAGTCCAAGATCAAGGTGCCAGCAAGACTGAATTCTAGTGAAGGCTCTCTTCCTGGCTTGCAGACGGCTGCCTTCTTGCTGTGTTCTCACAAGGAGAGAGATCTTCATCATCTCTTCTTCTTCTTAAAAGGGCACTAGCTCTATGGGATTAGGGCTTCACCCTCATGGCCTCATTTAACCTTAACGGCTCTATCTTTAATACAGTTATATAGGGGGTTAAGCTTCAACATATGAATTGGGTTGGGGGATACAACACAATTCAAGCATTAGTAGATAACAAAAATATGGAAGGGGGAAAGCAGAAAAGGAATGTGGATAAAACTCAGACAAGTTTTAAAAGTAGATGTACATCTGAAAGGATTTGTTGATGGATTACCTGGTATAGCTGGTGAGCAGAGAGGAAACAATCAAAGTATATGTTCAAGTTTGGGGCTGGGGCCACTGTGCTGGGTAGAGGTGTTCTTTAAGAAGAAAGAAACTTTTAAAGACCCAAATGCCCAAAACCACAACGGGGCAAAGCTCCCTTCCTGGCTGTGATAATACCCCAGCAGTCACACAGTTTGGTTCCCAGAGGTAGCTAACCATTTGGGACCCCTCAAAACCAATATTCTTTAAATATTCATCCAACAGTTATTTGGTAAAAGCAGGAAAAAAATTAATAAAATTATATTAAAATACAATTATATTTATATAACATAATAAAATTTAAAAAAGAAATCAATTTACTTACTAATTTATTGACACAGTCAAATTCAGTTATAGCCAGAAAAAAAAAAAAAAAAACTGGGGAGAGGGAGCAGAGATAAAACATTTCCTCACTTTTTTGTAATACTTGTTCTCTCTCCAGTTTTCTTTTTTAAGTTGTTTGGAAAGGGAATATTTTTAAAAGTCTAAGGACACATATTTAAGGGCTTGAAATTTTGGTAATAACATAGAACACAGACTCTTGCATTTCAGTTACAGAATTTTTGCTGGGTCTGTAGACTTTAAATCACTGCTATTGTACACGCATCCAAGAAGACAGATCATAGTACAAACACACACACGCATACATACACAAATACACACATATGTACACACTGGGAGACCAGGTGTACTATCTATTTTGGCAAGAGAGAAAATACTTTATTTTGCTAATTTATTTCAGATATGTTTGCCTCTTTTTTGATCAGCAACCCTGGAAACTCTCCACTTGCTGCTCCTCCACCCAGCCTTGCTCCTGCCCTCCTGCTGATCTCCCAGTCTGGGACAGAAGAAGCTCTCCAGGACTGTGTTCTTCAGCTCAGGTTTGCTGATGCTGCAGCAATGCATGGGGCTCTTCAGACAGTGGCCAAGCAGGCACCTTGGGGGAGTGGCTACACTGACCCCACTGGCAAATGAAATGATGACTTCACTTTAACCCTGAAGCTGTTATACAGAGAAAGCTTGGAGCCTGACTAGAGCCAAATAAACGTTGGCTTGAATCACCACACATTCTGTGCTGTTCGTGCAACCCTCAGCAAGTACATGATCCTTCTGAGCCCTAGATGTTCATGTGTAAACTAATGAAACCTTGCCTGAGGAAGGCATGTAGCCAGTTTCTCGCCTTGGGATAAAAAAAATCTGTTCATGAGTCCTGTTTGGAGATCTGGCATCTGTGCTATTGGTAAGTAGCAAGTCAAATTCTATAAACAATGCCATCCCTGAATGACAATTTCACTTTTACTCCACTTCCTCTAGTCTCTGCTCATCTTAGTCTTAACAAGTGGCATGTCAACTTACTAACTAAAACAGCTGGATATGTGATGATTTTAGAAAAGTTTGCTTCCCCACCCAGATAAATATCTACTTCATGGGATCTTAAGGGAGAAAATGAAATGACATGTAATCCTCCTAAATTCTATATGACATACATTTTCTATTGTGGTAATAAAAACCATAACATAACATTTGCCATCTTTACCATTTTTTAATGTATAGTTCAGTAGTGTTAAGTGTATTTATATTGTTGTGAAACAGATCTCTAGAACTTTTTCATTTCGTGAATCTGAAACTCTATATCCACTAAACAATAATTTCTTTTTTTCCCTCCCTTCTGCCCCTGGAAACCACCATTCTACTTTCTGTTTCTAAAAATTCAACTACTTTAGATATCTCATATAAGTAGAATCACACACTATTTGTATTTCGTGACTAGCTTGTTCCACTTAGCACAATGTCCCTCAAGTTTTATTCTGTGATTGGATTTTCTTCATTTTAAGGCTGCATAATATTCCATGCATGTTTATACCACATTCTGTTTATCTGTTCATACATCAAGAGTTGCTTCTTGGATAATACTCCAGCATGTGCGTAGTCCACAGGGCTTGACACAGCAACAGCTGCACTGGAGCACAGCCAGGGATACCCATCCCCCAAGTCTCAACACACTCCTCTAGGTGACTTTGGCCTTTGTTGACTGTTGGACCTGAACAGAGAAGGGAAGTCTTGCCCATGGGATGTAGCCAGTCTGTTGTGAGCACCCTCTATCTGCTGGCCTCTTCCGAGGTCCCTACCTGGCCACTCCCATTTGCAATGCATCCTGAGATGTCCAACTGGGGTGCTTCCTGATGGCCATTGCCATAATTCCCTTGCTGGAAGACCCTGCCTAACCATCAGAGAACTTAGGCAGAGAGGGCCCCACTGACATGCACCCCCCCAACAGCCTCCTCTTACTGCTTTACCAGTGTGTGTTCACAACCTCACCACCCTATTGCCACCAGTGCACACAGGCACAAACCTCACCCTCACCAACCCCCACCACCAACATACACACTCACACCTTGCTGTGCCACCACTGCCGCTGGAGCATACACATGCACGGACACAACCATATTGCTGCCACCAGCTCAAGTGTGAATGCCACCATTTCTCCCTGACAGGATGCACACCCACTATTGTGCCACTGCCAGCATGCACACACTCCACTGAATCACTGTCATTGCCAGCACATGTACACACACAGACAACACCACATCACCATTGCCAGCACGTGCACACAGACCCTGCAGCCCCACCATCCCTGGCACTCATACATATGTGCAGACCCTGGCACACCTCTGCCACTGGAGCACACACACACGTGGAACTCACTGCCACATGTGTGGCACATGCACCAACAAAGCACTTTTGCCAGCAACCCCCATTGGAGTGTTGTTGCCAGTCCACCAGGAACACCTTGGCCCCTCCAGCACAGCAGGTGCATAACCTCAAGGGGTCAGAAAACAAATTTGTGGTCCTAATAACCATCCTCCAAGGTTAGAGCATGCAGCCCAGGGGTGCAGAACTAAGCCTTGGCCCCAAAAAATCATCCAGAAAATGAAGCCAGTAGACTAAACCCAGCTTATATGACAATCAAACCTCAAGGGCACCAAAGGACATAAAAGAAAAAAAAAGCACATCCAAAGGAGAGCAACATCAAGATCTGGGCCCACACAGATGAGAAAGAGCTAACACAAGAACTCTGGCAACTCAAAAAGCCATAGTGTTTTCTTATCTCCAGATGACTACCCTAGCCCCACAACAATGGCTTTTAACCAGGCTGAAATAGTTTACATAGAATTGAGAATCTGGAAGGCAATGAAGATCATCAAGATTTGGAAGAAAGTTGAAACCCAATCCAAGGAATCTAAGAAATCCAATAAAATCATTCAAAAAGTTAAAGGTGAAAGAGCCATTTTAAGAAAGAACCAACCTGATATGATATGACTGAAAAACTCACTACAAGGTTTTCATAATAAAATCTGAGGCATTAACAGCAGAGTAGAACAAGTTGGGGAAAGAATCTCAGAGCTCAAAGATTGGTTTCTCAAGTTAACTCTGTCAGACAAAAATAAAGAAAAAAGAACAAAGAAGAATGAACAAAACATCCAAGAAATATGGGATTATATATAAGAGATCAAATCTACCAATCATTTGTGTACCTGAAAGAGAATGAGAGACCAAGCAACTTGGAAAATATATTTGAGGATATTGACCATGGAAATTTTCCCAACCTTGCTAGAGAGATTGACATTCAAACTCAGGAAATTGGTAGGACCCCCGTGAGATACTATGCAAGATGACCATTCCCAAGACACATAGACATTAGATTCTCCAAGGTCAGTGTGAAAGAAAAAAAAAATAAAGGCAGCTAGATAGAAGGGGCAGGACATCTACAAAGGGAACCTCATCAGGCTAACAGCAGATCTTTCAGCAGGAACCCTATGAGCCAGAAGACAGATTGGGGGCCTATATTCAGCATTCTTAAAGAAAAGAAATTCCAACCAAGAATTTCATGTAAAGCCAAGCTAAGCTTCATGAACAATGGAGAAATAAAATTCTTTTCAGACAAGCAAATGCTAAGTGAATTCATTAACACCAGGTCTGCCTTACAAAAGGTCCTTCACAGAGTGCTAAATATGGAAAGGAAAGACCATTATTGGTTGACAAAAACATACTTCAGTACATAGATAATTGACACTATGAAACAAGAATACAATCAAGTCTGCATAATAATCAGCTAACAACATGATGACAGGATCAAATCCACAAATATCAATATTGACCTTGAACATAAATGGGCTAAACACCCCATTAAAAAGCATGGAGTGCTGGGTGCGGTGGCTCACACCTGTAATCCCAGGCATGGGAGGCCGAGGTAGGTGGATCACAAGGTCAGGAGATTAAGGCCATCCTGGCTAACATGGTGAAAACCCGTCTCTACTAAAAATAAAAATAAAAAAATCAGCCAGGTGTGGTGGCACACATCTGTAGTCCCAGCTACTCGGAAGGGCGAGACAGGAGAATCACTTGAACTTGGAAGGTGGAGGTTGCAGTGACCCAAGATCGCGCCACTGCACTCCAGCTTGGGTGACAGAGTGAGACTCGGTCTCAAAAAAAACAAAAAAGCATGGAGTAGAAAGTTGGATAAAGAAGCAAGACCCTACTGTATTCTGTCTTTAAGAGACCCATCTCACAAGCAATGACATTCATAGGCTCTGAGTAAAGGGATGAAGAAAAATCTACCAGCACATGGAAAACACAAAAAAGCAGAAGTTGCTATTCCAATTTCAGACAAAACAGACTTTAAACAAACTGACTGAAAAAGACAAAAAGAGGAGTACATAAGGATAAAGGGTTCAACTCAACAAGAAGACTTAGCCATCCTGAATATATATACACCCAACACAAGAGCATCCAGATTCATAAAACAAGTTCTTAGAGACCTATGAAGAAACTTAGATAACCACATAATAATAGTGGGAGAGTTCAACACTCTACTGACAGTATTAGACAGATCAAGGCAGAAAACCAACAAAGGTATTCAGGACCTAAACTTGACACTTACCAAAAGGAACTAACAGACATCTACAGAACACTGCACTTAACAGCAACGTAATAGACATTCTTCTCATCTGCACATGACACATACTCTAAAATGGACCACATCCTCAGCCATAAAACAATTCTCAACAAATTCAAAAAATAAACAAACCCAAATCACACTCTCAGACCACAGCACAATAAAAATAAAAATCAATACTAAGAAAATTTCTCAAAACCACACAATTACATGGAAATTAAACAAACTGCTCCTGAATGACTTAGTAAACAATGAAATTATGACAGAAATCAAGAAATTATTTGAAACTAGTGAAAGCAAAGATAACAGATACCAGAATTCTACAACACAGCTAAAGCAGTGTTGAGAGGAAGTTTATAGTGCTACATGCCCACATCAAAGTTAGAAAGATCTCAGATTAACAACCTAATATCACACCTAGAGGAATTTGAAAAACAAGAGCAAACTAACCCCAAAGCTAGCAGAAGAAAAGATAATAACCAAAATGAGACCTGAACTGAATGAAATTGAGATGTGAAAACCATACAAAAGATTAATAAAACAAAAGTTGGTTCATTGAGAGACTATATAAGATCGATAGACCACTAGCTAGACTATTAAAGAAAAAAAGAAAGATAAACACAATCAGAAATGACAAAGTGAACATTAACAATCACCCCACAGAGAAACAAAAAGCCTTAGAGACTATTATGAACACTTCCATGTACACAAACTAGAAAACCTAGAAGAAATGGATAAATTCCTGGAGACACACAACCTCCCAATATTAAATCAGGAAGAAATTGAAACCCTGAACAAACCAATAATGAGTGTCAACATTGAATCAGTAATAACAAATAAAACCTACCAATCAGGAAAAGCCTTGGATCAGATAGATTCACAGTCAAATTCTACGAGATGTATAAAGAGGAGCAAGTACCAAGCCTACTGAAACTATTCCAAAAAACTGAGGAGGAGAGATGTCTCTCTAACTCATCCTAAGAAACCAGCATCATTCTGATACCAAAACTTGGCAAAGACAAAAGAAAAAAAAAATCAAAAAACTCCAGGCCAATATGCCCGATGAACATAGATGCAAAAATCTTCAACAAAATACTAGCAAACCAAATCCAGCAGCACATCAAAAAGTTAATCCACCAAGATCAAGTACACTTTATTTCTGGGTTGTAAGATTGGTTCAACATACACAAATCAATAAATGTGATTCATCACACAAAAAGAACTAAAAACAAAAACCACATGATCATCTCAATAAATGCAGAAAAGGCTTTCAGTAAACTTCAACATACTTTCATGTTAAAAACCTCAACAAACTAAACATTGAAGGAACATACCTCAAAATAGTAAGAGCCATCTATGACAAACTCACAGCCAACATCACACTGATTGGGCAAAAGCTAAGAAGAATTCCCCTTTGAGAACCAGAACAAGACAAGCATGCCCACTTTCACCACTTCTATTCAAAATAGTACTGAAAGTCCTAGTAAGAGCAATTAGGCAAAAGAAAGAAATAAAAGACATCTAAAAGAAAGAGGAAATCAAACTATCTTGCTTTGTAGACAATATGATTTTATACCTAGATAACCCCACAGTCTCTGCCAAAAAGCTCCTGGATCTGATGAACAATTTAAACAAGGTTTGAGGATACAAAATCAATGTACAAAAATTAGTAGAAATTCTGTACACCAACAACATCCAAGCTTAGAGCCAAATCAGGAACACAATCCCATTCATCACAGCCACACAAAGAATACCTAGGAAAACAGCCAACCAGGAAGGTAAAAGATCTCTACAACAAGAATTACAAAACACTGCTGAAGAAAATGAGAGATGACACAAACAAATGAAAAAGTAGTCCACGCTCATGGATAGGAAAAATCAATATTGCTCAAATGGCTATACTACAAAAAGCAATTTACAGATTCAGTGCCATTCCTATCAAACTACCAATGACATTTTCACAGAATTAGAAAAAAACAGCTCTAAAATTCATATGGAACCAAAAACAAGAAAGAACCTGAATAGCCAACACAATCCTAAGCAAAAAGAACAAAGCCAGAGGCAACACGCTACCCTACTTTGAAGTATACTAAAAGGCTACAGTAATCAAAACAGCATGATACTGGCACAGAAACAGACACATAGATCAATGGAACAGAATAGAGAACCCAGAAATATGTCTGCACATTTACAACCATTTGATCTTCAACAAAGCTGACAAAAAGAAGCAATGGGGAACGGACTCCCTATTTAATAAATGGTGATGGGATTACTGGCTAGTCACATGAAAAAGATTGAAACTGGACCCCTTCCTTACACCATATACAAAAATCAACTCAAGATGCACTAAACTCTTCAATGTAAAACCTAAAACTATAAAAAAAGAAAACCTAGAAAAAAGCCTAGGAAATACCATTTAGGACATAGGTCTTAGCAAAAAATTCATGACAAAGACTCCAAAAGCAATCACAACAAAAACAAACATTGACAAGTGGGATCTAATTAAATCAAAGAGCTCCTGCACAGCAAAAGAAATTATCAGCATAATAAACAGACAATCTACAGAATGGGAGAAAATTTTTGCAAACCATGCATCTAACAATGGTCTAATATCCAGAATCTATAAGAAACCTAAATAAATTACTAAGCAAGAAACAACTTCATTTAAAAGTGGGCAAAGAACACAAGCAGGCACTTCTCAAAAGAAGACATACATGCAGCCAGCAAGCATATGAAAAAATGCTCAACATCGCTAGTCATTAGAAAAATGCAAATCAAAACCACAATGAGATACCATCTCACACAAGTCAGAATCGTTACTATTAAAAAGTCAAAAATAACAGATGCTAGTGAGAATGCAGATAAAAGGGGATGCTTACACACTGTTGGTTGGAATGTAAATTAGTTCAGTCACTGTGGAAAGCAGTTTGTAAATTTCTTGAAGAACTTAAAACAAACTGCCATTTGACCCAGCAATCTTATTACTGGGTACATACCCAAAGGAACGTAAATCTTTCTACCACAAAGACATATGCACCTGTATGTTCATTGCTGCACAATAACAAAAACATGGAACCAACCTAAATGCCCATCAACAGTGGACTAGATTTAGAAAATGTGGTACATACACACCATGAAATACTAAACAGCCTTTAAAAAGCACAAAATTATGTCCTTTGCAGCAACATAGACGCAGCTGGAGGCCATTATTCTAAGTGAATTAACACAGGAACAGAGAACCGAATACTGCATATTCTCACTTATAAGTGGGAGCTAAACATGGACACAAAGAAGGGAACAATAGACACTGGGGCCTACTTGATGGTGGAGAGTAGGAGGAGAGTGAGGACTGAAAAACTACCTATCAGGTACTATGCTTATTACCTGAGTGACAAAATAATCTGTACCCCAAACTCCTGTGACATGCAATTTACTCATAACAAACCTGCATCTCTACCCCTTGAACCTGAAACAAAAATTGGAAAGAAAAAAATATATATATGTAACAGAACTGAAAAAAAGAGTTGCTTCCACATCTTGGCTATTTTAAATAATGCTGCAATGAACATGAGAATGCAGATCTCTCTTAACATACTGATTTTATATCTCTTAGACAGATACACAGAAGTGGGATTGCTGGATCATATGGTAATTTAATTTTTTCAGGAAACTTCATACTATTTTCCCTAATGTTTACACCATTTTGCAATCCCACCAACAGTCTACAGTGGTTCCAATGTCTCCACATCTTCATTAACAGTTTATATTTTCTGTTTCTCTAGAGTAGTCAATTAGTGGATGTGAGGTGGTATCTTACTGGGGTGTGGTTTGTTTTTTGTGGGGTGTGTGTGTATGTTTTACAGACAGGTCTTGCTCTGTCACCCAGGTTAGAGTGCAGTGGTGTGATCACAGCTCACTGCAGCCTTGACCTCCTGGGATCAAGTCATCCTCCTACCTCAGCCATCCAAGTAGCTGGAACTACAGGCATGCACCACCACAACTGGCTAATTTCTTTAATTTTTTTGTAGAGACAGGGTCTCACTATGTTGCCTAGACTAATTATCATAGTTTTGATTTGCATTTCTCTGATGATTAGTGATGTTGAGCATCTTTTCAAATGCTTATTGGCCATTTGTATATTATCTTTGGAGAAATGTCCATTCAAGTCCTTTGTTCATTTTTAAATCAGATTGTATGTTTGGTTGTTGCTATTGAGTTGTAGAAGTTCTTATATATGCTGGACATTAACCCCTTATTACATATATGATTTGCAAATATTTCCCCCATTTTGTCGGTTGCTTCTTTACTCTGTTATCGTATCCTTTGATGCACAAAAGTTTTAAGTTCAATGTAATTCCATTTGTTTATTTTTGCTTTTGTTTCCTATGCTTTTGGTGTCCTAGTCAAGAAATTACTGGCAAGTCCAATATTGTGAAACTACTCCTACATTTTCTTCTAGGACTTTCATAGTTTTAGGGCTTACATTTGAGTTTTTTATCCATTTTTTATTGAATTTTTGTAAATGGCATAAGTATTCAACATCATTCTTTTGCATGTAGGCGTCCAGTTTTTCCAACATCACTTGTTGAAGGGACTGTGCTTTCCCCACTGAGTGCTCTCAGCGCCCTCATTGAAGATTGTTTTAATCTTATACATGAGGGTTTATTTCTGGGCTCTCTATTCTGTTCCATTGGATTATTTGTCTTTATGCCACTACCACACTGTCTTTATTATTATGGCTCTGAGATGTTTTGAAATCGCAAAGTATGAGACCTTCAACTTCATCTTTTTTTCAAGATTGTTCTGGCTATTCAGGGTATATTGAAATTCCATATAAATTTTACGATGACTTTTACTATTTCTGCAAAAATGTGATAGCTGTATTGATTGGGAGTGCATTGAATCTGTAGATTGCTTTGGGTAGTATCAACATCTTAGCAGTCTAAAGTCTCCCAATCCATGAACACAAGATGTCTTCCCGTTTAATTCTGTCTACTTTCATTTCAAATTTCAGCAACATTTCATGGTTTTCAGTGTAAAAGCCTTTCACTTTGACATAAAAATTTTAAAGTATGTGCCACAAGTTCTGAAGATTATTTGAATAAAAATCAAAACTACAGCTAAAATTAATATAAAAGAGGACAACAACACTGAAAGAAGATCAGTCTTTGCATAACATGAATAGTGGTAATTTACACTCATTTGTTCAAGAAACCTTTATTGGTCTCTTACTATAACCACATTTGCACAAAGCAGCAGGAATGCCGAGGTTAACAAGACATGATGTTCACCTTCTGGAGAGAAAGGCAGGGAAGCCAACAATGTCCTTACAATGACAGAGCCTTCACCAAGATGGGTTCAGAGTTCTGTGCCATGCAGAATAAAGGGTATGAACTGGAGGGAATGGAGTAAAGAGAAGCTTCCAGGAAGGGAGGACACCAGCGTGGAGACCTCAAACATAGGCAAAAACAAAGCAAAAAAAAGCACACTTCATGACGACTGCTAGTAACTCTGCCTTGTTTTGAAAAAGTGAGAAGACTTTTAAGTAGAATGAATTTATGAACTTTGTGCAAAAATCAGTGTCATGAATTCAGAGTCCAATGCAGAGTCTATATGTCTGTATATAAATAGACTTTAACAATGGTAATAATTAAAATGCTTGTTAAACCCTTACTGTGTGTTAAGCACCGTAGAAAGTATCTTATGTGCATTGCCTCATTTAACCCTCACCCCAATACGATGAGGTAAGTAATGTCATTAGTATCAATTTATAGAAGAGAAAACGAGGGCTTAAGGAGGTTAAGTAACTTGCTTAAGGTCGTGCAGCTAATTAGTAGTAGAGCTAGGATTCAAACCATCATTTAACAGCAAAGGTGCAGCTTCCCCTACAAGCATATGTATATGTGAGAATATACAGGGATGACATGCATTTTTTAACTTACTTCATTGAGGCTGAAGAGATGTTTCTGAAAAATCTAAAACGTAAGTGCTGAAAAGAAACCTGCAGATTACTCTCAGGCAGAATATATTTGGTGTATTTGATATTGAGAAAAATAGTGATACCAGTTTAAGGTGTTACTATTAGGATTCTAATAGTTCCCGGGTTTCATCCCAGGATTTTTCATAACTACCCAATGACATAACACAACTGCCTCTGGCATCCTGGACAAATCTGCAGAGGTTATGGAACAGGTGAAAATCTAGGAGCACTGACTTACTTCCTTAATTACTGAACAAAGTACAAGTGGTCACCAGGGAAAAATAAAATGCCTCTCTTTATTAACCAGACAAATACAAGAGAAAAATTATGGTTTCTAAGCAATGTTTATCTTGCTGTTACCCCTGAGCAAATTTATTCCTACTAGACAAGAGTAGATAATTGTACTCAAGGTAAGATGATAATATTAACCAAAAGATAAATTAAAAATACCAAGAATTAAATATTGCCTATAAAATGGAGCTAAGACTAATTAGACATGGTAAACAATAAAAGGAATTCATATTAAGTTGTCCAACTAAAGCAGTAATTTTCTTCTATGTGATTCTGTTACAGAATGTATTGTTTTTATTTAATAAGCTTAGTCTATATGATCAGCATTACAATAATTTTGCTTCTCTGTGTGTTCCTTACCGTTTGACACAAGTCCTTGAAAAAAAACATTATTATCTTACCTTTGTTTATACGCTAGTGATTACTGTTTGGCAATTTAGCCAAATTGGAGAGGGTAGGGGGAAGGAGGATGACACAAGATTTTTTCAGATTTAGCCAATTCTTATGAATCTTCTTTTGCCCCACACGCCCCATCACCACCCATACATGCCATGCACTCAGTGTTTGAGAAATTGCAAAACCTAAAGAGATAATTAATTCTGAGATTTAAATTGGAATAATCCCAGTTTAAGAGAGCTCTCTTCTGTTTTCTCTTTCAATTCTTGTTGCCATTTATGTTCCATATTGAAATTTAGAGGCAGATGCACGTGACATCAAAAAGACAGTCTGTTTTTGTTCTTTCTCATGCACGCTTCTTTCAGTTCTGAGTATGCAGGTAGAGCAGGCAATCAAAAAATTAACCCACTGGGGCCCACAGAAGTTTGCACTGCAGAGGGTAACCATGGGGCAAACACCTATATTAATGTAAAGTTTGGCCACGCAAAGGCTACATTTTAAATGCTTGTACTAAGTACAATAATTTTTTTAAATATAGGAAATGAAAAACTTTCCTAGGTATTAGATTCAGATACACGAGATTTCAGAAAATGTCAATAATTAGGATGTTGAGAAATAAGAAAAATAAATCTAGTTGTGAATAATGATTATATGCATAAAGCCACATGTGCATGCACACACATGCACACTCAGATGCTTTGGAAAATGTTAATATTTTTGAGAAGCTTGTATCTAGGCTCCACATTTGGCAAAGATGTCTTTGACAAAATTCTTGCCTTTTTTTCTTAAAAGGGATGAAGGCCATTTAACCAACTTGCTAGACAGAATTTCTTGCTAATGAACACAGCTATGTTAAAGAATCAGGCAAAATGTTAAAATAGTATGTATCTGCTTTCAATGCATTTTAGTCCCAAATGGACTAAACACTGGTGTCAGCAAGCGAAGGGGAGATAAGGACAGACCAAGAATACATCATGTGGAAAAAATTGCATTAGGCCAAGGGACCAATATTCCTCAAATACTGCTGAGGCTAGGATAATAAGAAATAAAATTTATACAAGAGGAGAGAGAAGCTGAGCCTAGGTCCTGCTGAAATACTGCCCTGGCATTGTCAAGTTTTTAAGCATATATTTAAATATGAGAAATATATGAGTGCATCTACTGAATTTATATATATAATATATATCAGTATATATGCTAGTCAATATTTTCATTATATATATGTATATATATACTCTTAGTATATATATAATGAAAATATTGACTAGCATATATACTGATATATATTATATATAATTATATCTAAATCATATATAATTATATATAAAATATATAAATTATATATATATAAATTATATATACATATATATATACACATACATATATATATATACTGAGAACCATGGGAGTTCTTTTTTTTTCAGGAAAGATGAAAATTATCCTAGCACAGAAGAAAATAATCATATCCTCCATCCAATTCTAGGCTCAATTATATTCATTCCGTGTTCTTCATGCAAAATAGCAGAGGTACACTAGGGCAGAATTGCCGGAATTAACCTTCCATTCCTCCTTTGGTTTTTAAGAGGGCAAGATCAAAGACAAGGTCCCATAAAATCCATTAATATAAAAACAGAAATTGCTGGGGGCTGGGGAAGAACTCCAAGGAAAATTACCTCCTCCCTTTTAGTACAAAGCACTGTCAGAAAGAACTTCCTTTTATTTAGATCATTTTTAATATACTACCTATAATTCAAGGGAGAAGGAGATTGGTTGATTTATCGGGTGGGGGGAGGGGAATTTATATGGAGAAAAATTAAAAGGAAAGAAATCGAGTTTTAAATAGGCCTTGCTGAGCAGATAGATAAACCTACTCTGTGTGTATGTATCACTTGCAAATGCTGGACCAACCCCGAGACCGGGCTGCATTTGCTGAGACCTATCATTGTGCTTATTTATTTCTGTGCATTATCCTGTAATGGCCCCACAGAGATGATCTTCTTTCAGCACCATCTGCTACTAGGAAAAACAAGAACGTACACCACACCTGTTACAAGCTTCTCTGCATTCTAAGCCTTTTCTCTAGACAAAATGGTAAACTGTGTACCTAATAAACAGGAATCCACCAGCTGATAGAAATATGCAGGTGCTGATGCTGGCACACTTTATTCCAGTTCCTAACTGGTATTGAAATTGTAATTTTACCATGTAAAGTAATCTATAGAACATGTCAGTGCTTAACACCAAAACACAGCCAACTGGTTATCCAAAGATTGTCTTGGGACTTCACATTCTGTAGATGTAGTCTTCTCCAGAAGTACTGTATGGCATAAACATTTATGATCAATAGTCTAAGAAATCACAAAACTTGCTTGACATCAGCATTGGTAAAGTATATCTATATTAATTTAATAAATATTTATTGCATCCCTACTAGGGCCAGGCACCACTCTAGGTAGTGAGGAAAACGAGTTTGTTGCACCAGGACAGAGGAAGCCTTTTGCCTTTCATCTGCTTCCAGTCCTTGCTTCCTCCAGCCCTTCGCATTCATCAGCTTCTCCCCGCAGAGGACAACCCAGAGGCAATGTTGACTGCAAGCCAGCTTTTTAAGAGTTCTTCAGAGACAAATCTTTTCAAAATACCCCCAAAGGCTAGTCCTGCACATGTAGTTTCATAAAAACTACGTTGATGAAAAACTTCCTGTTCTAGGGAAAAAAATTACCTGGTGCTAAACATGTTCCAATTTTTGTAAGTCTAGTATTTTATCACAGGCTATTGTCTTTACTTAATTAGCAATGAATCACCCACAGAAATATGTATTGACATCAGTTATAGCCCCAGAATTACAGTCAATGCTTATAAAAACTACAAAAGGTGTTACTGATGTGATTTAGAACTGCGTCCCCACCCAAATCTCATATTGAATTTTAATGCCCACATGTTGAGGGAGGCACCTGGTGGGAGGTGATTGGATCATGGGGGCAGTTTCCCCCATGCTGTTCTCGTGATAGTTAGTGAGTTCTCATGAGATCTGATAGTTTAAATGTGTGGCACTTTCTCCATCTCTCTCTCTCCTGCCATCATATAAAACGTAACTTGCCACCCCTTCACCTTCCACCACAATTGTCATTTCCTGAGGCCTCCCCACCCATGCAAAACTGTGAATCAATTAAACCTCTTTTCTTTAAAAATTACCCAGTCTCAGGTAGTTCTTCGTAGCAGTGGGAAAATGAAATAATACAGTTACTATTTCATATTGGAAGCAACTAAAATTTTTGGAGACCTACTCTATTCCAGTCACTATCAGATCCATCTCATCAGAGTTCCTCATGGATTCCTAATCTTTTCGGGACAACATAATTCACCTGAAGCAGTTAGATAATAACTGCTATCTCAAGTCATATGTTATTGACTGTGAATCTTATGTGAATAAAAACAAGGGAGAAAATAGAGTGGGCCAATCAAAGCAGGGTTTTTTAAGTTGTGGGATTTGATCTAGGCTTTAAAAGAGGGAAAGAATCTCTATGGAGACAGAGGATGGAAAGATATTCCAAAAAGAGATGATTGCAGCTACCAGAAAAAATGATACGGAAAAATCAGTAAAAATCTATTTGCAGGAGTAGGAAAAATCACCTACTCTGTTGAATTTGGGTCAATAGCATTGTGTGAGTGCATGTGTGGGCATGAGTGTGTGTACACATGTGTTATAATATAAGGCATGTATGTGTGCTAAATGTATGTAAAAGAAGACAACAGAGAAAGAGACTATTTGATTTCATTCAAAATACCTCCATATGTAATTGCTTTGCGGAATAATAACATCTCAAATTGCCATACCATGCTTATACACATTGTAAAGAAATATCAGTAAAATTCCTAGCTCACAATTAGAATTATATCTTGTAAAATGAGCCATTTGAATAGTCAGCCTTAGGAACAAATGAATCTTGTCTATTAATTAAATGTGCTAATCTTTCACATTCAGATTTCAATAGAACAACTTTGGAGAGAAGACCAGAATGCTCTCATACCAATAAATCTAAATTTATAGCCACCTCACAGGAAACAGATCCAGGCATTGTTATGGACCGCCCAATAAAGATATTTGCTGAATGCATGGCCATGATCAAAAAAGTGCATAAATTATGCTGTATTAAGTAGTAAATAGGGAATAGAAAAAAATGCCATCAGGCTGTAACATAAACCAGTGGGGCATCCTCACTTTTCTGTGTAATAGATTCTGCTCATATCACTCGACCACGAAAGACAAATACCTTGGGAGGTGGCAGGACATGCAAAGTTCCAATTACATGTCCTGTCACCGACTGCAATGACTGAATTCCCTTCTCCAATCATCAAGAAAAGGCTGAGGTACCCTGTTCTGTACTTCTGTGTGTTTTTGTTTTGTTTTGCTTTGCTTTGTTGCTAACTAGCGGAAGAGATCGGTAATCTCTGGGAATAGTAGCTTCTAAAGGTCAAGGCCCTTATCTGCTTTGTTGCCTGCTAGACACCTGAGTGCCTAAAACAGAACCTAGCACATAGATGCTCAGAAAGCATTTATTCAATTTAAATGATAAATCTATGTATTCCCTTAGTAGTGTTTGATACATGCGAACACTAATCATTATACAAGACAAAAATGTATGCTTGTTGGGAAGGGAAAAAAATTGAAAACAACTATTTTTTGGAGTGTCTGCAGATTCTTTTGAGGTAGCATCAGCAGCCTTATTCAGAAAAGAGGGAAGGAGAAGATGGTTAGACGGCCTCCAGCTTTCCAAATGAAGCAGGTTGGATGTAGCTTTCTGGAAGCTTACAGAAAGGAAACAAATAAAATATCTGCTCTGTATCAGACACCCAGTAATAAGTTATTTCAGAAAGTTGTCATGTTTAAATTGGAGAGCTCAGAGAACTTCCAAGGCGGGCACTGGTGTAAGACATGGGAATTCAGGGAGGGTTCAGGAAAAGCAGAAAGAAGCCATAGAGGCCTCCAAAATTTCCCAGAGGGAAGGACTTAGGGGCAGCATACTTAGGTGAGACTGCAAAATATGGCTCGAATTTGTGTAAGAGTTCATTTTTTCTTCAATCATGTGTTGATTTGGAATGGGGTTGCAGATAGAGGTCATGGGGAAGCGGCTTACAGCTGCTCTCCCTACCCCAAGTATCCCTTGGCTCTGCTCTTCAAAAGCAGACTTTTGATTACCATGGAAAGCAAATCTTCTGTGAGGCAAAACGTGGCCACAGAAGTGTGGCATCTGAGAGAAGTTCAACACAATTCCAAGTCTAAGGGACATTTTCGAACCCAGTCACTCACCGTGATAGACTGAATGTAGCAAATCACCGTTTGCTAAACCAGTCACCCTCTGTGATAGACTGAATGTTTGTGTATCCTCAAAATTCATATGCTGAAATCCTCCACCCCAAAGTGACGGTGCTAGGAGTTGCGGCCTTTGGAATGTGATTAGGTCATGTGGGCAGAGCCCTCATGAATGGGATGGGTGCCCTTATAAAGGAGGCCTGAAGGAGCTGCCTGGCCCCTGCCCTCATTGTGAGGAAGCAGTGAGAAAACGGCCTTCTAGGAACAAAGAAGCAGGCTCCGGCCAAACATCAAATTTGTCCATTCTTTGATCTAAGACAAGGCAGCCTCGAGAACGGTGAACAATTCAGGTTTGTTGGTTAAGTCACTCATTTGTGGTATTTTCGTTATAACAGCCAATCATGGCTGCCATGTGCTGAGCACCGGGAGACTAGCCTTTCCCTGCCTGGGTGACAACAGTGGTGTCTGAGCTGCGCTCTGATTGGCTGTTTGAGAAAGACTTCTCCAATCAGACATAACGTGTCCCCACCCTAACGAGAAACACACGCACCCTCAGTCCCTCACCTGCAGAGGGGCCTGCTGGAAAGACAGAAACAAAGGCTGCTGCAGCTGGTTGGAGAGATTTTTAGGCATTGGTCTAACTCAACTTTTCATCAGCTTGCTTGTCTGTTTCTTTCCTAACCCCGTTTGGCCTTTTGTCTTGGATAAAAGAGTATTTGTGAAAATAGAGGAAACAAGCACTGTTTGAGGCTCTTCTACGTGTGAGCATTTTACATAATCATTAAAACAACTCTATAAAGAGATATCTTATTTTTATAATTGAGGACCAGAAACATTATGCAGTTTGCCCAGTTACAAACTTGGATGTCACAAAACTGAACTCAAACACTGTTCGTGTGAGCTCAAAGCCGGGGTTCCTCCAAAGACAGGCTGTGCTTACAGGCTCTGTCAGCCAGGAACTCTAGCATCTGTATTCATTGGGGTCCCCTACACACAGGACACTTAACTATAGGAGGGAGAATTTGAAAACTGTTTATTTACCAAAGGGACTATTCGTGAAAGTGTGGGTGTATGGGAACCATAGGGATAGTGCAACAACATGAAACTAACTGCAGCAACAATTATTATCATCCTTAGGCCAAAAGAGATCAAGGGAGGGGGTGATCACCCAAATCTTCAGAAGAAGGAGATCACCCCCTCATGAGAAGTAGTGAGCTTCAACCCAAGGCACAGGGCTAAAGTATTCCAACTGTACTCCCCTCTCTCCCTTCTATCTCCTGTCAGGGACCCCATTAGGCAGACCAACTAGAAGCCAGGAGTCAGGGTAGCTCTGTTGATGTAGTCCATAGAAGTCGGCCTCTGGGGGCACAGAACCAGGAAAAGAGAATGGAGAGGGGGTCAGGAGAAGCCAGTGGAGGATATCCAGCATTGCCCTGGGTTTTGGGTTTTGTTTTTTTTAAAAGACGAAATTGGGAAAGACATCCTTTGCCTGCTTCCTGGTTTTCCCTAAGACAAACCCAATTCCTCAAGGTTACTGGATATGCTGGTTTCCAAGCTCCTTGGAGGGCCATCTATTTGTCAATGGTGCATGGGACCTGCTCCATGTAGCAGGCATGTTTGTAGCACATGTTAAGGGTAGGCTCCAGTCCAAGACCACAGTGGTCCGTGTGGCCACCAGGTCACAATCACACAGGATGAGGAAGTGAAAGGAAGAGGAGAGAAAAGCACATGAGGGTGTGGATGCTGCCCAATCACGGTTCCCACTTCCACACTTCCATGCATGCTCAGCCTCCACTCCAGGGCGGGTGGTCCAGCCCAGGAAATAGCAATCTCAAACCAACGTGAAAGATGATGATTCTAAGCAAGGAAGAAAATAGCCCTGGGGCTGACACTCGGAAATGTCAAGATAGATTCAAATTGTTAACCTTTTTACTTCTGCATTTTAAGGAAAGTGTTTTTGTCAAGCCATTTAAATGCTGTCTACCTGCCTTCCTGAAAATGTACTCTAAAAATTCATTATGTCTCTGTTTGAAAAAAAAAAAAAAAAGCTTTTTCTCTTGTAATCTCAAATGTGTAGCCCTTTTCCATGAGCCTCTCATTCTTTCCCTCTAGGAATGACAAAGAAAGACTGCACAGTTGGCCGTCTTTTGCACCTTTGTTATCTTATTCTTTTGTTCGTCTCTCTTCACCCACCAAGAGTTTTATCAAATGCCTACCAGATATGACAACAAAAATCATGTTGTGCTTTACAAAATTCTTATATTTCATTTTGGCTGATATTTACAACACATTTTACAAAGTCAGTTTGGCAAATATCCTATCTCCCTTTTATAGGCAGGGAAACAGAGCACTGAAAAGACTTCGCTTCTTGTCTATGGTGACATGGCACGATCCAGCCCACTCTGCCTCCCAGGCTGTCCCTGACCCAGCTGGAGCTGTCTCTCCAGCCCTACCTCACACCGTTCATTCCTCACCCCCTGAGCTCCAGTCTCTGCTTGCATTTCTTCATAGCACTGGTTATTGTCTGATATCATCTAATGCCTTTGTTTGTTTCTTCTTTATTATCTTTCTCATCCCCTAAAATATTAGCTCCATGAAAGCAGAACTGTTCTCTCTCAGCTTGCTTCTGTATCCCAGGACCTAGCACATATACTTTCCAAAATTTCAAATTACATGTTTATGTAATTTTAAAAAATATATCTATTTTATGCTCTATCCTGTAAGATATGTGAGAGAAGGAACCATAACTGTCTAGTTTACTGCTATGCAACACACATTAGGCACTTAGTACATATTTTATTAAAGGAAAGAAGGAAAGGAGGAAGGCAAAAAGAAGACAGGAGGGAAGGAAAGAAGCAATGAAGAAGGCAAAGAAAAATGAGCTCATTTATTTTGCCCTTAATATGGGCCAGGCATTCTGCCATGCCATTTATATTCTTTTCTCATTTTGTTCCCAATTACCTGCAAATACAGATGCTTCTTGACTTGTAATGTGGTTACATCCCCATAAACTCACTGTTAAGTCAAAAATATTTTAAGTGGAAAATGGGTGCTATGTAGACATGAATGGATTCAAAAACACAAAAGACAATATCCCAAAAAACACTGGTATTACAGACATTGTAGACTGTCAGTTATTTATGCTCGTGATCACCTAGATGACTGGGAGCTGAGGCTCACTCCCACTGCCCTGCGTCATGAGAAGATATTATACCGCATATTGCTAACCGAGTAAAAGGTCAAGATTCAAAATTCAGAGTATAGTTTCTACTAAACGCACCTCAATTTCACACCAGAGTAAAGTGGAAAAATCTCATGTCAAACCATAAGTTGGGGGCCATCTCTAGACACGTTATCTCTAGTTTTGCAGGAAATAGAGGCAAGAGGAGATTAAATAACTTAAGCAATTCTCACAGGGACCAAGTATAGAGCAATGTCTCCACGCCCCAGGCCATACCCTCTGCAACCACATCACACTACATCTAAGCACACTTACGCTTCAGACTCCCAGGGAAGAGGACCAGAGAGAAGAAGCTACAGGAGGATGGCTTCAGTTCAATGTAAGAAAGAATATTTTCTTGGTACGTGCTGTTCTGGGCTAGAAGGAGCTGCTTTAAGAAGGAACAAACAGGCTGCCAGGTAGAGAATGGTGAGCTGGCAGGCGAGGGTGAGACCCTCACAAGGCACGTGGTCAAATGGAAAGATAAGCAGATCAGAAAATCGGTACCCTACGAAGGCAGTGAACAAATGCATATACATTATGAGGGTAATGGAGACAGTTTTTCATCATCAGAGAAGGGAGTTGCAAAAAGAGGGGAAGCTGGAATGAATCCTACGGTTCTGGGCACACCCGGCACATGTCTTTTAAATTATAAATACCATTCTCCACTAAAGAAACCAGGGTTCTTTGTACTACTGACATACTTCAATAAGTGTGAAATTATTTCTAAACAAAGAGTAAAGAAAAAAGGTAGCAAATTTCATATTTAGTGGATACAGACACATAGGCCAGTCCAGTGTTTCTCAAACTTTAAAATGCCTACAGATCTCACCTGGGCATCTGTTTAAAATGCAGATTCTGATTCTGTAGGTCTGGGGCCAGCCCAAGTTCCTGTGTTTCTAACAAGGTTTCAGGTGAAGCTGATGCTGCCAGCCCACACACCAAACTCTGAGTAGCAAAGAAAAAGTGAACTAGACACATGTAAACTAATAACAATCTAATGATCATTTAGGAAACACCTCATACTGTCAGGCATTGTGCTAGGTGTTTAATGTGCATCATCTCTAATCCTTATCCACATTTGATGAATGTGGCCCAGAAGGCAATGAGAATGAAAATAACTTGCCCAAAGCCAAAAAGACAAGAGTAGCAGTAGGCATTGGGCGGGGGGTCAGATAGATTTTGGTTATAATTCCAGATCAATTACTTACTTTACAGAACCCTGGCAAGTTATTTAATCTTTCTGTGCTTTACTTTTCTCCTATTGGATTGCTAGTCAGGAATAAATGAGATAGTGACTATTCATGACTCAATGAAATGCCTAAACTATATGTTACTGAGTGGAGCTCATGCTCCGAAGGCTGTGCCTTTCACTGCACTGTGCAATGAATAGTGCATTCCAATAGATAATCTTTGAGATCTCTCCCTCCAAAGCATGAGCTTCTGTCATTCCAAAATGAAAATGCTTTATAGACTTCTCCAAAAGAGAAGCCCCAGAGAAAAAATTATGTACACATATTGGCCAAGATTGAAGAAAAAGAGAAAAACCATCAGCCAAGATACACTGACCAGAATCAGGCAGACTGGTGCCGGTGGTGGTGAGGAGACCATCCTAGTTACAGCAAAGGGATCATATAGCTGAACGAAACCAGCAACGCATGTGCAAGGGTAGGTGTGAGACAGCCAGTTGCTAGAATTCTTCAAAGGCAAGTCTGAGGAGTGTAACTTGCTTTCTTCTGTAGGTGGCCCAGACAGTCTTGTTGCAAGACAAATCTCTGCTTATTGAGCAAATCCTCTTAAACTGTCTGAACATCAACAGACTGCAGCTTTGAAATCCAGATTACAAATCGTAACACTCACTAGGAGTATCTTTGATGACTGAATTAATCTGCGAACAGAATTTTTTTTTGTACAAACAATGTGATGTTGCTAACACAAGGACTTATCACCGAACAAGAAATAGCCAGTTAATTAAACACACCTGGCCCACTTTAGTTGCTCAACTACTGGTGTCTTCAACTTCATGGGTTTTAATTACCCTCTTGCCCATCTCACAGTGGAGTTCGTTTTCTTTCAAAGCATCCACATTCATTCCTGCATCCATCAGAATGGAGTGCTTTATTGCCTGCAGAGATGGATACGTGCATCCTCTATTGCTCTTTGGGTCAAACACGTCCCATCCTGCTTATATTTCTCCAAGATTATTTAATTTCTACATTCCAACTCTTCACTTTGGAAACTCTTACTATCACTCACTCAGATTTAAATTTCTGTGTCCTTTATGCATTACATCTCCCCACCTGCTCTCCTTGGATGTAAATTGGCTGAATGTCGAGAGAAAAATCATTCTTTGTTGCTCTGGTTCATCCTTCAGTGAACATACCCCAAGAACACTTGCTCCTAAACTATTTCTGTTTGCCAAGCAGCAGCCAGCCAGCAACCCACCCACCCACCTGATGGTTGGAGAAAGATGACAGAAGGGAGAAGAAAAGAAACTGGGGGAGGGGGCGGGGGGAGAAGAGAGAGAATCCAATGACCAATATCCTGGACCTGTTCCAACCTGGGTAATTAGAGTCTGCCGCTATTTCGAACATTTTTCCCATTTGCAGTGTTTGTGAATGTGTGTGTATGTTGGGTAGGGGGAAGGGAACTCCATGAAAAAATTATTTTTTTCTGTTTCTTCTCAATCATGGCCCATTAGAAACAACCTTAAAATTATAAATATAATCCCGGGGAGAGAATCAAATGTCTCTGGGTTCCACCTCAAAAGAACTCAGAGATAGGTAAACATGCAGTTTCCAAAGGTCTCAGACAGCTTTTGCAATCTCACAAAGCACCCTCCCAAAGCAGAAACAAAAAGAAAGTTAAAATCCACACACCGTCCCCTGCCCCCATTTTCTGGAACAATGTTAGAAGACAAGGAAGAGGCCTTGCCCCCTGCTGATGGCTCCTGCCTGACTCATCCATGTTTTGTCCTTGGCCTGTCCCTGCCTTGCTCTTCCAAACACTGTCTCTCCAGGTGACATCCAGGGCACAGATGGGACTTGGGAGGATGGAAACATGAATTCTTGTAGCACAGCCAGCTCCCCCTTTTAGACAGATTGGGCTTTAGCCATTTGATAAAACAGAGGATTTAATTCAAGAGGGAGCAGAGAATTAAGTCTTAATACACAGCCAAGCAGTTTAGAACAATTTCCTTATCCGGTTTTTCTGCAAGACATCCACTATGTACACCTAACAGCAGAAAAGCACCAGAAGGTACCCTCAGGGGCTGGAGGGAGAGGCTTAAATAGTCCACCTCAAGCTTAATATTTTAATCATGGGTGCTACCTTGAAATTTGAAGAAAACTTTTTGCTATCCATACACACATACCTATAAAGCATGTGCTTTAATATAAAGGTTTAGATTACTTACCAGGTGATAAAAATTGATTGTTCGTTTCTTTTGTTGCCTTTATTCTTTCCTCTCCAGACTTTGTAGTGTATTTCTGGGAGCCCAAGGGGTACTAATGTCCCTGTTGGAGAAAGCCATCCCTGCCCCATGTCAAGCTATTTCATGACCCTGCACCCCTTTTACATGTGAAGAGATAAAATTCTGGGAGAATGAATGAGGTTTATCTTCCCCTTAATCTTCAGGTTGCCCTGTAGATTCAAAAGCTTTGCTAAGAGGGCAAATAAGAGCCCTCCTAGTGGATCACAAGGTCAGGAGAGCGAGACCATCCTGGCGAACACGGTGAAACCCGTCTCTACTAAAAATACAAAAAAATTAGCCGGGCATGGTGGTGGGCGCCTGTAGTCCCAGCTTCTCGGGAGGCTGAGGCAGGAGAATGGCGTGAACCCGGGAGGCGGAGCTTGCAGTGAGTGGATATCATGTTACTGTACTCCAACCTGGGAGACAGAGCGAGACTCCATCTCAAAAAAAGAGCCCTCCTAGCAATAAGAGCTAAGAGCCAGGAATGAGTCCCTAAATGGAGGTTTTAAAATTCAGAGCTGGGGAAATCGTTTTGAAAGCTGAAGTTTCCTATGGTAAAGTCAGACTTTTAGAGAGCGAAAACGGAGTTTGAACCCTAAAAAGTTAATGGCTTGGGAGACTCAGAGAAGAAAATTTATAACATCAACTACGAGATAGAGTATATAATAAAGTATATTTCACAATCCTTTCTTTCTTTTTTTCTCAACAAAAAGCTGTTAAATTTCAAAAAGCTAGTAAAGGAAAGAAGTCAAAGGAATAAGACTTAATTTTAGGTAGTGGCTGTCAGAAGGACCCTTCTGCCCATATCCAGCCAGCTCAAGAAAAACTAATAAAACCTCCATGTCGGCTAGGTGTTTCCTGAGGAGAGGCAATCTGTAAGTTCCTTCCAGATGAAACCCCCTTCCTGATCCCTCACATGCTCCAATATCAAGTAGCCGCAGACAAGTTGAAAAGCCATGTTTAGGCAAAGAAAGCTTGAGCAGCTCCAATTCTCCCTTCAAGCCCTCAAGACTCAAGAATAGCATGGGACAGAGACGTCACAGTAACACAATCAGACATGTTCCCTGTTGATAAGTGTGTCTAGTGATGTGTCCCTCCCCATGCACTCGCATGAAAGTTGCTGATAAATGACAAAATGCACACAGAGGAATGGATATAGCCCAGGTAAAGGAGAAGGGGCAGGAAGCAGGAATGAGCCTATCACAGTCTTGAATGATCAAGTATTGAAATTAGTGACATTTTTAAAAGCAAGTTAAGGTTTAAGTAAATCAAGGATTCAATTAAGTCGGTCAATAATACCACATGTGGATCACCTGAGGTCAGGAGTTTGAGACCAGCTGGACCAACCTGGTGAAACCCTGTCTCTACTGAAAATACAAAAATTAGTTGGGTGTGGTGGCATGCACCTGTAATCCCAGCTACTCAGGAGGCGGAGGCAGGAGAATCACTTGAATTCAGGAGGTGGAGGTTGCAGTGAGTAGAGATCATGCCACTCCACTCTAGCCTGGGTGACAGAGGAAGACTCCATCTCAAAAAATATTATTAATAATAATAATATTGAACACTGTAGAACTTTTACCCATGTCTACAGTCTGACATCGTTAAAGCCTCAAATATAATCCAAATGTGCATCTTCAGTGCCCTGTTAAAATATCACAGGACATTTTCACTCTGCCATTGGAAAGATTGTATTATATTAAATAAAATATTCTGAAACATTTCAACTTATCTTCATAGATGACCAGTTGTTATATTGGGTAATATTTATCTGTACAAATATCTCCACTTCTTCTTAGAAGTTTTCTATGTTAATAAATACCCATTTGTCCAATAACCTTTCAGTAAACATCTATTGTAAGTTAAGCACTATGTTAGGAATATTGGTCCTAGTGCCCAGCACGGGGTTTTACATATGAGACATTTGATATTTATTGAACAATACATAAAAGATGGATAAAATACATCCTTGAGAAATTTGAGAGTTCTCAAGAATGTGTCAGTTGACCTACAAAGGTCATCCAGTAGGCAAAAAGGATGCAAAATGGCCTGCAAGGAACTAGGAACTAGGACTCAGAAGCACAGGGCACTGTAGCTACTTTAGCTACAGATACTTCCTGGAAAGAGATTGATAAGGAATGTACAAGACAGTAGCATCAGACACCACCACAGAAATGAGAAAGACTGAGTATGAGAAGTAGAGGTGCCTTCCAACAATGCCTGACCATACCTGAGCCCTCCAGAACTGAGACCTCTCCTGAGAGAATAGGACAAGAAGTGGAGTGAAGGAATCTTTAATTGAGTGAATTTTATCCAAAAGGGACTAAGGGAAATGTGCCTGAATTTACGTAGGTTTGGTAAGATTGCAATTTCTGCTCTTAGGAAAACAGGGAGGTTTTAAAATTATGCTCAGTTCAGTTGTAGAGAAACAAAGAAAATTTCATATTTGCACTTTTGACCATAAAATTGCCTGTAATATACAGATGAGAGAACTAGGGCTTTCTTGATACTCACAGTTGGAAAGTAACGGAGCACATTTCCAACCCCAGGCTGTGTAGCCGCGAGATGATTGTTCTTTCCACTGCACAGTGCAGTCCCTATAAAAGACTGTGTCTCAGCTTGTCAGAGGATTTATTTAAATTTGTTATTTACATTTTCAAATCTTTGTACCAAAAAAAAGTGTTTTTCTGGTGTGTAAACTTCATAATGACTAGTATTAAACTGTTTTGCCAGTTGACGGCATCATGTAATTATCCAACCTCAACAGATCGCTGGGGATCTGAAAGTTTTCTCTTATCTCAACAGGTGTGTATTTAACAGAGGAGATTTGTGGCCACCAGCCCTCTATGCGAGGTGCTTTCCTTCTGCAGTCTGATTCCTCTCTTATTAAATTGTGGTCTTCAAACCTGCACCATCAGCAGCCCCTGGGACGCTTGCTGGAAATGCAAACTCTCCGGACACACCCTGATCAACAAAATCAAAATCTGCATTTGCACAAGATTTCCTGGCGATTTGCAGGCACATTACAATTTAAGAAGCTCTGTTCTACTTGACTCTAAGGATTGCTTCAGGTATTTACAGGATTACAGTCAGTCCTTCATATCTTGGGTTCCACATCCGTAGATTTCACCAACCGCAAATGGAAAAAATTCCACAAAATTCCAAATCAAAACTTGAATTTGTCATGTAGTGAGGTGATGGCACTGTATTAGGTACTGTCAGCAATCTAGAGATAATTTAAAGCATATGGGATGATGTTCATAGGTTATAGGCAAATACTACACCATTTTATATAAGGGACTTGAGCATCCACAGAGGCTAGAACCTATCCCCCTCAGATACTGAGCCATGACTGTACTTATAACCACAAATTTGAAGGAAAAAACCATGTACCCAAACTATTATATATTTTACAATGTACTTCGCATTTCTTAGAAGTCTTCAGACTGAAAATGACAACTCCAACCTGCTTAAACTAAAAAGAGACATGAATTTGAAGGCTCAGGTTACCAAGGGAAGAATAAGAACACAGTCTTCTTAGATTAATAGAACCAGATAAAATGCCACCAGCCTCTCATCCTTGTTATTTTCAGTTTGTCTGCTTCATTCTCTCTGGGAAGGTACCTCCTCAAAGCCAAGTACACGGCTATGAATAAACCTCAACCCTCCACTCATCTGCGGGTTTTGTCATCCAAGTGGGTTTGAAACTTTTTCTCAAGCTCCAGTCCAGAAAACATCTATGAAAATTCTCTATTTAGCTAGCTTAGTTCAACTGTCCATCTGGGATCATCAACTGTGCTGAAGAGCCTAGAGTCTGGAAGTGAGGGGGTGAGGGACTTTCATAAGAAGAAGATGGCAGCTTTATTAAAACTACACAGTTGGTGGGGAGCTAAGCACGTTTCTCAGATGAAAGGGCAAGGCAGTGCTGTAAGAAGAAGGAGGAAGTGCCAGGTAGGCAACCCAATAGAGTCTACTATATGCCAGGTTCCTTTCATGCCTCTCACTCTATCTTTATTGAATATATATTCTCAAGTTCGTGAACAATATACAACTTCAGGTCAAGATTTAAAAAATGTGGGCATAATAACAAAACACAATAAAATAAAAATAAAAAATGATGCTTCTCAAAGTTGTTTCTTTAAATTAACACATGATAATGTTCCTAACAGAAAGGAGCAATGAACAGGAGGGACACATGCATCCTTGATACTAAAAACATAATGGGCATCAGTTATGTGTGTTTCCTTTAACCAGTGGGATTAGCAAACAAATGCTCTCCTGCTTTTATTGACACTTCTTTCTCAGGTTCAAAATTTATTTATTAAACTGATAGCACAAGTTCCCTCACTAACCCGCTGTAGGCCAATAGATGTCCTTGTTAGTCCTCAAATACACCAAACTTTTCCCCAGGTCATTGCAATTGCTGTTCTTGCTAACTGGAATGATGTCTCTCTAGAACATCCCTTGGATCACTCCTTCTCTTCATTCAAGCTTCTGTTTAAAAGTCACCTATTTGACCATGCTACCCAAAACAACTGCACCCACATACATACACAGACATACGCCAGACCCTACCACTCTGACCTCTGCTAGTAATTTTTGTAGCATTTATCACTACCTGGCATAACATATTTATCCATTTTCTTATCTGTGTCTTGTCTGCTTCCCCCACTAGAGTGTGAGCACCACAAGGGCAAGGACTTTTATTATCTTTCCCCTCTGTATTCCTCACACAAAAAAAATCCCTAACACCTAGTCATTGCCTGCTAAATTTTTGTATAGTGCAAAAAACAAGATAAGATATGTGAAGCCATAATAATGGAAGAGTGGTCAGCACAGTTGTCACCCTTCCTGAGGATGGTGGAGGGAGATGGAGTGTAGGGTAAGATGGGAAGAGGTTAAAACCAAAAAAGAAATGAGAGTCTGCCATGAGGTTAACAAATAATGGTGATAATCTCCAGGAGAATGGAAAACAGTCAAGCAGTCCCCAAAAGGAGGCATGGGGCTGGAAAGTTAGAGATCTGGTGCTAGTCACTGCAACATCTTTGCTAATTGTACTAGATTTCTCTTGCCAAATTTTCAGTAGACATAAAAACCTGTCTCATCGATCATCATCTACAGCCACACAGATAGAAGATGCAAAAGGAACATTTTACTCATGCTCAGAAGTGCCCTGCTATTAAATTAAAAGAAAACTCTGTGCTTGCCTCTTCCCCAAACTTAATTAGACACTCCTGAAGCCATGACCAGGAAGCACATCAAACAGAGAGTTAGAAAACCCAGATTCAAACTCCAGCTCTTCATTCCGTTTGCTTCATGATTTCAGGCAGATAAGCAGCCCTCCACCCCTGCATCAATGTCTTCATCCTCTCAGGCAGATGCTCACTGTTCCTTGGCCGATTAGTGTCATTACATGTTTGTCACCTACACTATTGAGAGACTGAATATATAAGCAGAAAATAGCTAGACCATCTATAGATATAGAGCCCTGACTCACAATCTCAGCAGCCACCAGGCCAAGAGATGAACCACAATCTCTGTAGCAATCTGCCCATACTATCCAGGATTTGATAAATAATTAATGGCTTTCCTAATTTTTGTCCCCACTTACAATTTAGCCCCCCCCCCCAAAGAAAGCCAGTATTGTTCCCTTAACCAATATTAGAGAATTCCCTCTTCTAGATAGCCCACTTCCAGAGTCCCCTGTGACGACATCTGATCAGGACATAGCTGAAACCTTCCTCCTTATTCACACCAAAGCTTTCTCACTCCTCTGCCTGCCTATGAGATCGGCCAAACATGAGCAATGGTAGCTGACTCCCTTGCTACAGCAAGCTCTGGATAAATAACCTTTGTTTAGTCTCATTTGGGTGGCTTTTGTTTATGGGTGAAGCAAGTTAAGCTGCAGCAGCTAACAGAATGCCAGGCACAGAATAGGTGCTCAATAAATGTTCAGTGGAATTGAGCTGATCAGAATCTACAATAGACTGATAATAATAACTACCTCACACACACACAGTGTTGCTGTAAGGATTAAATTAGATCATCCAAGTAAAAACATTTTGAAAACTATAACATGCTATGGAGTCATAAGGTATTATTAAGTCAAAAACAATGTACAATCAGAACCACATAGAAGAGTAACAGTATAATGCTGCTTTTCTGTGGATTCTTAATGATGAAAGACTCTTGGAATTATCTCCAGCCTTTTGGTTATGCGATTAAATAGCCAAGCAGGAAGAAATTCTTTCAAAACAGGCTCTTAACTGTCCAAGGTCTTATTGGAAGAAATTCTGGAACTCCTAACCCTCTCTTCTTGCTTTCATCCGATTCTAACTGTACCTTCTCAATTCTCTTTCCTCCTCTGGCTAAAATCACACATCTTTGAACTTGCCTGCCTACACCAGAGCAGAAAACATAAAAGATTGAAGAAAGCAAGTAGTCAGGATTCATCTTTGGTGTCCCCTGCCTGACAGGCATTTTTCCTAGCCTTTTGATTTCCTGTACCCTGGATTGAGCTCGTCAAAACTATTTGATGCTTCCCTCCCTCATTTTCGGACTCACCTGAACTCAAATAGCCCCCTGCCTGTAGCCTGCCTGGCCCTACTGCCTCTGTCTAGTCCGGTTAACCTGTGCTTACCCTGAATATTCTACTTCCTACCTGTTGAACTATCATGCCTCATCTAGTCTCCAAACTCCAAACTTCCAATGACTAGGACTTCATTGTTAAGGTAGATTGGATCCTCAAGCAAAGCAGACGACTGAGATTAACTTGCTGGCTGCCCAGAGACAAAGTCTTCCTTGGTAGCATTTTCTGGGTAAGGTTGTCAGAGACCAAGATCTGTTCCTAAGTTGTGCAGGTCAAGAAATTCAAGTCTCTCAAATGACGATCAGCCATTTAAGGACAGCTTCGAGAAAACAAACTCACAAGGAAGTAATAAATGACCGGGAATGGCTGCCATTTATTTATTGAACAAGACACTGTGCTAAGAGCTTCGTGGACACGAACTACATGAACTCCTTTAGTTCTCACTACAACCAGAGGAAATAAATGCAAGTGAGCCCCCGTCTTAGGTAAGGCTGTTTGGGTTCACAGAGATTATGTAATTTGCCTGTGGTTACACATTTGGTGAGTTCATTTTGAATGTTGGTCTGACTCCAAAATTCTTGCTCAGACACCATATTAGATGTCTTCATTTTCAGTAAGAATATAATTGTTAGTCAGCCAGATCTTGGGATAGCATAAAGAGTGAATTTTATACCTATAGGAAAACTTCTGCACAATTGCTTATGTATTTCCCATGGTTGTTTTTATTTTCTTTTTACTAGCTCCTGTTGACACAGTTTTGGACAATGACACATAAGAAGAAGTCTGCTTAGAATTTTTGGAAATGTTTTCTCTCACAAATATTAATGCCATACAATTTTCAATTTCAATTTTCCTATAAATATTAAATTCACTCTTTATGCTAGCCCATTTGGCTACATGAAAAGCCAAATTGTCATTTAGAGTTGACAAGAAGCTTAGAAAGGAAGCGAAAAGAGTGAATTGGGTGACATATATGTCCAAATAACTGTGAGTTACTTGAGAGAAAGCAATTGAACTTTTATCTAGCATTGTGTCTGGTACATTGATGCTCAATAAATACTGGCCAAATAAATAATGGCACTTTCTGTAGTTATTTAATGCACCCATTTCCATCATAAGAATACGTATTGTGTGGAAGACGCTAATGATTACTATGTCATCCAAAGTTCCATCAGGAAACTGAGAGCATACATGTATGTTAGGATGAGTTAAGGGAAATTTAATAAGAGGAATATTAATATTTACAAAAGTGTGGGGGAGATGTAGGAAAACTGCATAATCCTCAGGCTGTCACCACCCCATATTCCCCAAGAGACAAGGGAAGGAATGACTGCTGGAACCAAGGAAAAAGGTTTATATAAAGGGTCATCTTGAGAAAATGCATGATCATTGTTCCAGGGCACAGCCACCTCTGGGTAACCTTGCAAGGAAGGGGCTGAGGAAGAAATATACCCTGACCTCTCTTCCTTTATTCCCTCCAGTCTCCTGCCTGGAAGCCAAAGGTCTGGGAGCACAATGATGCAATCCATACAGATCGGCTTCCAGAGGCAGAAAGGATGGAGAAGGTTGGAATATGGATCAACGCGGACAAAATTTCTGCACAACTGCTCATCCATTTCCCATGGTTGTTTTATTTTCTTTTTAATAACTCCTGCTGACATAGTTTTGGACAATGACATGTAAGAAGTCTGCTTAGAATTTTTGTAAATGGGCCAGGTGCAATGGCTCATGACTGTAATCCCATGACTTCAAGAGGCTGAGGCGGACGGATCACCTGAGGTCAGGGATTTGAGACCAGCCTGACCAACATGGTGAAACCCTGCCTCTACTAAAAATACAAAATTAGCCAGGCATGGTGGCGCACACCTGTAATCCCAGCTACTCAGGAGGCTGAGGCAGGAGAATCATTTAAAACTGGGAGGTGGAGGTTGTGGTGAGCCGAGATCGCATCATTGCACTCCAGCCTGGGCAACAAGAGCAAAACTCCGTCTTTAAAAAAAAAAAAAAAAAGTTTGGAAATGTTTTCTCTTCCAAATATAAATGTCATTTCTTCTTTCTCATACTTCCCTTATTCTTCCTACCTGAATACACAGAAGCTAGAGGAATAACAGCCATCTTGTTACCATGAGGCAAACTGAGGATGACAGCCAACCACAGCAAAGCAGAAATATGGAAGGTGACTGGATCTCTGGTAGTAGCAGCCCCAGATGGTCTATCACCAAACTTCCATGTGAGAAAAATAATCCTCCACTGGGTTAAGTCATGGGAGTCAGTACTGTATTTTATGCAGCCATACTTAATCCTTAATTAATGTATCTTCCAAGCACCAAAAAGGAGATAGCCAAGTTAAGTCCTCTTCCCTGGACGGTGTTGGCCATACATACCCAAGTGTTGCCACTCTAAATGAACTATGCATGCATGTATCAATGTATATATTTATGTACTTTCTTGCTGAGAACTGCTCTTTCATCTTCACACTTTTTGCATTCTATTGTTTACGCTATCATCGAGTTTTGGTAACCTGAGAGTTGTTCTGTCTCCTTAGAGTGAGTTACAGGGCTCTTTTCTCATCTGTTGTGTTCTGATTTCATGGACCAAACTCTTAAGAGTTCCAGAAATGACTTTCTGTCACTGTCTGTCATTAACAGGTCTAGGGCTGAAAAGCAGAATAAATAATAATAAATGACAAAGTAAATGACTAATATTTGATGAACATTTACTGTGTGCCAGATGGTATGGCTTATTTCATTCTTCTAATCTCATTTTATAAATCAGAAAACTGAGGCTTAGAGAGATTACATTTCTTGGCCAAGGCCACCCAGTTAGCAAGAGTAACAGCCGGTATTCCAGCCTTGGTGGTCTAACTTCAGAACCTGTATTCTTACATGACAATGTAGTAGGCTGGTTAAGCATGTATTCTCTGAAGTCAGACTGCCTGAATTCTAAACCCAGCACTGCTGTTTAGCAGCTACATAATCATGGACAAGGTGATTAACTTCTTTATGCCTTGGTTTCCACACCTATAAAATGGGGATAATAATTGTCTTAGTCAATTTCATGCTCCTGTAACAGACAACCACAGAATGAGTAATTTACAAAGAACAGAAGTTAATCTTTTTAAAGAGAAACATTCTCCAATTTTTATTATATTTAATTTTGTTTTAATGTATTATTTATTGGTGAAGAGGTTACATAGATATATGATAAAAAGTTTTAAAACTACAAAATGGAAAGCAGTCAAAAGTAAGTCTTCCTTTCTCTGCTGTGTGTAGCTTCCTGATCTTTCTCCCTAAGACTACCTCTAATGCCACTTTATTATAGACATGTCCAGAAAGATTCTGTGAATTTATAAACATAAATGTAAGCACATTCTTTTTGTCCTCTATCACACAAATTGTGGCATACTATATAGTCTTTTATGTGTTTGGTTTTGGTTTTTTTTTTCTTTTGTGCCTTTTATTTATTTATTTATTTATTTATTTATTTATTTATTTTTATTGATACATAATAGACGCATATTTTTCTGGGTATGTGTGATAATTTAATATATTTGTATAATAAAATCAGGGTAATTAGGCTATCCATCACCTTAAATATTTATCATTTCTTTATGCTATGAATACTTGAACTATTCTCTTCTAGCTATTTTGAAATATACAACAGATTAATGTTAAGTATAGCCACCCTGCTGATCTATTGAACACTAGGTCTTATTTCTTCCATCTAACTGTATATCTGTACCCATTGATCAATATCTCTTTATCCCTCTCTCCCCCATACTGTTCCCAGGCTTGGCAACCACCAATCTACTCTTTATGAGATTCACTTTTTCAGCTCCCACATACAAGTGAAAACCTATGATATTTGTCTTTCTGTGCTTGGTTTATTTCATTTAATATAATGACCTCCAGTTCCATCCATGTTACTGCAAATGACAGGATTTCATCATTTTATATCTACAAAAAATTTTCATTCTGTATGTATGTTACATTTTCTTTATCCAGTCTTCCATTGATGGGCACTTAGGTTGACTCCATATTTTGGCTATTGTGAATAGTGCCACAGTACACATGGGAGTGCAGATATCCCCTTAATATGTTGATTTCCTTTCTTTTGGATATATGCCCAGCAGTGGAATTGCTGGATCATACCATAGTTCTACTTTTAGTTTTTAAAGGAATCTCCACACCATTCTCCATAGTGGCTGTACTAATCTACATTCCCACCAATAGTGTACAAGGGTTGCTTTTTCTTCACATCCTTACCAGCATCCATTATTCTCTGTCTTTTTTATAAAAGCCATTCTAACTGGGGTGAAATGATAATCATTGTGGTTCTGATTTAAATTTCCCTGATGACTAGTGATGTTGAGCATTTTTTCATGTATCTATTGGCCATTTGTATGTCTTTAGAGAAATGTCTATCCAGATCTTTTCAAACCATAGCAATAATGATGCATTTTATTAGCATTAAATGAGTCAATGCACAAATAGTGTTTAACTCAGCATCTGGCATAAAATGGCCACTTGATAAATGTTAGCTCTTATTATTCCACCACAGAAGCTATAGGTTGGCTGTGCTCAGACAGATAAAGAGATGGAAGAGATGGCATCTTTTCAGAGCCTAAGTGAAATGACAAAAGCACAGGGCTCTGAGACCTAGGCAAGTCAGTTACCGTCTCTGACCCTCACTTTTCGTATCTCTAAAACGAGAATAAAAATCTGTGCCTACTTCACAGTGTTTTATGAGTTTCAAATGAAATAACCTATGGAAAGAATTCATAAACTGTAAAGCACTATATAAATCTGTCATTTGATTTTTTTCCCATCCGGTTCTCCCAAGAGGTCTTGGCAATGGCCAGAAGCAATGTCTCCTCTGCATATAATATGTTACAGTCACTTCTAATAAAGTTTTAGAGCAGTTGTTCAAACCTTTCATAGAGCTCTTTAAATTAGGGTGACCTCCACTCAGCTGTTGGGCTCAAAACATGTCCCAGGTATGATGTCAAGATCTTAACATTTCATGGGTACTTCATTCTGCCTTTGGAATGCCCCTTTTAATGTTTAAGCTTGAAAAGTCATAGTTTCCAATGCAGATACTTCAAGCTATGACTAATTTATTCATTCAGTTTATTGAATGCTTTTTGTAGATTAGGCCCTTACTTGTCACTAGAGATACAACAGTAAATCAGAAAGTGCTATCTTATAGGCTCACTGCCTTCATGAAGACATATAGTTACAATAGAGTTTGCCCAGAAGTGAAATTCTACCTAAGGGAATGAAGTCTTCCGGATAATATAAAAGTTGAGTCTTGAAGAAAGACATGCAGGGGAGGATAGGAAAAGGGGCAGGCAATTCTTTAAGTCCACCTGTACTGCAGTGGCACCAAGTATATTCTGTTAGAGGAAGTTTCAGTCCCTTCTTTTGCCACGTGCCTCATTCATCTGGTCTTTCTGTTGCAGAGAAAGGCACAGAGAGAAAGATGAGGAGCTGGAATTTGAAGAAGTAAAGACAAACTTCTTACCTAATTGCCTCAAGCGCATACAAGGAGTATAGGACAGCTTCCCCCACCCTACTATTTTCTTTAGATGTCTTAGTGTCTTCCTGAAGGATTCTGAAAAATGTTCAGTTTTTCAGGTTTTCTCCTCCCATCTCACTCCCCAGGGTAGTATTTGGATGTTTGTGGACTGTAGCTATGGTCAGAATGTTTGTGTTTTCCAAAATTTGTAGTCATTGTAGTCATCAATGTGATGATGTTGGGAGGTGGAGTCTTTGGAAGGTGATTAGGTCATGATGGTGGAACCTTCATAAATGAGATTTAGAGCCCTTTAAAAAGCTATCATACAGAGCTGCCTTGTTTCTATCATCATGCAAGGACACAGCTAGAGGCCTCCATCTATGAGTCAGAAAGCAAGCCCTTACCAGACACCAAATCTGCTTGTACTTTGATTTTGGATTCCAGAACTGTGAGAAATAAAGTTCTGCTGTTCATAAGTTACGCGGTTTATGGTATTTTGTTATAGCAGCCCAAACACAAAAAGGGAGGAGTTTAAATGAACCAGTCACAGTATTTTTTACCAACTTTATAAGTTTTTAAAAATTACTTTTGGTGACTTTAATAAATATTAAAGTAAATAAATCAGTGTGTATTTTGCAAGAAGCTGCTACTTTTTAAAAACTCTTTAAAAGGCTTTAAAATTCATTGCGCTAATGGTCAGATATTTGCTATTAAAATTGTAAAGATGAGATTCCAGGTGAAAATACATCTTCAGAAACAAGTGTTTTTTCTGGGGGTACTCTTGATCTTTCCAGATTTGGGAAGAGTTCTCTCAGGAGGGGACTTTATTTGAAGAGCAATAAAGAAACAAGAGATGTAGTCAATCCAATGACTTCTAGTGATCTTCACTAAGCTGGTTCTAGGTGCCCCCAGAATACAAAGGTGAGCTGGACACAGATCCTGTGCTAGAAGAGATCACGGACCAGAACTGTGAACAATTTATGATTTCTCACCCATCTCACCACCTAAAAACAATCTTGAATTCTCCATTCCTGATAAACTCCAAAGCCAGTTTTCCCAGTCACTAACTCTGGGTCGCAAATAAAAGTGCCAAATCTGAGATCACAGAAAACTCACTTTGATCTACTCATCCCATCGTACCTGAATCTGAAGGTTTCAAGCAGCAAACAAAAGACATTTTATGATGGAGGACTTTTTCCTAATGGTTAGACTTTAATGACCAAGTGTCCTCTGTACCACTTTCTAGCACGCCCCTTGATCAGTCCAGAGTCTTAGATCTCTCGTCTTCCTGTCTATCAACGCTGCTCCCTCTGACCTAATGTAATCAATGCTCTTCCATATAACATAAAGTTTGTTCCCCTAAATGTTATTCTATCTTTGAAATTAAATATTTTTAATCACACTTTAAGTTCTGGGGTACATGTGCGCAACGTGCAGGTTTGTTACACAGGTATACATGTGCCGTGTTGATTTTGCTGCATCCATCAACTCGTCATTTACATTAGGTATTTCTCCTAATGCTATCCCTCCCCCAGCTCCCCAGCCCCCAACAGGCCCCGGTGTGTGATGATCCCCTCCCTGTGTCCATGTGTTCTCATTGTTCAATTCCCACTTATGAGTGAGAACATGCGGTGTTTGGTTTTCTTATCTTTTAAAATTCAGCTTTATTGCTCATCTCTGTCTCTGTCCACCAAACGCAACATAAAGTAGGCATCTGGAAATTCTCCATTTATTTGATCTTTGCAGATAGCAAAATCAGGTCTTTTGATCCAGGGAACCAACTCTGCAGCATCAGCTATCCCATTTGACCTTGTGATTGAAATTTATTAAATAATCACCAAATCTTCACTACATAATGGGACTGATTATATGAGTGAGCGATTTTACTTGAGGCAAAGAAGGATTTTATTACATATCATTTACATTTTTTAAATTCAGCACTTTGAGGACTACTACTCACATTTGGAAAAATTATTATTTGCCTGGCACATGGTAAATGCTCAATACATATTTGTGAAAAATGAATGAATAAATGAATAATTGAATGAAGGTTTATATTTTTAAAGGCTAACGTGCAAAATCACTGTGAGAGTGGGCATATAGTTTTTAAAAAACTTGAAGCAGGAGAATGGCATCATCAGATTGGTATTTTAAAAGAGCATGCTTATTTTATTTAACCATTATTAGCTTCCTAGAAGCTATATAATAGTCTAAAATTTACTAAATAGGTCAAAGAAGGAAGGAGCTATTCAGATTCAACCCATCAGAAAATACTCCTGTTTCTAAACTCAACCTAAGAAATGAAAAAATCGGCACTTCTATTAGCCTCTGAATATTCCACATATATTTGTTTTTTTCCTTCCAGGAAGAATATACATTTCTATTGGAATATTAAAAAGTAGGGCAAGATCTCTATTCTCAGAAAATAGAGATCTTCTTGCCCTACTTTTTGTTTAATTTTCCAGTATGATGGGTGCTAACTCAGTACCTCCAAGGTTATTCATCACATGGACCTCTGTAGCCTACAAACACCTGTCTTGCTATACTCATACTTTCTCTGTCTCCAAAACTTGCTCATTCATTGAATAAATATAGCATCCTAGGGCTTCAGTGAGCATCTGGCAATACAATGGCCCCTGACTTCAAAGTATTTACTGTCTAAGAAAATGGTTCTCAAACATTAGTGAGCAACTACCTCACCCGAAGAGCTTAAGTGCAGCTGAGAATTTGTATTTCTAACATGGGTCCAGGTAATGTAGGTGCTGGTCATTGGGACCATATTTTGAGAACCACTAGTCTAGTGGATTCCTGAGAGTTCTTGAAAGAAACTGGCAAAGTAGACGAGGAAGCCAAGAGCCTTGTTGCAAAGCACCCATTATCCTTACACTAATATCTCAAAAAATAACTCACAAAATGCTCCACCTTCAAATAACTCTTACTGAAAGCTTGAAAATCTTCCCCTTGCCAGAAATTCTAATTCTTTTTTTTTAAAAAAAAACTTCTTAATGGAGATAGAGTAGAAGTTCTGAATCAGAACTATAAAAACTATCTTGTATTTGAGTATTTTTCTGTTTATTCATAAATGACTTGCCAAATGTACTAAATATGGTTTTCCCCAGCCTTTTGCAAAATTAGACACTTTTGTGAAAATATGTCTTACCATAATCAAAAGTGTCATTTTCCATAAAAAATATTTTTATAAATTTACACTCAGGTTTTTGTAAACTTTTAATCTGTTCAGTTAATAATGATTCAAAAAATACAAAACTGCCTTCTCCCTGTAAATAATGCAAACAATACAGACAAAGTGAAGCTCTGAGTCCCAGTTCCCCACCTCTTCCCCTCCCTGACCTGGGGTTAAGCACTTAGTCGGAGTTAAGCCCTTAGTCGGATGTGCATCATTTCAGGGATTTTTCTGTTCAGTTTCACCTTGTGTATACATAGAAATGTATGACTTCTTTTTATTTTTTTTATTTTATTTTATTTCATTTTATTTTTTTGAGACGGAGTCTCTCTCTGTGGCCCAGGCTGGAGTGCAGTGGTGCGATCTCGGCTCAGTGCAAGCTCCGCCTCCCGGGTTCACGCCATTCTCCTGCCTCAGCCTCCCGAGTAGTTGGGACTACAGGCGCCCACCACCACGCCCGGCTAATTTTTTTTTTTTCCTTGTATTTTCAGTAGAGGTGGGGTTTCACCGTGTTCACCAGGATGGTCTCGATCTCCTGACCTCGTGATCCACCCGCCTCGGCCTCCCAAAGTGCTGGGATTACAGGCGTGAGCCACCGCGCCCGGCCTTGTTTTTATTTTTAACATCAATGCTGTTGTAGTTGGTATGGTTTAGCTGGGTCCCCGACCCAATCTCATCTTGAATTATAGTTCCCATAATCCCCACATGTCATGTGAGGGACCAAGTGGGAAGTGATTGGATCATAGGGATGGTTTTCTCCATGCTGTTCTCATGATCGTGAGTGAGTTCTCACAAGATCTGATGGTTTTATAAGCCTCTGCCATTTCCAGTGCTGGCACTTCTCTGTCCTGCCACCATGTAAAGAAGAACATGTTTGCTTCCCCTTCTGCCATGATTTTGTAAGTTTACTGAGGCCTCCCCAGCCATGTGGAACTGTGACCCAATTAAACCTCTTTCCTTTATAAATTATCAGCCTCGGGTATGTCCTTATAGAAGCATGAGAATGGAGTTATACAGTAATATATGTATAATGCTGCAATTGCCCTTTGCCACTTAAATTGTTATGGTGCAGTATTCTTACGAAGCCATTAATGTAGCCCTACTTCACTAATTTTAATGCCTGCATAGTATTCCGTATTATGGAAATGCTATCATTCATGATAACTACCCCCGTTTTTCTTTAACAGTCATTTAGGTTGTTTCTTCTCTTTTACTATTGCTAACAATGGCCAATTCTTGGGTTTGCCCTGTTTTGAAAAGATTCAAGCATGATATTGCTAAGTCTAAGAGTATAGTATGTACATTAAAATCTTACATTAAAAAATTACATTGCCAAACAGCCCTTTTAAAGGGCTACACCAATTTTCACTCCAAAAACAGTGTTAAAATTAATCCTTTTCCCCATACCATCACCCACATTGTGTATTATAGAACTTTCCAAATTTGCATATTGTAGATGTTCAAAACCAGCTTATAAAAACTATTCTTCAATCCCAATGCATCTTCTGAATTTGCCTTCTATTAAATCCCCACCTGCTATAGTATACAAATTGTTTTCATTTGAACTGATTTTATTTTCCATTTTCTCCCGAAAGAAATGCTTCTAAGTAATAGAGATGCCAGTCTCTTCAGAGTTTGTCTGAGTTCACCAACATCCTTTTAAGAACGCATGAACTCCAAAAAGAAATACATCAAACTATTAATGGTAATTGCTTTCTGGGTGATAGGTGAATTTTTTTATTATCCTTGCTGTTGTTTCCAAGTTTTCTCTAATAGCTAGTATTTGTAGAGTGCTTTCTATTTTTCAGGCACTGTTCAAAGCAGTTTCCAAGCTTTATTTCATTTTATCCTCAAAATAAGCAGATGAGGCAAGTCCCACCATTTTTCCTACAATATACACAAGACTAAGAGAGGTGAAATACCTTTCCCCAAATCCCACAGCTATGAAGGATTTGAGCACAGGCAGGCTGATTCCACAACTAACTATCGTGCCATACTACCACCTATGAACATGTATTATTTTTATAATTTGACTAAATAAAATAAGATTTAAATATCAACTGAAAGCAACATTATGTATAATAACCAAAGATCAATAGCATTGCGACCTGTGAGCTTACTCCTCCCAGGTGGAGGCTTACCTTCTTAGCCACACCAAGCCTTTTCCCAGCGTCATCCCTGCCCAAAGATTTAAAGACACAAGCTTCAACAAGCTCTAGATTGTATAGTCTTTTAATCCTCCTATAATTCATTCTATAATTCATTTTTATCAGCTTTTCTTTGTCTCCTGTGAAGACATCTTGTTCCGTGAAACACACACAGTAATTTAATGGTTGGCTTCTCTGTGTAATATACTTAGCCAGTTTCTGCTTATTTTTTGAAGATCCTCAAATCCCACTCTTTAGCTGATAGTTTATCTTTTTTAATATCAATTGGAATGGCTGCAACACCCAACACTGACACACAGTTCCCAGAGCGAAGCTCCGTGGTCAGACTCCCAAGCTCCTTAGTAGTGGTGGCAATGACTGAGAATCACCGTCAAAGAACATCAACAGATTGCATTACAATCTGTCAATCTCTCTCTAGAGAGAGGAATTGGCAACTCATTATATTAAAGAACCACAATCAAGCATCTGGAATATGGCAGTGCACGTCGGTTTTATGTGAACTGATGAGTTTCAGCAATTTAGCATCCTGCACTTTTTGACATAATCTTATCCACAGCATCTCTAATACAAATGTACAATCCATGTGAATCACAATTGTCATTCAAGCCACACCTTAGTGAATATCCTCTCTGTTTCAGAGATTTAGCTTTAGAGTACATATAGACTTATTCTGATGAGACAATTGTGTATTTTTTACATTATTATTTTTTTAAATCTTCCCTCTTCATTTACCTCCTGCCAGTAGGAAAATTAAGACAGCTTCTTAATAAGATATTTGTGTCAATACCTATCCTGTTAAATAATAACCTCCTTATTGTTTTTTGTTTTTTGTTTTTCACATAGGGAGGGTCAACAATTAGAACAGATAGGCTGAAAAAGCCTGAAATCATCATTGTCCTGGATGCAGTTATTGAGCACTCATCATGTGTCCAGCACTGTGGCTCTATTTCACATGCATTATTTCATTGAATCTCCCCAAGTGTCCTGTGGTGCCAGGATTACTATCATTCCCATGTTACAAAGAAGGAAAGTGATCTTTAGAGATTATATGGTTTGCACCAAGTCATATATCTAGTAAGATAGGTGGGATTATCTATCAGTTAGCTTTGCTGCATAACAAACTACTCCAAAACGTAGTGGTTTAAGGCACATTTATTTAACTCACAAATCCTTAGGTCGGCAATTTGGTCTGGACTCAATTGATCTCACCTGGATCTCACCCATGTGCCTGCAGTCAGCTATTGACTAGTTGGGATACCAGGATTCTCATCCACATGGCTTCCCATTTTGCAGAAAGCTAGCTCAGACTCATTCATATATGTGGTAGCAGCAGGGTTCCACTCACAGCTAGAGAGGGCAAGTCTCAATATGCACACACTTTTTGATCCTCAGTACTGATCATAATCTTAAAAGACACAATCCCAAATGCCACAATCCCAAATGTTGAAATCCCAAATGATCAAAGCCCCTAAAATTTAAGTCCCTAAAGTCAGAAATATCTAGCATCTTAAAATTCTGAAAATCACAAGT
Organism: Chlorocebus sabaeus; assembly: GCF_047675955.1. NCBI lineage: Eukaryota > Metazoa > Chordata > Mammalia > Primates > Cercopithecidae > Chlorocebus > Chlorocebus sabaeus. The sequence goes on from NC_132930.1 coordinate 32,757,152, forward strand.
AGTGCATTTTTTATTGTATGCGTGATAGTTACATCATGTTACCTTCATCATGTTAGGTGGAACTATTACCTTGTTGTTATCTTATTTGGAATTTAGTAAAGTTAAGGAAATACATGTATGTGCCAAGTTGATAAGGGGTAGACTTGTGAACTTAATTCTGAATGTCAACTTGACTAGATTAAGAAATGCCTAGAAACCTGGTCAAGCCTTATTTGAGGTGTGTCTGTAGAGTGTTTCCAGAAGAGATAACTGTGTGAGTCTAAGTGCACTAGGGGAGAAAATCTGCCCTCAGTATTGGTGGGTGTTTTAGTCTGTTCTCATGCTACTAATAAAGACATACCCAAGATTAGGTAATTCATAAAGAAAAAGAGGTTTAATTGACTCACAGTTCTACATGGCTGGGGATGCCTCACAATCATGGCAGAAGGCAAAGGAGGAGCAAAGTCACATCTTCCACGGAAGCAGGCAAAAAGAGAGAAGGAGAACCAAATGAAAGGGGTTTCCCCTTATAAAACCATCAGATCTCATGAGACTTATTCACTACCATGAGAACAATATGGGTAAAACCACCTCCATGATTCAATTATCCCCACCAAGTCCTTCCCACAACACATGGGAATTATAGGAGTTACAATAAAGATGAGATTTGGGTCGGGACACAGCCAAACCATATCAGCGGACAACAGCAACATCCAGTTGACCAGAGGCCCAGAGAGAACAAACACAGAAAGAAAATCCATCTCCTTCTGAGTGCTGGGACAGACTTTTCCTCTGCTCTTTTTGATCTCAACAAAAACAGGTCATTCATCATGGTATTTCAGATGACCACAGTTATATAAGCTATTCCTTTATGGCCATGGTTCCTCTACCTCATAACTGTTATACTCCTGGCACTGTCGGTGTACCTGAGTCTTTATGCTTACAAAAATATGTAGGTTATTATTACCTGTTTTATCATTTAAAGTGGCCTATGAAGTGTTCTGTCATGTTTTCTTATGTTTCTCAAGTAAGTCCCCTTTTATAAATGAAAATAAATGTCTTTTAAAGAGTTTCTAAATTTTTTTCCAGAATTTTATTTTTGACGTTATGGCATTTGGGATTAGGTCTTTCAGGATTACAGCCCAAGCCCCTTAATGGTCTGCTAACATGACATTTGCTACTCTCCCATTAGCCAAACCCAGCCCCCAAACTAGCCCATATTTAAGCTCAGAGTAGAGAGAGCCTTTACCTCATGATAGGCTATTTTGCAGCCTACCACAAATTTCAACCCACATTCTGCTGATGCCAAATCCCACTACTCTGTGCCAGGACTGGATCTGCTTGCCCTGAGATCTTTCTCACCTTCTACCTGCTCTGCTTTGTGTTAGAGGGGCCTTGACACCTGCAGGCTCAGTTTCCCAGGTGCCCATGGAAAGCCAGTGAAAGGTAGTGGAAAAAGATTATAAGACAGAAAGAAAGAGAAGTAGGATAGGCCTCACTTTCCCACTCTGCCTTAGGCTGGATCTCCAGTAGCCAGTGCAACTTCTCAGATGCTCAGATCCCCTCTACAAATACCTGGCATTGTTTCCACCTGCACCTCCTCCATGTGTCCCTCCTGCCTAAAGCAATGAGGTCTTCCAGCCATTGCTAATCTCAAGGTTGCTACATCAGTCTTTTACTTCCCAGCTCCTCCTCTAAAACTCACACAACCAACCCTCTGCATTAAATTGCCTCTGTTTTAAATATTTAATGCTTTCCATTTTCCTGGATGAACACTGAGTGCTATACACACTCCCCTGTTCTTTGAGTCTACTAGGTTGGAACCACTATGTAATTTCCTTCCTATGATGCCAAGCACTATAGAAGCAACTATATTCATCCACTCAGAAAACCTTTATGGAAGAACTACTATGCCTAAACACTGGGTGAGATACTGTGGTTGGAAAATTGAATAATACTTTATAAAACAAACCCAAAAGAGACAGGTTGTTATACAAATTAACAAGCACATAGAAAAATTCTCTAATGAAGATATGAATAGACTTTAGTGGAAAATCAGCCAAATTGGATAAGTCAGTGCAAAATTCCAGAGTCAGAGGGACTGAATTGATGCCTTGCACCCTTATTATCAATAAAGTAATTTACTTATATTCGACTACCTCCTTGATACAGTGGGGATGATGGGAACAACTTCATAAGATTGCTGTAAAGATTAAAAGCAATAATACTCATGTTGGAGTTTAGACAGTGCAGGTCTGGCCCATAATAAATGTTTAAAAAGTGCTAGGTATTACTTTTATGGAAACGCATGGGAATGAACATCCATTTGCTCTGAGAATCAAAGAAGTTTTCCCAAAAGAGGAGACCTTTCCAAGGACTCTTGAAAGAAGAATAAGAGGTCACCTTGAGAATTAAAGACATTTAAGCAGAGAAACATGGCGCCTTTGCTCAAGAAGTATTCATGCTCACTCAGATGAACTTAAAATAATTTAATTTAATTCAATTAACATTTATCTTCCCCCTGCCAGCCTGATAGTCTAAGGTTTAGAAAGTCCCAGGAACCCTGAAAGTGTAGTTAATTTCCTAGAATGACTACCCCTGCATCTTATTGTCATCTAAATTGGAACAGATTTGGGGTGATTTAAATCGGTGGTTCAAAAATAAAGCAGAAATAGACTGACAGGAATTTTTAAAATAAATTTTCTTAAAATACAACCTGGACTTTTCATCTATTCACCAAAAATATTATTCTGATGCCCTGTCATGTGTCCAGCACCACCGCAGGCACCATGGTTTCAGCAGTGAAGAAGACTAACCATGTCCCTCCCTACACGGAATGTATATTTTAATTGGAAGAAACAAACAAAAATGAGTCATCAAATAAATAAACAATATCAGTATAAATGATGATTAAGTGATGTTATGCAAATAAAACAATAAAATGTGATATAGAATAACTGGGGAGCCACTTTCAGTTGTGATCAAGAAAGTACTCCATGAAAAAAATGGAGTTTGAGCTGATTATCAACCTGATTCAGAAAAGTCTGGAATAGCACCTGAGTGTATGAAAGTTCCAGAAGTTGCCCCAACTGAGCTTGATAAACACTCAGGTTTTAAAATCACTAGTTTAAATGATAAAACAATAATTTTTATGGTTCAGGTTAGAAGGCTTTGATTTCATACCACTACCTGTACAAGAAAGCCTAAATTTCTCAGCATGGCATTTATGATTGACTCCTCATGATCTGGCTTCAACTCATCTCAATTCCCCTGGGCTGCTCTTCTAACATCCTAAGTTCGAATTAAATAACATGAACTTCACCAGCCAGGGTAGAATGCTCTTCCTACTCCACCCACCCATTACCATCCTCACCATCAACTCCACTGTCACCTGACTTCTAACAGTAATAATATAGTTACGCCATATGCCATTCTCCTGCCTCAGCCTCCAAAGTAACTGGGATTACAGGTGCCCACCACCACGCCTGGCTAATTTTTTTTGTATTTTTTAGTGGAGATGGAGTTTCACCATGTTAGCCAGGATGGTCTCGATCTCCTGACCTCGTTATCCGCCCGCCTCGGCCTCCCAAAGTGCTGGAATTACAGGCATGAGCCACCGCGCCCAGCCCCGCCTTTTTTTTCCCCTCACAATTTCATATATTTAAATCATGAAGTATGTATCTTTTTGTGTCTGGCTTCATTTTTTCAATATAATGTATTGTAACTGCTCAATGGGTTCACCTTGCCCACTGCCTAGACAGAACCAATTTATCAAGACAGGGGAATTCCAATAGAGAAAGAGTAATTCACGCAGAGGTGGCTGTGGAGGAGACCAGAGTTTTATTATTACTCAAATCAGTCTCTGAGCATTCGGGGAGCAGAGTTTTTAAGGACAATTTGGTGGGTGGGAGAGAGCCAGTGAGCCAGGAGTGCTGATTGGTCAGGGATTAAATCATAGAGAGTTGAAGCTGTCTTCTTGTGCTGAGTCAGATCCTGGGTGGGGGCCACAAGATCAGATGAGCCAGTTAATCAATCTGGGTGGTGCCAGCTGATCCATTAAGTGCAGGGTCTGCAAAATATTTCAATCACTGATCTTAGGAGCAGTTGAGGGAGGGTCAGAATCTTGTAACCTCCAGCTGCCTGACTCCTGAACCATAATTTCTAATCTTGTGGCGAATATTAGTCCTGCAAAGGCAGTCTAGTCCCTAGACAAGAAGGAGGTCTGCTTTGGGAAAGGGCTGTTATTGTCTTTGTTTTAAATTATAAACTAAATTTCTCCCAAAGTAAGTTTAGCCTACACCCAAGGATGAACAAGAATAGCTTAGAGGTTAGAAGCAAGATGAAGTTGGTTAGGTCAGATCCCTTTCACAGTCTCAGTCATAATTTTGCAAATGTGGTTTCAGTTTAGATATTCATCCACATGGTGGCAAGAATCAGTAATGTTTTTCTTGTTGCCAATAATACTTCTTTGCATAGATGTACTATAGTTTATTTAGTCACCTGTTGTTGAACATATGGCTGTTCCCAGTTTGGGGCTATTATGAATGAAACTACTACGCCATTCATGTACAAGTCTTAGAATGGACATATTTTTATTTCTCTTGGGTGAATATCTAGTAATGAGAGTTATAATGGTGAGTTATATGGTGGTTGTATATCTAGCTTTACTATCAAACTGCTTTTGAAAGTGATTGTAATATATCATATTCCCATCAGCAGTGCATCTAAGTTCTAGTTCCATTTTAAAGTTTTGTTTTCACATATACTAATGTAATCATCATTCCGATTAAAATACAGATCATTTTAATCATCCCAAAAAGTACCTTTGTGCTCCTGCACACGCTCACCAGCATTTGGTGTGGTCAGTCTTTGAATTTTCGCCTTTCCAGGGGTGTGTAGGGGTATCTCATTGTGGTTGAATTGTATTTTCTAATAACTAATAATTGTTAGCATTTTTTCAATGTTTGTTAGTCAGATATCTTCTTTGTAAAGTACCTGTTTAAATATTTTATTTGTCCACTTATTAAGTAATTTGTCTTCTATTGGTGTACAAGAGTTCTTTATAGATTCTAAGAGCAACTTCTTTATCAGATTTATATACGTCATACTTTCTCAGAGTTCATGCTCAACAGACTGAATTGTGTTCCTCAAAGTTCAAACGTTAAAGCCCTAACCCCCAATGAAATAGAATTTAGAAATAGGGCCTTTGAGAGATAATTAGGTTTGGATGCACTCAGGAGATGGAGCCTTCATGATAGGATTAGTGCCCTTATGAGAAGAGGAAGAGACACCAGAGCTGTCTCTCTGCTAAGTGAGGACATAGTAAGAAAGCTGCCATCTGAAAGCCAGAAAGAAAGCTATAACCAGAAATCAACCATACTGTAACTCTGATCAAACTTCCAAACTTCAAAACTGTGAGAAATAAGTTACTTAAGCCACCTCACCAATGGGATTTTGTTATGGCAGCCCAAGCCAACTAATACACCAGAGCTTCCCATTTTATTTCCTGTGTCATCCAAGAACAGAAGGTTTTAATTTTGTTGAATTCCAAAATATCAATTTTTCTTTTCTTATGCATGATTATTGTGCTTGACCTAAGTACTCTTTGCCTACTCTAAGTCACAAAGACTTACTTCTGTGTTTTATTCTAGAAGTTTTAACATTTTGGCTTCCTATTTAGGTTTGTCTATTCACGCAATAACAGAGTTTCAGAACATAAGTTGCAAAAATTGATGGAACTGAAGGTAGAAAAAAAGAATTTAATTTTAATGAGATATGTCAATACCCCTCTCTCACTAATTGGTAGAACAAATAAGCAGAAAATCTGTAAGGACACCGAAGATTTGAAAGACACTTTCAACCAACTTGATCTAATTGACATTTGTAGTACAGTCCACACAACAACCTCAGAGTAAACTCTTTTTCATATGTACACAGAACATTTGCTAGGATTTATCCACAACAACCTCAGAGTAAACTCTTTTTCAAATGTACGCAGAACATTTGCTAGGATTTATCATATTCTCGGTCATTTAAAAAATTTAATGAATTTAAAGCTAAGTTATCTGGCCACAGTGGAATTTTATTAGAACCCAATAGTATAAATATCTCTAGAAAACACAAAAATATTTTAATTGTAAATACAAATTTCTAATAACACACAGGTCAAAAAAGAAATCAAAAGAAAAGTTAGAAAGTGTTTTGAATTGAAATAAATGAAAATGAAAACACAACATGTAAAAATTTGTGGGATGCCTTTAAAACAGTACTTAGTGGGACACTTATGGCACTAAATGCTACATTAAAAAGAAGGAATTTCTCAAATGTATAAACTTTAATTCTTCATTAAGAGGTTAGAAAAAGAAGAGCAAATTAAACCTGAATTAAGTAGAAAGGAAGAATAACAAAAATTGGAGTGGAAATCAATGATACAGGAATAAAATAGAGACAATCAATTACACCAAAATCTTGTTCTTTGAGAAAATTAAAATAATTGATAAAATTCTAGCCTGACTAATATCAACTTACAATATCACGAATGAGAGAAGTGAAATTACTACAGATGCTACAGATATTAAAAAATAAGAAAGGAATTTTGTGAATAAATTCAAATTAGATCAGTACTATTCAGCAATACAAGGGAATGAACTATTGATACATGCTACAACACAGACTACTCACAAAATAATTATGATGTATGAAAGAAGACAGAAAAGCATACCCTTATATAACATCATTCCATTTTTATTAAGTTTTGGGAAATGCAAACAGTGATCTACAATAACAAAAGTAGATCAGTGGTTGCCTGAGGATGAGACAGGGGTTGGGTAGAAGGAAAAGAGAAATTACAAAGAGGCACAAAGAAACCGTTGGAAAGAACAGAGATGGTCATTATCTTGATTATAGTAATGATTTTGTACATGTATGCATATGTCAAAACATCAAATTTTACACACAAAATATGCACAGTTCACTATAAATCAATTCTACTTCAATAAGGTTGTTTATAAAATAAATAACTGAATGAAGTCTGTTTCCTGACTCAACCTTGACTGTTACAACAGAAACAAAGGGAAGGAGGGAAGGAAGGGAAGGGAAGGGAAGGAGGGAGGGAAAAAACATAGCAAACATATGAAATCAACCTAAGTATCCCTCAAAGCATGACTGAATAAAGCAAATGGGTGTTTATAGACAATGGAAAACTATTTAGCCATAAAAAAGAATAAAATCATGTGTTTTGCAGCAACATGGATAAAAGTGGAGGCCATTATCTTAAGTGAAACAACTCAGAAACAGAAAGTCAAATACCACATATTCTCACTTATATGCAGGAACTAAATAACGTGTACACATGGGCATAGAGTGTGAAATGATGGACATTGGAGACTCAGAGGGTAAGGAGGTGGAAGGGAGGAGGGTCATGAGAAATTTTAATAGATACAAGGTCCATTGTTCAGGTGATGAATACACCAAAAGCCAGGACTTCACCACTATACGATATATGTAGGTACCAGAATTACACTTGTACTGCCTTAAATTTATACAAATTTAAAAAGAAAAAGGAAAAAAACATGTGCCTAGAGTTAAATGGAAAGTAAAAGGAAATGAACAGAATGAAGCAAAATGGAAAAGTTGCATTTATTTCAAAGATCCCCCACGAAAGGACATCCTATTCAATATATGGTGCTGAAAAAATTAAATAGCCATATGCCAAAGAATGCAACTGGGCTCCTATCTGTCATCATATACAAAAAATAACCCAAGATGGGTGAAGCACTTAAATGTAATACCTGAAACTATAAAAAATCCCAGAAGAAAACCTAGAAAAATTCTTCACAACTTTGGCCTAGCAAAAGAATTTATGACAGAGGCCTCAAAATCAAATGCAACAAAAACAAAAATAGACAAATGAGACTTAATTAAACTAAAAAGCTTCTGTACAGCAAAAGAAATAATCAAAAGAGTAAACCAATAACCTACAGAATGCGAAAAAATATTTGCAAAATATGCATCTGACAAAGAATATCCAGACTACGAAGAACTTAAATAACTCAAGAAAAAACAATGTCATTAAAAAGTGGGCAAAGGATGTGAACAGACATATTTCAAAAGAAGATACACAAGTAGCCAACAAACATATGAAAAAATACTCAACACCACTAATCAGAGAAATACAAATTAAAACCACAATGAGATAGCATCTCACACCAATCAGAAGGCTATTATTAAAAAGTCAAACAACAGATGTAGACAAGAACACAGAGAAAAGGGAATGCTTATAAACTGTTGATAAGAATGTAAATTAGTGCAAACTGTGGAAATTAGATTTCTCAAATAACTAAAAATAGAACTATAATTTGACCTAGCAACCCCACCACTGGGTATCCATCCAAAGGAAAAGAAGTCATTATATTAAAGAGATACCTGCACTCATATGTTTATCGCAGCACTATCCACAATAGCAAAGTCATGGAATCAATCTAAGTGTCTATCAACAGATGATTGGGTAAAGAAAATGTGGTACATATATACCATGGAATATTATGCAGCCATGAAAAAGAATAAGATTATGTCTTTTGCAGCAACATGGATGGAGCTGGAGGCCATTATCCTAAATGACTCCTGGGCCCAAGTGAGGTGTTGAAAGATCACTTACGGCCAGAAGTTCAAGACCAGCCTACACAACATAGCAAGACTCTGTCTCTAACAAAATTAATTAATTAATTAAAATAAAAAATCAAATACTGCTTGTTCTCACTTGTAAGTGGGAGCTTAACAATGGGTATACATGAATATACAGAGGGAAATAATAGACACTGGGGACTCCAAAATGGGAGGTGAGTATTGAAAACTACCTACTGAGTACAATATTTACTGTTTGGATGATGTGTACACTGGAAGCACAAACCCCACCACTACACAATATATCAAACATGCACATGTACCCCCTGAATCTATAAAAAAAAATTTAAAGACCCCCTAACCAAAGCCTTACCAAATAAACCAGAAAATTATTAGGGACTTTATCATTGCAGTATATGAGGAGAAAACACCTTCAGGATGCTTTAGTATTTGGTGAAACAGGATTCACAACTACTATATAGTAATATGTTTTGCTAAATTTTTCCTCAGACTTTTTGTTCAAGGGAAGTACTTCTGAAGGAAGAAAAATACTTTCTGTAATTTTTCCCTGTGTATTTTATAAGCATGGTGATGTCTTTATTTTCCCATTTTAGGTAGTTAATTGACAGGTTCAGTTGAAGGAGGGGGCAGTTCACTGACTGGCTAGTGAGCTCAGCATCACAAGATCTTAAAATCCAATCTGGAAGATTTCTACAGCATGTTTTATCCCTCATAAGATGGGAGTAGCTGGTGTATCAAGGTTTACCCCTTAGCTCCACTAAGGAGTTTTAGTACTAGAGAAAATCACTCATGCAATATATATGTGTCCCCTTCTGGGAAACTAAGGGAGGCTGCTAATTGACCATAATATCCAGGCTTCCCTTCTATCTTTTAATATTGCATCCCCACAAAACAGTTTTGCATGGCATGTTGTCCACTAATTGTCTAATCCATTTTCCAAGACTCCCTTGCAGCTTAATATGGCCATGTGGCTATGTTCTCACTAGTGGAATGTAAACAGCAGTTTTGCATGAAGCTTTTCTATCACTTCATTAAATGGGCATCACTTTTCCTCTACTTCTCCGCTTTCCTCTTCCTATACACTAGAACACAAATGTGGTCATAGAATACCACTGTCAAAAATGCAGACAACACCCTAGTCAATAGCAGGACAACATGATCAAAGGACCCAGACTGGATTCCCAGCTGACCTTCATGAGGCAGAGTGATCTTACTGTCTTGGACTACTGCCTCCCTTTGAACCATTATGTAAGAGAAATAAACCTCTCTTACATGAGCCTCTGTAGTGTGGAGTCTCCTTATCTTGGTCTCTTCTCAATAGTTGGGAACTTTACCCTTACCTAACTGAATTTGGTATTTTTCTTTGAACAAACCAGATATGGGATGAGTTATGAATAAAAGTCATGGGAATGTGAAAATACTAAAGCTGAAAAGCCTTTTTGGGCCAGGCGTGGTGGCTCACATCTGTAATTCCAACACTTTGGGAGGTCAAGGCAGGTGGATCACCTGAGGTCAGTAGTTCGATACCAGTTTGTAGTGACATGGGGAAACCCTGTCACTACTAAAAATACAAAAATTGGCTGGGCGTGGTCACGTGTGCCTGTAATCCCAGCTATTTGGAGGAGGCTGAAGTGGGAGAATTGCTTGAACTCAGGAGGTGGTGGTTGCAGTGAGCTGACATCATGCCACTGCACTCCAGCCTGGGTGACAAAGCAAAACTCCATCTCAAAAAGGAAAAAAAAAAAAAAAAAAAAAAAAAAAAAAAAAGGCTTTTTGATGGGAGGAAATAATTCCATTTGGAGGCAAAACAAAATGAAAGAAAAAGAAGAGATTTAAGGATGATAGAGGCAGAGGACTTGGCTGAAGAAGGAGAAATGGGAGAAAAGAGTGTCTTCCCAGTATTGAGCCCCTGGACATAAATCAAGAGGAGTTTGAAAAATACCCAGCCCAGAGCATTTCACTTTTCTACGATAATTTAAAGCCAATAATGTATTTTTGGCAGTGCCAAGTTCTCCAATCATATGAGCAAATGTGTTGGTGACATGAAATAGTATCTCTATCCATTAAGCAAAGGCTATTTATTGTTCAAATATTACAAATAATGTTGAGTTCCCCAAATTTTAATAAAGTACATTTTCCTCTAATTGTTCAACCATGTAGTAATAATTGAGAATTAGCTAGAATCAGTTACTTATTTAAATTGTTTCTCATTTATCCCTATCTAGCCTTTATGGCATAGTTCAGGAAAGGTGCTATTTCATGACTCTTTGGTCTTTGTAAAATGAAAATAATCACTCCTAGATTGAAATATTGTCATCTAGAACTGAAATATGTGTGATGAGGACACTACTAGGAGACTAACATGCAAATGTGGCATTTCACAGCCTTCACCCTACCACTGAAATGCAATCCTAAATTCCAACAATTCCATTTCAAGAGAGCTTTGCTGACATAATTCCCCTTCATCCATATCAGCTATTTCTAGCCATAACCCCCATCAGGTAATTATGGTTATGATTGTGCTGTGCAATATCAGCAGCATACAATAAAAGGGATTTTTAAAAATTTATCTCATGGCTATAATGTAGATTGATTTACCCTGGACTCAACTGAGCCACTCAACTGCTCTCACCTGGTCTCATTCACACATCTGAAGGTGGTCAGGGATGCAGCAGATCCTGGCCTGGGTTCAACCGTAGAAACTCTTCTCTGCTCCATCTGCTTGTCATCCTTCTCCTAGTAACAGCAGGTAGCCTTTCGTGTTTTGTGACCATATCAGAGACAAAATAGAGCAAGCCTGCTCATGTCATTTCTGCCAAAATTCCATTGGCAAAAGCAAGTCATGTGACTAAACCAAGTCATGTGACTAAACCCAAAATAAAGGGGCAGAGAAACATACTCTGCCTCTTTAGTGGAATAAACTGAAAAGTTACATGGCAATGGGCGTGGATAAATAAAGAAATGAAAATTCAGGCATTAATGTATTCTGCCAAAATCCACTCTAGGTGTACACACCTGTATGCGTGCATTTTCACACTGCTCATATATACCCAAGACTGGACAATCTACAGAGAAAAAGAGGTTTAATGGACTCACAGTTCCACATGGCTGGGGAGGCCTCACAATCATAGTGGAAGGCAAAAGGCACGTCTTTCATGGCATGAGGCAAGAGAGAATGAGAGCCAAGCGAAAGGGGAAACCCCTTATAAAAACATCAGATCTCGTGAGACTTATTCACTATCACGAGAACAGCACGAGAAAGAGCCACCCCCATGATTCAATTACCTCCCACTGTCCCTCCCATGATATGTGGGGATTGTGGGAGTTAGAATTCAAGATGACATTTGGGTGGAGACACAGCCAAACCATATCAACACCCATGCTCATTGGTATGTGTACCCACTTCTATTCTCTTTTATCTCCTGCTCCTGTCTATAACCTCTCCTTAAGATGTCCTTCCTAGCCAGGCACAGTGACTCACGCCTGTAATCCCGGGACTTTGGGAGGCCAAGGCAGGTGGATCACATGAGGTCAGGAGTTCGAGACCAGCCTGACCAAAATGATGAAACCCCGTCTCTACTAAAAATACAAAAATTATCTGGGTACAGTGGCTGGCACCTGTAATCCTGGCTACTTGGGAGGCTGAGACAGGAGAATCGCTTGAACCTGGGAGGCAGAGTTTCCAGTGACCCCAGATCATGCCACTGCACTCTAGCCTGGACAACAGCACAAGACTCTGTCTCAAAAAAAAAAAAAAAGATGATGTCCTTCCTAAATGTCCGCTGATCTGGATGTAATTGTAGCTACATTGGTGTAGTAAAAGTATAGACTAGAAGTTAGCCAGCACAATCGTATTCTGGATATGTCACCAACCAACTCTGTAACCAATGAGAGCTTTGGAAATAATCTCTTCAAGTTTTCCTGATTCTCAATTCTGTGTTTAGTCTGCCTTCCCATCATTCCCTCTCAACTTCAAACCTTACCTTCATTTCAAACATTACCTTCATTTCTTTGTTCAGAAACATCGGCTGGATGCCTTTTGTGTATCAGGCGCTATTCCGGGAACTGGGAATTCAGAGAAATATAAAGATAAATTTTAGTCTTCCAGGAACCACAATCTAGTGTACAAAACAGACAACTAAAGAAACAATGCCAGTATAGTATTTTATAAAGGTCTGACAGGGAACCAAAGAAGCCTAAAGGAAGAGCAGGTGAACCAAATGGCCTACTTGCTGTTGTTATTCTACATATTGGTAACAGATGCTAGATGATTTGTCCAATTGATACAAAAATTTCAAATAGTTATCCACCTTGGCTATCTGCAGGATTGGACTGACCTAATTTCTATCCCAAAAAGACAAGAAGAGTTATGACCATGTTTTAATTAGAATAAGGCAGAACTTCAGCTCACCGTTCCTGCTTAAAATTCATCGATGAGGACTTGGACACATGACCATACTGCAAGGGAGGCTAGGAAATGAGTTATCCAGCTGGTTTCCTATGTGTCTAGATATGTCTGGAGGCAGACACCCAATGCTAAAAAGGAGAAGAAATGGAGAATAAATATTGGGGACAATTAGTAGCTGCTGTCACAAGAAGCTACCCTTAAATTCCCTCACACCCAGGTTTCTTCTATCTTGTGGCCCTGCCATTGTCCTCATGTGACTTCCATCTCTTCATCCAATATGGCTGAACAGTGCCCTGCCATCATAGCCACATTCCTGCCAATAGGAAATGGAAAAGGTGAAATGGCAAACCCCTTTCCTTTATGGGCATGCCCTAGAAGTTGCAAATATCACCTTCTTATACATCCTATTAATCATATCCTGGCTGTAAGAGAGGTGAGAGGCCGGGCACGGTGGCTCACGCCTGTAATCCCAGCACTTTGGGAGGCCGAGGCGGGCAGATCACAAGGTCAGAAGATCGAGACCACAGTGAAACTCTGTCTCTACTAAAAATACAAAAAATTAGCCGGGCACGGTGACGGGTGCCTGTAGTCCCAGCTACTCGGGAGGCTGAGGCAGGAGAATGGTGTGAACCTGGTAGGCAGAGCTTGCAGTGAGCCGAGATTGCGCCACTGCACCCCAGCCTGGGCGACAGAGCAAGACTCTGTCTCAAAAAAAAAAAAAAAAGAGAGAGAGGTGAGAAAATGTAATCTATATAATTGATTGGTCAGGTGCTCAATGATAAAACTTCTACTACATGGAAAAAAGTGAAAAGATATTAGAAGAAAATTCTGTTTTCACCAAGGAACCAAAATGAAGATACACCATTCTTGGGTGTCTGGGGAAAAACTTGAGTGGGCTAAATATGCTTTGTTTTCACTTAGAAGTCGAAAGCAAATGGTTAAGCGTCATCATGAGTGTGCAGTCCGTGTAAGCATGTGCACATAGGTCCAAAAACTGTCACAAAAGACTGGACATAGGCTAATCCACTCCTTTTTGTGTGCAAGAGATTACTAAAATTGCCTGCCTAACCGACCTCCTGACTTCTTCTAGGGGAAGAAACATTCCTGCTGGAAGGCAAGTTAAGTTCATCTTCCTATTAAAATGCTGAGGGGGCGTTAGAAGGGAGGAAAGCATGAGGAAGCTTTCAGAGAAGTGAATGAGTTGAATGAGCCTGTGCAGGTGAGAGAACAGTACAGAGCAGGAAAAGGGATTCTAGTGAATGTTGCAAAAACTGTATTATTTGTTTTTCTATTGCTGCATCACAGATTACCACAAACGTGGAGACTTCAAACAACACAAATTTATTATCTCGTAGTTTTCTTGGGTCAGGAGTCCAGGCACGCCTTAGCTGGATCTTCTGTCCAGCCTCTCACAAGCATGGAATCAAGGTGCCTCTTGTGCTACAGCTCTCATTTGGAGCACTGGGCTGTCTTCCAAGTTCTTTCAAGGTGTTCACTGAACTCAGTTGTTGACTGGATTCCCTTTGTGGTTGCAGGACTGGAAAAGTCCCCATTTTCTTGCTCGCTCCTAGAGGCTGGAGAGCACTCTCAATTCTTCACCTCATGTCTCATCATCACATCACGTTAGTACTTCTTCTAAAGACTTGCCTGATTAGATCAGATTCATCCAGGATAATCCCCCCCTTCTGAGTAACTCAGAGTTAATTAGTAACCCAATCATGTGAATGATATCGCATCATATCATAGGCTCCAGAGACTATATAAAATATGTGAACACAGGATGGGAATCTTGGCGGTCATCTTAAAATACTATACTGTTCATTGCCCTGTAAGTTTGAATCCTCTTAATAATTTTTAGAAGTGACAATAAATAATGGAATTCTCTTTAACTTAAATATTTTTGTTGAATTTTGTTTCATAAGAAAACCAAACCCTGGGTCTCTGGGTTTATTTGAGAGGGAGAAATTTCGTAGACACAGGTCTTAAACCATGGAAAAGGCCCGATTAGCTTGTGATAAGCTCTTTGCATCTCTAACGGTCTAGTTGCAGGTATTGTCATATGAGACTCCCTAATCATATCCTTTCGAATAAATACAGTCAAGTAGGGAAAAAATTCAATATTTGTATTTAGAAAATGACAGCACACTTTTTACATATATTATGTGAATTGTCTATGTTGAGCCATGTCCTAACAAGAAGAAAGGATACCTGCCCTTATGAGAGGAAATATTTTATTTTTATATCACCGCTTACTATACAACACTGGGTGATGTCTAAGTGCATTTCTGCTTAAAAGATTTCTTAATGACCAGGCACGGTGACTCATGCCTACAATCCCAGAATTTTGGGAAGCCGAGGTAGGCGGATTACGAGGTCAGGAAATCGAGACCACCCTGGCTGACACAGTGAAACCCTGTCTCTGCTAAAAAATACAAAATATTAGCTGGGCATTGTGGCGAGCACTTGTAGTCCCACCTACTTGGGAGGCTGAGGCAGGAGAATGGTGTGAACCCAGGAGGCGGAGGTTGCAGTGAGCCGAGATCATGCCACTGTACTCCAGCCTGGGCAACAGAGTGAGACTCTGTCTCAAAAAAAAAAAAGGTTTCTTGAAATAGTAATTGAAAACTAACCCTAAGAAAAGTCAGAAAGAGTCCATTTTAAAACAAGATGTTTCAATTTGAATCCCCCTGATAATTAATGATGTTGAGATTTTTTTAAATATCTGTTGTCCATTTGTATGTCTTCTTTTACAAAATGTCTGTTAAGGTCCTTTGCCCATTTCTTAATTGAGTTACTTTGTTTTCCTGCTATTGAGTTGTATGAGTTCCTTATATACTTTGCATACTAAGCTTTTATCAAATATATGTTTTCCAAATATTTTCTCCCATTCCATAAGTTGTCTCTTTATGCTTTTGATTGTTTTCATTACTATACAGAAGCTTTTTAGTTTGGTGTAATCCCATTTGTCTATTTTTGCTTCTGTTGACTGTCCTTTTGGGTCATATTCAAAAAGTCATTGCCCAGACCAGTGTCAAGAAGCTTTTTCCCTGTTTTCTTCTAGTAGTTTTACAGTTTCAGGTTTAAGTTTTTAATCCCGTTTGAACTGATTATTGTTTATGTTGTGAAATAAGGGTTCAATTTCATTCTTCTGCATGTGGACATCCAGCTTTCCTAACACCATTTATTGGAGAGATTTTCCTTTCCCCATTATGTGTTCTTGGCACTTTTGGCAAAGGCTAATTTACCATAAATGCATAGATTTATTCTGGACTTACTATTCTTTTCCATTCTGCTATATGTCTGTTTTTATGCCAGTATCATGCTGTTTCGACTACTATAGCTTTGTAGTATATTTTAAAATCACATGGTATGATGACTTCAGTGTTGTTCTTTTTGTTTAAGATTGCCTTGATTATTTAGGGGCTTTTGTGGTTCCATATGAATTTTAGGATTTTTTTTCTATTTTTCTGAAAAAATGTCACTAGACTTTTGATAAGGATTGCATTGAATCAGTAGGTCACATTGGGTAACATGGTATTTTTAGGATATTAATTCTTCCAGTCCATGAACACAGGGTATCTTTCCATTTATTTGTGTCTTCTTAAATTTCTTTTGTCAATATTGTATATTATTCAGTGTACAAATATTTTACTTCCTTGGTTAAATGCTTTATTCCTAAGTATTTTATGCTATTATAAGTGGGATTGTTTTCTTGTTCAGTATTTGTGTATAAAACTAGTATTAATTTTGTGTGCTCATTTTGTATCCTGCAAATTTACCGAGTTTGTTCATTAGTTCTAATAGTTTTATTGTTTGTAGTCTTTAGGATTTCATAAGATCATGTCATCTGCAGAGACAATTTAACTTCTTGCTTCCCAATTTGGACGACTTTTTTCTTTTTCTTGCCTAAAATTGCTCTGACTAGGACTTCTAATACTATACTGAATGGAAATGGTGAGAGTGAGCATCTCTAGCTTGTTTCTGATCTCAGAGGAAAAACTTTCAGCTTTTCACCATTAAGTATAACATGATCTGTGGGCCCATCACATGTGGCCTTCATTATATTAATGTTACATGTATTTATACTTTATTATATTCAAGGAATTGCATTTTTTCATTTTTATATGCCCTATATATATATGCATATATTTCTTCATTCCTATATATCTGTATATGGCTATATACAGTCATGTGCTGCATAATGACATTTTAGTCAATAGACAACATATAAGACAGCAGTCCCATAAGATTATAATGCCATATTTTTATTTTTTCTCTGTTTTATGTTTTTATTATTTTCTTTGCACATAACTAAAGTGTCAAGAGTTTTAATACATCATGAACAGTATTCTGTAAATTATAGTATAATATCATATTTTTATTTTAATATATTTATTAATTGCTTTGGCAACAGACTCTTGCTCTGTAGCCCAGGCCAGAGTGCAATGGTGTGATCATGCCTCATGGCAGCCTTGACCTCCTGGACCCAGACATTCCTCCTGCCTCAGCCTCCTGAGTTTAGCTGGGACCACAGGTGTGCCTGAGTTTAGCTGGGACCACAGGTGTGACCACCATGCCCAGCATATTTATTTATTTATTTATTTATTTATTTATTTATTTATTTATTTTGTAGAGAGAAGGTCTCCCTACGTTTCCCAGTCTAGTCTTGAACTGCTGGTCTCAAGCAATCCTCTTGCCTTGGTCTCACAAAGTGGTATGATTAAAGGTGTTTGTGTGTATGTGTGTGTGTGTGTCTGTTGTAAATGGGACTGCATTCTTGATTTGGCTCTCAGCTTGGATGTTGTTGGTGTATAAAAATGTTACTGATTTTTTACATTGATTTTGTACCCTGAAATTTTACTGAAGTCATTTATCCATTCCAGGAACTTTTTGGGTGAGTCTGTAGGTTTTTCTAGGCATAGGATCATACCATCCATGAAGAGAGACAGTTTGACTTCTCTTTCTATTTGGATGCTTTTTATTTCTTTCTATTACCTGATTGCTCTTACTGAGACTTCCAATATTATGTTTAATAGGAGTAGTGAGAGTGGGTATCCTTGTTTGTTCCAGTTCTCAAGGAGAATGCTTCCCGTTTTCACCCATTTAGTATGCAATTGACCATGGGTATATCATCAAAATAATGAATGGTTCTTATTATTTTAAGGTTCGTTCCTTCGATTCATAGATTCTTATGGGATTTTATCATAAAGGGATGTTGGATTTTATCAAAGACCTTTTCTGCATCTATTAGGGATGTTGGATTTTATCAAAGACATTTTCTGCATCTATTGAGATGACCATGTGGCTTTTGTTTTTAGTTCTATTTATGTGGTGAATCACATTTTATTGATTCACATGTGTTGAACCAACCTTGCTTCCCAGGAATGCAGCCTACCTGATTACAGTGAATTAACTTTTTGATATGTTGTTGAATGTGGTTTGCTAGTATTTTTGTTGAGGACTTTTGTATCTATGTTCATCAGGGACATTGGCTGTACTTTTCTTTTTTCATTATGCCTTTGCCAAGTTCTGGTATCAGAGTGATGCTGGCTTCATAGGATGAGTTAGGGAGGAGGTCCTCCTCCTCAGTTTTTTGAATAGTTTCCCTAGAATTGGTACCAGATCTTCTTTACAGATCTCGTAGAATTTGGCTGTGAATCCATCTGGTCTTGGGCTTTTTCTTTAGTTGGTAGGTTTTTTTATTGCTGATTCAATCTCACAACTTAATATCATTCTGTTCAGCGTTTTGCTTTCTTCCTGATTCAATCTTGGGAGGTTGTATGTTTCCAAGAATTTAGCGATTTCCTCTAGATTTTCTAGTTTCTGTGTGTAGAGTATTAATATTAGTCTGGGGATCTTTTGTATTTCCATGGGATGAGTTGTAGCGTCACCTTTTTCATTTCTGATTGTGTTTATCTGGATCGTTTATCTTTTGTTAATCTGGGTAGCAGCCTATCAACTTTATTTATCTTTTCAAAAAACAAAGCTTTGGTTTTGTTGATTTGTTGGTAGGGATTGGAGTCTCAATTTTGTTCAGTTCTGCTCAGATTTTAGTTACTTCTTTTCTTCTGCCAGCTTTGTGGTTAGTTTGTTCTTGTTTTTCTAGTTCCTTTAGGTATGATGTTAGGTCATTAATTTCAGCTCCTTCTCGCTTTCTCAGGTAGGCATTTAACATTATCAACTTTTCTCTTAGTACTGCTTTTGCTGCATCCCAGAGATCTTGGTATGTTGTGTGTGTGTGTGTGTGTGTGTATTTGTGTGTGGTTTTGACACATTTTACTTCATTTAATATTCACAATAGTATTTGAACATTTACTTTACTTTCTGCTTTTTCATAAGGAGGGAAGCTAACACTCAGAAGCAGGTGACTTTACCAAGACTGCACAGCTGATGACGAGCACACTCAAGAAGGAAACAATCCTACAGTTTTTAACTTTACTGGCCTTACATTTCTCCATTACACCACAATGAGTTTTAAATCATTTACTGATCCATTCAGCAAATATTTTTTCAATGTGTTACGTTTCAAGAATTGTCATAAGCTCTGTGTAATACAGTGATCAACAGATAGCAATAGCTTTGTCTTCATGGAGCTATTTGTCTGGGGTATTGAAAACTCGGCCTTAAAATTGTTCTTGTCTGTTAAATGTCTCCTCATTCTTATAAATATAACTGATTCCCTCTTCTGTGCACCCATTATGCTTAGTACTTTGAAAGACATAACACACTGTATCATGGTTTATTGCATCCCAGACAACAGGCCAAGCAAGGTGCCTTGCAGCTGCAGGGTTTGCTTCCAAGTGGCCTGGAAATGCCTGCAAAACTAATGAGACACATATCTGTCCTAAAGCCAGAGGATACGGAGGAAAAGAAGGGAAGGAACATGCAAACCTGAGTTGATTGTCTCTTTAAAGGAAGAAAGAAAGGCCATGCCATACTAAATCAATGAGATTGCTAATCAAGAAACTCAAGCAATACACAATAGAAGCTTAGGAGTTTGAAACACGTTTAGCTTCCAGAAAGAAATTAAGTCATTGAAAGTCACCATTATCTCCTTTCTTCCGGCAACAACTTTTATTTCATCAAATTATATCTTCAGTAAACATTTTTAACACATTATTTTGCTGGTTTATTGTTACTGGAGTTTCACATTTTTCTCTCTCCCCAAGATCTTCTCCTGGGGGTAATAAATGAAAGTAGTTGTTGCCTGTGAGATCCTGAGTGATGTAAATTTAAATTCTTATAAATTATCTTGTTCCTGTGACTCTGAGTTGTATTGGCTCTGAAAATTCTGTGTGATCTCAAATCAGTGAAGAAAATCTTTGTCACCCAAATAAATAACACAATGTGGTATAACACAACCTCACATAATATAACCTAAAGTCATATAAAGAGTTTCAAAAAGAAAATAAATGCTCATAGATGTCACTGTTTCTAAAACTAAAAGAAATCTGTGGTGATTTGTCCTTGGGGGAGGACTGACTTTTGGGTGATTGAATTCATCATTAAAATAGGAAGCTATTAACAACTGGATAAATATTTCTCACTTAACAAGTTCGGAGACCTCTGGAAAATTATTTATTCTTGCAGATTCAGTTCTGTCACCTGCAGAATGGAGACAATAATACCTTGTAGACTTGCAGTGGAGGTCAAATGAACAATGCATAAAAAGTATGTAATCCCAGCACTTTGGGAGGCCGAGGTGGGTGGATCATTTGAGGTCAAGGGTTCGAGACCAGCCTGGCCAACATGGTGAAACCCCGTCTCTACTAAAAATACCAAAAAAAAAAAAAAAAAAATTGTCCGGGCATGGTGGCAGGTGCCTGTAGTACCAGCTACTTGGGAGACTGAGGCAGGAGAATTGCTTAAACCAGGAGGTGGAAGTTGCAGTGAGCCAAGATTGTGCCACTGCACTCCAGCCTAGGTGACACAGCAAGAGTCTGTCTCAAAAACAAAACAAAACAAAACAAAAAAGCAAAAGGAAAAGTATGTAGTTCAGTACCTGACACAAGTAATCTCTGAATAAATGTTAGCTATTTTTCATAATGTATACATGTTAACTATATGTTCCTTTCCGTGTGTAGCAACTATACTCTTAAAAAAGGCTATGAGATATAAAATTAGGGGAAAAAAAATCCTCCAAAGTTCTTTCTACGGAACAATAGTATTTCCAGCTATTGGAGAAAAACATTACAAATAATTCTGCTCAAATCATTTATTAGATTCTTGCTTGACTAATGGGGCCACTTCTGAATTTTGCATTTAGAATAGTCACTAAATTTTTCCTTATAGAACTCAGCGATATTCCATTCTCCAAGGGCACATGTTTTCAAAAGCTATTATCTACAATTCTTCTTTTTCTGTCTTCATGGAGGAATTCTCATTGATTATGGCAACTAACTGGGCCCTCTCTTTATTTCTCAGTATTTACTTCTTTAGAAAAATATTCTTACTTTGCTTACAAAATTATTCTTCCTAAGTTCAGTAAGAGTTTGGAAAACTATTACCATTCTTCTTGCTTTAACAAAGGCCAGCCATCCAGCCTGACTCCTGCTTGTCATTTCATTGGCCCACTGTTTCAAAGAGCTCCTTCTTTTCTGTACTATATAGAGTTAGGGCATGAGTGCTTGATAAACAAAGCAAAAGGAAAACATTTAAAAGCAGATGAAAATAATAGAGCTTCTGTGAAGTACATTAATGTCACTAATTTTATGTAAACATGTTTTTCTTAGGAATTGTTCCAGGTACAGACTTGTTCCAGATACACACCAGAAACAAAATTTTGTCAAATATGTCTTAATCTCTAACTTTATGCCAGTCACTCAACCGAGTTCTAAGGACACAGTCATAAACGAAACAACATGGTCTCTGGCCTCACGGAGTTTGGAGTCTAGATGAGCAGGAAAGACAACTGTCAAACAGATAAGCATAATAAAGTCTGATAACAGGGTTAGGGTAAGTGCCAGGGGCTACTAGAGTGAGGCAGAGATGGTCATCTACATGACAAATGTGATACTTCCTTCCACAATGTAAGGCAGTGCTACTCAAAGTGTGGGCCATGGACCAGTGCCCATCTGCAAACTGTTAATGGTCCATGACAAGAATAAGTGTGGAAATTGAGAATTTAAGTCTTTAGAAACTTGCAGAATTTTGGTGAAGTAACTTTAGGTTTGTTAAATTTAATAATTTCTAAAATGGAGCTTGTATTTTGCATGCTTTTCATTCATTTTTTTAAATATAGTACATTTTTGATTCTGTTTTATAAAATATTGGCCTGTGATGAATTGTAAATAGAAATGCCAGCTCTTCACCACAGATGGCTTAAGAAGCACTGCCCAGGCCGGATGCGGTGGCTCACGCCTGTAATCCCAGCACTTTGGGAGTCCAAGGCGGGCAGATCACAAGGTCAGGAGATCGAGACCATCCTGGCTAACATGGTGAAACCCCATCTCTACTAAAAATACAAAAAAATTAGCCGGGCATGGTGGCGGGCACCTGTAATCCCAGCTACTGGGGAGGCTGAGGCAGGAGAATGGCATGAACCCGGGAGGTGGAGCTTGCAGTGAGCTGAGATCGCGCCACTGCACTCTCCAACCTGGGTGACAGAGTGAGACTCCGTCCAAAAAAAAAAGAAGCACTGCCCAGCAGGGACTACATTTTCCATTCTCCCCTTGCATCTAGATGAGGCCCTGAGACCCGTCCTCCAGAAGGTCGTGTGAGTGAAAAGGATGTTACCACCTCTTGGGCCAGTGTGGGTATGAGGTAATGTGCCTTTGCACATTTTCTTTGTTCATCAGCTAGACACAGACGATGCCAAAGCCTAAGGCAGCAGAAGTGCAATAAAGTGGGAGGAGTCTGGTTCCTCCTTCGTCATGGGTAGGAAAGCTGCCCATTGACCAAAAACATTGAGAGCATTGTGGGTATTATGGGTTGAAGTGTGTTCCCCAAAAAAGATATATCAAAGTCATAACTCTTAGTACCTCAAAAAGTGACCTTATTTGGAAAGAGGTCTTTAGAAAGGTAATCAACTTAAAATGAGATAATTAGGCCTTAATCTCATAGTATTATGTCCTTTATAAAGAGGAGAAATTTGGACACATGGACAGACACAGACAGAGGGAAGATAATGTGAAGACACAGAGAGAACAAGGCGATGGAACCGGAGTGATGAGGCTACAAGCCAAGGATTACAGGTAAATACCAGAAGCTGGAAGAGCCCAGGAAGAATTCTCCCGTAGAGCCATCAGAGAGAACATGGCCTTTCTGTCACCTTGATTTCAGACTTCCCGCTTCCAGAAGTGTGAGACAATATGTGTTTGTGTTATTTTAAGCCACCCAGTTTTGGTAAGTTTTGGTACTTTATTACAGTAGTCCTAGGAACCTAAAACAGTGAGGAAGAAATAAAATTTGTGTAAAACTACTGAAATTTGGAAGTTTATTTGTTGTAACAGTTAGCACCACCCCGACTAATGCAGAGAACATATTGTAAGCAAGTCCAGCATAGACTACATGGCCAAGGACAGCATCTCTACGGCAGAGGCACTTCACAGAGATCTGAGAAATGGGGAGGAATCAACTAGCACAAACAGGCAGGGATGCTGGGGCAGAGGAAAAGGTTGACCACAGCAGAAAAGCTTTTCAGGCAGAGGCAGCAGCATGTAAGACATCCTGAGACAGGAGATAATGTCGTGGAACCTTTTCCAGGAACGAGGAAAAGTTCTGTGTATCTGAAGCACAGACAGCAAGAATGTAGGCAGAAGTAGGTAGGAAGGTAGGTGGAAGTAGGTGGACAGTGACCAGAGCTTATAGGCAATTAGAGGAGGTGTTCATCAAGGCACCAGGGAGAAATGTGGGGTCCACAGACAGTCACTGAAAAGGGGAATCATTTGTGTGTTTGCTTGGCACACAGAAACTCGGAATTGATCAAGCCCTCCCCATGCTCAAGTCTAGAAGCGCCCATGAGAGAGAAGAGAGATGGTGCTGAGAACCCTGGGCCACACAACAGCAGCCTTGACCAGCCAGTGTTTTTAAAAGGACATTGAGGAAAAGCAACAAAAACTGTGCTTACAGACTGAATATCCAAAATTGGAGAAGCAGAGACTGAGAACTGTCCAAATAGTTCTGAACCTAATATGCCAAATGAACTGAAGCAGTTTGCCCATGACCAACTCGTGGGGGGCCGGGTGTGGATCAACAGACATTGAAGAAAGAGAGAATCCACATCAGCCCAGAGCTGCCCTTTCCCTTGCAAGGCAATACTAAGGGTTATGCTACCTCTTAGTGGAAGGAGATAGAAAGTTAATATCTAGTTATTAAAACTACAAATATAATTGTGCTTAAGTTATACATGTAGTGAATAAACTGTACATAGTTTTCATTTGTTAATGTGGATTCAGCTATTCTCAGCTAAACCTTCAATTGTCTTCATAAAATTTCCAGTTAAAGAAGCTCCTCATAGTGTTAATTAAAACAACAATAATAGTAATCGTAATATCCAAATGCTGTTGACACTGTTAGCAGTTGTATTCAACATTGTGTAACCCAGAGAGGCTAAAACAGATAAGTCATCCTTCCCAAGCCCCTTGTGAAAATGCTCTAAAATGTATTCCTGTCTGGATGAGCTACATGCTATGATATGTCTTTACAGTCATCTTCAGCATATTTTCCACTTTGGACTTTTTAATGGCTTCGTGGGTATGTCTATTGTGTGAATGTTATTTTTTATATTTTTGCCGCCAATGAGTTAAGTTTTTAAAACCAATATCCCGAAGGCCAACCCTGATGTAAAGGAATGAGTCATTATTTTCATGCTAAAGGACGAAGTTTGGTTTCCCCCTCACTGTTGGCATAACACTTTCCCCCACACTCCTACCTCATAATGTGCACACCAAAAATGTTGATCTCACAAATGAGAGACATTTGCTATAATAAGTGAAACAAACAGAAGAGGTTATTGTGTTTTGAAATTTAGGAATCTGGAACTTTTAAATTCTGCCTCGGAAAATCAGCCAAGGCTGAAGCAAGCTGTGCATTTGAATTTGTTGAATGAGGACCACCTGTTCTTGATGAACTCCAACTGATGGATCTGCCCCCCACCAAACTTCCTCTATTGTGTCTTTGTCACATACATACACTCTGAGCACTTCACAGATGTTTGTGGAAGAAAGGGAGGAAGGAAGGAAGGAAGGAAGGAAGGAAGGAAGGAAGGAAGGAAGGAAGGAAGGAAGGAAAGAAGGGAGGGAGGGAGGGAGGGAGGGAGGAAGGAAAAAGTATGGAAGAAGGGAGGGAGGGAAGCAAGAAAAGAAGGAAGGAAGAAAAGAAGGAAGGAACAAAGGAAGGGAGGGAGGGAGGGAACGAGGGAAGGGGGAGGGAGGGAAGGAGGGAAGGGGAAGGGAGGGAACGAGGGAAGGGGGAGGGAGGGAACGAGGGAAGAGGGAGGGAGGGAAGGAAGTCAGGAAGGCAGGCAGGCAGGAAGGATGGCAGGAAGGAGAGTGGGCAAGAGAAAGGAAGCAATGGAAAAGAAAAAGATACGTATACTTCTAACTGTGCATGCTGAGTTAGAATACTGTGGTTGAACACTCTGTTTCTGTCTGAGGGCAGGAGATCACTTTGAAGCATCAAGGCTGTGACTGCAGAGAAGGTAGTGATCAGAAAAGGCAAAATTTTTCTTTCCTTTTAATGGCATACCCCAAATGTCCAAAAACACAATGATCTCTGAATTGTACTTGGACACTAAGCACTAAAATTCACTTGCAGTTCTTGTGCTCATCCGTGTCCTAGAGCACTTTGTCCCAGTTTTTCCTCCACCTGAGTGGTATTTCCCCAGATCTTCACCCAACTGCCTCCTTTTTGCAATTCAGAATTCAGATCAAATATAATCTCCTGATGAGAACTTCCCTGACTACCCGCTAGCAAAATAAATAGCCCTTCTGTTTGATTCTCATTAGAACACCTATTACTAGCTAATATTTTTGTTTATCATTTGTCTACCACTGGCAGAAGGAAAGCATCAGTGAGAACAGTGATTCTGCTCCTGTGGTCTTGTTTTCTGCTTTATCCCCGGTGCCTGAAAAAACGCTGAGAGAGAAGGCTTCAGTAAAGGCTTATGGAATTAACAACCTCATGTTAAAAGGTAAGTGTCTCTGTAGTCTAGGATGTAGATTCCCCCCATCTTTTCTAAAAGATGCACTCCAGCCTGGGTGAAAGAGCAAGGCTCTTTCTCAAAAAAATAAAAAATGTTTAACAATTTTAAGCCTTCAAAACAGAATTTTGAAAATTCAGGTAGGTTTTTCAGACCAATTCAATCAATAGAAGTATTTCAGCACATATAGACCAAAAAAAATATGTTTATCAAATAGATGAATGCTTCAATGGGTAAGAAGTTCTGTGTATTATAAACTTAAAGCTGAAAATTCTCAGAAATTCATGAATTATAAAGATTTATGCAAGTATTTTTCCTATCATTCAATAGTTTCCATAGCAACTTTGGCATTAAATTGTGTATGTGCTACCTTGAAGACACAAAGCATAATTCCCTCTCATCTATTTAAAGTGAAGTACTATGTTATTTCTCAGTGTTATGTTCTGGTCTATTTAGGAAAAAATATAAACTGCCATCCTACACGATGCTGTTGTGTTAGTTTCATGCTGCTCAACTTGATATAGTTTTGAATTTTCTTTTCTGTTAAAGTTTTCAAGTTGTTAAAAGGAATTTCGCAAGATGATAAAGTTAAGGCATGTTTATTTCTGGTGGGAAGGGAGTTGGTAAAGAATAAATCAAGAATATGAGAGACACATTTGAAAACTGTACTCTAAAGATTATAATGAAGTGGAAATGTGGATATGCATCTGCAAGAACAAAAACCAGACCCCTGCTAGAACAAGGTAGCTTCTGGAGACCAAGTAATATTCTGTTTGTGGAGCTGAGTGCTGGTTACATAGCTGTGATCAGTTTATGAAATTCATACAGCAGTGCACAGGGTGTGTGCACTTTTCTGAATGTGTGCTATGTTTAAATTTTTTTAAATGTTAAAGTCAGTCTACCCCAAAAGCCATTATATTGTATCCAAGAGCACAGTCCAACCTTTTCTGCAAAGAGCTAGATAGTAAACATTTTAGGCTTTTTGAGGCACATATAGTCTCTACTGGGGATTTTTTCATTGTTTTTCTGTTGTTATCTTTTACACACAAAAAAAAATGTAAAAGCAATTCTTAACTTGAAGTCTGTAGAAAAACAGGACATGGATAGCATTTGAAGTCAGGAGAACCTGAGATCTCCAAGGGAGTGAAGATAGAGAGGAGAAGAGTATCATAGACTAAGCCAGCCCTGAGGCCTCAAACAGTAAATTACACTAATGATACTTATTAATATGATGAATTATGTTAAGAGAGTTTCTAACATTGAGACTTTTTTTCATTTCTGACATGGTCATGATGTATTATTCCTTAATGTGCTGGAAGTTTACTTTGTGAATGCCTTATTTAAGATTTTCATCTTTATTTGTAAAGTGAGACTATTATCTTTCTTATAAAATTTTTCTTAAACTTTCTTATCAAGGTTGTACTCACATCACAAAAATTGATGTGGGAGTTTTCCTTCTTTTCAGCACTCTAGAATAGATTAAATAGCAATGGAAGCATCTGCATGTTAAAGTTTTTGTAGTAGTCCCCTGTAAATCTGTCAAGGCCTGTTGCTTTTTTGGGGAAGTTGAAGTGGGTGGGTAAATCGTTTTCATAATAATTGATAGTGAGCTTACTGTGTGCCACAGTTGTCAGAACTCACACACAGTAACTCATTTAATCTTTACAACAGGCTAAGGAGGTGAGGATTATTGCCACCATCACTGTCAGTCATCATCACTGTCATCACCATCATCATCTCCATTTTACATCTGAGGAAAGTGAACCACAAAAGGGTAAGTCGGGGGAAAAGAACCACTACATATTTCATCAGATGGAATTTAAAATAGGGAATGAATTATACAGGTACTGAAAAGGCGAAAGAACAAGAAGGGAGCAGTGAGGTACAGCAAGAGATAACTGCAGAATGCTGGTACCACCCCCAGAAAGGAAGCCCCAAAAAGAAAGGGAGTTGAGTTATAAGAACCTAGGACCTTAGAAGAGGAGCTTAGCAAAGCGGAGGCTCTCACCTCAAGGGGAAAACAAAGCTGTTTCCAAGGACTCCACCGGAAGCAGAAGAGTAGAACTAACCACCCCTACTGGGGCAGTGTAGCTGCAGTGATGACAGACATAAACAGCAACAAACCACAAGAAAGTTCCTTCCCTCTGCTCCTGCCTCCCAGCCTCCTGTAGTGCTCCCTATTGACAGAAGAAAGCAGACAAAGGAACCTATGAACTGCAGTTTGAACCTGGGAACTGGCCCCAGCCCTCGCACAACAGAGAAAAATTTAGAAGGTTAGACTTGGAGCCTAGGTAGGGACAGTAAATGGGAAAGCCGAGTTTCTCCATTTCTTTATTTTATTCCTATGAAAAGGGGATCTTCAGGCCTGCTGGCAGGGGTGGAGGGCCTTCGTGGGGAGGGAGAGCATCAGGATAAATAGCTAATGTATGTGAGGCTTAATACCTAGATGATGAGTGGATAGGTAAAGCAAACAACCATGGCACACATTTACCTATGTAACAAACCTGCACATCCTGCACGCGTATCCCAGAACTTAAAATTAAATTAAATTTTAAAAAAAGAAAAGGGATTTTCCTTCTCACCTAGGTCATATGTCTAAGCAATATTTTCTTAAGAGACTATTTTATTCAAGTTTTAAAATTTACTTTCATAGAGTTATACAAAATATACCTCATGTTTTAGTGTCTTCTTTTTGTTTTCTTTTTTTGTGTCATTTCTCTTGTATATTTGTACTTACTTCCTTTTTCTTAATTAGATTATCTAGTAATTTATTTGTTTAATCAATTTTTTTAAATCACTAGATTTTATTTTATTTATTAATTATATTCTCTAACCTCCATTCTGCTTATATCTTCTCTAATCCTTTCCTTTGACTTTTTAAAATTTATTTTGTTATTTTTCTATCTTTCCTTTCATATTTTTACTGTTTTTCTTGCTGTAAGTATTTAAGGCTATACATTTTCTTCTGAGCATGGATTATCCCATGGATTCTGATATGTGGTGTTTTTTGATAACTTTTTTCAAGAAATTCTGCATTTCCTGCTAAATTTTTCTTTTTCCTCAAGAGTCCTTTAATACAGCTTTAAAAATTATTTCAAGGTGGAAAAGCTTTTTCATTTCATGCTTTTGTTATTAATTACTGTATAACCGTATTGTGCTAATGTTATCAGATTTTTTTATTCTTTTTGGAATTGTGGTCTAATATATAGTCAATTTTATAATGGTTTCAAAGAAATTTGAAAGGAAGATATTCTCTATTATCAGGGTACAGAGTTTGATGCATGTCCCAACAGAGGTACCTTATTAATTACATTTTGTGGGTTACCTATATACTTATTTTTAACTTCTTGATCTTACACATCTTTCATAGAAAAATGAAATAAAGCTTTCTATTGCTAATGTGTTTTGTCTATTTTCTATTAATTACATCTATTCCCTTGTTCATGAAATTGTGTTATCTGGTATATAGAAAATGATTTTAATTGCATCTTCATTGTGAATTTTATTCTTCAACATTATATAACTGTATTAGTCAGAGTTCTCCAGAGAAATAGAATCAATTAGATATGCATATAGGGAAAGAGATTTATTGCAAAAGACTGGCTCATAAGACATGAAGGTGGAGAAGTCCCACAATCTGCTGCCTGCAAGCTGGAAGCCTAGGTGTTGTAGTTGCAATCTAAGCACAAAGACGTGAGGACCAGGGGCACTAGTGGTATGAGGCCTAGTCTTAGTCCAATAGTCCAAATGTTTCAGAGCCAGGAGCACCAGTGTCAAAGGGCAGATAAATATAGACAGCCCAGCTGAAGAAGAGAGTGTAAATTCACTCTTCAGACCCTCAGTGGGTTAGATGATGCCAGTCCACATGGCGAGGGCAATCTTCTTGATTCAATCTACTGATTCCAATGCTGGTCTCTTCTGGAAACACCCTCACAGGTACATCCACAAATAGTTTTTTACCAGCTATCTGGGCCCAGTCAAGTTGACATACAAAATTAACCATCACAATAACTGTTATATTTTCATGGTAAATTGAATGACTTTTTTTTTCTCATTTAATGTCTTTGGTTCTAAATTTTTTGATATATATTTCAGATTCCTGCTTACTGTTTTTAGTTTTCACTTGCGTGTATACATTTGCTTATGCTTTTATTTTTAACATTTCTAAACTAATTTAGGTATGTCTTTCAGATTCAGCACAGAATTGGGTTTTGTTTAGTGATCCAAAATGAACATCTGTTTTTCTTTTAATTACATTTACAACTATTGATTTACTACAATTGATGTTTTATTTTAGTTCTATCATGTTACAAGTGGAAGGAGGGACGGATAGATAGATAGAAGCTCTCTATGTGGCCTCTTACTTTCTTTTTATAGTAATTCTTCTGATATTTCAAAAGGTTTGTATTTTGTTTCAATGGTTACCCTCAATCAGTGTTAGGGTCTCCAATACCACCCCCAGTTTCAATGACACATGAGAAAAACTCAAAGGACACAGTATATAGTTGTACTCACAGCTGTAATTTATTATAGTGAAAGGATAGGTACAAAATCAGCAAAGAAAAAAGACGCATGAGGCAAAGTCTAGAGAAAAGCAAGTACAGCCATACAAGATTCTTCTCCCAATGGAGTTAAATAGGACACACTTCATTCCTCTAGCAGCAAGTTGTAATGGCATGTGTGAAATGTTGTCTACCAGAAAAGCTAACTCACTAAAGCATCCATGCCCAAGAGCTCAAGATTTTTGCAGGGGCGGATCACACTTTCTGCCTAGCACATACCAAAACTTCAGACTTTCGAAAGGAAAGCAGTTGTTCAGTACAAATCATGTTTGCACAAACACTTTAGGGGCCATAAGCCTTTTTATTAGCTCTGAACGGTGGGAACGGTTCCCAAATTCAAGTTCCAGATGCAGGCCAAGGACCAACCCTTCTAGCAGGATTTTTAAAGGATAGTAGTCTCAGGCCTCTTCTCAACCATTTTTGTAGCTATATTTTTACATTGTCAGAACTCATGCTATTAACGTGTCACATTGAAACCCTTGTTTTACCTACGATTTTGTCTTAGAACCATAGTTAAATGTGTTTAATGCTTATCTGTTTTCCTGGAGTTTCCTTTATCATCTCTTAATAGAGCAGAGTTTATCCTCTAGTAGATTCTTTTAAGAAGGGATTATATGAACAATCTGCCCTCAGTTTTCACATGTTCCAACTGTATACTTGAAAGACAACATATTAGTCATGGTTCTCCAGAAAGACAGACCAATAAGATATATGTATATATAAAAGAGAGTTTATTAGGGAGAATTCACTCACGCGATCGCAAGGCAAAGTCCGCTGATAAGCCTGCAAGCTGGAGAAGAGAGAAGCCAGGAAGGGCTAAATCCAAGTCTGAAAGCCTCAAAACCAGGGAAGCCAAAAGCAACAGTGCAGCCTTTAGTCTGCGACCAAAGGTCCAAGAGCCCCAGCAAGCTGCTGGCATGAGTCCCAGAGTTCAAAGGTCAAAGAACCTGGAGCCTGATGTCCAACGGCAGGAGGAGCAGAAGCAAGCAGCCAGCATGGGAAGAAGAACGCCAGAAGACTCGGCAGGCAAGGTTATCCCACCTTCTTCCACCTGCTTTTTCTAGCCACACTGGCTGGAAGGCAAGTGGATGGTGCCCACCCACAAAGAAAGGTGGGTTTTCCTCTCCGAGTCCACTAACTCAAACGTCAGTCTCCTCTGCAACAACCTCACAGACACACTCAGAAATAATACTTCACTAGCCATTTAGGCATCCTTCAATCCAGTCAAGTTGACTGCTAATGTTAACCATCACAGACAGCTAGACTTAATATAAAATTCTTGAGTCACACTTACTTCCTTGAATAACTTCTAGGTGTTGCTCCACTGTCATCTGAAATTCAGTGTTGCAGTGGAGGAGTCTGACTGCTTGATTTTCTTTCACTTGTAGATGACACAATCGTTTTGCGTCATATAGATTCTTTATCTTTATAGCCTGTTCTGCTGTATCTTGGTATTGACCACTCTGGGTCACTTTTCCATGGAATTTAGTGCACTCTTTCAATACATAACTTCAGATTTTCCTTTTTTTTTCAGGAGACTTTTTATAATTATATTTTATATTATTGTTCCATTACATTATTTTGGGTGTTTTCCTTCAGAAACTCCAATTCTGCATATAGTGGATCTCCTTTGTCTTTATTCTCTCTCTCTCTTTTCTCTCTCTAATTATTTTTTCTATTTATACTTCATTGTTTTTCTTACTTATTTTTCCTGTGCCTTTTACTGTGCTTCCTAAGATCTCTGTTCTCTCTCATTCTCCTTGTAATTCAGTATTAACATCTACGTAATTGTTTTCCGGTTCTTTCTTGAAATATACCACTCTTTGATTCAACTCTTTGGACGGTCTGGCTCATACCTTCTGTTGACTGCCCAACTTCTCCCTGATTGATTTGATTTCTACTTCATGGTATTCCTTCACAGCTGCAATTTCCATATTAATTTTTTTAATTCACATTGTAATTTTGGATTGTAAAATTTTTATCTGCTTTAGGGTGACATTTTAATGAGTTTTCTTATTAAATTTTGAGTGATCTTTTGCACACTTTTTAAACTATTTTTGTCTATATTTTTACTCCATTTTTTCGTGTTTAAATGAGTTGGAATTTCTTGGGCCAGTTATTAGCAAGAGAGTCAGTAGATCATTCTCTAGGATTCTTTGTTAAACAACTCTCCCCAATATTGTTAAAATAGCAGTAGGCTATTTATTTATAATACAACCCACATCTCCTTTGCCTCTTAGCTCCTGATTCAGAGGAGCTTCTACTCCCAGCTCTAATTTCCCTTGGTCCTCTTCTTGTTACTATTTTAAGGGGTATACCTCCTGCCTCTCAAAGTGTTCACTTTTTTCTGGAACATGGAATTTTCTAAAACAACTCGGTCACCTCTTGATTTTCCCTGATTGCTCTACAACTTTTTACCCACCTTCCTTAGCAATTGCACCCTGTTGTACCTCAGTCCAACCCACAGCACAATCCAGAGAAGGGCCCACTCCTTCTGGGAGTAAATATTTTGAGTATTTGCTTCTGATTTCTAAGCTCTGCCACTGATAGACCCCTTCCCTGCTCTCCCATTCTTCATCCCACCTTCAGCCCTGAGAAGCCCCATCATTCCCATGAAGTTAATGCTGATTTAATTTGCTTGGGCTACAATAATACAAAACTTAGAGTTTGTAGATTCTCTCTGTTTCCTCACATTGATGAGACTCTAATGCGAGGACAGTTTTTTTCTATTCTTCGTGTATGTGATTTCCAAGAAAAGAAGTGAAAAGATTTGGAACTAAGCTACCACTATGCACTATGCTCTTATAATATTCACTTCAATGATTAATTTATTTCTGCTAAAATTGTGGGTGCATGAAGAATTGCCAGTCCTACTGATAATAAAACTGCTGGTCATAAAGTAAGCCTATGCCTTACATTTATGCTTGTAAAATTTCCAACGTATTTTAATAATTTCTCTGGGAGGTCTTCTATTTCTAATGTATTTCTTAATGACCTCTGATCTGAAGTGTTGACTCGGTAAACATTTTTTATCTGAGCAATGTATAGTGGAATCATAATATCATCTTTCATAGGATAATGCATGGTACTAAAAGCCCAGCTAATAGTGCAATTCCCCCATTTAATTATCTCCTCTGGCATAATATAACCTACTCTCAATTATTATACTCATAATTGTCATGAGACACTCTGTCTCTGGATATATGAATAGTACAATTTGAACAAAGGACAGAGAGTCAGAGTACAACTTAGAATGACTTTCTCACTATTTACCAAAGATATTACTGTTACAAAAAATGCTCCACTTCACACAGATTATTTTTCCTGCAATAGCCAAGGCAGTTTTTGAGGAAAGTATTTCAGACCATTGTCTACAAATGGTTTTAAAAACTATCCAAGGAGGTAATATAAGCCTGGATTTGAATCCCAGTATCTCTGCTTAGCATCTCCTATGACTTCTCAAAGCTTCATTTTCTTCAAATGTATACAACCCACATGGCCACCTTTATTACCGTGTGCACACAGTGATGTCACTTTTTTAATGGCCTAATTCGTACATCTAAAATTCCATCCTGTGAATCTCAATCCATACTCCTTCTAGGCACTCCTTGGATTGCAAGTGCTGCTTTCTCTGTCCATAGCAATAGTCCCACTGCCAAAGAATGTCATCAGCCCATGAAAAGGACCTCTTCCCTCATCCTGATTATCCATATGGTATAGACACTAAACCCATGCGTGCTGGGAAATTCCAACCAAACTTCCAATAATTGTCTTCATTGCTGCCTCCTGTAACAGTTCCTTGAGGATTGGGATTAAGAGAAATTCTAGCTAGTGTCAATGATGTGTTGAGTCCAGAACCAGCCTTCCCCTTTCCAATCACTCCAATCATAAGCAGACTTTTCTCTTAACTCACAAGGCACCTCTTATTGTAATTATTATTGCTATCATTATGGTGAGTTCATCATAAGCATATTATAAACATTTATTGGATATATGGATGAATGGGTAGATGATTAGAGAGCAGCTTCCCCCTAAAGTTGTGAAAATTAAATGAAGAAATGCATGGAAAGTGACTGGCACAAAGTAACATGTGACCTAAAAAATACATATATGTATTAATTCCCTGTCATTTCTGATGGCAAACATTAAGTCTAATAAAATCTTTAATACATATTTTAAAACATGGTTTTAAAAGCAGCAAACATCTACTTTTGAAAGAAAAGAGTGAATCCCTCAATGTTAGCAGTCACAGATATAAATGAAATTGGCAATTAAACTTTCTTTCACTACCAACATCCTTGAAGCTGTACCTTCCAATCACATAAAACACTATACAGACAATGAATCCATAGACCTTGCTTCCTCAACCTAAACTACTGCAAATAAACATTTTTAGTCCTTTTGATAGAGGCCTTGTTTTCATGCTACAGCTTGGGAAAAAATGAGAACATAAGGCAAGGCAGCAACATAGCCAGGGGAAAACAAAGCAGAAATTCTCTGAAAAATTTATTTTCCCCTTTTGTGTAAGTGACAGTGCACAAGATCTTTGCCACACTAATTTTCATAGCTTTCAGAATAATCATGAATTTCATCCATAGTTCCATAGACCTTTATTATACTTCTTTGAAAACAATTTCTTTAATAAACCATTTGTTTCATATTATTATCACAGATATAGCTCTTGACTCTGACTCTGAACTAATGTGAATCATTTTATAACCACTTTACTCCCAGGTTTTCCAATATAAACAATGTTCTTCAAGGTGTTCTCTTATTCTTCACAGTCTCCAGAGATCCATAACAGCAGTGACACTTTGTAGAAATAAAATATATATTTATAGAATTAATGAAACTTGATACCACCTATGTATTATTTCAGTTAATGGAGCCACATAACTATTGCTGAATAAGTTACAGAGCCTGTGATTGTTTTCTCCTAAGTGGAACTTATAATAATCACTGTTAAATAAGGAGCACTCTAGAATTGGGAGTTATCATGGAGGTACAAAGTTTGGGGAAACTGCAATTTTTTAAAATTAGAAAGTATATATAGGCTTGAATAAAGAGAAGAGAATTTAACACACCTGCATTTCCTTCCCCATGAGGTCTATGTAAATATCAATTCAGCAAGTCCCTTCATTAGACTGTTGATGCATAAGAAGTAGCCACACTATCCTGATATGCATGTCAAGTTAGTTACTAATTGTCTTTTCAGGTCCATAGAAGCCAGACCACTCTCTTGAGGCAGGGGATGAGGACTTCTCTGCGGGAAATGCATCATTCCTCTCAATCATCCCATGAGCTTAGTCCTGAGCCAGAAAGCAGAATCACAAGACAGGAAGAAGGCAAGACTGGTTCCTCTCCATAGAGCGAAAACCAATGGGACAAAGACTCTGAGCCCAGAGAGGCATGGAATGCATCAGGTACTGCATCTCTTAGCCACATAAAACCACGCTAAGACCAAGTGGCTCTATGAAGACTGGGTTTTGTGGCAGTCACAGCAGGAGCCCCATATATAAGGAATGATGTTCTGGGGTTACCAAGTCCTCTGACTTCAAAAGAGTGGGAGAGGCTGGATTCTGGCTGCATTCATGAATGACAAAAACAACCAGAAATGACCAATTAGACACCTGTAAGCCCAGGGATTATGAAGCGAATCAATACAGACTGTAAGTCAAGACTGATTGCAGGCTCTGCTAACTTATGGGTCTGTGGGAATTCAAAATGGTTACATTTTTTATCTCCAGGTAGATAGTGTGAAAACAATGTTGCATTTTAGAATATCAGACATTTGTATCCCATCCTGAACACAGTATCAGTTATTCTTGAAGAGAAGAATTAAATGGAACCTCAAAAGTTGTTCTTGAAGTCTTATATTAAAGAATTCTATGTCATGGGGAATGTTGAAAGAGTGGAACCATGATGTAAATTCTACAGATACAAAACGGAGAAAGCAAAATTATCTTAATTTTTAAAAATTTAAGCATAAACATTTTTAAATTTCAAGATCTTGGAGTATTCTTACATGTATTTATATAAGGACCCTGCTACTTTCACTGACTAGAAATACAGCATTTCAAAAATAAAATTTTCATAAAATCATAGAATCTAAGAGTTGGAAGGAACTTCTGAGGACATCAGGGCTGTCCTCAGACAGCCTGATGAGGGAAGGACAACTTCCCCTCATAACAATTCAGATTCCCCGCTAAACATCCCAAACCACAAGAACACAACAAAATGTGCCCTTGGATAGCACTGATGATCTGTGTCGAATGAATCCATCTTCTACAATTGCCTGCTAAACACATATATTCTCAAGCAAGACAGGCTATCACTTTGGGATTAATAGGAGCACCACGTAGTTATAACTCAAACTTATTACAAGAACTAATGAATAGGCTCGTTTACCAGTTACTTCCTAGTAAAGAAAAAGTACTAAACATGTGCCTAGAAGTCAAATTCATCCTAAAGAAGATAAAATAATATTTCTGCTCTGTGGCAGGGGATGTTGCCATGGGAGAAATTGCACATATAGTAGCAGAGGGCAAAGGGGATATCTCTTATCCTTCTTCTCAATGTTGCTGTAAACCTAAAACTTCTCTTAAAAAATAAAGCCTTTTTTTAAAAAAACAATAACATTTCCAAGACAAAAAAAATTAAAAAGTAAAGCTTCTGAATCTGAAGGCTTAGGAACTAGCATTTGTTTGTGGGAGTAGGGCACAGCCTCCATTCAAATTCAGAATGAACTTTGGAGTATAATGTTGATGGATACACACAACAAAGTTATTTTCCTAGCTCCTACAGCTTAACTTTTTTTCTGAACTATAGAATATTTTAAAATCTACAATAAACGCATCTATAGATGTGGTGGTATGGCA
Organism: Chlorocebus sabaeus; assembly: GCF_047675955.1. Taxonomy (NCBI): domain Eukaryota; kingdom Metazoa; phylum Chordata; class Mammalia; order Primates; family Cercopithecidae; genus Chlorocebus; species Chlorocebus sabaeus. Next base: position 32,794,763 of record NC_132930.1, read on the forward strand.
TTATGTTAATTTCGTTATAAATCTTATGCGAAAATCTTATGCGAAAATAAGAAGTGGGAGGGGGTTGGTCATGAATACTTTGGTTTGTCTTGTTCTCTGCACTGTAGGGTAATGTCTCAATAAGGATTTGAAATTTTTGAAAGGAGCTTTTAAGTACTCACATAGTGCTGGCCCTATTTCACATACAGAAAGGGGCACACAAGACATGCAGATGGCTTTTAATTATGCACTGCTCCTGTTTACACCATTTGGGGCTGGCTTATGGGTCTTTCTCCTCTGTCAGAAAGGACCAATTCACAGTATTTGGATCTTCAATGGATTGCATTTAAAGCACTGCAATTCTTTAAGCTGCCGATATATTGTTAGGGCAATGCTAGAAAATGGAAAGTTCTCTGCTGCATGGGATGTATTAGAAGATGTTACTAGAATAGCCTTAGAAAAAGTGATGTTGTCTAGGCTGTCCTGTAACATTGTCCTGCACTGTCTAATTAGAAAACTTTTTTTTCTAATGAGGATTGTTCTATGAGGATTGTTCCCAACAGCATGCTGAAATTTAAGATGTTTAGTATAGCTTCCAAAGCAAAACGTGTATTTTTAAGGGACAGAGGTTTTCAAAATTTCCATAACAAGCGAGACACATTTTGAGTGTTTTGACAAGACGGCCATCACAGAGATTACTAGAACTCTGTTCAATACATAAAATGGTTTTTTAGCCGCATAAAAGTACTGAAAAAATAAATGCTAAATCCCTTAAGAAAAATGTGCTCAGCAATTTTAAGGAGTTAACAAGATAGAGTTCCTTGGGGAAAATATGACAATCCTCTTTTTGTGGCAATTATTTGCCTTTGTAGTAAAGCCCTGCATTATCTAAAGCCACCAACTAAAAGATAAGAAATGAAGAAGTGGTGAGCTACAAAATGCAAACTATTTAATAAAATATATGTAAGAAATATATTTAAATTATAAACCTTAGCACTTGTCAGAAAAGAAGGTGGGGAGAATGGAGGAAAAATTACTCAGGTTTCTAAGTTCAGCCAACAAGACCTCTTACTAGAGGTCATGGGAAGAAGTTAACTCATTAAAAAAAAAAATCAACAGAAAACAGAAAGTATTTAATCATCAGACATCTACAAAAGGCCAGGTTTTATGAAAGAAGAGAAAGATTTTAGGCACTCTTGACACTTCTGAGAAGACCGGATAGCCAGGGCCCCACACCAGTTTGTACACCAACATTTTTGGAGAGACAAAAATTTGAAGTGGCTGAAATGAATGATGATGATAAAGATAATGAAATAGTTTTCAAACAGCCCATATCCTGTATAAAAGAAGAAATACAAGAGACTCAAACACCTACACATTCATGGAAAAAAGAAGAAAAAGCAATGAGTGATTTTCGATGTATTACATGTAATATTTCTTCTGAAAAATATAATATTTTTATGAGAAAAAAATCAGAGAAAAGGAAGATTTGAACTCATCTTACAGCTTTTACGGAGCATATTGAAGCCAAAGATCTGGAAGTATGTGGAAAAGATGTACGTAGTATAAAGAATTACATGAATTATGTTATTAGAAAAATGTAAAGGGGCTCTGTATTGGAATTATTATAGCTGCTTAGCTTGTCACTTTTCTCAGCCATTAACCCTCCAAAATGAATGTGAATATTTTACTCTCCTTAGAGCTCTATCCCATCTATGTATAGTATCATCCCTGAAAAACTCAGTGGAGCTGAGACTTACTCTTTTTTGAGAATCTCAGACTTTGACATCAGGAGGATGGTTCCTATTTTTGGAGGTCATAAAAATCTGAGTGAAATCACCAAAGTAATTTGGCTTGACATGTCTGCATAAGCTACTTCCTAAAAATGTGATTCTCTATTTTTCTTTAGATCTTTATATTAAATAGATTTAAAACAAGTTGCTTTTATTTCCCTAGCAGGCATAGCTCATGCTTTACAGATCTAACAGATATTAAACTATTCTACATTATTTGGTATAATTTGTATTTACTTAGGTTTTAACCTCTGCCATAGTTGAGCAACATGATACAATTATGACCATCTTAAGGCTTCATAAGTCAGTCCAAATCCTTACTAATTTAAAGCAGATTGAGAGTTGCCAATAATTCTTTGATCTTCTAATCTTGATTGGCCTATATGTTCCTAGATCAGCACTGCTACGGTAATTTCTCATCTCTCAAAAAAAAAAAAAAAAACAGGGTTTTTTGCTGCAGCCCAGAAGTTAGCCCTGTGGAGTTGCCTATTGTACTATGTCCAAATTAAAGTTGTAGAAACCCATGGAAACCCATGGAAAGTTAATGCCATATAGAAGCATTCTTCAATATGATTTTAAATAGAAGAATTTGTAAACACATACAATATGAATATTGATTTGGCTGCTTTGACAATAACCATAGTTTAGCAAGATGGAGTCTTCATTTTTCCCTTCTGTAAGAGTAGCTGTGCAGTTCGGCAGGTAGGCAGCTCTGCTCCACAGGTAATCCAAAGAGATCCAGGTTCTTTCTATTTGGTTGCTCCATCATTTGTAGGGTATGTTCTTCTCCATGATTAAGACTGACTATCACTATATCTGCATTTCGGCCCAAAGAAAGGGTGAAAGGAAAGTGGCAAGTAAAGCTGCTTCCTTTTAGGGATGTGAACTGTAAGTTTACATAGCACTTCTTCTCCTATCTCACCTGTCAGACCATGGTCATGCCAAGCTACCAGGGGAGGCTCAGGAATGTCTCCAGCTGGGCTACCACATGCCTACCTTAAACTGGAGAGTGGAAAGTTTCAATGCTAAAGGAAGAAGAAAAGAATGGATGAAAACTTAGGAGACAAGAGTGGAGCACCCTTTCAACAAATGCCATATCATCAATGTTCTTGATAGCACAGAGGATGAAAATGCAAGCAAAAGCACAGATATTGACAACTCAGATTCAAAAAGTGACATAGTAAAGTTAGACTCTGAATGTGAAGAGGTTTTAGGACTACTTTACCCAATTTATTTTTCTTATATTTTCTTTCTTATATATGTTCCAAAGTCATATGTGATAGAAGTCTATATCAAAATGGTCTCACTCTGTCACCCAGGCTGGAGTGCAGTGGCATGATCATGGCTCACTTCAGTCTCAACCCCTCAGGCTCAAGCAATCCTCCCACTTCAACCTTTGAGTAGCTGGGACTACAGGCATTTGCCATGATGTCCAGCTAAGTTTCATATTTTTTGTAGAAACAAGGTTTTGTCAGGTTGCCCAGACTTCTCTCAAACTCCTGAGCTCAAGCAATCTGCCCATCTCAGCATCCCAAAGTGCTGAAATTACAGGCATGAGCCACCACACCCAGCCTAAAGAGAACTCTTTAAATGAGTATAAATTTTTTAATAAAAAACAGAGCAATATGTCATAGTTAAATTTATAGCATTTCTTCTTCATTAGTGGTAAGCAAAACAATGTAAATTATATTCAATGGTCTCTTAGATTTGATGATGTACAGTAAAATGTTATTAATTATTTAACATTGATAAGTTTTTTGCATAGCTAGAATTAAAATTGGTCTTTATTTCATTCTTTAAACTTCTACCTATTTCTTATTTTTCTGTAACAAACAAAATTAGATGCACAATATAAATTTTAAATATTCCAGTGGGATAGCGCAATATGCTAGGAAATCTAAAAAAATATATCTAAAAGGATGACCTGAGTACATTAGTCCAAAGATTAAAGAACCAGCCCAAGCAAAAGGGTAGTGTGACTCAGTCCTGAAGAGGGGAGTAGGGGATTATTTGCAGGGGCAGACTCTTACATGTTCTCAACTCTATAATGAATTGATCATCATTTCCATTTAAAAACTAAATATGACTAAAGAATATGTTTCCCTGGTTAGTTAAGAATTAGCAAATGAATGTTATCAAGCAAATTAATTACTACATTTGCTAGTTTATCTGAGATCTGTAAGCCAAGTCAGTCCCTTTCTCTGCACCCCAATTTATTTCAAAATTAGCAATGCATTATTTGAATAAATGTATTTCTATACTTAGAAGCTTTGCTCTCTGAGCTTCTTGTAGCTACTGGTTGTCTTAATCTGGATAACAGCTCAGCTCATTTAACACATGTTTCTAAAATCCTAAAATTCACCCAAATATTCAATTTTTTCCTTTTTATTTTACTGTTATATCAACTCTTGACTTATTTTTATCTCACTGTCTTCGGCTCCTCTCTAGGTAATGATAATCATATTAGAAGAATTTTAATTCCAACCAATTCCAGATTAGTACGTTATTCTACAACAAATAAATTGTTCCATTCAGAAGCAGTACTAGCTACTCAATTTTTCCCTATTAATTTTTCAAAATAATTTGTATATATATGTAAAAATTGTACATATTGATGGGGTACATATGACATTTTGATGCAAGCATGCAGTGTGTAATGATCAAATCTGGAAAATGGGGATATCCATCTCTTCAAACATTTATCATTTCTTTGTGCTATGAACATTCCAAATCTACTCTTTCTGTTATTATAATATATATTTTTAAATAAAATAGGTATATCTTACAGAATAATTTAATATCTATGATCATACAGCAATATCACCTGATTCTTACTTGGAAACAAGCAGCTGGTCAAGTGCAATTTCCAGTTTTGTGTCCATTCATGCAACTTCAGAGGAATCAAGAGGACCTAGCAGGGAAATACAGGCATGAAAGCAGCCACTTTGGCAGATCCATTAAGGACTAATGTGGCCAGAAGGGCTTTTGTGACCAGAATAAGACATCAGATAATTTTGTCTGATCTCCTACCCAAACATAGGGCAACCCAGAGTTTGAACTCAAGTAAAACTAATCACAGGGGTAAAGTGTATTTTCGCAGGAGCTCTAATGCATTAGGCCAAATCATATGATCTAAGGGTCAAAAGCAAGCTGGTTATCAGTGCAAATGGACTAGGCAAAGGGGGGAGAAACAGGTAAGAGCCCACAGCTGGAAATCAGGGAAATGAAAGAAGGATGTGTATGCTCAAGCTGGACAGAGAAAGGCAAAGTATGAAAGAATTTATTGAGATACAGAAGTACAATTTTAGCCACATTTTATAGAAAATCACCATACTTACACATGAATGAAAAAGATACTATTAAGGTCAGTATCTGGGCATATGTGGTTTAATCTACTCATTGTCCCTTCCATTGAATTGCTCCTTCCCCCATGGTGTCCTTCTTTCCTTTAGTTACAGATGTAATCACATGATCCACTTGGCCAATCAAGGTTCTTCATCCCTCCATTCACAGTGAGGGATCCACAGAATGGGCAAATAACTCAAACAAGACTGGAAATCCTCTGTTACATTTAATAAAAGAACAGTGAGATCAATAGTGTCTGCCATGAACTGCAGTAACTATGAAAGCCTGGAGTTGCCATGGCATGAAAGAAGCTGACAATGAAGCCAACACAGAGAAAAGTGGAGTCAAGCTACAGAGTGAGGAGCAGTTTCTAGTAACATCCTGTGAGCCCCTGGACATAGTCTGAAAGACAACTCAATCCTCGACTTTTCAGTTAAATGAGCCAATTAATTTTATGCATATAAAGTATATATATGTACATATATATATGCACGTCTATACCCTTATTTTTAAAACAAATGAGAGCATACTCTGTACACTGTTCTGCCTATCGACTTTCTCACTTAATGTATCTTTTAGAATTAGCACATATAGATCTACTTTATTAGAGCATATAGATCTATTTTATTATTTAATGGTTGCATAAAATTTCATTGTGTAAATGTTACATACTATATTGCACCAGTTCCTTGTTGATCAGCATTTAGATTATTTACAATTATTTGCTACATCAAACTACAAAAATGACTATGCTTAGATATATGTCTTTGTACTGTATACAAGTGTATCTCTAGGCTTTTAGGAAGCAACTGACACATTGATTCTAGAATTTATATGGAAATTTGAAGGACCTAGAACAGTCAAAACAATTTTGAAGAACAACAGTGGATTATTCACATTATCTGATTTCAAGACTTCCTATAAAGTTATAGTAATCAAGACTGTACTGTAAGAATGAATACATGAATGTAACATAATATAGAGTTCAGAAATAAACCTGTACATTTAGTGTTAATTGGTTTTCAACCAAGATACCCAAATATCAATGGAGAAAGGAAAGTTTAAGATAGATTGAACTGAAACAACCAGAAAAAAACTATGAAAACTTGAGCCTCGATCTCTACCTCACATCATACACAAAAACTAATTAGCAATATACGATAAACCTAAATGTGTAAGTTAAAACTGTAACTATTCCAGAAGAAAATTTAGAACATCTTTACAACCTTAAGCAAAAGTTTTAAGTAGATGTGTGAATGGCCAATAAGCACATGTAAAGGTGCACAGCAGAGAAATCCTTTAAAACTGCAATTAGATACTACTTCACACATAGGAGAATAGCTGTTAAAAAAAAAAAAAAAAGAAAGAAAGAAAAGAAAAAAAACCCTGACAACACCAAATGTTCACAGAGAAATGAAGCAACATATATTAAACAATACTGGTGAAAGTATAAAATGGTTCAATTACTTTGTAAAACTGTTTAGCAGTTTATTATAACATAAAACATATACTCACTCCATGACCTAGCAATTGTACTCCCATTTATCTTCCCCCAAGAGAAGCAAAAAAATATGACCACAAAATGTCTTGTACAAGAATGTTCATGACAGCTTTATTCATAACAGTCAAAAACAGTATCAGCAATGGGGAAAAAAACAAATTCTAGTATATTCAAAAATAGAATTTTTTTCTATTAGCAACTACTCAGCAATAAAGGGACAGAGGATATGGGAATCAAAAGTAGAGGAATAACTACTGATATAACAATGACATAAATGGGTTCTCAGAAACGGTATCTTCAATGAAAGAAGCCAGACACAAAGGAGCCCACACTGTATTATTTCATTTATGTGAAGTCCAAGAACAAAGGCAACTAATCTACAGTGAGAGAAATCTGGACAGTGAAGTCCATGGAGGTGGAGATTGGCTGGAATAGGGCAAGAGGAAACTTTCTAGGAGGATGGAGATATTCTTGATTGGGAGCTTGCTAACATGGGTGTATACCTTTCCCAAAACTCATCAAATTGTCCATTTAATACATTTTCCTGTGTGTAAATTTTACTTCAACAAAAAATAATACTTTTACTATAGTTTTAATGAAGTTTAGAGAGTAAATGAAAATAAATGAATAAATCCAAACCACTTCTTTATCTGGAGGTCAGGTTTTTGCTAACTTTTTACCATTGTAAGTAACACTGCTGTGACTACCCACTGGGGCAAATAATTGTGTGGATTATTGGTTAAATTCCCAAAAGTAGAATTTTCTTTATTAAAGATTTCAGTTAGTTTAAGACTTTTGAGACACATTGCAAAACTTTCTCCCCAAAATAATAATCCAATATACACTTTCACCTACAATGTATGAAAATACTCATTCCTGCACTTAGCCAACATTAAGTATTGTCATTTTATAAACATTTAAGAATGATATAAACACTAAACGGCAATAATAACAGCAATTTCTAAACCTCACACGATTACTATACCCTAGGCACTGTTCTAAGTAACCTACCTATATTAACACCCATTTAATACACAAAACAATCTGATGACGTGGGTACTATTATGACCTCCAGTTCACAGATGAGGAAACTGAAACAAAGATCAAGGTATTTGCCCAAAGTTACCCAGTTAGTACATTTCAGAGGTAGGTCTTCAAACTCAGAAATTCTAGCCCTACAGTTAGTGTTCTTATCCACTATTGGTACTGTTTCTCTTATTGTTTTAAATTATTGAATGATTAGATTATTGCTGTGGGTGTGGTTTAGCTTTCTTTCATGCTATTGACCTTTTCTTTTGCAAATTGCCTTTTTGTGTTCTTTGCTCATTCTTCTTGTCATTTTTAAAAATTGATTTTTAAAAATATCTCATAAATTAAGGATATTAACTGATATAATTTGGATATGTGTCCCCCCAAATCTCATATTGAAATGTAATTCCCGGTGTTGGAGGTGGGGACTGGTGGGAGATGATTGGATCATAGAGGCAGATTTCTCATAAATGGTTTAGCACCACCCCCTCCACAGTTATATGGATGTGGATAGCATCCACAGTTATCAGGTTCTGTTCCCTCTCTCGAATTCCAGTTACAATGGAAAAATGTTTTCCATATGTTTATTCATACAACAGACCCTTAACATCCATGAGGAATGTTTAAGAATGTCACTGCAACATATAATTTCTCCCAGAAAAATGGAGTCAAATATAACCAGGAAATTTCCACTAACCCCCTTCCAATGTATAAAGATTCATTATTATTATTATTATTATTATTATTATTACTATACTTTAAGTTCTAGGGTACATGTGCACAACATGCAGGCTTGTTACATATGTATAGATGTGCCATGTTGGTGTGCTGCACCCATTAACTCATCATTTACATTAGGTATATCTCCTAATGCTATCCCTCCCCCCTCAACCCCACAACAGGTGTATAATGTTCCCCACCCTGTGTCCAAGTGTTCTCATTGTTCAATTCCCACCTATAAGTGAGAACATGCAGTGTTTGGTTTTCTGTCCTTGTGATAGTTTGCTCAGAATGACAGTTTCCAGCTTAATCCATGTCCCTACAAAGGACATGAACTCATCCTTTTTTATGGCTGCATAGTATTCCATGGTGTATATGTGCCACATTTTCTTAATCCAGTCTATCATTGATGGACATTTGGGTTGGTTCCAAGTCTTTGTTATTGTGAACAGTGCCGCAATAAGCACACGTGTGCATGTGTCTTTATAGCAGCATGATTTCTAATCCTTTGGGTATATACCCAGTAACATGATGGCTGGGTCAAATGGTATTTCTAGTTCTAGATCCTTGAGGAATTGCCACACTGTCTTCCACAATGGCTGAACTAGTTTACAGTCCACCAACAGTGTAAAAGTGTTCCTATTTCTCCACATCCTCTCCAGCCAATGTATAAAGATTTTATAGGGACAGAAATAAATAAACTACAAGGTTATTAACATGGATTCTGTGGCCAAAATAAGCTCTATATTACATGCACCATGGCAAAGGGCTATGTTTAATGCATTTCCAGGGTCACTCAGAAATATCCGAAAATGGAAATATTAAAGCCACTAATGTGAAGGTTTTCTCTCCTTGGCACCTTATTCAAAGATGCATTTTTATGCCTCCAAGACGTGCTTTTTAGATTATCAAATAGAGCCATATGTAACTATAACAAGATTATAAAGCATTTACTTGACAACTATGCATGCTTGCTCTTTTAAATCTAATAATTCAGTGCTTCAAGGAGATTTATAATGTATCAACAATTCACTCAGAACAGGTTTCAAAGTGTGTGGTCCTCCAACACAATATTTGCCTTCATACCTGTGGTGGAGGACAAAGACGTAGATATTTCTAGTCCTCCTCATAACAATTACATACGGTCTGTTGCAGGGAAGGAAGTCTTAGGTCAGTTCTGCTAAAAAAAAAAAAAAAAAAAGGAGCCTCTACAAGTAGTTTCGTGTCCTTGGTCATATTTTTCAAATCCGAAGAACTTACATGTTCACATAAACATTTTAGTCGATTTTCGTTTCTGAAAGCACTGTAGATTCACATATCACCAAGTGCATATGGAGTGATTTATTTATGTAAGTTTGCCATTAAATTTACACCTTTCTGCTTGAAAAGTGAAGTATTTTTAAGAGTAGGCAGCTTGTCTACATTTATACACAACTCCATTACATCAAAGGTCATTTATTTCAAATGTATGAGTAAATATCCAAAACCCCTTCATCCGTATCAGGAAAACAAGGATATACGTTGACATAAATTAGGGGAGACTGTCCAGTCTGAGCATTAATCCAGGGGATGAGTGGCTAAAAAAATCCACCCGGATTGAGGTGTTTCACTAACTCAACTGGTACTCTCAACTGGAGCTAATAAATTGTTTAGAAAAAACATAATGGGAGTAACACATATACATACTAAATAATTTTTGTTGAACTGTTATTTAAGATACTTGTCATGTACATATGAAGCACCTGTGTCTTCTGTTTTGACCGCTAGTTCTTCCTCCCACCAAGAGCTGGTCCACATGTTCCCTCTGGGCTGGCAGTCAGTGTCTGACTGCTGCTCTCTCTAGCCTGTGTTCCTTTCCTTGTGACTCCCCCTGTGTGGATGGCAAGGCACCCACACACTCCCATTGCATTTACTCCAAGCCCTTTTATAGTATTACTCAGACTTTCCTCCTCCTGGACCAGCTCTTAGAAGCTCACCGTCCCCTTCTCCTCTAATTGCTGATCCTTGCACACATTTCCCTTCTGCATTTAGTAGGCATTGAACTTCACTGCCACTGCCCCTTTTAGGTTGAAAGTACTTTGCTTTCCAGTGAACTTCCTCTGGAATGTCCTTTGTCTATTCAGTCTGCACGTCTTTATAGAATAGGGAGAGGTTACTTTGTTGTGGTATTTCACCACCAATCAGGATAATATTATAAGGAAAGGAGATGTTTTGGAACAATGTTAATGGCTACCCTCCTAACCCATGGCGTCACCAACTGCTAGGCTTTATTATCTCAGCATTTGCTGAGGCAAGGGCTCAGCTGAAAGGTCTCAGATGTGCCAGAAAAGTGACTCTTAAATGGCATTATATTGGTGTCACGCAGCTGAGGAGAACGGGTAAAAGAGATGTACGAAACATTTCAACCACCCCTCCCATGGGTATGTTTCCACTGAAATGCCCTCCCCTTTAGATTACTCCATCAGACCTTATCCATCTTCGAGGTCCAATAAGTCTTAAGAACTTCCTGCATAGCTCTCACCAGCCTGGCCAGAGGCTCCTTAGGAAATACACCTTTGTGGCTACGCCCAGCACCTTGGGGTACCTCCTGCTTTATATTCCCATTCCACCAGCTCTGTTTTGGTATCTCTGATTCCCACCACATAACTGAATCTCCCTTTGCCCAGACTCATTAAATTCATGCTTAGATAGTTCCATGTTTGGCTGTTCATCCCAACCTCAGCCCTGGACTTTTTTACATACGTCCCCAAGCTCCATGTTCTCAGGCTCTGCTTTTAGGAAACCTGACTGAGTCCCTCATAGTCAAGTTTAATTTTATTTCATATAAATAAGAAGGAAACACGGAAAAACTAAAACACATGCTTGGTGAGGACATGTTTGTCCTAACACTGATCTTTTTTATTTTCTTTTTATTTTTACTTGACAGATAATAATTGTACATATTTATGGGATACAGAGTGATATTTTGATATGTGTATAAAATGTCTAATGATCCAATTGGGGTAACTAGCCTATCACCTCAAACATTTATCACTTCTTCGTGTTGTGAACACTCAGAATCTTCTAGCTCTCTAATGTATATTGATAATATACAAATGATTATTGTTAACTATATTCACCCTACAGTGCTATAGGATACCAGAATACACTCCTCCTATCTAGCTATGATTTTTTATTTGTTAACCAACCTCTCCCCATCCCCCCCGCCCCCACCCTTCTCGGCCTCTAATGCCCACAGCTCTACTCTCTTCTTCCATGAGCTAAAAAAATAAATAAATAAAATAAAAAAAAAATGTTTTCAGTTCCCACGTATCAGTGAGAACATGCAATATTTATCCTTCTGTCAACACTGGCCTTTTAACATAGGCTGATCAACCTAAGTTTCCATCATCTGCCATCATTAAAGTAAAAGACAAAGACCACCCTACTTTCTCCTCAATCAATGGCAATTCACGTTCACAACTTTGAGTCTATCTAGCTGCAAACATTTCATTCTGAATCCTTAGGTTTCCATCCCCCCAGCCCTTTAAACTGGCACCCATGATATATTTCTTGGGATAAGTGCTTTGGGTTTCTCAGACAAGCCTTGCTTTGACTCATGCCTTTAGTTCCCAAAGTCCTTCAGGATGAATCTCTCTACCTTGACCTTATCTTTATCTGAGGCAGAGGAAGGGGCTCCGAGTAATTTTTTTATTTTTTTATTTCAATTCTCTTTATTATGATAGCTGGTCCAACGTGAGAGTTTTGAATTACTGAACTAAGCCCAGCTTCTTTAAAAAGAAAGCGAAGGCTAGAGAGAAAGACAAAATCCTGTAGACTTTTTATAGGGCCATTCCAGAAAGGAACTCAAAACCATTCATGGCTCTACATATTTCCTATAACATAGCACACAAAATTTATTTCCATTTAAAAACACATAAAACAAGTCTCAAAGCAATAAGAATTATGTGCAAATTATATAGCCTTAAATAAAGATATTGATTTATCTAGCTTCCCACTACTGGCAGAATATCTGCAACTTAAAAATCTTATTTTTCACCAACTCTCATCAACTCCTCTAATTTTCTCACACTTTTAATTTTATTTTTTATATATATATATAGTTATGTCACTTTCCAGTGAGTACAGAGGTCACCACTTGAAATTCAGCCAACAATTCTAACAACTTTGAACTTACAACTCATTAAAAAAAATTACCAATGCTGTATGCTAGTTCCCTAGGTAACCAAGACTCCACTTCAAAAATGGACTGGATAGTCAAAAGAAAGCATAACACAGATACGCTAAACCAAACAAAAAGCAATTTTGCTTCAATTGCTAAAATAGATTTGACCAAGTGTTTTTACGTAGTGGCAGATGGTAGCTGCATTAATATTTATGTTGGACATGGTAAGAGGGGCTTGGAGGAAAAGGACTTTAGATTGGAGATTCATCTTTGGAAATAGGTAAAAATCGACTTAGTATAGAATGAGCACAGGCTCTCAAATCTGAGTTTGAATTAATCCTCTGCCACTCATCTGTCTTATCTTGAGCAAGTCCCATGTCCTCTGAATCTCAGTGTCCCCATGAATTAGAACTGAATTTACAAGACTATAATGGGAATGAAACGAGAAAATGCTTGTGCATCATAATTAGAGCTACCATTTCCCACGTGCTCCCTCTGGGCCAGGTATGCAGAACAACATGATGAGGACCTCCACTTGACAGACAAAGTAAGAAAGATTCTGAGAGTTTAGCTAACTTGTCCATGGACTCATGGCTAATAAGAACTATATGTGAAATTCAAACCTAGGACTATCAGACCCCAAAGTCCATGTACTACTGGACCTCTCCGTGTAGGACAGTCCCTGAAACACAGTAGGCACTCAGTAATGCTTTTTCTTATTAATTAATATTGTAAATGCAAGGGGAACCTCAATGACTTCCAAACTGCACACCCTACTCGAGCCATTCACATCACAGTCTATCTGAATGGTACATCCCAAGAAGTCATGTTTCCTCTCTGTACACAGTATCCCTCGGCACTATTTTTTGTGGTTCTCTGTAATCAAGAAGGAAGGGATGGAATTAAATGCAAAAGAGGACTTCTATTTCTGAGGAACCTATGGTATTTTGCCTGCCCCCACCCCCCGGCATCTTCTGAACAGCTTTTGTGTGTTTCAGGAGTGCTCTGAATTATCTCTCACCTCTCCAAGGTAGAATTCAAAACTCCTTTTTCTAGTCCCTCTTGCATGGGCAGTTTGAGGAAAAGCACATATAAGCATGTGACCTGAATTAATACAATCAGAGTCTATTTGATCTCTATATTTTAACTATCAAACATCTATATTTCACTTCAGAAGACAGAAATATGGAGCACTACACCACCTCTCCCATGTTTACTTACCTCATTCCCAAATTTTAAATTTTCACTTTTGCCATTGCTTTGTAACACAGTCTTCTTCCAGAACAGTTCTCGAGGCCTCACTAACTAGCCTAGCAATGTTTTCTAACTACGCTGTCCTTCTTAAAGTAACTCTTGTGCCAGCTATCAAGAGAGTGATATTTTTCAGTCTCTACTCATGCGATGTGTTTCGCATAAGTGGACCACACATAGAACATGCTCAATACATGTTTGTTCCCTTATTGCCTTCCTTGAAGACCTTATTTCCTCAGGCATAGGCCGTTCAGAAACAGAGACTGGGCCTTATGCCCAGTGTTGCACATCAGCAGGTCCATGTTTGTTGATACTGATGATGACTTGGTGGTCATGGTAGTAGGGACCCAGAAACACAATGATAAACCATTGATTTAAAAAGGTGCCCATAGCCGGGCGCGGTGGCTCAAGCCTGTAATCCCAGCACTTTGGGAGGCTGAGGCGGGTGGATCACGAGGTCAGGAGATCGAGACCATCCTGGCTAACATGGTGAAACCCCGTCTCTACTAAAAATACAAAAAACTAGCCGGGCGTGGTGGCGGGCGCCTGTAGTCCCAGCTACTCGGAGGCTGAGGCGGGAGAATGGCGTGAACCCGGGAGGCGGAGCTTGCAGTGAGCTGAGATCGGGCCACTGCACTCCAGCCTGGGTGACAGTGAGACTCCGTCTCAAAAAAAAAAAAAAAGGTGCCCATGACCACCCATGCCTAAAAGCTGCATTTCATTTCACAAGTGTTCCTACAACGAAGAAAAATGGAGATTAAATGAATAACTTTTGTTAATCCTCTTTTCCCTTTAAAAGCACTTTCATTTTTAATGTCATCCTTCAAGTAGCAGAGTCTACCTTCTATCGAGAACTATTTTCCTTGGTTCAATTATCTCTTTTGTTTCTTTAAAACCCTCAACTGGGCATTCACAAAGGCTCCCGGCAATGTAAATTAATTCCTATGGGCTCAGTGTAATCATCTGGTAATAGTGCAGTAGTAAGAATATGACCTGCCTTGAGTATCAGGAGTTGCCCAGGCTCAACCTAGTTGTAACCATTATTTATATAGATGCACCCTTCAGCAGAGCCTTAACTCCTTCTACTCTGTCAGAGCCCTTAATGACTTAATGATTCTTAAAGCATGTGACTTCATGAACCCAAATTACCAATCTCTCATCCCCATAAAACTTCTCCAAGTCAGCCAGCTCAGCCTCCTCGGTAACCTACAAACACTACCTTATCTCTCTCATCTGTGTGTGGGTATTTGCCTCCGCACAATCCACCCAACCGTCCCTTCTTTTTTTTTTTTTTTTTTTTTTTTTTTTTTTTTTGAGCAGCAAAACTCTCCCTTTTCTGTCATTCTTCCAGCTCTGGCACTTATTAATAGAATGACCTTATGTAACTACTAAACATTAATTTCTTTATCTGAAATACGCAATATGAGAGCAACAGAACCTACTTCAGAGTTGTTCTCAGGGTTAAATGAGATAAGACATGTAAAGTACCTGGCACAGTGCCTGATACACACAAAGCTCAATACGAACAGGTTTCCTTCCCTTCCCCTTCCCCTTCTTCTTCTCCTCCAGCCTGTAATTGTCTTGCCTTTCCCTGAACTACTCTAATATAAAAGCTTATTTCTTCTTCTACTCTTCCAGGTTTTAGTATGCTCTTTTATTTAATTCATTAATTCAATTATTTTAATAATCATTGAATTTGTCAAAAACTGTTCTATAAAGTTAGAATATAGGTGCAAAATGCACTCAGAGCCTGTCCTAACAAATGCATAGTGTATTAGGAGCAGAAGTATTTGAAATTAAACATAATGACACCACCATGTACTCTCTTCTTAAACAAGTAATATATAAAAGACAGAATGACAAATACTGCTAGAGAATATCAATGGAAACTTCAACAAAAAGATATTTAAGTTGAATATTAAATAATTAGTAGGACTTCATGATGAGAATGTGGCAAAAAAATAAAGTAACAAGGAGAGAGAGGAAATTTTTGTCTTAAAGAAACAGCTCACCACAGGGAAAAAAAATCTATAGGCATATAGAGGCTTGTTGCATTTTTAACTATGATTATCAAGACCATATTTTTAAGCAAAAAGCAAGATACACAAATACAAAGAAAATTTAAGAACTAGTAGCAAAATGTTTAGAAATCTATAATGTGTAGCTGAGATTTCTAGAAAGGCAAAATAAATAAACAAAAATCAAATTATCAAAAAATAAAGAATGGTTAAATAACTAGTGACTAACCAAATCAAGGTGTTAAATAGACTTTCATAATGACAATAACAAAGAAAATGTAAGTCATTGCATATTTTAAAAATAGTATAAAATGGATGATTCTGATTATATGTGAACAAAGACTTTAAAGGAATAAATGTAATAAAATAGCTCATGTGTTCAAGGTGATTTTTTAATAAAAATTGTTTCTTTTTATAATAAGTTAGTATTTTTATGAAAAGGGATAAGGTTTAAATTCAGGAAATTCTTTTATGTTTACAAAATTATTTTAAATTATTTTTCAGCT
Organism: Chlorocebus sabaeus; assembly: GCF_047675955.1. NCBI lineage: Eukaryota > Metazoa > Chordata > Mammalia > Primates > Cercopithecidae > Chlorocebus > Chlorocebus sabaeus. The sequence goes on from NC_132930.1 coordinate 32,811,070, forward strand.
AAATTCATAACCACCTTTGTATTCCACTAAAAACAACAAACCAGATGTAATACTTAAGCAAAAATGCAGCACTTAAGCAAATATTTCCACAATGTTAAGTTACACTAGGTCCTGGGTACCTCCTCCTTCACTTTCCACACCTCAAAAACTCAAGTTACTCCCCTCCGGAAGGGTTGTGAGTTTTTGCACTCAGCATATGCCATAAGTTCATAGCACAGACCATTTCATTACTTATAGTATATCAACTGAAGCTACCTCAATGAGAATATATTTATTTGGAGATCAAATGGATTCTCCTGATTCTTGCCTTTTCAAGACAATAAATAAGATCCTCACCAGACACATGCTAGCTATGTAAACATGAGATTACTTGCCAATGTATTGTGGAGTCTGAAAAAAAAAAGGGAAGATCAAAGGTTAAGGAAAGACAATATGTTAATTCTTTGTGTTTTTTCTAGTTTTCTTTCCTAATGTTTAAAATCACGAATGCCTTAGGGTTTGATTTTAATATGCCTAAGTGATCGAATTTTGAGTCACTTATCAACTGGTTATTATGGAATTTCACTTTCTCAAATTATAAGATTAATGTACATATTTTTAAGAAAATAGTAAAATAACTGGGAGTTATAAGAATGCTACACATACAGTTTTAAATTAGAAAACTGAACTGATTTGTACTATTTGTTACTGTCTTTAAAGTCTGATAGATATGCATATGCATTTTATTAAATTTTTAATAAATGACAACCTTTACTACAAGCAGTAAAATAATAATTTCCTTCAATATTCAGGATTTAAAATAATTGTGTTGAATACCATAGTTTCTCTTTCACTGAAATTATTAATCTTGAAAGGTCAGCTATAAATATCTTTTGTTAATATCTTCATGACTGGATAAAACTGAACATCTGCCTAATGAGCACAGTGCTTGTCTGCTTTGATTTTCTTTCTCTGGCTATAGGTGATCGGCAGCCCAAAATATATTTCCTAGAGCTACTCAGGAAGAGGAGCCCAAACCTTTCTGAGGTGCCTGCTAGTATAGGAAGCAAAGATGAAGGACAGTGAATCTGCAGGACCTACAGAGATGCTCAGAGGATCAGAGGGTGGAACAAACCTCTGATACACACATAAATAAATTACATTTAAGCAGCACATTGTTGTTTATTAAGCACCTTACACACATACCCTCCTCTTTTTAGACAATCAACAATCGCAGACAGTCCAGTAATATGATCATGGTCACTCAGCTACTGGAGGACCTGGAGAAGGAATTTTCTCACTCCAAACCCCAGGCTCACACAAGCAGATCATCACCATGTAAGCTCTCCGGGTTTGGAGTCAGACAAAACTACTGTGCTTGAGTTCAGATTCTACCACTCTCCAGTCTTGGGCCAACCACTTAAGACCTCTGTGGCTCAGCTTCCTCATCTGTAAAATAGGTGTCATAGGAGCCCAGGTTGCAAAAGTTGTGAGCATGAAATAATGCACATAAGGGTCTTAGCACACATGCGGTCCTGGGGTCATCCCAATTCTAGTTGTTGCAATTGTGACTGCTGTTACTGTCATTCTCCAGATGCAATTCCCAGAGCTGTTCTTGCAGAAGGCAGCATAGTATGGTGGTTAGGAGTGTCAAACATGCAAGCTAAGCTTATCTAGGTTCAAATCCCAGTACTACCAAGTAAAAGTCATGTGACTCTAGATAAGTTACTTAACCCTCTATTATCAGTTTCCTCTCCTGTAAAATGAAGGCAGTGACAACAAAACCTCTTTTGGCTGTCAGAAGGACTAAGTGAGTCACACATGAAATGCTTAAAATAGTGGCTAGTGCGTAGAAAGCACTTAATAAATATTGATTTTAATTATTGTCATTATGATTTTATTACTTTTCTGCGCTCAAGTTCCTGACAATAAATCTATATTGAAACAGCTGAACATCTATTATGTGTAGATTCTGGCAATATGTAGAGAGCGATGCTTCCTGTCTTGGGTAGCATCAGTTACAGTCTATTTTATTAGCTAGGACATAAATCTATAGCTAATAATACAGTGTGTCATATTCTAACTGCCAATGGAGGGTAAAGACAACAGGTGAGACTAGAGTTCAGAGGAAGGACTCATTTTGAAAATGTTAGTCTTCCCTCTTTGAGGGCAAATTTGTTATTTTATGGCTGACAAAAAAAAAAAAAAAAAAGGTGAAAAAAAAAAAAAAGGAAGTGAGACGTGGTTCCAGGACTCTGGAATTTCATAGACCTGTAAAATGTGATTAAAAATCAAGGGAATGAAATAGGGCTTTCTGACACATTTTTATTCTGTCAAATGGAGACATAAACAAAATTATCTACCCTCTACTCACACCATAATCTTTAAAAAGAAAAGATATTTTCATGCCAATAAAAGATGGCAGGACATAATTGTAGAATAAAAAAGAATCCTTAGCAAAAAGGGAACCAATGATTGTAAAAGAGAGAAAGTATGTGTGAGTGTGTGTGTGCACGCATGTGCTGTGCAGATGTATACGTATATTCATATGCACATGTAACGCTGTCCCTTTGTTTCTAGTTTGTCTTCAGATTAGTGAAAACCTCATCAAAGCCTTGAATGGGACAAATTCACAGACCAGCATTTGGCAATCACTGGAGTAAAGTGCACTGCAGAGTATAACAGGTGTAGACCAGACTTGCACTGGCAGAGCAAAGTAAGAATTGGAATTAGTAAGATCGTTTTAATAAAAACGTTTGTTTGACTTCAGTTACTGAAATAACTGCTTTCTCAGCCAGCCTTCCCCCAAATTCTGCTTTTGTTTCTGGCTTCTATTTGCTGCGAATGGAAACTTTTTTAGACTTAGCATGCTAACAACGCCAGCCCAGGGGAACATGAGCCACAGCGGGTTAAACTAAAAATTATAAACTGAGCCAGTAAATTGAGATGAATTGTTAGCGTTCCTAGAAAGAACAGCTCAGTTTTCCAGATTTCCTGAGGAAGGAGCTGCACAAAGTGGTTTATTTAATTTTGCAGATGGAAGCAGGTAGCACAAATCTAGCAGGAAACAGAACCCTCAAGAGAATATTCAAGGAATGTTCAAAAGGAAGCATTTTAGAAAATTTTTTAAATAACTATTTCAAGCAAAGTTGGCGATATAATGTGGAGGAAATAGCACAGGCTTTTAATCACTGCACTACCACTTACTAGTGGCATCTTGGGCAAATTTCTATACCTCTCTGAGACTTAGTTTTCTTATCTACAAAATAGGGGGTAGTGATAATATAAACTCTGCAGGGTTAAAAATTAAATTATAACTAATTACAATATATATTAATTGTCTGGTTATTATTAGGTATTCCAGAAGGGTAGCCATCATAATTATGTTAGAAGGTTCACTCAAATGAGGACTACAAAAGTTTTTTATTCATCCAGCAAACATGTATTGGGCACTTGAAGGGTCAAGCAAGTCGTTGAATCCAAGGTCCTCAAAGTGCAGTGGCAGAGACACAGGGAGCAGAAAGATGGTGCAATATATTTTGACTGATTCTACAGCTTAAAAAAAAAAAATGGCATCATAGTGTGATCATAGACAGAGCAATCAAATGCCTAGAGGAGGACGCCAGGTAGAACAAGTGCAAGGTTATATTTGCCAGAGAAGGAATGGTATTTCAGGCTGGGGGAACAGCATATGCGAAGGCATGGAAATATGAAACATCTTCGTGTGTTTAGGGAACCATAAGTAATCGTTATCTAGAAATTGTCAAACATTTAATTTGTCCCAAGGCTGATCTGGCTATGGCTACTGCTGAGAGCCCAATTTGCCAGAAGCAGGGACCAACACTGACCCTTCGATATAGCACCATTCCTCGGGGTGATCAGCTGGCTACTTGGTGGCAGTTTGATTATATTGGACCTCTTCCATTATGGAAAGGGTAGCGGTTTGTCCTCACTGGAATAAACACTTACTCCCGATATGGGTTTGCCTATTCTGCATGCAATGCTTCTGCCAAGATTACCATCCATGGACTCACGGAATACATTATTCACCATGATGGTATTCCACATAGCATTGCCTCTGACCAAGGCACTCACTTTATAGCTAAAGAAGTATGGCAGTGGGCTCACGCTCATGGAATTCACTGGTCTGACCATGTTCCCCATCATCATGAAGCAGTTGGATTGATAGCACAGTGGAATGACCTTTTAAAGTATTACAATGCCAACTAGGTGACAATACTTTGCAGGGCTGGGGCAAGGTTCTCCAGAAGGCTGTGTATGCCCTGAATCAGCCTCCAATAGATGGTACTGTTTCTCCCATAGCCAGTATTCAGGGATCTTGGAATCAAGGGGTGGAAGTGGAAGTGGTACCACTCATCAACACCCCTAGTGATCCACTAGCAAACTTCTTGCTTCCTGTTCCTATGACATTACGTTCTGCTGGCCTAGACATCCTAGTTCCAGAGGGAGGAATGCTGCCACCAAGAGACATAACAATGATTCCATTAAACTAGAAGTTAAGATTGCCACCTGGCCACTTTGTGCTCCTCCTATCTCTAAATCAACAGGCTAAGAAGCAAGTTACAGTGTGGGCTAGGGTGAGTGACCTGGACCATCAAGACAAAATCAGTCTACTATTCCACAATGGAGGTAAGGAAGAGTATGCATAGAAAACAGGCAATCCATTAGGGCGTCTCTTAGTATTACCATGCCCTGTGATTAAGATCAATGAGAAACTACAACAACCCAATCCAGACAGGGCTACAAATGACCCAGACCCTTCAGGAATGAAGTTTGGGTCACTCCACCAGGAAAAAAACCATAACCCACTGAGGTGCTTGCAGATGGCAAAGGGAATGTGGAATGAGTAGTAGAAAGGTAGTTATCAACACCAGCTACAACAAAGTGACCAGCTGCAGAAATGAGGACTGTAATTGTCATGAATATTTCCTCCTTATTTTGTTAAGAATATGTTTGTGCATGTATACACTTGTACTAAAACAATATCTTCATTTTATTTCCTTTCTTTTTCTTTTATCACATGCCATAAGATTTATTGACTTTGTATCAGCATTTTAAGTGTTGTTAACTTTATGTAGCAACATTTAGGTTAAGGATTAGTGCACTTCCGGTTGTCCAAGGGATAGCTGTATTATATTAGGCATAATTATGACCTTATTATTGTCTTCATTTGGAAATTATGTATTATTTCAGGAGATGTGTATAGGTTCAAGTTGACAAGGGGTGGACTTGTGATGATTAGTATTGAATATTAACTTGATTGGATTGAAGGATGCAAAGTTTTGTTTTTGGGTGTGTCTGTGAGGGTGTTGTCAAAGATTAACGTTTGAGTCAGTGGACTGGGAGAGGCAGACCCACCCTCAATCTGAGTGAGCACCATCTAATCAGCTGCCAGCACGGCTAGAACAAAGCAGGCAGAAGAAGGTGGAAGGAGCCAACTTCCTGAATCTTCTGGCGTTTATCTTTCTCCCATGCTGGATGCCTCCTGCCCTCAAACATCAGACTCCGAGTTCTTCAGCTTCTGGACTCTTGGACTTACACCAGTGGTTTGCCAGGCCCCTTGGACTTTTGCCCACAGACTGGAGCCTGCACTGTTGGCTTCCCTACTTTTAAGGTATTGGGACTCCGACTGGCTTCCTTGCTCCTCAGCTTATAGATGGCCTATTGTGGGACCTCATATTGTGATGGTGTGAGTCAATTCTCCTAATAAACTCCCCTTTATATATACATCCATCCTATGAGTTCTTTCCCTCTGGAGAACCCCGACTAATGCACCAAAGAATGCTCATTCCGTCTCATCATGTTGTTGAGATGAGCCTTAGAGGATTGAGGTGGAATCAGGACTTCGGAGCTATAGCAGATTATAAAAGCACCTTCACTTTTCTAGATTGAGAAATTTAGGTCCTTGAAAATTGGAACTGTGACTTACTCACCTGTGTAATTATACCAGTTAGGACTGAAAACCCAACCCAGACAGGCTTGAGCAGAAAAAGGCTTTTCACCGAACTTAAAAAGTCCAAAGGTAAGGCTGACTTTGAGGTGTGGCTGGAGGTAGGTGCTCAAATGTTACCAGCAGTTCGTTTTTTTTTTTTTTTCCTTCTTATCTGGCACTGCCTTCTGCTCTTCTGGCTTTTGTCCAAGACTCCATGTGATGGTAAGCAGGTTAGCCTGCCAATTCCCAAAAATAAGCCCAGAAAAAGACAAAAGGATATACTTCCTACACCTCTTCCCCAAAGCCTAGCATCCCTTTGGATGGGTCCTTGTTAGTCACTTGCCTATTCTGAACTCATCAGTGGGACCTGACAATGCAGATAAGATTGTCTTAGATGTGCAGGACAAGATACACTCCTGAAATTTGGAGTGAAACTATCTTCAGAGCGCTAGTTGGTAGACAATGACTTTATCAGAGAAGGTAATATAGTGATTAAAAGGAATCTCATTCAGTCCACACAGACAGAAGATGGGGAAGGCATGGTTCCCCAAATGAAACTAGGGGGTTATTGAAGAAGGAAGGGGGAAGAGATGCTAGTGAGACAATCACCTAATTAGTCCTGTGTCTGTTGCTTAGTTACTTCTGCCTCAGGCAAGTCATCTCTGAGTTTCTATTTCCTGCATTCAGGTAGTCATCTCTCACACTTTCGCTATGTGACCAGGCAGAACTGAAGATCAGAAAAGAATCAAAGCCAGCCAGGGAAGGTGGCTCACACCTGTAATCCCAGCACTTTGGGAGGCCGAGGCAAGTGGATCACTTGAGGTCAGGCGTCTGAGAACAGCCTGGCCCACATGGCAAAATTCTGTCTCTACTAAAAATACAAAAATTAGCCAGGTGTGGTGGCACACACCTGTCATGCCAGCCACACAGGAGGCGGAGGCAGGAGAAGTGCTTGAACCCAGGAGACGGAGGTTGTAGCGAGCCGAGATGGTGCCACTGCGCTCCAGCCTGGGCAGCAGAGCAAGACTCTGTTTCAAAAAAAAAGAATCAAAGGTCTCTTCTATGTGGCTAAAAAAGTACATAAAAGGAAACATAAAATTTAAATGTAGATATACACGGCCACATACAGCCCTGTGGTATAAGTGTGGGAATTTTGCAAAAATACTTGGGACTGTAAGCAAACAAAATTACTCACCTAGTCTTCGCAGTCATGAGTCAGCCTTCACACACCAAAATAAACATATTATTTTATTTAGGTGTAACCCACAGACAAAATACATAAGATTTTAAACAGGAAAGGCCTACAAGCATAGCACTTTCTCACAGAGAAAATCTCTTACTTCTAAATGTTATCTATTTCAGACGGAATTTAACTGCTTATTGGAGACAGGAAACACTCCTAAAGAAAAAAGAAAAACTTTGGAGAGACAGGGAGTAGTCTTCCAGGCAACACCCAGCCTTGAGCATATGTCTTTTCCTGCTCCAAAACCAGAGTGGACTATAGCACACTTTCCCACCTCAGCAAAGCACAAAGTCTTCACAAGCAATCACAGGAAAAAGGCATTATTTGGAGCATCTTCTCACTTTATCATTTTCTGCATGGCTTATATTTGTGCAATAGCAAGTGGGAACAGAAATAAGCAAATGCAATAAATAGATAGCAGTTGAATTCTAACTGGTGGTTAAAAGTTGGCCTCTAACCAACTGAACCTGCTCTACACTGAGAAAAAAAAAAAAAAAAAAAAAACAAGAAACATTCTGACACCAATAAGCAACTAGTCCAGTGAAGGATATGATTCAACATGAAAGTAAAAAGAACAATTTAAAAAGGAAACCTCAAATAATCTCTATCTGGCTCAGGTCACAGAACCTCTACCAGCTCCTTTCAAAAGTAAACTGCTTGAAGACAAGAACCACACCTTAGTTATCCTTACATTCGCAATAATTGACACAGTGCAGCTTCTATCACATAATAAGTGTTCAATAAATATATTTTAATATATTTAACTTAAATGAGCAGAGTTGAAATAAAATAACAGTCACTATATGATGTTCCCCACCCTGTGTCCAAGTGCACATGTACCCTAGAACTTCAAGTATAATTAAAAAAATAAATAAATTTTAAAAATAAATAAATAAAACAGCAGGTACTATATTACCTTCTCTGATAAAGTCATTGTCTACCAACTAGCACTCTGAAGATAGTTTAAAACCAGACCCAGACCCTTATCCTGGTTCTATTAATTGATCTGTCAGTCTATCTAGCTATCTATCTATCTATCTATCCATCATTTATCTTTGTAGTATTTGTAGTATTCTGGGTATATAAATATGAGTTTAGTAAAATAGAGTTAACTCCTTGTTGTCCATTCCGTATTTCTCAACCAATCTTTTCTGTTTCAAATTACTGAACTAAATAGAGTCCTTTAAAGTTATTGTTAAGAGATAAACTAAATCCACATTTTTAATTAAGGCCCTATTACTTACTTTGAGCAGAAATGATTAGCAGTCCTCCTAACCAAATTATATATGAATTGAGACTCCTGCTATTTGGGTGAGCAACATCTTACAAGACATGCCAAATAGTTATAGTACATTAGGATGAATTCTAAAGCCAGTCACCCAAGCCAAACATTTCAGAAAGCACTGCTTCTTTCTAACTCTGTGTCTGTATTATCTCCCTAAGAACATGAGCTCTAAACCCTGAGATACTCAGTGTTCCAGATTCCATTTGCCTCTGTTTCAAATTCCACAGAGACACTGACCACCTCTGGTTTACAGGGTCTCAGCATGTGGAAGTAAACCATATGTGACATTCATGTGGCTTTAATATTATTAAATATTAAAGTATTTTAATAACTATTATTAATATACTGTTAATAGTAAAAGCATGTGGAAGTAAACCACAATCAACATTCATGTGACTTTTTGACCTAGAGGCTAAAAGCCAAAATCTAGGATCAGCTTGATAGTTTTTCAGCCATTGCATCAGCCTCTGGCATCTGAATAAAACAGTATAGGCTGCATCACAAGACACAAGTATATTGTCAAGCTGTTTCTGCTCTTCCAGAACCTTAGTACCCAGACGGACAAATCTAATGGGCAGTATAGAGTCCCTGAGGCAGGTGACAACTCGTCCAACAGCAAAACACGACCACCATCTCTAGGGGAGAAGTTCAACCACCTCAACACTCATGTCACTTCCAGCCATGCATCACCGAGCCTCTGGTTCTAAACTTGCCATCGCCACCAACTTGGTGTGGCAGGATCTGGAGTCTGGTCCTGCCACTTCCCAGGACCAGACTTTCTTTCAGACAAAAACTTCAGAGAGACAAGCAGTAGCCTTCCAAGCAACACCCAACCTTGAGCAAATATATTAGGACGAATTCTAAAGCCAGATTACTAAAGGAAAATCCATTTAATATTCTGTCCCCTAAATTTCCTCCTCTGTTAAATGCAGAGATTGGAGTGATGATCTCTAAAGTCTTTTAGCTCAAACCTGACCTCATGTCTTGTAAATGATGGCTTGATGTGAATGTTGAAAGGTGATTCGTTTAAAACAAGTAAACTTTTTGACTGGGATGAACCTATAAATTTTCATAACTAACATCCACTGGGTGCTTACTATGTATCAGACATTTTTCTAAACACGTCACACATTTTCACTTATTTAATTTTCAGAGCCCATATGAGGTAGATACTACTGTTATCCCCATTTCACAAGTGAGAAAACTGAGAAATGTTAAGTAACTTGACCAAGCTCATATAGCTGATGGGCTGGGATTTAAACCCCAGAAATCTGACTCCAGAGGTTAGACTCCCAACTACTATACTGCCTTTTAAGCTTCCACTCTTGTTGTTACTATTCTCTCAGCCTGGAAAACTCTACCTCTTTCATTTGACATTTCCAGAAATATTTATTGAATGTTCCAGGAACAGTGCCTGAAGGTGGAATTACGATAGAGAGAAGAAAGACAAAGTTACTTCCTCTCACAAGCTGATCTCTAGTGATGAATGCAAATGATAGAGCTTATGCACACTAAGCCACTGGATACAACACAAATTTGTAATTTTTATTTTTATGACATCATACCATGGGACTCTCAATTATTTGTTATTATTATTACTAGTATTAATATACTATACCATAAGAGTAAATAAAGGAGATAGACTTGGGTCATCATGAAAAGCTAAAGGACTTCTCAAGTGACACATGGAAGATGAATATTTAGCCAGACAGGGATAGCTCTGGTGAATGCCCCAGGGTAAGACAGAGCATAGCAGAGTCAAGGAACTGAAGGAAATTGAGTGAGGCTCAGCCAGAGAAAGCAAGCAAAGAAAGTGATGAGAGAAGTTAGCAGAAGCCATTTATAATAACTATATTCAGAAGTTTATACAAAGGCAGAATCACATTCAAACTAATGAAGCTTCAGTTTCAAGGCCCCACTTCCATGGAACCCTTCCAAGGCCCTGAGAGGGGACCTAGCAAGGTGTTCACATAGTCTCATATTTTTAAAATTTTAGAAGAGGAAAACACTTTCAATATAAGTGGTAAAGACAGCTGTCCATTCCACTCTGACTTGCCCTCCTTCAAACCTGCTCTAGTGTCAGCTGGTGGTGGAGTGGCTAGGGCATGTTTTGGGATCTAGCTAAGGGAAGTTAAGCTGGCTACATATTTAGTTTGGGCTTGGTGTTTACCAAAATTTCCCTGTATGTGAATTTATTGCAAGACATCTAAATGTAAGAAAGACTTTTTTCTTTATTTTTTTTTTTTTTTTTGATGAAAATGACATGTTTGATAAAGTTCAAATGCACAATTTTTATTGCCACTTAGAAAAATATTTATAGAAAACAAGCGAGGAATTACTCCTTATATGGGTACATATGAAGGCTACCATTTCTTATCACTTTTAAATTATTTTTTAAATAACTGATACATTTCAGATTAAGTATGAAATAAAAGCAATAAAGATAGGGAATGAAATCAATAACTTATTCTGATATTGGAAAGCAAATTATGGCAAGAAGCTTTCAGATCATACCAAATGACATGATTAAGAAGAAGGAATAAATTTTGAATAGAAGTAATGAATAGACTCTTAGATATTTCATTAATCTAATTAAGAAAAAAAAGGGAATAATGTGAACACATTGAGAAAAGGCTTACATTTCTTGCTGATTTGACATGAAATTCTCGTGTCAACACAGATGACAGTTAACTTTTAATATTCCACTGCAAAGGGGTTATCAGTGACAAATTACTTAATGCATGTCATTAATTCTGCCAACACTAAAGATTCATCACTGCACAAAAAACTCTGAAATGCCCTGAAATCTTACAACTCGTATTTGGAAGAAGCTTAATAGAGCCCAAATTTGTCAACAGTCTTAAATAACTATACAGCATATAAATAATGAGTTGTGAAGCTGAAACTTTTCTTTAAAAAATCAGTCATGTCAAAAAATCATATTTTGATTACCATGTAAAAAAAAAGATTGAATTATCTACCTATATCCCACCTTCCATAGAAAATGTTATAAATCATTGTCATACGAAAACATAATCAAAAAGTATGCAGTTTAAAAAGGACAAAAAAAGGTATCCTAGTGGTGTGGCAGGTAGGTAAATAATAAAATTAAAATATTATTTGTCTTAATTTGGAGATACTTGTGATATTTGTCAGAATTTTTAATTGTTAATTGTTGTGTTTTCTTTTCTCATTCTTAATTAAATACTTTTGTTCCTGATTTTTGAACTGATAATTTTGTGTTATTTTTCTTAAAGAAAGTCCCCCAAATTGTATAAATACTGAAATATGCCACTGTGTTTGGATATTATTCTAAGACATTGTCTTCCTCTTCTCCCTAGTCTATTCATCTTTTGATGCTTAGCCCTCTACACCATAGTTCCTTATGGTGATGTGTGTTTTCACAAAGGAAAGTAGGAACTAAAATGTTTTAAACAACTACTCTTTGCTGGACAGCATGTTAGGAGCTCTATGACATTATCTTATTTAATTATATGTATTTCTTACTGTCAGGGCAATTGTTTTCCATGATATTTCCCATAAATCAAAAATAAATGCTGGTTGTAATAATTCTTGCTCTCTGTGAATGCTATGGCACTAATTATATATCAGGTCCTTCTTAAATGTGTTAAAGATAGTATTTAGCCCTCAGGTGACCCATTTCAAACTTGGCCATACTTCCCCAAAATGCGGTTTCAGGTTTAAAATGCAGCTTCATAGGTTCTTTGTCCATAAACACAGTCCTTCCAAATGTTACAACTGCATGAGCAAATTGTTCACTTACACTCGAGATAACCACATGCCTGTAATTGCATTTAAACTCTTGCGACTTTGGTGCCCTTGGTTTTCTGTACCTCACTCTGCCTGAATATATTCCCTTGCAGCTCATCATAGTCAGTTCTTAACATCCCCACTGAGAATGACACTCTAATCCTCAGGGATTATGAAAACACTGCCCCTGGTCTTCAGCATTACATCGTTAATCCATCAGGATTTACAAAAGTACAATTTGAAAAATGAGGAAATAATTCTATTGCCCATAATTTAAGATGGTAAAATCAGATTAATTAAGGCTGCCAACATAAGATATAATTAACACAGCCATTGTGTGGAGGGTATTGCAGCACATATGGTATGATATGTAAAACCAAACAATGTTTTTTACAATGTGTGAATGTAGATATTATAAAGTTAAAGATCAAGTGGAAACCTCATCCTTGGTGTCTCCTTAAGCTGCATTTTTAGCATGACCCTGACTGTATCAAGTGTCAGTTTTATAGATGATGAAGAAATTGTCTATTGAAAGAGAAAGTTATAACCAGTGTTTTTTACTTTATATGTCAGGTTCTTAATAGTTTCCTAAATAACAAGGAACACTCTTAGTCAGTTGGCATTTTCCAGTGTTTTAATTGCCTGCTGTGATATAATTATTGTGACATTTTGGGATGTTTTTAACATCCTGAATTAAATATTCTGACATCCCACAGAGCACTTTATGAAAACAGTCAAACTCTATTCCAGTCATTAGCAGTCTACAGCTGTCCTTTAATATTAAAATTATTTTCCAACACAAAACACAGATGAAAATTAAAAGTATTTAACAACTTTGAGCTTGGGTTAGATTTGAGTTCTATGTTACCATAATTTGTCAGGTAAGAGCGATCAGGGTGACTCTGAGATTCTTGATTAAACATTTTCTGAAGCACCAACTGAATTAGGGTCACCTCGTGATAAAAGATAATGAACGAAATGTACTTATTTCAAAAGTACAATTTGCTCCAGATTACACAGCCACAAATTCTACACCAGAACACCACAGCTCCTTCTTGATTGTCCTGGAAAGCTGACTTGCTCTGTTTCATTCACTTATGTATTTATGTATCTGATTGTTTATGTGTTTCACATGATATACTCAAAATCTGATAGAATTTAGATAATTGATGTATTTTAAATAATAAACCCTGTAATGTGACTTCTTGCGGCAAGTTCCAAATGAATTCACCAAGGAAAGACCTGGCTGGATAGACCAGTGATTAGTATATGGATAACTCACCATCTTCATCTGGAGGTCTTATAAGCATCTCAAATTTAGCAAGTCTGAAACTAAACCTCCTTGATTCCCTTACCGTCTGCTCCCAAAGTCTCCTCCGTCTCAGGAAACAGCAACTCCATGCCTCTAGTTGCTCAAGCTCACCAACCTGGTATTATCACTGATTCCTTTCTTGTTCTCCCACATACAAATCTAAACCATCAGAAAATCCCATTGGCTCAACCTTCAAAATATATCCAAAATTCAACACTTCCCACCACCTCCTCTTTTTCTTAGTTCAAGCCACTGCTATATTTTTTACCAATGAATTAACCATTAGTTGTGGCAAAATATATATAAATTTTACCATCGTAACCATTCTTAAGTGTATAATTAAGTACATTCACAGAGTGCTACAACCATCACCACTATCACCTTCCAGAACTTTTTCATCATCTGATACGGTTTGGCTGTGTCCCCACCCAAATCTCATCGTGAACTGTAGTTCCCAAAATCCCCCTACGTCATTTAAGGGACCTAGTGGGAGGTAATTGAATCATGGGGGCAGTAACCCCCATGCTGCTGTTCTCATGACAGTGAGTGAGTTCTCATGAGATCTGACCGTTTTATAAGGGGCTTTCCCCCTCCTTTTGTTTGGCACTTCTCCTTGCTGGCACCATGTAAAGAAGAACGTGTTTGCTTCCCCTTCTGCCATGATTGTAAGTTTCCTGAGGCCTCCCCAGTTATGCTGAACTGTGAGTCAATTAAACCTCTTTCTTTTATAAATTACCCAGTCTTGGGTACGTCTTTATCAGCAGCATGAGAATGGACTAATACATCATCCTAAACAAAAACTCTGTACCTATTTAAAGTAACTCCCCTCCCTGACCCCTTCCCACATCCCAACCCTCCAACTTCTGATAACCTCTATTCTACTTTCTCTTTATGAATCTGACTATTCTAGGTGTCTCATATCAGTTGAATCATACAATATTTTGTCTCTGTGACCAACTTATTTCACTCAGAATATGTTTTAAAGGTCCGTCCACATTGTAGCATGTGCCAGAATTTCCTTCCATTTTAAGGCTCAATAATATTCTACTATATGCCTATACCACATTTTGTTTATCCAGTCATCTGTTGGTGGACACCTTTTGGCTATTGTGAATAATGCTGCTATGACCATTGTTGTACAAGTATAAAGGAACTAAGTCCCTACTTTCAATTATTTGGGGTATATAATATCTAGAAGTAGAAATGATGGATCCTGTGATTATTCACTGTCATGTTTTGATTGAACAATGACACTATTACTCTAACTGGGCTTCTTGTTAAACCCTTGCAACTCCACAGTCCATTATTCTCATAGCAGTCAGGGTGATTCTTTTAGAACTTAAATCATGTCATGTTCCTGCTCTAAGCCCTCCAGGAGTGTCTCATGACAGAATAAAATCCAAAGCCCTTCCCTGACCCCCAAGACTCTTCGTTATCTAACCCCTGAATGCCTGTCTGATGGAGCCTTCTGACACTCTCAATGCTTGCTCACTCTCCAGTACTGTAGACCTCCCTCCTCTTCCTCAAACCTCACATGCTCTCTTCTGCCTCAAGACTGACCATTTCTTCAACCTGGATGGCCAGAAAACTGCATAGGTCCATCCCTCATTTCTTACAGGTGTCTGCTCAAATGCAACCTTACCAGAGTTCCCTTCTTTGTCGTCTCCCTGTCTAATGTGGCCCACAAATGCATGCACCCCACACCACCAATTATTCTATCTTCTTAACCTGCTATGTTTTTTTTTCCATCAATGTTACTACATCTTACACATTATACATTTATTTGTTTATTTATAACTCTCTTTGCCCACTAGAATGTAAAAATTCCTGAGGCCAGAAACATCAAATTGGTCACTGCTGTGTTCCAAGATCTTGGATGGATGCTTGGCCCTGATCTGTGCTCAGTAACTATTGCTGGGGGTCTGTGCTCACTGCCCTTCCCTCTGCTGTGATAAAAGGTTCTGGGTTACATGTGAAGGGGCCTGAATACCAGAGATCCTGACCATTTGCAATCAATAGTGACCTCACTGGAAGCTCTGATTTTCCTAATCAGCTCAACTTCTCTTTTTTAAAGGAGGAGGGAGAACAGGGAATAAGGCCATTTTTTTCAATAACTTATTTTTCCTAATTACAAAAGTAACATGTTACATTTCTTCTAGAAAATGTAAGGAATCGAGATAAGCACAAAGATGAAATTAAAAATCGTCCATTATACTCTATGCAAAGGGTCATGATCCTTAGTGTTCTCATGCATACCTTTCCAGCCATTATTCCATTCATATTCATTCTAATAATTGAATAAGGTAATATTTTTATATCTTGCTTTCTACACTAAATGCTGTATATCACAAACAGCTTCACCACTAAATGTTCTTCTACAGCATGATTCTCCATGGCTGGGTAATACCCATCAGATAGAAGTACCATAATTTAAGCCTGTATATTATTATATACATACATATTTAAATAGTTTCTAATTGTTCTATATTAGGTAATACCCATAAAGCTAAAACTTCTAGCCCATTATAGGAATTTTCTTATGATCAATTCTTAAACATGGAATTCGGAGTCAGTGGCTATGCAGAGTTTTAAAGATTTCCCTAGGTACTGTCAATTTCCCCTTTCCTGGGCATAACAGGAAAGGACATATTTTAGAGGTGACTGAGAATTGCTGTTGTCATCCACAGCCGCTCAATGGGATAAGAAGGACTGCCATCAGGAGGGAGCGTATGTGGGGTGTGGATGGGGAGGAGCATGGGTAAAGGAGTTTAGGCCAGAGGGAAAGGGCACGCGTCAAACCTGGGTGCCAGTGCGGAGGGGAATACTAAAATCAAAACTTACCTTCACAGTTTTTGCCCTGAACTGACCAGACAAGTAAACGGTAGTATTGTAGGGGTAGCATACACTTATTTTAAGACTTTTACTACATGAGTTTGCTCTTTTAACATAATTAATATTGATTTTGATATGAGCAATATATTGATTACAACTAGGTTTTTCAAAACTCCTTGGTTTATCACTTTATAGCATAGCAGTTCAAAGGTTTGCTACTGAGTTCAGTTTATTTCAATAGGTGGTTTTAATGGGTTTATAGCTGTTTGTTTACAGCTAGAAAATATAGCTCACAAAAGCACAATAAACCCATTAGAAAACAAATGGGACAAAGTGTGGTAGCTCTACTAATAACAATACTAATAACAATAGATCAATATTTCAGATTGCTGTAACTGTTTCCAGTGTTTTGACCCCTTCTGGTCAGATCAAACCACTATTCTGACTGACAGAGAACCTGTACTAGAAGGAGAAGAGGTGTTTTCTTGTTCTTTGTAGTAAAATTACTAAAATTCTCTTTAATATGAAGTTTATTTATGGGAATATTTTTAAGAAACTTGTCCATTTTTTAAAGGTTTGTTTAATTAAAGCCTGGAAACATAACCTGTGAAATTTCTTGCCCAGGCGTAAACTGGAACATCCTGTATTTCACTGGAGATGAATGAGCTCTCGAGGTCAGGATCACTATCCACCTTCTACTTGGCAAAACCCTTACATTTTCCCAACACCATACACATTGTTCACAAAAAAGCTTCATGGACCAAAGGAGAGCACCACTCTCAATCCATATATCAAAAGTTGGCAAAGCCAACTGTCTTCTTACTATTAGATTAAATCAATATCTACAAGTTCTAATGTTTCCTTGTGCACTCCACTTTGAAAATCACTCTTCTAGGCAGAAAACTTGTTATGCCTTCAAAAAATAAAATTTCCGATAACCCAGAAACAGAAACTCAAACACCATATGTTCTCACTCATAAGTGGGAGCTAAATAATTTGTACACATGAGGCCAGGCACGGTAGTTCACTCCTGTAATCCCAGCACTTTGGGAGGCCAAGGTGGGCAGATCACGAGGTAAGGAGATCGAGACCATCCCGGCTAACACGGTGAAACCCCGTCTCTACTAAAACTAAAAAAAAAAAAAAAATTAGACAATGGTGGCATGCGCCTGTAATCCCAGTTATTTGGGAGGCTGAGGCAGGAGAATCGCTTGAATCTGGGAGGCAGAGGTTGCAGTGAGCCAAGATTGCACCACTGCACTCCAGCCTGGGTGACAGAGTGAGACTCTATCTCAAAATAATAATAATAATAATAAAATAATTTGTACACATGAACCTAGAGAGTGGAATAATAGACAATGGAGATTCAGAAGGGTGAGAGGATCAGAGGTGGGTGAGGGATATGAAATTACTGATGGGTACAACGTACACTATTCAAGTGATGGCTACCCTAAAAGCCCAGACTTGACTACTATGTGATATACCCACCACGTAAAAAAACTTCCCTTGGACCCCCTAAATCTATTTTTTAAATTTAAAAATAAAATCCAATCCCAATACAATACAATGTGATTTATAGTTTGCAAAGCACTTTCATATCTAAGAAGAGTTGTCCACACTCACTACCTTCACTCCTCACCATTCATTCAGTTCTCAGTTTCTCCCAAACACTCTTTTACCTTTCTAATGAAACCCTTCTTTTTTTAATTTCAGGAGGATTTTTTTTAAGTTCTGGGGTAGATGTGCAAGATGTGCAGGTTTGTTACATAGGTAAACGTGTGCCATCAAGTTTTGCTGCACCTATCAAACCCTTACCTAGGTATTAAGCCCAGCATGTATTAGCTATTTTTCCTGATGTTCTCCCTTCCTTCACTTCCGCCCCCACCAGGCCCCAGTGTGTGTTGTTTCCCTCCCTGTGTCCATGTGTTCTCATTGTTCAGCTCTCACTTATAAGTGAAAACATGTGCTGTTTGGTTTTCTGTTCCTGCATTAGTTTGCTGAAGATAATGGCTTCCAGCTCCATCCATGTCCCTGCAAAGAACATGATCTCATTCCTTTTTGCAGCTGCATAGTATTCCATGGTGTACATGTACCACATTTTCTTTATCCAGTCCATCATGAATGGGCATCTGGGTTGATTCCATGTCTTTGCTATTGTAAATAGTGCTGCAACGAACATACATGTGCATGTATCTTTTTAATAGAATGATTTATAATCCTTTGGGTATATACCCAGTAATGGGATTGCTGGGTCAAATGGTATTTCTGGTTCTAAGTCTTCGAGGAATCACCACACTGTCTTCCACAATGGTTGAACTAATTTACATTCCCACCAACAGCGTAAAAGCATTCCTTTTTCTCCACAGCCCCACCAGCATCAGTTGTTTCTCCATCTTTTAATAACCGCCATTCTGATAGGCATGAGATGGTATCTCATTGTGGTTCTAATTTGCATTTCTGTAATGATCAGTGATGTTGAGCTTTTTCTCATGTTTCTCGGTCTCACGTATGTCTTCTTTTAAGAAGTGTCTGTTCATGTCCTTTGCCTACTTTTCAATGGGGTTGTTTATTTTTTTCTTGTGAACTCATTTAAGTTCCTTGTAAACTCTAGATATTAGACCTTTGTCATATAGATAGATTGCAAAAATTTTCTCCCATCCTGTAGACTGTCTGTTCGCTCTGACTATAGTTTCTTTTCCTGTGCAGAAGCTCTTTAGCTTAATTAGATCCCATTTGTCATTTTTGCTTTTATTGCTATTGCTTTTGACATTTTTGTCATGAAATCTTTGTTTGTGCCTACGTCCTGAATGGTATTGCCTAGATTTTCTTCTAGGGTTTTTATAGTTTTGGGGTTTTACATTTAAGTCTTTAATCCATTCTGAGTTAATTTTTGTAGGTAAGGAAGGGGTCCAGTTTCAGTTTTCTACATATGGCTAGCCAGTTCTCCCAGCACCATTTATTAAATAGGGAATTGCTTGTTTTTCTCAGGTTTGCCAAAGATCAGATGGTTCTGGTTACTGTAGCTGTGTAGTACACTTTGAAGTTAGGTAGTGTGATGCCTCCAGCTTTTTGCTTTTTGCTTAGCATTGTCTTGACTATTCAGGCTCCTTTTTGGTTCCATATGAATTTTAAAATAGTTTTGTTTTCTAATTCTGTGAAGAATCAATGGTAATTTAATGGGAAATAGCATTTAATCTGTAAATTACTTCTGGCAGTGTAGTCATTTTCATGATGATTCTTCCTATCCATGGGCATGGAATGTTTTTCCATTTGTTTGTGTCCTCTCTGATTTCCTTAAGCAGTGGTCTGTAGTTATTCTTGAAGAGGTCCTTCACTTCCCTTCTTAGCTACATTCCTAGTTATCTTATTCACTTTGTAGCAAGTGGGAATGGGAGTTCATTCATGGTTTGGCTCTCTGCTTGCCTGTTGTTGGTGTATAGGAAGGCTTGTGATTTTTGCACATTGATTTTGTATCCTGAGATTTTGCTGAAGTTGTTTGTCAGCTTAAGAAGCTTTTGGGCTGAGACGATGGGGTTTTCTAGATACAGGATTATGTCATCCGCAAACAATGACAATTTAACGTCTTCTCTTCCTATTTGAATACCGTTTGCTTCTTTCTCTTGCCTAATTGCCCTGGCCAGAACTTCCAATACTATGTTGAATAGGTGTGGTGAGAGAGAGTATCCTTGTCTTGTGCCAGTTTTCAAGGGGGATGCTTCCAGCTTTTGTCCATTCAGTGCGATATTGGCTATGGATCTGTCATAAATGGTTCTTATTATTTTATTATTTTGAGCTATGCTCCTTCAATATCTAGTTTATTGAAAGTGCTTAACATGAAGGAATGTTGAATTTTATCGAAGGTCTTTTCTGTATCTATTGAGATAATCATGTGGTTTTTGTCTTTAGTTTCTGTTTATGTGATAAATTTCATTTATTGATTTGTATATGTTGAACCAGCCTTGCATCCTTAAGATGAAGCCGACTTGATTGTGGTGGATAAGTGAAAGCCTTCTTTTGACGGAAAAAGAAAATATTCCTCTTAGTCTTTGTCTCAATCCTTCTTCAACTGTCAGCATGATTACCATGCCTTTTTTCTTTTTTTTCCTTTACGGTGTATTGAGGTATAACTTATTTGCCATAAAATTCATCCTTTTTAAGTGTAAAATTCAATTCTTTTTAGTAAATTTACAGAGCCATTTAATCATCAACACAGTCAATAATAAAACATTTCCATCTTTTCAAAAATATCCCTTGGGCCCATCCTTGTCTATTTTCTTCAGAACTCCCTTTTTTTGGTCCTGTGACTACACACTCTTAATTTCTGTCTTACCTTTTTTACTATTCTTTCCTAGCCTTTTTTACTATTCTTTCCTTCCCCACTTCCACATTCTTGTTCAGTTTCTCTGTAAGACTCCCTCACAGTGAAAAAGAAAACAGAACCAGGCCACAGTTAAGGTGGTAAAAACTGGACTATTGCAATACGAGAAAAGAGTCCTTTGTATAGGACTGGACTCAATTCCAAATACGGCAAGTGGGAATTTATAGCCAAGGGTAGGGGTCAGTGGTTAGGCAATTGCTGACAGACAACATCAGTTGTAAGGGGGATTCTGGCTAAACAGACTTAATGGGATTCTTGCTGAAGACAGGTCAGGGTGGTCAGACAACACATGAGGAATGGTAGAGGATGACGAATGCAATTAGTTATCAAGGGTAATCAGACATGGAGGATGGGGATAACTGATTTCGCAGAGTTCTTGCTAAAACTGGATTTTACAAAGAAGTACTTGGATGTCCCTAGGAGAAGCTGAGGAGAAAGCTTAGTTTGGTCAAGCAAAGAATCTTTGTCAATATTACTGTTTTTCACCTTGTAGCACTGATCACAACCTTAATTATGGTCAGTATTATTTAATGTCTACTTCCCTCCCTAGACTTTAATCCCCATGACAATGGGGACAATGCCAGATTTGTTTCATGACCATACCCTTAGGAGCTGGCTCAGCGCCTGACACATAGGAAGCACTCAATAAATATTCGTCCGAAGACTGCATTGTTTCATTTAGTACTTGTAGCAATCCTGGAAAGTAACCAAGATCATTTGCACTGCATAGGTAAAGAAACTAGGATTTAGAGAGGGTAGATAACTCACTCATGGTGAGTCACAGAGGATTTTGGAAGCATCAATAGACCAATACATCGAGCAATTTAGAATGCCTGTTTAATCAGAGCCAAGTGATGATTAATATTGTTCATTGTCATTAATATTCTTTAGCTTTTAAACAGCCAAGGAACGTAAGAAGTCTGCCTAAGAAAACAGTTACAACTGTGCATCTAAATTCTAACTCTCAAAAACTGCTTAGGAGGTAGAAATTAACACACATTAAATCACTCCATCCCAGAAAAGCCTAACCCATGACCAGTCTATTTATTATTTATACACAGCATAGAAAGATGACTGATAAAAAGAAACCATAGCTTCTCCTACACCTGCACTCAATCACTACATACTGAATAAACTTCTGTGAATCAAGAACTCACTGGAGGCTAGATAGATAGTACTGGGTGGTGTGATAGATAGTACCATATCTAACAAATACATTAGAGACGTTTATTGATTGAATAAAGAAATGAGCCAAAACTCGAATCCTCAACTTCCTTATTCAAATTTTGTATGTAACTTCTTGAGCTTCATTGTAGATAGGGATTTACCAACTTGCCTCCATTAGAGCTAAAAGAAAGCCAAATTCAGCTTTGCAGAAGCAAGATTTAAAGGAGAAAGGTGAACCTGCAGTGGTAATGAGTGTAGATAGGAACATGGAATCTATCTATTTGGATGTTCTTAAAAGAAACCAAATTTGCCTGGCTGGAAAAGTATTGCAGCTTATTTTTGTACCCCAAAGGCAAAATCACAATGGATACAATAATCCTAACTTAAATGACATCCCTGAAATGACTTCTAGATAGAATATTCCTCTCCTATCTCTCCTTTCTCTATATGCTATCTGGTCAAAGCCAGGGATGGAAAGTGCCTATATGTTAATGCACTGAATATATTAATAATAAACATTTGTTTTGAACCCTATTTTAAATTAGTAATGAGATGTTTAGATTGAGAGCTCACTGGAAGCCTGTGTTTGTGAATAATATTAGTTAATCATTGAACCACCCTATGAACTTACCAGGTACTATATAGAATAAAACATGTGACTATAGTTTGCCCTTTATGTCTCCATGTTAGTTAGCTAATAGCATAGATTCGAGAGCATGTTCTTATAAACGGTAGAATAAAATATACAAAATAACAATAAGACAAGCCAAAAATCTCAACAGATGGAGACAGGAAAGGTTAAGGTTGACATTCCTTCTTTAAAGTCACTGTGATGGGGTGAGGGTAGAGAAATGTCAAACAGAAAGGCAGTAAAACAAATAATTCACCACTGTAGCCTGCTTATGTCAAAATCTCAAAGGTGACCAGAAAGGCCTTTCAAGTCTAAAAAAAGATGGGAAAATACCAATAATTATGCCTTCTACTTATCACCTTTCAGGCGCTGAAGACATTTTGCAAACTTTAACTCATTAATCCTCACAACATGACTGTGAGTCAAGTGGATGACAACTGGTCTACCCTGTTTTGCAGAAAAATGATGAGACCCAGGGAGTGGGACGAGCAGCAGAGTTGCTGCACCAAGACTGTGGGGCAGCCAGGGAAGAAATCCAAGCATTTGCTAGCAAAAACCTAGACATGAAATCCACAGAAACTCAGGCCCTCAAAAGAAATTTACTATTATAACACATTCTAAAATTCTAAGATAAGAAAGCCAGCCATTCTCTTCTAATGACCTGCCACGAGTATAAGTCTCTGGTCTGTTCCTTCTAGGTGTTAATGAGAATTTCTTACTTTTTTAGAGAATCTTGATGCTGTCAGTAATAAACATGGAGCCAAAGCTTTAAGATCATATGTCATTAAATACTAACAATGAGGTCCACATATATATGTAAATATAGGTAGCCTGTGCTATTGTTCAAAATACTGGTTGTCACTCTCTGAAGGAGATCAAAATCAGGTGTGGTGTTGTGACTTGTGCTGCCTCTCTGCAAGGTGATCAAATATCCCTACGCTGTTGACATCAGGTTTGACCATGTAACTGCCTTTGGCCAATGAAATATGAGCAAAAGTCATATTTGTCACTTTTGAGAAGAAACTGTAAGCATTAACACAATATTAGCCAACTGTATTTTCCCTCTGCCATAAGACCTGCAAGTTTCAGAAAAGAAACTGCTCCATCAATTCTCTGAAGGTCACACAGCTAGAAATGGACAGAGCTGGGATTTGAACCCAGGCATTTGGGCTCCAGCACCTGTGCTCTTAGCCATTATTCTATACTTTCACCGCTGTAATAGCGTGGCCTGAAAAGTCATCGTGAATTGTTAAACAGAAACCTTATAATCAGCAATTTCTTTAGGCATTGGAGACAATCTAGTGTAAGTTTAGAAAAGCAATAATTAATTAAATGTTTTTATTTTCTGTACATATGTCTGTTCAAGCTCTCTATGCAATAGGTACTTTTTTGGGGGGTGGGGGAGCAGAGTCTCGCTCTGTCGCCCAGGCTGGAGTGCAGTGGCGGCAATCTCCGCTCACTGCAAGCTCTGACTCCCAGGTTCACGCCATTCTCTTGCCTCACCATCCTGAGTAGCTGGGACTGCAGGCACCCTCCACCACGCCCAGCTAATGTTTTCGTATTTTTTTTAGTAGAGATGGGGTTTCCCCGTGTTAGCCAGGATGGTCTCGATCTCCTGACCTTGTGATCCACCCGCCTCGGCCTCCCAAAGTGCTGGATTACAGGCGTGAGCCACCGAGCCAAGCCTGCAATAGGTACATTTTTAATGTTAGGTGGAAACCTATTTAGACTTTAAGAAAGAAGTGGCCACCTCTCTGTCTAATAGGCTGATACTTGACCTCAAGGGTTTTAATTCCTAGTCTTCACTCTCAACTATAATCTGGCTTCTCACCAGTGCTTTGCTTCTACCAACTGACGAATCCCTAGTTCCCTCCTCCTCTTTGTATGGCTTTTTAACAACAGCCACTTGTTACTATGAACTGAATGTTTGTATCTCCCCAAAATTCAAACGTTAAAGTTCTCACACCCAATGTGATGGTATTTGGAGGTGGAGGTCTTTGGTGGGTAATTAGGTTTAGACAAGGTCATGAGGATGTGTGCCGATGATGGAATTAATGTCCTTATAAGAAAAGGAAGAGATTCGAGCTGGAACTCTCTCTCCGTCAAGTAAGGACACAAGGAAAAGGCAGCTGTCTGCAAGCCAGGAAGTGGGCGACCTCACCAGACACTGCATCTGCTGGCACTTTGATCTTGGACTTCCCAGCCTCCAGGACTGTTAGAAATAAATACCTATTGTTTAAGCCAGATAGTATACGGCATTTTGTTAGAGCAGCCCAAGCCGACTACGACATGCTTTCCAATGATCATTGTTTTTTGTTCCTTAGTTTTTCTACACTGGAAACAGAGATCCAAATTACAACTTTTGAATACAAGTTTCAACCCCAATATGCTACTTCCCTGTCTTCTCCATCTCAATAATCAGCATCTCCATTAAGCCAGTTGCTCAGTACCCAAATATAAAGTCATTCTTGATTCCTTTCTTTCATGCACACCCTTCATTTAATTCATCAGCATATACTGTCACTCTGACTCTAAAACATGTCCTACATTTCACTATTGTTAATACTCTACCACCACTCTCAACCCCTGAGCCAGCATCAACACTCCCAGGACTATACCAGTAGATTCCTAGCTGGTCTCCCTGCTTCCACTCTTGACCTTCTGCAAACTGTTCTCCTCAGAGCAGCCAGGGCGATCCTCCTAAAAGGTAAATGAGATTGTGCCACTCTTCTTCCCTTATCCAAGAGCTTCCTATCCACTGGTATGCTGGTCAGTATTTAACAACCAGTTTGAAATCACTGAACACAAACTTGGGAAGAGGAGCTAACAATCAAGTCTCATTAATGGTGTAAACCAGTTCCAGGACATCACTGTTTTCATTACACGTAGAAAAAATCCAACGTCCTTACTATTAATTCATACCCTGCATGGTTTCCACTTATGGCCCCTCAGACATCACTACTCTTCTTGTTCATTGCCTTCAAGCAGTGAATTAAAGGGAAAGATAGAGAACCAAGATTAGGGAAGAAAAGGATTAAGAGTAGGTCTGGGCATCTTGAGGCAAGAACAGAGTAGTAATACTACTACCAGTATATGCAGTTGCAGTTATAATGCATACTCTACTTTAATGTACACCAGGTACATTCTAAGTCCTTTAGATATTCACTAAATATCTATTAAATAGTATTAACTTAGTTAATACTCACAACTGCCCTGCGAATTCAGTACTATTAATGATTTCACTTTACAGATAAAAAAAAAAAAAACTGAGGCAAAAAGAAGGTAAGTAATTTGCCCTAGCTATGGTCACTTAAACCATAAGTAACTTGCTTCAGCTGTGATATAACCAGGAGTTAAACCCAGTCTATCTGGCTCTAAGTCACTGCTCTTAGACACTCAGTGTACTACATAGCTCTTCTGATGGATAATCAATTCAGGGCCCCAGTGGCTTCAATCATTTTCCTTTTTTGTGTGTTATTTCACCAGGATTCAAATTTCCAGGAGAGGCACCACAATTGGAATGGCTTGGGTCCCATGCCAATCCCTTGGCCAAGGGAGACCATGTCACTTTCTGACAGTGGTCCCAATACTGACAGAAAAGAGAAAAAAGGAACGACCTTAAAGTAAATCATGGTGGCATCACCCAAAGCAAAGGGAATGGATCTTGCCCAACTAAACACCACATCTCTACCATACCATTTAACTTTCTAATTAAGCTTTCTAAGGTTTTCAAGAGCCCTCTCATTCCACGATGTGTTTGTGATTTACATAAACTCTCTAAGGGTCAGGCAAGGACCAGCACAGGACAGTAATATACTTTACAGGGGGAAAAAAAAAAAGAACAGGAAAAACAATTAAGAACTATTTCCCGATCTTTTAACGGGTATCAGAACAGTGTGCTAACAGCTTTACATATAATTTCATTTCATTCTCTCAATGCTATGAAATATTTCACACAAGAGGACTTCGAAGGTTACAAAGATCCAATAATTTGCCCAAGGTCACACAGCCAGTAGAGCTGAGACTTAAACTCCAATTTTTCAGATTAGAATTTTAATTTTCATTATTTGTAAGATATTAAGATATGCTTGACTGTATAAAATTTGGAACAGTTATTTTGGTAATGAGAAAACAATTCCAAGTGTATATAATATGCATAATATGCAAATTATTTTTTAATAAAAACCTGAGAAGATTAAATTAAATCATAGATGTGAAATTGCTAAAGTTAAAATTACTAATCAGATGGAGTATATTATCCTATAATTGGCGTAAGGTTATTAAAATTACACATTGATTATGAAAGTATTGACCCAGTAAAGCAACAAAAAAGAATTGCTTTTTATAATAAAAGCATCATAACCTCGAACTTTCTTCATAATCCTGTATTTTAGGTGTTGACATCTCTGATCTCCAGCCCAGGGAAGGAGAATGGGGTAAACAATTAAGAAGGAAAAAAGGTTGAATGTTGATGATGCCTTCCAGTCTCCCGCAAATCAAGTGGGTTGTTAGTTCAATTTAACCCTCCATTTTTCTTGCAAGGAAAAAGATCGGTTCACTTACAGAGAAGTTGTGCAGGCAACAATGATTTCCTGTTAATTCAAACCGTTTTTTAATGAAGGGAAGGTTAATACAAGGAAATTCATTTCCTTCCCAAAATACAGGGAGGGAACGCCATAGAGAAAGACGCAAATAAATAAATCTATAATTAGTCTTACAGATCAATAGTATTTGTTTATCTGTTTGTGAATATTTGGGGAAAACAGGGTGCTATGCCTGCATATACATTATCTATACAACATACAGAATAGAAATACACAGGCTAGGACTTTTAGCCACAGATAGAAACCACAGATATGCCAGGTTAAGTCATTAACTAATTACACGACTCTGGGCAAGTCGCTTGACTTCCCTTTGCCCTTTGGCCCACCCACTAGTTGGGCACTACGCAGAAACTCCCTGAATACCAGATGTTACATCAAAGTCACTATTTCCTGGAGGCCAGCCTTGCTGACTTCTTTGAAAAGCACTAAATTTAGAAGTAGCGCGCAAATAACATTGTTCAAATTAAACTCGCTTATTAGTGGTCCAGATGATAATCAAAGGCAAACAGATGGTCCCTTAATGAATGTTATTGGAAGGAAGGCATCTTTAAATGTAGGATTTGTATGAAAAGTTTGCTTTTTCTTACAAGTCATTTTGACGATTATATTAGAATGTTGGCATCTCTTTTCAGAATATAACCTTGTGGAGCCTCACATAGGCATAGTGAGAAAGATCAAAGCTTTGGAGAGCCAGCGAGAGGTTTCTCCAAGTCTAATAAGCAAAATTATGCAGTTAAAATGGAGATCAAAAACCTTAACTGAAAGCATACAGTTATCCAGAGGCCCAGACTGTATATCTTAAGGAATCAAGAGATACCATATATACCTTGCTTTTTAGAAACCTGATTTGTGAAACCAAAACTATACCAGTGCCAAAATAGGAAATGGTTGTTTGTTTCCTTTACAGTAGTTTTATAATAGGATACCTTATGACCCACAGTACCCTAACATATTTAAAACAATGTTTGATTTATTTTTTTTCAAGAAACACATGTCATCCTCTTTGCTCGGCAAAAATGTGATTAGTAGCTACATCTCATTCCCTTCTACACAGAGGACAGAATTATAAACTATATTCTAAAACATGCAAGATTGCTTTCTATATATCTCCTGGAGACCCAACCAGCATCAATTCATGTTACTGATGTTAATTAATGTTAGTAACACAATTAATCAAATATATCTAATATTCTAGGTGTCAGGCAATCTTTACAAAAGTTATTTGTCAGCCCAGCATGGTGGCTCATGCCTGTAATCCCAGCACTTTGAGAGCCCAAAGTGGGTGAATTGCTTGAGCTTAGGAGTTTGAGACCGGTCTGGGCAACATGGAGAAACCCCATCTCTACAAAAAATATGAAAAAATAAATTAGCTGGGCATGGTGATATGCACCCGTAGTTCCTACGACTTGGGAGGCTGAGGTGGGAAGATTACTTGAGCCTGGGAGATCAAGGCTACAGTGAGCTGTGTTCATGCCACTGCACTCCAGCCTGGATGACAAAGGGATATCCCATCTCAAAAAAAAAAAATGATTTGTCAAGAAAACTTGACAAATTACACACATATACCAGTTTTCCTGGAGTACAACCATGGTTGATGGTTAACAACTCTACAAGGTTCTTATATCATTCAAAGTCCATCCAGAACACACAACCACAATAGTTATGTGAAATGAATATAAACTTATTAACTGTGTTAACTGAGTAACTGATGGAATAAAAAGAAAACTCTAAAGTAGTGATGGGCTCCCAAGTGATTACAATGTGCCCTTTAGTTGGGGAAATCTTGTTTGCACCATTTGCTAATTTCTATGATGTAAATCCTTCCACCATGGTTGAGGAAAAAGACTCAGGACCCCAATATAACGTCGTGTCTGGGGACATCAGAACCAGCATACAATGCAGGCTTAGAACACCAGCCAGAGCTCCAAACAGGGATCTGCTGCCAGCGGTTTAACTACTTGCAAAATTCCTGAAAATTCTTCAGGCAACACCTAACACCCCTTGGGCTGACAGGAAGAGGCTGGAATTATGAAAACATAGAAGCTTGGAAGAGTGACCCTGTGCAGAAGTGAGAGTTCTCAGGAGGGGGTGGAGCTCAACTGGTACTGTTGGGAAGAGTTGAGAAAAGGCCCCATAGGCCTGAGACACAGACATCTGAAAAATGAGGCGTGGGCAGTGCCAGTGACTCTGAAGTGGAGCACGATATTTGAAAGTGTCAAAGAAACTGCAAACTGGATTCAATTCTTAAAAGTACTGCCAGTGCCAGGAGGGAAAAGCACTGCTAGAGTGCAGCTCACATGAACAGGAAGCTAATTAGAAGCCAACAAGAACCAGACAGGAAGGGGCGTGCACTCTCTTCCTCCTCCAAGGGCAGTCTCCCTCTAGTGCCCCCTAATGGAAGAGCAACAAGGAACAGCTGACAAAGTGGAAATACGTTTTGCAAGGTCTCAGCCCCAACACTGCAGAGCCAAATGTAGAAA
Organism: Chlorocebus sabaeus; assembly: GCF_047675955.1. Taxonomy (NCBI): domain Eukaryota; kingdom Metazoa; phylum Chordata; class Mammalia; order Primates; family Cercopithecidae; genus Chlorocebus; species Chlorocebus sabaeus. The sequence continues at coordinate 32,840,705 of NC_132930.1, forward strand.
AGAGGATTTGGAGCTGAAAGACAATATTTTAATAAGTGGCACAGTTATAATCAGAAGAATAATCCTTTATACTATATAAAACTTTGAATTTTAAAACTTCATTTGCAATAATAACCACCATTTACCACTATTTACAGTGTGCCAGGAACGATGCTGAAAGTTGAACATAACTGCGCTAAATGTTATACATAACCTGTCTCATGCAGTTCAACCCCATGACTACACAAGCTGAAAGGGAGCCTGGGAAATGTTTTGGGTTTTTTGTTTGCTTGTTTGTTTTTAAGTTGGTCCTATTGCCAATCAATAACAAAAGAGTTCAATTAAAAACAAAAAGAAGAAGAAGAAGAGAGTATGGATATTGGTTTGACAATTACACATGTCAATCACAAGAGACAGGACAGGTAGGATCAATAGCCTATTACCCCTTCACTTTCTGTTGACTCTGTGACCCAGATTTCCCAAGGCAGCCTCAGTTAAAAGTATTCTGCTTAATTGTTTTGTGGCGTATTCTTAAAAAACTCCAGTTCCTCTTAACTCTTGATTCAGGTACAACTGACTCTAAACCTAAGGCTCCAGGAGGACCCCTCGCAGTTTTTCTTTCCTTTTTGACCATTTTGCCAAACTTTTATCCTTTTCAGTAATTTGATTTAACATTTTGAGGGATTTGGAACCATTATTGGACCCTACTCAATAGGATATATCAAGAGGGCATACTAAACCTCATCTGTAATAATCTTCTCCTTCAATAGACTATCTACTCTCCTTTTCATCTAAAGCAATTGTGAATTTGAAAAGTGAGTACTAGGAGATCCTAAGAGTTTCGTCTGTGAGCTGTTTAACTCTTTCCCTCACCATTACTTTATATTATCTTAACCATAATAAATACAAGCTTAACCAGTGAGTCAATTTGAAGACGGGAAAGTGTTCCACATAAACATAGTACCCAGCATCTCCTCACCTCCTCTTCTCTCTCTTCCTGCCCTTTCCTTCCAAGAAATAATGGCCATGAGAGAAACAGTAATGAAGCTCCAGTGGACAAAGACTTACCAGAAAGATATCTGAGATAAGAAGCAGGTGACATCTCATAATTACCATGCAATATCTTACCCTACATTTTAGCAGATTGTCATAAGGTGTTGATTGTGTGTGTGTGTGTATGTGCACTTAATTCTATACACTTACACAATCATAGCAAGCTCTTATGCTTTTTTCTTTTTTTCTCAGTTTTAAAAATATGATTTTTTAATTTTGTAAATAAACATACCACATAATTTTATTCAACCTTAAAAAGAGAGAAAATTCTGATACCTGTCACAACATAGAAGAACTTTGCAAACATTATGCTAAGTAAAATATGCCAATCACAAAAAACGACAAATATTGTATGACTCCACTGATACAAGGTAACTGGAGTAATCCAATTCATAGAAACATAAAGAAGAATGATAGTGACTAGGAATTGAAAGAAGGGAAGTTTGGGGGGTTATTATTCGTATTTAATGGGTATAGAGTTTCACCTTTTCTTATCTAATACACTATCTTACCCTAATACACTGTTGGTAGGAATGTAATTTAGTACAACCACCAGGGGGAACAGTTTGGAGATTCCTCAAAAACCTAAAAATAGAGCTACCGTATGATCTAGCAATCCCACTGCTAAGAAATTAGCTCCCATTTATAAGTGAGAGCATATGGTATTTTGTTTCTATTCCTGTGTTAATTCACTTAGGATAATGGCCTCCAGCTGCAACCATGTTGCTGCAAAGGACATGATTTCATTCTCTTTATGGTTGTGTAGTATTCCGTGGTGTATATGTACCATATTTTATCTATATCATCCACCATCAATAGGCATTTAAGTTGATTCCATGTCTTTGCTATTCTGAATACTGCTGCAATGAACATACAAGTACATGTATCTTTTTGGTAGAACAATTTATTTTCTTGTGGATATACACCCAGTAATGGGATTGCTTCATCAAGTGGTAGTTCTGTTTTCACTGCATTGAGAAATCTCCCAACTGCTTTCCACAGTGGCCATACTGATTTACATTCCCACCAAGAGTGTATAAGTGTTGCATTTTCTCTGCAGCCTTGCTAGCATCTGTTGTGTTTTGACTTTTTAATAACAGGTACGCTGATAGGTATGAGATGGTATCTCCTTGTGGTTTTGGTTTACATTTCTCTGGTGATTAGTGATGTTGAGCATTTTTTCCTATGTTTGTTGGCCACTTATATGTCTTCTTCTGAGAAGTGTCTGTTCATGTCTTTTGCCCATCTTATAATGGGATTATTTGTGTTTTGCTTGTTAAATGGTTTAAGTTCCTTGTAATTCCAGATATTAGACCTTTGTCAGATGCAAAGTTTGCAAATGTTTTCTCCCATTCTATGGATTGTCTGTTTACTATGTTGATCATTTATTTTGCTGTGCAGAAGCTCTTTAGTTTAATTGGGTTTCTCTTGTCAATTAAAATAGATTTTTATAAATCTCACCATAGTTAAAATGGCCTTTATCCAAAAAAACAGGCAATAACAAATGCTAGTGAGAATGTGGAGAAAAGGAAACCCTAATACACTGTTGGTGGGAATGTAATTTAGTACAACCACCAGGCAGAACAGTTTGGAGATTCTTCAAAAACCTAAAAATAGAGCTACCGTATGATCTAGCAATCCCACTGCTAGGAAATTAGGATATCAAAGAGATATCTGCACTCCCATGTTTATTGTAGCACTATTCACAATAGCCAAAATGTGGAAACATCAACAAACGAACTTTTTTAATGTGGTACATATACGTAATGGAGTACTATTTGGCCATAAAAAACGAATGAGATCCTGTCATTTGCAACAACATGGATGGCACTGGAGGTTACAGGCACAGAACAAACAAACTTCACATGTTCTCATGTATTTGTGGGAGCTAAAAATTAAAACAATCGAACTCATGTAGATAGGGAGTAGAAGAAGGATAGTTGCCAGAGGCTGGGAAGGGTAGTGAGGGGCATAGGGAGAAAGTAGGGACAGTTGATGGGTAAAAAAAATAGTTTAAAAGAATTAATAAGATCTAGTATTTATAGTACAAATACTATAGTCAATAATAATTTAATTATATTTTTTGAAATACTAAAAGAATATCATTGGATTGTTTGCAACCCAAAGGATAAATGTTTGAGGTAATGAATACCTCATTTACCCCAATGTGATTATTACACATTATATGCCCTGTATCAAAATATCTTATGTAACCCATGAATACATACACTTACTACGTACCCATAAAAATTGAAAATAAAATTTAAAAATAAAATAGGATTTTTAGAACAGTTTTAGATTTATAGAGAAATTGAGCAAATAGTACAGTGTTCCCAAATAGCCTCCTGGACACACAGCTTTTCCTATTACTAACATCTTACTTTAGTGTGGCACAATTAACGAACCAATATCGACACCTCATTCACTCATGTCCATAGTTTATTTAGATTTCCTTAATTTTCACCCAATGCCTTTTTTTTTTTTTTTTTTTGTTCCAGGATACCACATCACATTTAGTCATGAAGTCTCTTTAGGCCCTTCTTGGTTGTGACAGTTTCTCAGACTTTCCTTATTTTTGATGACTTTAATAATTTTGAGGAGTACTGGTTAGGTATATTGTAGGATGATCCTGTATCAGAATTTGTCTGATGTTTTTCTTATGATTATGCTGGAGTTATGCATTTTTGGAGGAAGACGACAGAAGCAAAAGATCATTTTTTACTACATCCTAGCCAAGGCACATACTATCAACATGACTTATCACTGTTGATATCAACCTTGATCACCAGCTGAAGCAGTGCTTGTCGGGTTTATCCACTGTAAAGTTACTCTTTTCTTCCTCTTTCCATACTGTCTCTACATTTTGGGACATATTATATCCAGCCCACCCTTAAGGAATGAAGGATTATGTTCCCCTTCTTTAAGATGGAGAATCTACATGATTTATTTGAAACTCTTCTGCATGGGAGATTTGTCTCTTCTCTACCATTTTTATTTATTCAATAATGTGTGTGTGTGTGTGTGTGTTTATGTGTGTGTGTATATATATATATATCTCAGTGTGGACTCATGGATATTCATTTTGAACATTGGGCTATAAGCCAATACTATTTTATTTCTCTTCTTGCTCAAATTGTTCCCACTTTGGCCATTGGTAGCTCTTTCAATTGGCTCCTGTGCCCCATTGACACGCACATCAATATGGGGTTTTTTCATTTTGTTTTGGTTTTTTTTGTTTTGTTTTTTAGAATTTCCTTACTTCCTGACACTATAAAACTTCCCAGGTTCATTATGTATTATTCCTTACCCCAATCCTAGTATCAACCATTTCTCCAATTGTACTGTATTTTCGTCTTTACTATCAATTTTAGTTCTTTCAACAATTCTCTGTCCAATAAATAATCATGATGTTCCTCTTTCCTTTCACTTCCAACAAAGAAATGTTGAGAGGCAGACACAATAAAATAGGCTCAAAAGCTGTAGATGCCTATGGGAGAAAGAAGCAGTCTTGCATCTCCTTTTCTATGCTGGTTCCCAGCAAGTAAGACACACTCTCAGGCAGTCAAAAGGGAAATCCATCTGCAAGAGGGAGTCACTATGTGGATTGCCTCAGAGCATCCCTAGAGAGTCCTCTGCCTCCAAAAGAACCTCTGCTTTCTCCTTCCTGCAGGAAAGGGTTCTTACATCTCACCTTGCAAAGAGAGGACAAGCATCCAGCACATCTATGTGCTCCAGAGACGGTTCAAACTCTGGTTCCAACAAAAAGAAGGATAAAAGGAGTCCAGGGAAAGTCTTTAATGAACATAGGAATAGCCGTAAGCCCTTCAACTCAGATGCCCTTATGGGAGTTGCCACAGTATATTAAGTGGCCTGTGGATCTTTCCATGAAGCACTCTCAAGTAGGAGGCACTGAGTGCCGTTTCTTAGGGGCACTGGAGTTATGTTGGTAGGATCACAACATACTGGGAAGGAGACCCAGCAAATAGTGTGCTCCTAAACGTGCCAATAAATGTATAGAGGAAAAGAGCTAGAACTGCTGACTGGAATTTCCCTCTGATGGTACTCAGGCTGCTTCCTTCAGAAAACCTTCTCTGGTCCCTGGGCTGGCCTGAGCTGGTCATCTGTGAGTACCTAAGGCTGCAAACTCTCATTCACTTATTATCCAATGTTTATTCTGCCCCTATTATAAGCCAAGCACTAAGTTACGTGCTAGGGATAGAAAGACGAATGTATCCTCTGAGGTCTTAAACTCACAAAACAGGAATCACAAATGTATCAACATGAAATTATAATACTTGTGCTATGATAGGTAACAAGAGGCAAGAGAGAATAAGAATACTTAGGGAAATGAAGATTGTGTAGATGAGGAAGCATCTAAGCAGAATCTTAAAGGATGACAATTAACCCTTCAATTCCTTTGATGTTTTCAATCTTCCACCCTTCTACATATTTTCTATTATGATACTATATTCTTCTCTCCCTTTACTCAGCTACTTTCTTTTTGGCTCCTTTTATAGTCACTTTTTTGATTTGTTCTCTGTATCAATCAGGGTTCCACCAGAGAAATAGAGTCAGTAGAAGTTGTGTGTATATGTAAATGTACACACGTGTGTGTGTGTGTGTGTGTGTGTGTGTGATGTATGGAGAAAGAAAGAGACAGAGAGAGATTTATTGCAAGGAAATGGCTAACACAATTTCACACAATGGCTTGGCTAGGCAAGTCTGAAATCTGTAGGGCAGGATGTCAGGAAGCACAGGCTGGAAACTCTCCTGCGGAAACTGATGCTGCAGTCCACGGGTGGAGCTTCTTCTCTGTCAGGGAAACCTGGGCTCTGTTTTTAAGGCCTTTCAATTTATTGGATCAGGTTCACCCAGATTATTTGGAACAGTTTCCCCTTAGAGTCAACTGATGGTAGATGTTAATCCCATCTATAAAATACATTCACAGCAACATCCAGATGAATGTTGGTTTGAGTAATTAGAGATTATAGTGGAAGTACAATAAAAGAAGGTGAAGCAGAGAAAATAATAAGTACTCCAGCCTGGGGATCAGGAAGGTTTCACAGTGTAACCTCACATGAGCTGGACTTCAAAACATCAGAGGTACTTTCCTGGGCACAAAAGCAGAGTTGGGAATGGAAAACCTAAGGAATAGCATATATGAAGAGGCACAAGCACAATGTCCCTAGAGTCCAGGGTGAAAGAAGGGTAGGAGTGTGTGGCAGGGAAGAGAGGTGGAGGGAGGTAAGGGAGGTGGAGAAGTGGGAGGGTGGTAAGATGTAAAGCCATTTTCTGAAGGCCGATATGGCATGCTCCCAAGTTTGGCCTTAATTCTGAAGGCAGTGAGAGGCAGACTTCCAACTTTGCTTTTGGCCATGGAGCAACTGTACTGTAAATTAATAAAGCAGCATTTGTATTTACTGTGTACAAGCCAGACATAGCAAATGCACACATCCCCATGGAAATGTTGCTCGCCAGGATCATCAGTAATCATGGCAGAGTAGGAACAGGGAGATTACACATATCAAAAACAAGTCAACCGTAGCACCCAACCCAGCCCATCACCTTACATCACCACATGGCTGAACTTACAGAGACTTTGGGAGGAAAGAAAACCCTCTTAGCTAAAACGAAAGAATATATCCGCCTAATACTTCTCTCTTCTCTCTCCTTCACACATGCCAGTTCTGCACCATTTCACACAACTGACCATTCCCTCATCCTTCCAGTACTTGTTTCTCTTGGTTTCTGGGACACCCCATTCTTCTGGTTGTCTTCCTGCTTTGCAGAGTGATCCTTCTCAGCCTCCTTTGCTGGTTCTTCTTAATGTTGGAGCCCCAGGTCTCAATCTTTGGACCTCTTCCCCATCTTCACTCACTCCTTAAGTGATTTCATCCAAACTTATTACCTTAAACACTATCTATGTGCTTTCCCAAATTTATATCTCCAGCCCAGACCTCTCCTCTCGATTCCAGACTCTATATCCTATTGCCTGCTCAGTATTTCTCCTCAAGATGTCAGGCAACTCAAATGTAAGATGAATCATAAACAAACAGTTGCTCTTTTGAGACAAGCCTGTTCAGTAAACATAAATCATATGAATCATTTTAAAGCATAAATCACAACACCTCACTCCTCTGCTCAAAACTGTCCAATAGCTCCTCATTTCATTCACAGTAAAAGCCAAAGCCCTTGCCATGTCCTGCAAAGCTGTGTCTAATTTCCTTCCCTTTACCTGCCTGAAACTGATCTGACACTCTCCATCTTGATCATTCAACTCCACCCACAATAGCTTCCTTGCTTGTCCTCAAATACATCAGGCACCCATGAGCCTCAGGGCCTTTGCACCTGCTGTGCTCTCTGCTAAGGATGCTCATTCCCCAGGTTATCTTATCTCAGATGTCATTTTCTCATTGACGTCATCTTTAACCACTTTATTGAAAATATTACACCAATACTACCAACGCCCTTTCCAAAACACCCTGTCTTCTTCCTGCTTTATTTTCTCCATAGCACTCATCATTATCTAATATGTTCTACTTTTTTCCTTATTAGTTTGTTGTTTTTCTGTCTCTCCTGCCTCCTCCTCTAGAATGTAACAAGCCATTAGTATTTTTTCTTCTGTTTAGTTCACTGCTGTATTCCTAGTGCATAAAACAGAACCTGGCACATAGTGCTCAATAAATATTTTTTTAACTAATGAATCAATCTAGGGAGAAAGCCCAGGACTTAAGAGTTTGAGGACCCTAGGTTTGAACCCAGGCTTCATGAGTGATGTTCTTTGTAACATTGGGCATATAATTTATCTTCTTCAGCCTGAGCTGCCTCATCTAACAAGGATAATAATATCTGTTTCACATGTATGTAGCAAAGATTAGTTAGGTTTATATATAAAAATACGATAGAGTGGGCACTCAACAAATTATTACACATTCATTTACCTTATCTAATTTTTCTGGCAAATCAAAAAGCCAACTTGGTAACAGAATGAGAGCTTCAATCATTGTTAGCAGTTATTAGATAAAATATGCATTGTTAAAATGGAGTTTAGAAATCTACATTTTAAAACACTATTATTTCCATACTTATTACCATATTAACTCCCCCAGACTTCAATAGGAAGTTAGGGCCTACATATATTTTTTAATTAAAATGATAGACTAAAATAACAGGTTGCCTACTTCATGTCAAGTATTCATTCATAAAATTATTTATTTCACAAACATTTATTAAGTGTCTACTAGGGGCCAGGCATTGTTCTAAAAATAGAGTAGAAAATGAAACAAAGTTGCTGTTTCTGGGACATTTATATGCACCAAGGGGGAAAAAGTAAACAGATTGAGATAATAATGTGTTGTGAAGAAAAAACAATCTAAGGGGACACAGAGTGATAGTGAAGACAGAGATGCTGTTTTTTATAGCATAGTCTGATACGGTAACATTAGATTAGAAACCCGAATGAAATAAGGGACTAAGCCACAAGGATACCTGAGAAAATGATGAATCATGCATAGGAAACAGTAAGGGAAAGTCCCTGAGGTAGAAGCAAGTTCGATGTATCCAAGAAACAAGAAATGAAGCCAGTGTGTCTGTAACTGAAAGAGCAGAGGGGACAAAGTTCAAAATGAAGCCACAGATTGCCTAGGGACCAGAGCCTGTAAGGAGTTACAGGCCTTGACTTAACCACTAATCTTAGCCACTAACTAATCTTCAAGGGATAGGATACATATCTTAATATTATACTCCTAATGTTTGATTAATATTGTGGCATATTCCATCCAGTTCTTATTCCCAGGAATTTAATCATGCTTTCTTTTGTTCATTATTGTGACTATATTATAAATATCTTGCTTTTTATACTTCCTACATCATCCAAATTTTGCATGGTTTTAAGCATTTTTCGAACATATCTATTTAATGGTTGTACACTGTACCATTATGTAGGTGTGCTTCAATTTAGTTAATCATTCCTCATTTTAGAAGTTCCTTACATTTCACTACTCTACATAGGGCAAAGGCTTGGATTAAGATGGTGGACAAGGCCAACTTCCCCTTCCTATCCACCCCAATCTATAGAAATCATAGAAGAAATATATAGGAAGAAGAGGGAAAGAGGAAGAGAAGGTGGAAAATGAAAAAAAGAAGACGATGACGACGAAAGGGAGAAGGAATGGAAAAGGATAAAGAAATCATTTTGATACCAACGGCCAGAAGTAAGCATATCATCAGTGGACCAGAAATTGGGAGGAATCACTGAAAGATAAAAAGCAAAGGATCATCCGGGTGCAGAGGCTCACGCCTGTTATCCCAACACTTTGGGAGGTCAAGGGGGGCAGATCACGAGGTCAGGAGATTGAGACCATCCTGGCTAACACGGTGAAACCCCGTCTCTACTAAAAACACAAAAAATTAGCCGAGCGTGGTGGCGCATGCCTGTAGTCCCAGCTACACGGGAGGCTGAGGCAGGAGAATGGCACGAACCTGGGAGGTGGAGCTTGTAGTGAGCCGAGATTGCACCACTGCACTCCAGCTTGGGCGACAGAGGAAGACTCCGTCTCAAAAAAAAAAAAAAAAAAAATAGCAAGGGGAACAGCAATCAGCGCAGCTATGCAAGTCATCCCTTCCTCCATACTTCCTTGTGGTGAATAGTAAACAGTAGGTTCACCACTTTGGCCTATGAAAACTCTTGTGAGAGAGAGCTAGGGTAGTGACTGGGGTTGCTAGATCCACCCAGGCCCCCATATCCGTGAGTCCAGTGTAACCTACTTATGTACACATCTTGCCTTTCACCCATAATCACAAAATTTCATAACCGAATCATCATTCATACTGAAGCAAAAAGAATTTCTTCCAACACAAAGATGAATAGACAGAAGTCGCTAAACACTTAAAATAAACAACAGCAAAAACAAAAACAGAAGAGTAGAAGAAAGATTTCTGGAATAGCAGAATAAGGACCTTTGAAGATAAGCTCCTACATAAAAGCAATGAGAACACTGGCAAAAATTATCAAAATCGACATTTCAGAACTCTGGAAATTAGTGAAAGGCTTAAGGCAAGCCAAGGAGTTTTTATTAAGGAAAAATGATCAAAGCTCAGTAAGAATGTGAACTTTGTGACGTTTTCACTTGCCCTATTCCCATCTCCCTATCCCTAGTTCCATAGTAGCTTTGAAAACCAACAACCTTGCAACTATAATACCTGTGAAAAACAACCTACAGCCAATGGATGAGGCAGAACATTCATAGAGTGCCCAGCAAATCTTCATTAGAAGAGCATTATTATTATTATCATGGCAGCTCCCTGGAAACCTCCACTCATAGAATTTGTCTTTGTTTGACCTCACTTGAAGCTGTTAGCTGTTGCCTTTTCCCCAGAGCATTTGTTGAAACAAAAACCAGTGACAATTATTTAATATCACAGCTGTCCAAGTTAGTATTAACAGCAGGGGCAAATAAACAAGAAGCTGACTAAACAACTTTTCTAAAAAAACTTTTAAATGCTGAGTCATGAGTGTCCACAGGAGGCTTTGAGAAGGCACCAACATATTCCTGTGAATCTAGAAGGTAAAGTACATGCACAGGGCTGTGCAAATGCCCAGGAAAGAACTGAGGTCTGGTGGAACTTGATTCTCCGTGCAAGCAGGAAGTGAAGGCAAAAGCAAAATGGAACTACCTGAATATTGGAAGTGTGCCAAAACATGTACATAACCCTTTGGCAAAGGCTGGTAGAACCACTAGGTTTGAAGGGTTCAAGGAAATTCCTGTCTTAGCTGACCACTAAACTAACTGAGCAGAGATTTAATAGGCCACACACGGCAAAAAATATAGACCTTACAGAATTTGTTCAAGAAAATCACTCAATAAATACAAAGCAAGAGCAACAAAAACAAACGTAAACAACAACATACTATGGGGAAGGAAGGAGGAAGGACCTGATTTTCAGAATTGCCATGTTATATTGTTTAAAATATCCAATTTTCAACCAAAAATTATGACACATGAAAAGAAACTGGAAAGTATGGTCCATACATGGGGCAAACAGGCAATGAATAGAAATTGTCCCTGAGGAAACCCGAACTTTGAGCTTCCTAGGCAAAGATGTTGAATCCATCTTACCTAGGAAGTAAAGTGGATTGAGGGTCCTCAAGACTACCCTAAGGTTCAGTGATTCACTAGAAGGACTCACGGAACACAGGAAAGCCGTCTCTCTCTTTATTATAGTTTATTAAAAAGAGAGGATACAGATTAAAGTAAGCAAAGGGAAAAAGCACATACAGCAGAGTCCAAGAGCTGCAAGGCCCAAGTTTCCAGTTGTCCACTCAAAGTGGAGTCATACAGTCAGAGCTTAGTTCTCCCAGCAATGACCTATGACAACGTGTACCTTAAGAATTGCCAACCAGAGAAGCAAACCCCTGCCTTGGAGTTCCAGGTTTTTACTGGGAGTTAATCATGTAGACATGAAGCACCCATGTGACTGATCTTACCTACTTAGTTTCCAACACCTCCTCACAGTGGTCAAACTGATACAGCATAGCCTACAGCCCCAGGGAAACAGAAGCAGGCATTAAACATGAAGCATATTGCTAGCATAATTTATCTGGGTTGACTCAAGGTCCCAGGTATACAAAGACAATCTTATCAGGCAGGATATTCTGAGAGATTAGAGGTTATCTCCCAGGGCCAGTTGTTTTCTTTGTAATGTGCAGGGTTTAAACATCCCAAGCCCACTGAGGTAACTCTGTAATTGACACAGCTATCATTAATATGTTCAAAGAACTAAGGGAAACCATGCCACAAAATTTAAAGGAAAGCATGAGAACAATGTCTCACCAAATGGAGACTATAAATAGATTAAAATTACAAAAAAAGGCACCACACAGAAACTCTGAGGTTGCAAAGTACAATAACTGAAAGAAGATTCTCTATAGAGATTCAACAGCAGATTTTAGATGATAGAAGAAAAGAATCAGGGAACTTGAAAATAGGCCAAGTGCAATTATTCATTGTGAGGAATAGGAAGAAACCCTAATGAAAACCATCAAGTGGGACACCATTGAATACCAATATACACATAAGGAAAGTTGCAGAAGGAGAAGAAAGAGATAAGGGATAAAAATAATTACCAACAACTTCCTAAAATTAATAAAAAACATTAACCTACTTATTTAAAAATTTCAATAAACTCTAGGTAGGATAAATGTAAAGAGATCCACACCTAAACGAACCATAAATAAATTGTTGAAAGACAATGCCAAAAGTGGAATCTTAAAAGCAACAAGAAACAGGCAACTCATCACTCACAAGGGTGCCTCAATGAGATGAACAGCTGATTTTTCGTCAGAAACCATGGAGGCCAAAAGGCAATGAAATAATGTATTCAAAGTGCTGAAAGAAAAAGATCAGCCAAGAATTCCATATCCATTAAGACTATCCTTCCAAAACGAAGGAGAAATAAGGACATTCTTAGATAAACAAAAACTGAGAGAATGTATCATAAGCAGAACTGCCCCAAGCAAAATACTAAAAAAAGTTATTTAAGCTGAAATAAAAGGATACTAAAGAGTACCTTAAATCCACATGAGAGTAAAAGATCACCGGTAATACATGTAGCTGACAGTTTTGAAGATAGAAATCAATAAATCACAAAAATTATTGCATAGCTCAATACTACACTTTCAAAAATTGAAAAACTAGGCATAAGATCAAGAATAAAATACAGGACTTGACTTAAACAATACTATAAACCAACTAGACCAAACAGACATCTAAATACCACTCCATCACAAACATCAGAACACATATTCTCAAGTGTACACAGAATGTTCTTCAAAATAAATCATGTTAGGCCCTAAAGCAGGTGTCAATAAATTTAAAATAATTAAAATCATACAAAGTCTATTCTCTGACCACAATGGAATGAAACTAAAAATCAAAACAAGAAGAAGAAAATTTGAAAATTTTACAAATATATGGAAATTAACACACTGTAAATATCTACTGATCAAAAAAGAACTCACAATGTAATTAGAAAATACTTTGGGGTTAATGAAAATAAAAATGTAACAGAGCAGCTAAAGTACTGCTTAGAGAGACATTTATAGCTACAAATGGCTATGTTAAAAAGAAGAAAGTCCAGGCTTACACTTATAATCCCAATATTTTGAGAGACCAAGGCAGGAGGATTGCTGGAGGCGAGGAGTTCAAGACCAGCCCTGGCAACATAGCAAGACCCTGGCTCCACCAAGAAAAATTAAAATTAAAATTTACTGGGCATGGTGGTTTATGCTTGCAGTCCCAACTACCTGGGAGTTTGAGGTGGCAGGATCACTGGAGCCCAGACATTCAAGGTGCACCACTGCACTTCAGCCTGGGTGACAGAGTGAGAACCTGTATCTTTAAAAAAAAATGTTATATTGGAGGCCAGAAGTACAATTATGACCAAGCAGATTTTATCATAGGAATGCATGTTTGTTTTAATGCAGAAAAATTAATCAATATGACACACCATATTAATGGAAAAGAGGACAAAAACCACTTGGTCATCTCAATAAGTACAGAAAAAACGTTGGATAAGATTTGGTACCCAATCATTGTAAAAACACTCAACAAATTAGGAGTAGAGAGAAGCTTCCGTAACCTGATAAATATACTCTTAAAAATATCCAGAGTTAACATAATACTTAATAGTGAAAGACTGGTTGTTTTCCCCCTAAAATTAGATATAAGATAAAGATGCACACACTCACCATTTATTTATGATTTGGAAGGCTTAGTGTTTTTAACATATGGATCTACAGATTCTATGTAATTCCTATCAAAAATCCCAGCTGTGGGTTGGGCGCTGTGGCTCACTCCTATAATCCCAGCACTTTGGGAGGCCGAGGCCTCTTGAGTTCAGAAGTTTGAGACCAGCCTGGTCAACATGGTGAAACCCTGTCTCTGCTAAAAATACAAAAACTACCTGGGTGTGGTGGCATACACCTGTAATCCCAGCTACTCGGGAGGCTGAGGCAGGAGAATTGCTTGAACCCGGGAGGTGGAGATTGCAAGGAGCCAAGATCACACCACTGCACTCCAGCCTGGATGACAGACTGAGTGAGACTCCATCTCAAAAAAAAAAAAAAAAAAAAAAGTCCCAGCTGCCTTTTTTTTTTTTTTTTTTTGGCAGAAATTGATAAGCTGATTCTAAAATTTATATGAACATGTAAGGAATCTAGAAAAATCAAATCAATCTTAAGAAAGAAGAACTAAGTTGGAGATGTTCCTGATATCAAAACTTCAAACAAAACTACAGTAATCAAGACAGTGTAGTGCTAAAAGACATGCAGATCAATGAAATAGAATTGAGAGTCCAGAAATAAACCCTTACATTTATAATCAACTGATTTTTGACAAGGGTGCCAAGACTATTGAATAGGAAAAGAATAGTCATTTCAACAAATGGTGCTGGTACAACCAGATATCCACGCACAAAAGAATAAAGGTGTACTCTTCATGCCATATATAAAACTTAATTCAAAATTAATACGTATATAATTTTTTAAATGATGGACTGAATAGTGTAATAAATATAGCTGAAAATAAATATGTTAGTTGGAAATGTAAGTCAACTTATGCTCCCAGAACATGGTATAAAAGGACAAAGAGGAATGTGTTTTCAACACTTCAGGAAATACGTCAATTGGATTCAGAAGTTTAGAACATATTTAATAGGATTTTTCAGAAATAATAACAAAGAATGGAGAAGAAACAAGCAAAGAAATAAAAGAAGAAAATTTTCCTAAACTGATAAAAGATATGAACATCCCAGAGTCTAATACACATATTACAAGGAGTACAAATACGTATAAATTTTCAGAATTTCAAGCAAAAGAAAATATCCTAAAAGCTTCCAAAGTAGAGAGGGAAGGGGCATTAACATCACAAAAGAAAGATTTATAGTGGCATCAGAATTTTTATTAATTTTAAATGCCAAAAGTAAGGGAGCAATATCTTCAGAGTTCCAAAGGGAAAGGTAAGCCTAAGAAAACAAGCATGTATATTATTATAAAATGTTTATATTTGAAAACTAACTGAATATTTACAGACTATCACAAACTTCTCAAGAATGTAAAACAAAATAGGACTATACAATGAGGTTCATTTAAAAATTAAGGAACACTATTTCCATTTATTCAATATGTATACATGTATATTGAACTCCTGCTACATGACAGAAAATACTACAATCACAAAGGTGAACAAGATACAGTCAATCTCATTTATTCATGATTCCATATTTTCAAATTAGCCTGCTCCCTAAAATTAATTTGGAATGCCCAAGCACTTTCATAGTCATTTGTGGGAATGCACAGAGCAGTGAAAATTTGAGTCACACATTTCCAGCTGAAGTTGAACAAGGTGAATCTCTGCCTTCTTTTTCAGCTGTCATACTATAAATGTGTCTTTTTAGTGGTCTATTTAGTGCCAACTTTTGTGCTTTTTTTTTGTAATCTCACTGTTTAAAATGGTCCCCAAGCGTAGTACTGAAGTGTTGTCTAGTGTTTCTAAGTGCGAGGAGGCTGTGATGTGCCTCACAGAGAAGACATGTATGTTAGCTAAGCTTCATTCAGACATAAGTTACAGTACTGTCAGCCATTGAGTTCAATGTTAATGACTAGCAATGTATATTAAATGGGTTGTTTTTAAACAGAAATGAACATAAAACAAGGTTATGTATTGATCAATTGATGAAAATATGACCAGAGGCTTTCAGGAACCTAATCCTGTATTTCTCGCGAGTAATAGTTTTGTAGTTGCTAACTCAATGTTTACAGAACTTTTCCACAAATAACAAGAATTGACTATTTTGTTTGTCCTCAAGTAGAGTACAAAGTTTTAAATAATGTATAATTTTTCATAAATAAAAACCAAGTAAGACATCTAAAAGCTTGAAAAATGTAGTTCCAACTATATTATTTAAACTTTACCAGCTGCTTTCCCTATTCTTTCAATATCTAAAATGTTCTAAATATAGTTTGTCAGTTCTAGCATCCTTAAATTCTTAAAAAGAGGGGAATCTGTATTTATGTGACTGTGTCAGCCATTTTTCTGGGTATTAAATCTCACTTTGTGTATTTCTTAAATTTAAAAATAATGACTTATTTTCCTGGGTGCTTTTGGAATCTTCTGTAGAAATCTCAGCGTGATGATTAATTTCAGGTATTAACTTGACTGAATTAAGAAATAGCTAGATAACTGGTATTATTTTAAGGAGTGTGTCTGTGAGGTTGCTTCTGGAGGAGACTGGCATGTGAGTCTGAGTGGACTATGTGGAGAAGATCCATCCTCAATATAGGCAGACACGATCCAAATAACTGGGAGCCCAGACAGAATGAAAACAGAGGAAAGGCAAATTGATCCCTCTCTCTTCTTGAGCCAGGATACTCTTCTTCTCCAGCCCTCGTACATCAGAAACCCAGGCTCATCAGCCTTTGGACCTTAGGACTTATATCAGTGGTCCCCGCAGGTTCTTAGACCTTCAAACTTGGACTGAGCCATGCTTCCAGCATCCAACTTACAGAGGGCTGTCTTGGAACTTCTCAGCCTCCATAATCACATGAGCCAATTCCCCTGATAAATTTTCCCTAACATATTTTTCTATAGATAGATATAAAGGGAGATGAGAGATAGAGACAGACAAATATATTAATAGATATATCCTATTGGTTTTGTCTGCTTGGGGAATGCTAATACACTCAGTATATCCTCCACTTCATGAGAGAGAAAAATCTCTGCTTTTTAATCTACAGAATAGTCAGCTTTGCATCTTTTAAAATAAATGTTCTTCTTTTATAAATTTTATCTTTTTAAGGTCATTTTAATTTGTTTTATAAATTTACCAATTATTAACCAGTAAGAAATAGCAACACAGAAAAAAAATTAAATAAATGGAACAAAAAATACAGTACCAAGCAATGGTGAGCTTCATGAAAAGCAACTGGGGAAAGATGTTAAATACTTTGAAAATATATATTCGTATTAATTCTTATAAAAATATCTTTTTAAATTGAATTTCCTTTTTATTTCCCTTAAGAAATAGAATACATTCATTTTTATATAAAATAACATTTTATTGTAATTATTTTTCTCATTTGCATATTTGGCAAGACTCGCTTCTGTCAACCACTTATCTATAATGCTGAGACATTTGAAAGAGCTAAAACACTGCCAGACGCGGTGGCTCAAGCTTGTAATCCCAGTACTTTGGGAGGCCGAGATGGGTGGATCACGAGGTTAGGAGATCGAGACCATCCTGGCTAACACGGTGAAACCCCGTCTCTACTAAAAAATACAAAAAACTAGCCAGGCGAGGTGGCGGGCACCTGTAGTCCCAGCTACTCGGGAGGCTGAGGCAGGAGAATGGTGTAAACCTGGGAGGCGGAGCTTGCAGTGAGCTGAGATCAGGCCACTGCACTCCAGCCTGGGCAACACAGCGAGACTCCCTCTCAAAAAAAAAAAAAAAGAAAAGAAAAGAAGAGCTAAAACACAAGGGTTAATGGAAGTATCACTCTAACATACACTGAAAGGCATTTCTTATTCTTGCTGTCTTTGAACAAGAAAGCAACTAAATTTGCATACCATTTTGCTAATACAGGTAGTCAAAGCTCAACTGTGAGAGTGGAAGAGGAATTCTAAAAATGTTTTAACTGTTCTAAAAAGTACCTTACTGTATCCAACTCCTGTTTTTCAGGGGCAGACTGACCAATATATACCAGATACAAATTAAAAATTAAAAATATATAATTTTTAATAGCATTTTCTTTCAGTCAAAAGTGTTCTAGTTATGAGGGATTTGTATGGAGGGGGATAAAGAAGGGGCTGAGGGGGCTGATACGGCTCTCTTTTCTGTTTCACACATCTCTTGGGCAGTCATCATCTCCCCGATCTGCCACTGTTTTCTTCTAGCCCAAGATAATACAGATTTTTTTAAACCTTAATTCAAAAGCCGTTTATTTTTATTGAGGAGTTAACTGGAAACATTTTATCATTTCGTACAACAGTAGAAGAACTAGTTTTTAGTTCATGTAAAATGTAAGATATTTGTGTTTGTTTTCTGGATCACCTAACATTAAGTATTATAATATTTTGTAAGATTTTAAGAGCAGTTGCAAAAATAAAGGAACTTTTGTATCCTGTCTCAAAAACAGCTTGGTCAAAAGGAAAATCTGGTCATCTGTGTCAATATGAGAATTCCAGGCTTTAGGGTGCAAACTACAAGTAACACTTTGAACTACAAAGAAACCAGAGGCTTCCAAAATAGTAACCAGCAGGAAGTTTTGGTTTTGGTTTTGGTTTGTTTTGTTTTTGAGACAAGATATCGCTCTTTCACCCAGGGCGGACGGAGTGCAGCGGCATGATCTCAGCTCACTGTAACCTCCGCCTCCTGGGTTCCACCAATTCTCATGCCTCAACCTCCAGAGTTGCTGAGTTTACGCCTGGCTAAATTTTTCTGTATTTTTAGTAGAGACAGGGTTTTGCTGTGTTGCCCAGGCATGGTCCCAAACTCCTGGCCTCAAATGATCTACCCGCCTCTGCCTCCCAAAGTGCTGGGATTACAGGCAGGAGCCACTGCACCTAGCTGGAAGTTTTGTTAAAAAAAAAAAAAAAAAAAAAGACATGAACTCAGCCTTTTTTATGGCTGCATAGTATTTCATGGTGTTTATGTGCCACATTTTCTTAATCCAGTCTATCATTGATGGACATTTGGGTTGGTTCCAAGTCTTTGCTATTGTGAATAGTGCCACAACAAACATACCTAGAACTTAAAGTATAATAATAAAAAAAAACTTCCTCTGCAATGTTATTTTCAATTGATTGACTTGCATTTTATTTAAAACAGTTGATGATTTTCCTTCCAGAGGAGGAGGCAGCAAGGATTCCTTCTCCATGTTAAAAAATAGTAACAGTAAAAGACACTCCATATAATAGCTGAAGAAAATGCTTAATAACAACAAAAAAAAACAGTGAATTAATTACACTCTTAAATGAGATTGCACTATGTATGTCATTATAGCATCTTAACTGCATAGAGAAATAATATTGAATACATGGGTGAGAATGAATTTATTTAGTCTATTAATTTCTCATATAAAGTAATTTGGATTTACTCTTCTACTGCAATAAATTCACAGCCTTTTTAAGACTTAGAAGCCCAAAATGTGGGAAACTACAGTCTGCAAGAAAAAAATTACAGGTATTAAAACCAATAAACTCTGGTTTTATTTCTGACTGTGCTTCATTTGCTGAACTTGGCCCAATGACCTTGAGCCTCAATTTCCTCACCTATCAAAAACAAGTGCTAGTACATTCCTTACCAGATCTAATTATTAAGAGGAACAAATTAGAAAATAGATGCAAAATCTGGATGAAACTTTGAAAGTACTATACAAATTATTCACATCGTTTATTATTAGAAATACCATTAATTGTTTAATACCTAATTTTTACAAACAAATCAAAACTTACTATTGAATAGAAATATATCCAAAGTGAAGATGTGTGTAATTTTTACGTGCTTGGTAACAAAATATTTTTTCTTAATAAATCAAATTCACTGTGACAGTCCTTAAACTGAAAGGCCCTCTTAATTTCAAAAAGAATGAAATTATTAATTGAAAAATTGGGTTAAATAGAACTTCATAACTCTCTTGATATTTATTTTTTGCCTTATCATGGAAAAAAGCACATGCCTTATCTTGCGTTCAAATCATAAGCTCTTTGAAGACAGTGTTCCTGTTTGTTTCATCTTTGCAACCTTCACAGAGCCTGCACACATACTTGAAAGCACAGTAATTATAAGCCACAGGCATTCAACAGAAAAAGAAGCAGCTTAGTTTCAGATCCAAGTCTATCTAACATTACAGTCTTATCCTTTCCTGATGTGATCCCAGCACCATAAACTAGTCACTCATTTTGCAAAATGGTATGTAAGGTTCTATTGGTAGCAGGTCCTCCAATTACATGTAAGATTTCAGTTAACCTATACACTTGGCTTCTCCAACTTGTATTCCTGGTTCATGCTCTTCTCACTGCTCCCACCTCTCAAACCTTTGCCTGGTTGGTCTTTTCCACAAAGAAAAGATACTTGGAGCCCTTTAACCTTAAAGCACAAGGCAGTCTCCTGATAGTATCTCCTCTACCCCAGACAGAAAAGAAAACGTGGTTCCCACAGAATCCCTTGGATTCAAATTCAGGTTGGATAATTGATGTTTTGAAAACTTCTAAATATCAGTGTTGTCTATCAGCATCCCTGTTGATATCAAACCACTGAAAATCTTCACTACTTGCAAGTACTGTGTTTTCCATCTTGCCCCTGTGTTCCCAGTGCTACCTCACCATGGGTGGGTGCATCCTAAAGACATTGGTGTGTAAAGTTGTCAGATGGGTCCACCTCATTGCTTGCTCATCCTGGCCTTGTTCTCTAACATCTGGACTTCAGAGGGAAAACAAAAAATTACTGTTTTCCCTAGAGAAAGGTAATATCCAAGGAATCAATTAATTGGTGTGGACCTACCTTTACCAAAAGCACATTCCTCAGAAAGATAGCCCCTGGAGATGCTCCACCAAAAAAAGAAAAAGAAAAGAAAGGAAGAATGGGGGAAGGAGGAAATGAGGAAGGAAGGAAGGAAAGAAGGAAGGAAAGAAGGAAAGAAAGAAGGAAGGAAGGAAGGAAGGAAGGAAGGAAGGAAGGAAGGAAGGAAGGAAGGAAGGAAGGAAGGAAAGATGGTTGAGGGAGAGAAAAAAAGAGAAATATTCTTGTGATCAAAAAAACAGTGTGGTAATTATTTCACAGTGTATATGTAAATCAAAACATCATGTCACACACTTTAAATTTATGCAATTTTGTTAATTTTATCTCAATAAATCTATAAATGAATAAGTAATACTGATGACATTTTGCTAAAAAACAAAATGCAAGCAAACAAAAGTATGAGAAATTCTGCATACCTTACCATTTGCTTGCAGATTGTCAAGAGATTTTCACCCACCCTTACTTCCCTAAAAGTAGGAAAGATGCTTCTACTATGTCCAAAAGGCTACTAGTGACTTATGGAAGGTAATTAACAAATATTTATAAACCAAAAACTAAATTCATATTCAATTCTAAACACCGAGAAGAGTTACAACCTAAAACCTTTTTCTTTTTTTTTTCAGTTTTGCTTCACTCAGATTTACCCAAATATATCTGAACCAAGAACACTTGTTTCAAGGAACATCTTTAAATGGCCCAAAGAAACAATGTTTTCTAGATCAAATTCTAGGAAATGTTAATGGCCACCGTAAATTAAGCCAAAGAAAACCCACTTTGCTCTACAGATTAGAAAATATTTTGTTTGAATTCTCTGGAATCTTGAGTATTCCTGGAAGCAATCAGACCCTTATCCAGTTATTAGACTCTTATCTAATTCCCATTAGAAAGGGTTGTTAGGAAAGTAGAGACCTTAAAACCTCTTACAGTTGCTCAGCTTCCTGACATTATTGGTATATTAACCAGCTCAACTGTAAGAGATAGTCTAGCTTCGTGTTTTCTAATAGTCTATTTTCCTCAGACTGTGTAAACACCCATTTACCATCTTTATCAGATTTTTGAGAGATATATACAACTCTTTATCCCAATGTCAACATAATTTCTTAAAGCTTAAGAATAAAAAATATCTTGAATGTTACTCAGTGACCTAGTTCTACAAGCAGAGAAAGAACTGAGAATTCTCAAAGAATTTTGAATTCAAAAGTCTGAGTTTTATATTTTTAAAAACTTTTTGAAAGCAAATGTTTTAAAAACTTGCATTTTTTCAAAAATGTTGATAATGATCTTAGTCATCTATCAGTTTGTTTTTTAAATTTACCTAAAGTCTTGTTATATTCAATTTCTCAAAGCAGATCTAAACACTTCTAGGTTTCCAGTGGATTGGTAATCAAGACTATTGGTTCTGCTTTGTATAAGAATTATTTTTTTAGAAAATGGAATATCAGTTTATATTCCAAGAAATTCATTATCTCCTAGGATCATTATAGATCTAAAAGTCCAAATTCAAATATTAGACAAAAAAGCTGAGGCAAAGTATTCAGCCAGTCTGAGCCTCAGTGGTCATATTGTAAAATGAGCATAATTATGGAGCCTATTTCATAGATCATTGTAAAAAATGGTGGAAAAGTGTTGGACACATTGCCTAGCACACAGACACCATTCAATGTTAGCTTTATTGTTAGCTCAATCCCCTATTTTCCAGAAGTTAAAAATAAGACCCAGATAGCATAAGAAATTTGCCCAAAGGAATACATCTAGTTAGTATCAGAGCAGGAATTTTAACTTAAATTTCCCAAATCCAGTCCAGCTATCTTACCACCATGTTGTAACAACAAAAAATAATAGTGGACAGAAGAACCTAAAAATACATAAAATTTTATATATAGAGATACTTTAAATTGATGTAACTGTGAGACACAATTGGCTTAAGAATCAAGAAAACTATTGAGTTAATGAACTGGTCATATTCATGAAGTTAGTCAGGCTAACCACACAAAAATGCTTTTAAGTCATATTTTGATGAAAAAAATGGGACATGTGGAAACATGAAGAAGACAAAGAAGCCAGTGGGAGGAAGGGATGACAGCAGAAATTTGAAGGATCTAAACAAACTTCATGCCAAGACCAGCAAACAAGTTTCCCTGCCCCCTGTATAGGGTTTGAGATAATTTGGAATAATGACACTTAACATTTAATGAGGAGTTACTATGTGTGAGTTGAACACTATTCTGGGCTGTACCCAATCTTTCTCTTTCAGTCCTCCCAGGAACCCTGTAAAGTAGGTACGATTATAACCTTCACTTCCAGGTGAAGAAATGCAAGTTCAGAGTGGCTGAGTATCTTGCCCATAGACTGATACGTAAAAAGTGGCACAGCCAACAGTTAAACCCAGGTAGTCTAACATTAGGGCCAGAACAAGTTATCATGCTACAATGGAAGATGGAGAGGAAAAAAGCAAGGGAAATGATGACTTATGAATGTTTTACCTCTTTATAGGTTTTAAATTTTAATGTTATATTAAAGATGTCACAAATATATATTTTGCATGTATATAAATATTGTATATGTACATCTAAATAAATCATTACATACATGATTTTTATCAGTTTTTTGACAAATTTTAGGAAAACTGTTGAAAGTATTGTATAAAATTTTTCAAGTCAAAACAACTAAATTGTAAGAAAAAGATTTCTATGTTTTACAAAAGTTTGATAAACTTTCTGATGCTAAGAATTGTTCAAATCCAAATATTCAAAAAGCAATCAGAGCCAATTTTTAAAACTCAGCCATATCTGGCTGCATTTATAAATTGCAAAGTCCCAGTAGCATGAAACTCTAAAGTACTACAAGGTACAAATGACCCAATAGCAAAGGGAATGAGATATAATATCTAGAGGTGTTATATGAAAAGGCTTAACAGAACTTAAATAGGCAGCTTTAAGGTGTCTCTTAAAATATGGCCATCTTGCCAAGATTTTTAACTGAATTAGTCTCTTTTCACACTGCTATAAAGAACTGCCTGAGAGGGGGTAATTTATAAAGGAAAGAGGTTTAATTGACCCACAGTTAAGCATGGCTGGAGAAGCCTCAGGAAACTTACAGTCATGGCAAAAGGCAAGGGGGAAGCAAGGCACCTTCTTCATAAAACAGCAGGAAGGAGAATGAACTCAGGAGTATCTACCAAATACTTATACAAGCATCAGATAGAGTGAGAACTCACTATCATGAGAACAGCATGGGGGAAACCGTCCCCATCATTCAATTACCTCCATCTGGTCTCTCCCTTGACACTCACAGATTATGGGCATCATGGGGATTACAATTCAAGGTGAGATTTTGAGTGGGGACACAGTCATACCATATCATTAACTATAATGGGGTGTCCTACAAATACGTTTTCATTCCAGATCTGCAACTTACTGTGAACACAGGCACATTACTTCATTTCACTAAGTAATACTAGTATTATGTATTGCACATACAATAATACATAAAGTGCTTATCACAGGGCCTGCCAACTAATCAGCATATTACACAGGTTACATTTTACTTCGGTATTTGTAATGTTTTAAATGCTTCAACTGACAAATTGAAAACAAATATACTTAGTTCTCATTCTCCTTGAACATTTCACAACACATTTGACCCTTTAGCTTATTCTTGAACTTCTCTCCTTCCTTAACATCTATGTCATTGAACTATATCATCCTTCCACTCACTTTTGTGAATGCTGTTATTCATTCCTTTCTATTCTCCCACTGTGGGCTAACCCAAAGAGTAGTCCTTGGCATTCTCATATCTCATCATACTGTCTCTCCCCAGCAAGCTCATTCACTGTTGTAACTGCCTGAATCACATCTAGGTAGATAACAACCAAATCTGCATTCACTCCTGCGTCCTTTCATGCCCTCCTTGTGCTTATCCAGCTGACTGTGGACATTTCAGTGTGACTGTCATGCTATTTGCTATCACTCATCATGACTAAAATGCCAGTCACTGTTAACCTCACTGTAGCCTCTGTACATCATCATCCAACTTTCCAAACAAACAAAAAACCAAACTCTCACCTGAAGGAGAAAATGAATTGATTGGAAGTCTATGTCGGTAGCTCCTAGGATCAACGGGAGGACTGGAGAATGAACCTCAGAAAACAGGCAGAAACCAATGGGAGCCAAGACACAGGCACACCCCACCACAGACCCAGGCTGCTGAGGATGCTGCCCTCATGCCACCACCACCCAACACTTACTATCGTAATCGTTGGTTGGACTCTCAACTCTGCCACACAAAAAAATAATCTCTGACCAACCACTGCCCCTTCTCATTACTTCCTCAAGCACCAAAGTTCCACATGGGAGTATCAAGTGGGCCTAGCTTAGGTCACATACCTACTACTACTAGGTCACATACCTAGCTACTGTATGCAGAAGCTTGGGAAGAGATTATCTGCTCCTGAACGCACACTTCTGTCTCCCATGGGGGAGGTAGGGATATTTGTCAGTTTTCTCCAAAAAAGCAAAATACTATATATATATATATATATATATGTATGTGTGTATATATATATGTGTGTGTGTGTGTATATATATATATTTTTTCTATGGAGATGGATATAGATATATATACACACATACATATGGAAAATAGAAAGTCCTATAATCTGCAGTCTACAAGCTGGAGACCCAGGAAAGCCGGCGGTGTAGTTCCAATCTGAGTCCAAGGGCCTGAGAAGCAGGAGCACAGATGGTGCAAGTCCTACCCTGAGGGCCGGAAAAGACTGATGTCTCAGCTCGGCCAGTCAGGCACAGAGACAGAGAGAGCGAATCCTCCCTTCTTCTACCTTTTTGTTCTAGTCAGGCCCTCAACAAATCGGATAATGCCCAAACACATTGTGGGGTGGGGGGCAGTCTGCTTTACTCAGTCCCCCAGTTCAAATGTTAATCTCATCCAGAAACAGTCTTGATGACACATCCAGAAATAATGTTCAGCTAATTACTTGGGCACCCTGCGAGCCAGTCTAGCTGACATATAAAATTAATAAATACAATAGGAATTGAGTATTTGTGTCGTGGGCAGCCAAAACCAGCGAATGTTTCTGCACCTTCCTGTAAAACTAGCTTTCCCTCCTAACCACATTGCTTTTGTCATTATCCTCAAATCACTCATGTGGATACCCTCATCATTATCAATTGGTTTTGGGGTATTATCAAAACTTTCCTCATGGTATCTTCTTCACTCTAGTCCAATTTTTCATTGCCCCATAGGGCACTTCTGAAATCTTTCCACTGGCTCCATCTTCAGCTTCTCTCCTAAACATTTGTTGTGGACACTTTCTCATTTAGTAATAGTACCCCCATTTTTTTTAGATAATTAGCTCTCCTTCATTGCATCTGAGACTATTAATCAAGGTGAATTCCAACCTCCAAAAGCAGATCCATGACTAAAATAAGCTATCACACCTTTCCTCTTGAAATACATATATTGAGCAGACATAATGCAAAACCTGCAAATGGTTGTATCTAATTTATATAAGGTGATATATCTTGGCAGTTCTGTAATCTCTCTACCTAGATCCCTGGAGTGTACTTGATCTTGTGAGAATCTAAGACTGATTCTCTAGGCTTCCCTGATGTGAGTTCCCCCATATTCTTCCCCTCAAAATTACTTTTTCTTTAGACAGGGTCTCGCTTTGTCACCCAAGCTGGACTGCAGTAGCATGATTACAGCTCACTGCAACCTTAACCACCCACGCTCAAGCAATCCATCCACCTCAGCCTCCTAAGTAGCTGGGATCAGGTGCACATCACCTTGCCCAGCTAATTTTTTATTATTATTATTTGTAGAAACAGGGTCCCACTGTGTTGCCCAGGCTGGTCTTGAACCCCTGGGTTCAAGCAATCCTCCCACCTTGGCCTCATAAAGTGCTGGGACTACAGGCATGAGCTATTTCACCAAAGCTCAAAATTACTTTTGAGCTTAAGTTAGCTTTCAATTATAACTGTCTAATAAAGCACTGCTATCAAATTAATTCTCCTGAAATATCTCTTTAATCATATTATTCTTCTGTTCAAAAACTTTGCAAATCTTCCCATGGAACAAGTAAAAGTCTTTCAAATGTCCTTTAATGCCCTCCACATTGTGGTCTCAAACTATCTGTTATGGGTTGAGTTGTTTCCTCCCTCTCCCCCAACCAAAAATTCATATGTTGATGTCCTAACCCCCAGTTCCTCAGAATGTGACATTATTTGGAAGTAGGTTTGTTGCAGATATAATTATTTAAGATGACTAAGCGTGGTGTTTCATGCCTGTAATCCCAGCACTTTGGGAGGCCGAGGTAGGTGGATCACTTGAGGTCAGGAGTTCAAGACCAGCCTGCCCAATGTGACGAAAGCCCATCTCCACTAAAAGTACAAAAATGAGATGGACCCAGTGGTGCACACCTGTAGTCCCACCTACTCAGGTGGCTGAGGCAGGAGAATCTCTTGCACCTGGGAGGCGGAGGTTGCAGTGAGCCAAGATCGCACCACTGCACTTCAGCGTGGGCGGCAGAGCGAGACTTTATCTCAAAAAATAATAACAATGATAATAATTACTTAAGATGAGTTCATACTGGAATAGGGTGGGCCCCTAATCCAGTATGACTCCTGTCCTTATAAAAGGAACACCATTTGAAAAGAGACACATACAGAGGGCAAATCATGGGAAGACACAGGGAAATGACATCTACAGGAAATGCCAAAGATTGCCAGCAAAGCAGCAGAAACTAGGAGAGAGGCATGAAACAGATCTCCCTCACCACCTACAGAAGGAACCAATCCTGCCAACACCTTGATCTCAGACATCTAGCCTCCAAAATTGTGAGAAAGGAAATTCCTACTGTGTAAGCCACCCAGTTTGTGATACTTTCTTATGGCAGCCCTAGCCAATAAACACACTATCTTTCTACATCTAGCCCCCGACCACTGTCGTACAAAAATAATTTTCTGCAGTACAATAATGACTCACTAGAGCATAAAAGACCATTTACGTTCTCACCTCTATACCTGTTACCATGACATGCCCTTCCATCTTGGCATCTTCACGCCATTATTTTCTTCAATCTAAATCCTATCTAATCTTCAAGACTCAACTATTGTCCTATATCCTGTATCTTTGTTCTGTATTTCTTTTCCATCTCAGACAAGCTTCCTAAAGAAATAATTAATGCTCATGTGTTTACATTCACAAGTTCTATTTTCCCATCAACCTTCAGCAATATGTCTTCTATGCCATCATTCTACAAGAAACTACCTTCTCTGATGTCCCAGGTATCATCTTTGTTGGCAAATCAAATGGACAACTATGTGGTCTTCATTTTTTCTGGACCTTTTTATTCTATTTGACAAAATTTGCTACTTTTTCTGTTATGAACTAAATTGCGTCCACTCCAGACCCCACCGAATTGATATGTTAAAACTCTAAACCCCAGTGTGACTGTATGTAAGGACACAGAGAGAAGGCAGCCATTTGCAAGCCAGGAAGAGAGCCCTCATCAGAACCCAACCATGCTTGCACCCTAATCTTGAACTTTCAGCCTCTAGACTGTGAGAAAATAAATGTCTATTTTGCTTAAGTCACCCAGTCTGTGGTGTTTTCCTTTGGCAGCCAGAGCGGACGAATATCCCTTCTTTTTAAAAGCTTCTCATTCTCTAACTTCCATACTACTACCATTTTTTGATGTTCCTCCTACTAGTCTGGCCACAGTAACTCAGCTCTCCTTCCTTCACTCATCGGCCAAATGCTGTTGTTCTCCTGGGGTCTGAATTAGGCTGTCTTCAAAATCTACTCTACACCCCTTCCTGGAATTAAGTCATCCATTCCTATGGTGTTAACTAATAGTCATATGATAATGACTTCCCAAACTGAGATTCCTAAACCTCAGATATGATATGCTAGTGTCTATCCCCAGTACTTGGCAGGAGAAAAGGCTTCCCTGTAGTAATTCTGAATTGACCAATGATGGATGCATGTGATTTCTATTTAGTTCCTACCATCATGAATGGAAGACACGTTCTAGTTGAAACTGGCAGAGAATGGACAGCTTAAGCCAGAAGCCCCGGAGTCATCCTTGATTCACATAATTCAACATGTTCTATGGTTTCCAAGTCCTTAGTATCCTTCAAATGCATCTTTTTCTTTGAAGCTACACTGCCCTAGCCTTACTGAGCCCTTTACATTTTTCTCATTCAGAGCACTGCAACATCCTAACAAGTCTCCTGACTTCCAGGCTGCTCTCTTTAATCCTCTGTCCATGACACAGCCACCAAAGTACTCCCTCCAAGATATAAATCTGATCATTTCACTATACCCTAAACAATTTTAGTCTCTCTCCTCTGCCTCTGGAGAGAGTGTACACACTCCTTAGTATGGCATACATGGCCCTACGCTATGGGGCCCATGTGCTCCTCTTTGACTTTGTTTCTCCTCAATCTCCTCTTCTAGAACCATTTCCAGTTGTGAAAATTAGGTTTTAGGCTCATTGAATTTCCTTATTTCTCTATATGATCACATTCTCATGATTATTCTGTGCTTTGCACATGCACATCCCACTATGTGGCATCAGCCCAGACACAAACTTTCTTGCACATTTGTGCCATCTTCTCTGCATCCTTTCCTTTTGGAAACTGCCTTCTCCTCACTTTGTGTGATTTTGGTTGGGATCACTGAAAGTGATACAACCAGTCATTATATTCATCATGAACTTGAATTAAAGCAAGACTTTAAATCTGAAATTTTGGAGATAGAGAAATAAGGTAAAGGATATCCCAAGAAGTAATTACACATATATTCAAAATGCAAGACATTCTATAGAACAAGTGACTAGGTTTTCGCAAGACATCAATGACATTTTTAAAAGGTAAAGGAACCGTCTAGATTAAAGGAGACCTAAGAAACGTAACAACCAAATATAGTGTGAACATCTTATTTATATTAAATGTTAATAGATCATCTGTAAAAAAAAAAAAAAAAAAAAGGAGGGGGAATATTAAGAGAATTTGAATATAAACTCTATTAGATTTTATACAGGAATTATTGTTACTCTTGTTAGACCTACTATGGTCTGTTGGATATACAAGAAAATGCCACCTCTTTTAAAAGAATGCTTCCTGAAATATAGAGAGAAATATCAGGACATCTGGGATTTGCTTTAAAATATTTCAGCATAGAAAACAAAAAGAGAAGCAACATTGGAAATGTTAATACCTGTTCAATTTAGTTGATTGATATACTGATATATTCAATATACTATTGTCTTTATTTTTATGTACATTAGCAATTTTTTATAACAAAAAGTGTTTCCTCAGTCTCAATGGATTTTTTTTCTAGAAATTTAGCAAGCTGATTCTAAAATTCATATGGCTAAATAAAGGGCCACGACTAGCAAAACACCCAGAAAAAGAAAAAGTGCAGGAAATTGCTCTACAAGTATCAAAACCTATTATGAAATTATTTTAATTAAGATAGTGACTTGTGAGCATAGATATAAACAAATTGCTCAATGGAGCAAAATAGACTGCCAAAAAACTAACCCATACATGTATGGAATATTGATATCTGGCAGAGACAACCCTACAGATAATTGGAAGAACAGACTTTTCAATTAATGATGCTGAGACAACTGGCTATCCACATGGAAAAAATAAAAGTAACATTAAATCCCTACCTTATGCCATACATAAAAATCAAATTCTAATGTGCTTGAAACGTATACATGACAATAAAGCTTTAAAAGTTTTGAAAGAAGCATTTTGGAAAATATAGTATGACCTTAGGATAATGAATTTCTTAAATGAGATAAAAGCCATTAAGGAAAAAACTTATAAAATCCACTATATTAAGATTAAGAACTTATTTTCATCAAAAGACACTGTATTAGTCTGTTCAGACTGCTGTAACAACATACCATTGACTGGGTGGCTTAAACAACAGACATTTTATCACAGTTTTGGAGACTGGAAATCCAAGATCAGGATGCCAGCGTGGTTGCATTCTGGAGAGGAGGGCTCTCTTCCTGGCTTGCAAGTAGCTGTCTTCTTGCTGTATTCTCCCATGTGAAAGAGGGAGAGAGAGAGAAAGCTCTCTGGTATGTCTTCTTATAAGGACATGAATCTCATCATGAGGGCCCCACCACATTATTTTATCCAAACCTAATTATTTATGAAATGCTCCACCTCCAAATACCATCACATTGGGAGTTAGAGCTTCAACATGTAAATTTGAGAGTGGTGGACACAAATGTTCTATCTATTACAGACACCATAAATAAAATGAAAATACAAACCAGAAACTATTGAGGAGAACAGCGACACAAATAACTGACAAAGGATTAGTATCCAGAATATATTGAGAACGTCTCTAAATCAGTACAAAAAAGCCAAATAACTCAGTAGAAAAATGTGCGAAAGATGAATGGGAGCAGTGGGCTCACACCTGTAATCCCAGCACTTTGGGAGGCTGGAGCAGGCCTCCCAAAGCAGATCACTTGAGGTCGGGAGTTTGAGACCAGCCTGGCCAACACAGTGAAACCCTGTCTCTACTAAAAATGAAAAAAAATTAGCTGGGTATGGTGGTGCGCGCCTGTAGTCCCAGCTACTCAGGAGGCTGAGGCGAGAGAATCACTTGAACCTAGAAGGCAGAGGTTGCAGTGAGCCAAGATTGTGCCACTGCACTCCAACCTGGGCAACAGAGCGAGACTGTCTCAAAAAAAAGAAAAATATGTGGACGATACGGACGATCATTGCACTGGAAAGAGATCAGTTCAATATATGAAAACATCCTCAACTCCATTAATAACAGAGACAAGTAAACTACAATAAGTCACGTCATATATCCAGTAGATAATCAGAGGGGGAAAATAGAACAATAATAAATATTCACAAAAATGCTGTTGGTGGGATTATAATTTGGTGTAATTACTTTAGAAAAAAAATTTGACATTATTTTGTAAAGTTGAACACAACCCAGCAACTTAACTCTTACATATATATTCTAGAAAAACCAGGAAACATAGACCAGAATATTCATAGAAGCATAGTTTATAATAGCAGAAATAATGGGTATAACCAAAGTGTACAATCACAGATGATTAGATGTAATATGTTGACACATTGGATTTTAAAAGGAATGAACGAAAGCCAAAGGCAACAATACGAATAAAATGTTAGAAACATAACCTTGAGTGGGAAAACAGCAGGCCACACAAGGCTACATAGAATGTGATATTTTATAAAGCTCACAAACTAGGAAAATTAAACAATATGTTGTCTAAGGATACATACAAAAATGGTACTAATTGTTAATGCAAACACAAGCAAGGGAAGGATAAACATAAACTTCACAACAGTTTACGTGGTTGGGATAGAGAAGGGGAGGCCCAGAATAAGAAGAAAAGCATCCTTGAGGAACACAGATCATTTCTACAGCACTGGGTAATACTAATATTCTATTTAAGTTTCATGGTGGGCTCAAGGGTATTCATTTTATGATTATGCATCAAATCTTATATATTGCATGTATTTTTTTGTATTTGATGTTACATAATAAAAAATTGAGGAAAATGTTTCCACATTCTAAGATCAAATAGGTTAGTCTTATGCCTTCATTCCTTGCATTTAAAGCATCAGTACTTATGGGATTTATTTTCATGTATTATAGAGAGGTGATTTTCTATGTGTTTTTAAATTAATATATTAGTTTTTCATGGCAGCATAACAGATTGCAACAAACTTCGCAGCCTAAAACAACATTCATTTATAAGCTCATAACTTTGTAGGTCAGACACCCAACCAGAGTGTGACTGAGTTCTCTGCTAACAATCTCACAGAGCTGAAATCAACGTGTTGGCTGAGCTGCCTTTCTTTCTGGAGGCTCTGGCGAAGAATCCATTTTCCAAGTTCATTGAGGTTTTTGGCAGATTTCAGGCTCATGTGGTTGTAGAAACGAGCTTCACATTCGCTGGCGGGTTGTCAGCTGGGGGCTACTTTTGCCTCCTGGAGGCTTCAAAGGAGAATCTCCCTCTTCTGGAATCCTGTTCATACTTCAAATCTCCTTCCAGAAAGAGCTTAGTCCCTTTTAAGGCTTATCTGATTAGGTCAGGTCCACCTCAGTAATCTCCCTATTTTTAAGGCCTACTGATTTGGGACTTAATTACATCTGCAAAAATCCCTTCACAGCAGCACCTAGGTTCATCTTTGACTGAATTATTCAAAGAATGTTTGTCCACACCAGGAGCCACAAATCTTGGGAGTCATCGTAAATTCTCCCTGCTACATTTACCTAATGATCAAGCTTAATATATTTAATAATTTCTCCCATTGCCACTTTTTTTATGCCACTGCCATCATACTGTATATGTTTATATATAATAAGATCCTGTTTCTAGGCCATTAGTACTTTTGTGTTGATCAGCTTATCTAATTTTTACAGCATTTTCATGTAATAATTTTTAACTATAATATTTATGATGTATTTTATTATCTGATATGACAAGTTTTCCCCCATTCCTTATCCTTTTCCATATTTTAGGCTGCTTTGATACTTTGTGCTCCCCTCAGGTTAAAAATAATAATAATAAATAATATTTTGGAATTTTTATTGAAATTATGTATTTTATAGATTTCTGACAGGAAATTTGACAAAACTGAAAATTTGATTGGAACTAAATTTGGGAACCATTAACAGTCATATTAATCTGAATAATTTCCATTGCTGATGGAAGAAATCCAGGGAAAACTAACTTAATCTTTGTAAATAATATTAAACATTTTCTGGCATATAGTCAAAATACCTGTTTAATTAATAAGTAAGCCATTGTTCTGGTCTCATCTTAAATATTTTCTCATCAGAGAGTCTTTTCCTGACATCTTAAGTTGTAGTTCTCCTGTTACTTTTCATTCCATTTTCCCTTTTCATTTTCATCACAGCCCTTATCTCTACCTAATGTTTTCAAGTTTTTGATTTGTTTATAGCCTGTCACCACCTATTAGACCTTAAGCTCTAAGAACAAATTATCCTATATGTGTTAGACATTTAATAAATGTGGAAAAAATAAAAACAAAGGTGTGAGAATTCACTGGAAGGATGCTGAAGTAGTTTACAGAAGGAAAATAAATAAATTAACAAAGTAAGGAGTAAAGTAGCTCTGGAGTACTCAATGACTGGCTCCAGGAACTTGACTCCTCAAAACTTTGCTGACTTTGTCTTATCACTGCTTATCTCTCTGGGCTTCATTCTCTGCTACCACAGATTGACTTTCTCCAAAATGGTAGAAAACATAGCTGCCAGGAGTCCATTCTTTCAATTCCAAGACGTGAAAACTAGTGGAATGTCTCTCCTACCTTCAATTTTTTTTAATCCTGAGAAAGTTTCTGAATGTTTCAGTTTGGTCTGAGCACTCACCTTTCAGTCCAGTTACTCCCACAGGAGAAATAAAGTATTGCATTTGGCCCAAGATTGGTTATGCACACGCCTCTGCATCCCTAACAAATTTGTATCTACTGGAGCCATTCCATTCATGAACATAATACATCTGTATTTATTTGAGTTTTCTGCTTATTATGTCTCAACAAAGTTTTTTGTTTTCTATATATTACATTTTCTTGTTAACATTACTCTTAGGTCTATTTGTATTATTACTGTATTTTTCATTTTTTCTTTTTCTCAGTAATTATTGCAAGTAATAAGGAACATGTATTGAATAATTTCTATACTTTTTTTTGGTTATCTTTCTAAGCTCTCTTCTTTGGCATGCCATAATAAAATCTCTCCTGCTTTCAAAATCACAAAATAATAAATCTGTACCTTTTGCAGTGATGTTGTAAGACTTTTAATAATTAATTTATTCTATCTACTTAAGAGTCTTCTATGAATTGTTTGCACATTAACTCTGTCAAAATTTCACAATTTTAAAGAAGAGGTGACTAAAAATGAAAGTGACTTTTTAAAGCAAACACTCAAAAACTTACACTTTAAATATGTGGCTATTTCCCCCAAAGTTGTCACCTTGCAAGTCATAGTAAACACTTATGGGATGTATGTCCAGTTCCTGTTCCCTTTACTAAGGACTTCTCCCAAACCCACACCACTTCACTCCAAGTATTGACCTTTGTATTAGGTCAACTCTGTTGCCCAACCACAGTCAATTAGACCAGAGTTGACACTGAGACAAAGAGTACTACTGAGCTCTCTCTACTTGGAATTTGTCATTGAGAACCTGAGAGAACTAACGCGCATCAGTTATTGGTAGGTGCTGAGTTTCTGTATTGAGGTCTGGGACTCCATTTTATGGTCAGCCATCTCCCCCATGACACCCCCATGACACCCCCATGACACATGTATCAGAAAGTAGAAAAATTAAACAGGAGGGGAAATATGCCTACACCAATCCATTCTGGGCTGAATATCAAGTTCCTTGAGATACATCAGAGCACCTAGTATAAATGGATACTCAATAAATACTGGTTGAATGAGTGAATAAATATCTTTTCTTCCTACTCTGCTCCATCCCCCCCAAAAAAAATTCCATTTTCATGAACTTGACCTTGCTAACACTCTTATCGCGCACACCTTGCCGTCGTCATCTACTTCCAGTCTCTGGGCCACTATTAGTTTGAGCTATTTGTGCACTACATAAAGAGGCTATGCCCAGGGAATGTGGAGAGTGAAAATCCAGCTTGTATTCTGCTCTCTTGCTGTGAGCCCTGGCAGGTGTCCACCCAAAGGGAGTATATTTCCCAATTTACACAGACTCCATACAAGTGAACAGAGGCCCTTTCTGGACTGGACTTTGTTATGGGTTGAATTTTGTATGTTCCCCCCATGCTGGTGTAGGGTGGGCATCATACTGGAGTAGGGCCCCTGCTCTAATATGGCTGGTGTCTTTATAAGAAGAATACTATGTGAAGACAGAGACACACAGGACGAATGTCTAGTGATAAGGAAAGCAGATTTTGGAGTTACACAACTGCAAGCCAAGGATCTGCAGAGATTTTCAGCAAACCACTGGAAGCTAGGAAGAGGCAAGGAAGGATTATCTTACAGGTTTCAGAGGGAGAATGGCCTTATCAATGCCTTGATTTCTGACTTCTAGTCTCTAGAACTGTAGAATAATATGCTATTTTAAACTACCCAGTTTGTGGTTCTTTGTTATGACAGCCCTGGAAACTAATACACGTGCCTGATACCATCTTACTTTATCAGGTGACGCAGAAAAAAACAGAGAGAAAAAAAAACAAATACTCTGCCCACCATCAACTTAGCAATTACCTTTTCCCTTGCTTCATCCTTTTTTCTCCTCTAGTTGAATAAAAGACTGCTACTCCAAGGAAGAAACTACAGCA
Organism: Chlorocebus sabaeus; assembly: GCF_047675955.1. NCBI lineage: Eukaryota > Metazoa > Chordata > Mammalia > Primates > Cercopithecidae > Chlorocebus > Chlorocebus sabaeus. Next base: position 32,876,686 of record NC_132930.1, read on the forward strand.
AATTTAAGGTTGTTCTCTCTACATAACCAGTGATAGTTGATTGGCACCTGAGCTTGCACAAAAAGCATATTGTGGGATCATTTTTTAAGCTCAAAAATTTGACTATGCAAATTCCCTTGCTGCCTACTACATAGAACTACCCTTTCAAAATATATTCAGAGATTAGCTACTAATGGCTGCCACAAATATGCTTTGGCAAGCTTATTTCTGGGTTCTAAACTCTCAAAAATAGAATCTTCCTGATACAGGAATAAACCTGAAACATTCCATGACAACAGAAACGTTATTCACCTGTCTGTAAGATCTTTCCATGTCTGTATCACAGACAGATGGGAGAAAAAATAACTAGTTAAAACACATTTTTTTTTTTCTTTTTAGGCAAGGTCTCACTCTGTCACCCCAGCTGGAGTGCAGTGGTGCGATCATGGCTTACTGCAGCCTCAACCTCTCAGACCCAGGCGATCCTCCAACCTCAGCCCCACAAGAAGCTGTGACCATAGGCATGGGCTACCACACCTGACTAATTTTGTTTATAAAATACAAAAATATTAATGGCCAAAGAAACAATGAGATATATTCAGGCTAAGATGTGAATATAGACCTCTTTGATCCTCTCCAACAATAGTCTCACACTGACAGAGGAAAGTAGTTCAACAAAGTAAACAAAATGGTACAACCAAACCATGCCCTTTAGAATGGACAACAAGCCATCACTACAGTTCAAACTTGCATCCATTAACATCACTGAGATTGCTGAATTACAAAGTTCATCACTTAATAACAAGAACACTTCCAGAAATAACTCAGATCAGGGTTGTTGCAGCCATTGCACAGTTGGCTTCATTTTATGAACAGAATTCATTGTGCTTGCCCAAATTGGTTTTTTATTTTTTCTCTTTGCCAAGGAGCTTAATCAAATAAGTTATTTATTTATTTATTTATTTATTTATTTATTTATTTATTTATTTCAGAGACAGGATCTCACTCAGTTGCCCAGGCTGGAGTGCAGTGGCACAATCATAGATCACGTAGCCTTAAACTCCTGGGCTCAAGGGATCCTCCCCACTCAGCCTCCCAGCAGTTGGGTGGCATAAGCCACTGTGCCTGACTCTAAATAAGTTATTTTTAATATAATTTACTATCAAATAATAATTGTTTTAAAATTTTTTAGAAAAGAAAATTGTTGTGCAAATATTTTCTAATTCTAGAATGTTTGCAACTCCAGGCTTATATTGAAGCCAGTAAATGTAATACAACAAGCATAGAAAAAAAAAATCACCTTTGTGGTTGAATTTTTCCATGTATTTTAAGCCAGTCTTTTTTTTTTTTTTTTTTGAAGTGAGATGGTTGATAAAAAATTATTTTTTTACAGCCTTGACAATGTGAAATACTTTCCATTTAAGTTTGAAAGCAATTATACTGTGAAATCCTAAATTTTTTAAGCAAATTATCCTGAAGGGCAACATTTCTTAGTTAAACAATTTTAAGTTAGTCTTCTATGTATTATAAAGATAAAAACTGAAACTGAATATAGTCACTAGGCAACTTTAAAAGAGAACGAATACAGAGCGGATAAGGTATACATTCATGTATGACTCTGAAACTGTCTCAACTACTTGGGATTAAAAAAAGGACGAACATTTTGAAAATTTCCAGACCCCTCTGAGTGCTCCTTTAAAACAAACAAACAAACAAACAAAAAAGCCTCATTTCTTTTTATTCACTTTTTTGTTCATTTACTTATTTATTCGAACATTTATTCAATGTTTGCTTTCTTTGAGGCACTATTAGATGCTATATTGCTTTATTATTCTATCTACATGAACTTTTGTCTTAAACTTATATGATCTTTAACTAAAGCCTGGTATTTGACTGGGAAAATGAAAAAGTAGTATTTCTCTCTGTATTAGTCCATTCTCACACTGCTAGTAAAGACATACCTGAGACTGGGTAATTTATAGAGGAAAGAGGTTCAACGGACTCACAGTTCCACATGGCTTGGGGGATGTCACAATCATGGCAGTAGGCAAAGGAGAAGCAAAGGCACGTCTTACACAGCAGCAGGCAAGAGAGTTTGTACAGGGGAACTCCCATTTATAAAACCATCAGATCTCATGAAACTTATTCACTGTCAAGAGAATAGTATGGGAGAAACTTCCCACATGATTCAATTATCTCCACCCAGCCCTGCCTTTGACACAGGGGGATTATTATAATTCAAGGTGAGATTTGGGTAGGAACACAGCCAAACCATATCACTCTCCAAAGGTATCAAGCAAATAATCTAGAGAAAACTATGGTAGTTTACCACAGACATTGGTAACTGTGTGAAATTATATGATTCACTCATAATTCTTCCTTCCGTCCCCACAGTGCTTGCCAAGGTTCGTCATGGGCAGAATAAAATTCCCACTTCAGGGACTTTGGCCTCAGTTATGTAACTTGATTTGGCCAATGGAATGTTAGCCAATGTGATATAAGGAGAGGCTTTAATGTTTCATGTTGCCTTACTTGCCATTATGCGATTCTGTCATCTTTGTGATGACAGCATGCCCTAAGTAGCCATGGATCCCAGAGTGAAACAGGTGGAGCATACGTAAACCTGACCTGCAACTTGTAGCCACATCTACCTGAATCTAGAAAACTTTCACAGATCCATCAAGTTGAGAGAGACAGAGTGGGGGCAGAGAGAGGACAGAGAGAGAGAGAGAGAGAGAGAGGTTTGCTGTTACTGTAAACCACCAAGTTTTGAGAGTTAGGTATTCTACAACAGAATTGCAGCAATAGCTGACTAATAGTGCCTGAGAGCAAAGCCCTCCACATTCTGGCCCACCAGCTCACCTTGAAGCATAGGTTGCTAGTTTAGAAGTTCAGTCTGTGAACAGAGTGTTTCTAACAGGTTTCTATGTTACCTCATTGTTAAATATAAAAGGATAACTAAGGGTCACCAATCATTTAAGGAAACTGTAAACATGAACATAGGGGATAAGGTAAACAAAGAGAAGGAGATTGGGATATCAGAAGAAACAATTCAGGAAGAAGCTAACTTAAAATGAATTTGAATTACTATCCTGAGATATACTTTTTAAAAAATGTAACATAAAGTAAGAATAAGATGCTATGAAAAATGAGTCATTGTATTACAACATACATATGAAGAGTAAATACTTGTTTAGTAAAAAGAAAAAAAAAACAGTAGAATAGTTTGAAACGTAAACAAATCTTCCACAATGTAGAGAAAAGAACAGAAATGAGAAATATGAGAGAAAAGTAAGAAAGAGGGAATGAATCCTGATTGACAGGAGTAGAAGAAAGGGAGAAATGGGAAATGGAAGGCAAAAAAATTTCAAAAAAAGATAATAAAAGATAATTTCCCAGAGCAGAAATATTGAGTCACCAAGATGAAAGATCCTTTTACATATCCCACATAATGAATGAAGAATGACTTAGCTTTCTGTATATCATTATAAAATTTCAGCACATCAAGGATAAAGAAACATTAAGGGCTTCCAGATTTTTTTTTTAAATGGTTATTGCTATGGTTCGAATGTGTCTCCCAAAGGTCATGTGTTGGAAACTTAATTCCCAATCAACAATATTGAGGGGTGGAGCCTTTAAAAGGTGACCAGGTCATGAGGGCCCTACTCTCAGAAATGGATCAACGTCCTTATCTCAGAGTGGGTTTGTTATAAAAGCCAGTTTGTGCCACCACCCACCCCTCACTCACCACACACATTCTCTTTCCTACATGATATCTTTCATCATGGGATGATGCAGCAAGAAGACCCTGGAAAGACACAAGCCCCTTGACCTTGGACTTCTCAGCCTCCAGAACAGTAAGAAATAAATCTCTGTTCTTTATAAAACCCACTTTGTAGTATTCTGTTACAGCAACACAAAATGGACTAAGAAAATCCTATAAAGGAGTAAAAATCAAAATACCACGAAACTTTTCATTAGTAATTTGGGGTGCTAGCTGACCTTGGAACAATGCTTTTCAAAGTTCTGGATAAAAAATATTAATCAGGCATGAAGGCAGAATTTTAAAAGTTTAAATATAAAACCTAAGAAAATGCACTTCTCAGACACCCTTTACCAGGAAATTCCTGGAGGATATAATCCCACTACATGAAGGAGTAAACCAAGAAAGAGAAGGCATTCACCTGTGGCTCCTATCAAGTACAGCAAGGACAGAAAATGCTTGTGCCTACCTGCCTAAAAAGGAGCCAGTCCATATTGGAACAGGAGAAAAGAGGACGGCCAGAGGAGGTACCTGGGGGGAAGGGGAAATTCAGGAGGCTTGCAAGTATCCTTGAAAATGACCTCAAGGTTCTGTTAGGATTCATAGTGCAAGAGGACAACAGGGCAATTGGAAACCTAAAGAAAACAAAAAACAAACTACTTGGCTACTCAGTGAACATCGTCATTACAGGTAGATGACTTCTACTGATTACTGATTTTTAGGACCAACCTATAAATAAAGCATAGAAGATTTAAATATGGTTACAGAATACATTGTAAATGTTATCAAACTTGACATGAAAGTACAGAAAATGAAAAGTAGAAACTGAAAGGGTAAGAAAGAGCAAACAGAAACGAGTGTTAAAAACCCTCATCTTCAGAAATGGAGAATCAAATATATTGTCTGTGGTTGATGAAACAGGCAATACAAGTATATTACACACTTCTAAAATTTTAATCATGGTATGAGTTTACTAAAGAAGGCTGCCATAACAAAGAACTACAAACTGGGTGGCGTAAACAACAGAAATTTATTTTCTCACCATCCTGGAGACTAGAAGTTCAAGATGGGCAGAGCTCATTTCATCCTGAGGCCTGTCTTCTCGGCTTTCAGATGTCCCTTCTCTCCATGTGTCTTCATATGTTCTTCCCCCATGCGTGTCTGTGTCCTAATCTCCTCTTCTTGTAAGGACAGCAGTCATATTGGATTACAGCCATCCTGATGGCCTCATTTTAACTTAAGCACCTCTTTAAAGGGTCTATCTCCAAATACAGTGACAATCTGAGGTACTAGGGGTTAGAGTTTCAACATGAATTTTGGGGAGGATGCATTTCAGCCTATAGCAATCACAAATGTATTTTTTTTTTAATGTATTAAGATATGGATCTATTGAAAGAGAGGAGGAGGGGAAAATGGATAGCTTGATAATGTCTAAAACTGAAGTGAAGAAATGGTGGTAAGCACATATAATTTAGAGATATGGCACTAATTGAGGGATGCCACAAAGAGTTGTACAGATTGGTAAGGGTACAACCAAATATGGCAGTCCTGACTGATCACAAGAATAGCTTCTTCCCCGCCCCCTCCCCCACCCACCTCCCCCTCCCCCCCCCCACCCCCCCCCCCCCCCCGAGACAGAGTTTTTCTCTTGTTGCCCAGGCTGGAGTTCAATAGCGCTATCTCAGCTCACTGCAACCTCCACCTCGTGGGTTCAGGCCATTCTTTTGCCTCAGTCTCCCGAATAGCTGGAATTACAGGCCCACACCACCATGCCCCGCTAATTTGGGGGTTTTTAGTAGAGACGGGGCTCCACCATGTTGGTCAGGCTGGTCTCGAACTCCTGACCTCAGGTGATCCACCCGCCTCGGCCTCCTGAAGTGCTGGGACTACAGGCATGAGCCACCACGCCCAGCCAAGAATAGCTGTAGTCATGAACAGTTTAAAAAGTTAAAAGTCGTTTGTTCTGGGGAATAGGACTGAGCTTGAGAAAAGCAAAAGCAGACTATTGCTTTTTCATGATAAACCACTCTGTATGAGTTTACCCTTAAATCATGTGTACATATTACTTTGACTAAAAATATTTTAGGCTTCAATTTAATAAAATAAAGAGATAAATGTTTCATTTCTCCTTTGCCTTCTCCTTGCCTCTGCCCCATTATAGTGATTGGAATAGACAGGAGTAAAGACTTCTAAGTGTTTTCTTGTCTCCAGACTCCTCCAACCCATTCTGCAACACCTCTAGATTATTCTGTTTCGAACAAATATATGACCATTTCACACTCTCCTGCTTAAAATATATCAATGATCCTGTCGTTCCCTGCGTGATGTTCCCTACTCTGGGAAATAAGGTTTTCCAAGATCGGTCCTTTGCCTACCTCTCCACTCTCTTCACTAATCATTCCAGTATTACCACTTTATGTCCCCCAAAATGAACTGTTTGAGGTTTTCCCCACTCGTCATGCTGTATCTCCTTTAGTCTTGTATTTATCTGGCTGAAATTCTATTTCTTCTTCTTCTAAACTCCAACGTCTCTTCTCCTCAACCTAATTGCCTTCATTCAGCTTACTTTCTTCTTTTCCTCCTTTATTCCAAGTTTATTGGCTTTAGACAAGTTCATTACAGACTTGGTTTTCCTCTGTCCTTTGGTAAGCTCTTTTTGTTAGTGTTGGTTTTTGTTCTCAAACTACATGTAGTGGCAATACGGTTGTTGATATGGTTTGACTGTGTCCCCACCTACATCTCATCTTGAATTGTAGCTCCCATAATTTCCACGTGTTATGGGAGGGACCTGGTGAAAGATAATGGAATCATGAGGGCAATTTCCCCCATACTGTTCTCGTAGTAGCGAGTACGTCTCACCAGATGTGATGGTTTTATAAGGGGAAACCCCTTTTGCTTGGTTCTCATTCTCGCTGCAATTCTCTCATCTGCTGCCATGTAAGACGCGTCTGCTGCCTTCCATCATGATTGCGAGGCCTCCCCAGCCGTGTGGAACTGTGAATCCATTAAACTTCTTTTTTCTTTATAAATTACACAGCCTCAGATATCTCTTTATCAGCAGCATGAAAATGGACTCATACAGTTGTAGCACAGTTACAGGAAAAGAGGAAGGGTCTCTTCCCAAATCTCACTGTGTCTCATTGACGCTGACTAGGTAGTGTACCTGTGTTTGAGCCAATCCCTGTGGCCAGGGTGATTCGACGTTCTGATTGGCCAGTCCTGAGCCACCTACTCTAGTTTGCAGTCAGGGGTGCGGTCAATTCCATAGGAAGCAGATAAATTAAGAACAGGAGAGGGGATAGTCTTCAGGAAAAAATAAAGCTATTGTTTCCAAAATGAAGGTTTACAAATGCTCTGCAACAAACACTACATACAAACACCATGAACACAAGAGTACATTCTGTTTATCTTCAAAGACCCAGCACCTGATATAACACTTGACCAACATTAGGTGTGAAAATGTTTGTTGAATTTTTTTGTAAGGTGTTGCTTTCTGACAAAAAGATACACTTTATGATAAAGTATGTATCTTAAATATTCTGTTTATCTTCAAAGACCCAGCACCTGATATAACACTTGACCAACATTAGGTGTGAAAATGTTTGTTGAATTTTTTTGTAAGGTGTTGCTTTCTGACAAAAAGATACACTTTATGATAAAGTATGTATCTTAAATATTGACATTTTAAAATTACCCAGTTTAAATGAGTTCAAATTGTTTAAGATATGTGTGAAAAATGAACTGAATTTTCATAGTTGGATATAAATTCTAATCATACTAAATTTGCAAAGTAAAATTCTGTCACATTTTTATATATACTGTAGTTTTGTTTGAACTGAGAAAGTCATGAAAAATCTATCCCAAAGTAGTTGACATTCTGGAGGGCTTTTTATTTTATGTTTTTTATCTTTCTTAACCTAAGGAGTGCTTGGAAACCTATGTTTTAATTGAAAATGCTGCTTTGGCAATAAGTTTTACATAATTCTCCAAGTGCCAAAATAAACTCTTGGATCAAGGGATTCATAACAGAAAAAAATATCTTTCTTTTTAAATGTAAGAAAAAGTACATCTGAAGATTTATTCTCAAAAGTGAGTGTGTGCAAACCAGACTTCTTTGAGGAATAAAGGTGTGCTAACAAGTATTCTATCTTAGCATTTGAGAGTCCCCCAACAGCATGACGCAACTGTTTCATTAGCTGCATGTGGGTAACTTGATTCTTCTCACTCCCTCTATTCTTTGTAGAACCTATCTGGGCAGCCATTTAATGCTAACAAGCCAAATTCTTTCTTCACTTCTTCCTGCCAAGTAGTACCATAATTGTCATCAAGACAGGATCATCTGTTTCATATTGCTTTTACTTATGCTGAATGAAAGCACCAGTGCGATTTGCCATTTTATTTCAGCTCTTATTCTTGAAAAGTAGAAAATTGAAAAGTAGAACTGTGGTAAAAGAACACTTCTTTTTATTCCCTTTTCGAAATTATAAGATAGCGAATAAATTAACATTGTCCTATTTGATGCATTTTACTATTTTATTGGAAGCATAAAAATTACTAGAATGGAAAGGGAAGGTTTTTAAGAGGAGAAATTGGTTGAAGGAGGGAGAAAAAGAAAACTCTACTTAGTGGTATATGAGATCTTTCACAGCCCAGAACTGCTCTGCTGAATATAGCCTCTAGCCACTGAGATTACAAAATATGGTTAATCTGAATTAAAATGTACTGTTTTGTACAATACATACAAAATTTCGAAGACAATACAGAAAAAAATGTAAAATATTTCAGTAATAACTTTTATATTGCTTACGTTTTTAAATGATGTTTTAGATATACTATATTAAATAAAATACATTCTTAAAATTAACTTCACTTTTACTTTTTAAAGGTGGCTACTAGAAAACTTTAAATTCCACATGTGGCTTGCATTTGTGTCTTACATTATGTTTCTGTTGAACAGTGCTAGTACACAATTTACATGCCAAGAAGGTAGAATGTTCCGAGATGAGATATAAAGAGGTTGAAGTCATATTTAACAAGTATGCTCAGTGCTATTTTCTGTTTTGAAAGGCTTCTTTGGAGAAATATTTGTCTCTCTAGTAGAGGTCAGGATAAAGTAGGTGCATTTTTTCAGTAAAATTGTGAATTATTTTCACCTGCTGGGTAGATATATTCTCTTTTTCTGGTAATAGTGCACTGGTTGTCTCTGAGGAACTCTCTCCCTCCTTGATTTTGAGACCCTGCGGTTTGGCTGAGGCTGACCCATGATTCTAGAGTTGAATGTGTGACTCAGACCTAACCAATCAGAATATTCCACTCCCATGGCCAGAATAATTGACTCAGGAAATTGATAAAAGTTGGTCAATTGAATCAGTTCTGTGATTTTGAGTAATTACAGAAAAAGAGGTGTTGCTCATCTTGGGGATTAAGTCTGCAACTACTCATGTACACCTTTTCCAGCACATTACCTGAAAATGGAAACCACCAAGAGGAGACAAGAAGAAACAGGCTCTGTTTGAATGCCTAGATCCATTCTGTGACTAAAGCTGCCATCTGGAATTTTTCAGTTTGTTTGTTTGTTTGTTTTGGGGAGTGGGGACAGGGTCTTGCTCTGTGGCCCGGGCTGGCGTGCAGCGGTGGGATCTCAGCTCGGGTGAGACCTCCACCTCTCGGGTTCAAGCGATTCTTATGCCTCAGCCTCCTGAGTATCCGGGATTACAGATTATTTTTGTGGTTTTATTAACGACAGAGTTTCACCATGTTGCCCAGGCTGGTCTCAAACTGCTGGGCTCAAGCAATCCACCAACTTTGGCCTCCCAAAGTATTGGGATTACATTACAGGTGTGAGCCACAGCACCCAGCCAGAATTTTTCAGTTTAATAAGTTCCCGTCTTTGATCAAACAAATTTAAATTTAATTTCTTTCACTAAGAAGTCTGATTAACATAAATAACAAATAATTGAATAAACAATTGCATTCATACAAGTCAACAAACATTCTTAGCATTTGTCTATGTTCAAGTAACTGCGTTGGGTGCTGGTGGAGGAAGGCACAAAATTTATTATTATTATTCACTCATTCATTCATTTATACATTCAGGAAACACTCATTAAGCTTCTTTTGTGCCAGGCACTATCTTAGGCACTGGAGAAGAAAAGACAAAAATTAAAGTCACAGATATTGAGGATCTTTTATTTTTCTGAATTACATTAACAATGTGCCTATTGCTAATTATTCTTGCTCTCCCCAATATACTTTCAATGTTCAGTTTTCCACAAGTCAAATCTGTTATATAATCTCTGTTCCATTTTGTACCACGAAATTCTATTTTGGATCCTTCCATCACCTTACTTGCTTTTGGACTTGTTAATTTCTGGGTCTGCTGTCATCTCTGATCTGTAACTGCCCTCCTTTCCCTTAGGAATTCCTTGACTTTTTTCTTGTGTTAGATTCCTGCTTCCTATATCACTATACGTCTTTGTTATAAGGAAGCACATCCTCCGGTAGTATCTTGAAAAGGGATACAGTATTTGTGAGGTCAATGTTTTGAGAACTTGCAAGTCTGAAAATCCATTCTATTCCCACAATTGGCTGATAGTTTGATGAAATTTAGAACTCTAGGATGGGTATCATTTTCAGTTATAATTTTGAAGATATTGCTCCACTGTTTTCTGTTGAGAAGCCCAATACTATTCTGATTTTTTTTTTTTTTTTTTTTTTTTTTTGAGACGGAATCTTGCTCTATCACCCAGGCTGGAGTGCTGTGGCAGGATCTCGGCTCACTGCAAGCTCCGCCTCCCGGGTTCACGCCATTCTCCTGCCTCAACCTCCTGAGTAGCTGGGACTACAGGTGCTCGCCACCGCGCCCGGCTAATTCTTTTGTGTTTTTAGTAGAGACGGGGTTTCACCGTGTTAGCCAGGATGGTCTTGATCTCCTGACCTCGTGATCTGCCCGCCTCTGCCTCCCAAAGTGCTAGGATTACAGGCGTGAGCTACCGCGCCAGGCCGCTATTCTGATTTCTAATCCATTGCACAGGGTCTCTATTTTCTCCCTAGAAGTTTTAAGAATCTTCTCATTATTTCTAGAGTCCTGAACTTCCATGATTATATGTCTTGGAGTGAAATTACTTAATCTGGAGGATCATTTCCCTCAGTTCTGGGAACTTTTTTTTATTATTTCTTTGATAATACTTTTTCCTCAGTTTGCTTTAATCTATCTTTCTGAAACCCATGTCAGTCAAACATTGGGCTTCCTAGGTTGATTGTTAAATTTTCTTATCTCCTATTATCTGTATTCATATTTTTAAAATATTACTTCAATGAAATTTTCTCATCTTTATCTCTCAGCACTTCTTTAAAATTTTGTTTTAATTTCATCTGACATATTTTTAATTTCAAGAGCTCTTACTTGTTTTCTCATTGTTCTCTCTTTCCAAGCATCTTGTTTCAAAGTAATTCTTTCTTTAATGATGTAATATCTTTTCTAATCTTCTTGAAAATGTTAGTTATAATTAATTGGAACTTTTTTCTATTTCTTGAAACGTTTCTGTTTTTCTCTGAGTTTCTTTTATCTGTTTGTTTTGGTCTCTCTCTCTTTCAAGTTGGATATTTTCCTCAAATGTCAATATATATTTATGAGTGAGGTCCTTAAACGTTTATTGAAAGGTCTACAGAGTGGGTGAGCTTTCTGAGACTTTGAGTTTCTCTTGAGAGGGATCGTCAATTTTTTGCTGAAGGGAATAAACCTGGTTATAGGTGTTCCAAGAACAAGGTGGAGGAATTCAGCAAACTTTGACTGTTTAATCTGTGTTCACTCTACAACGTTTGCCCTACCCTTCTACCATGCTTGGTGTCCTCCAATCCACAATCTTTTCAGTTCAATTTTTCCACAGGGTAAATTTCTTGCAGGGGTTGTGATAAAAATACTTGGCTACATTATAGTGGAGACAAAGTCTGGAGGAGCAGGCGGTTCTCACAGCTCCTTATAAAACATTTCAACAAATCCCCAGGACTTCAGCTCTGACTCTGACCCTTACTTTCTGCTTTACAATCATTCTATTTCCTGAGAACAATGAAAAAAAAAAAAAAAGACAGATTTGGGGAGACCACTGATATTAAAAATAGTTACAGAGTTTTGATGTGGTTTGGCTCTGTGTCCCCACCCAAATCTCATCTTGAGTTGTAATTCCCATGTGTTGAGGGAGGGACTTGTAATCCCCATGTGCCAAGGGAGGTAAGATATTGGATCATGAGGGTGATTTTTTGTTTTAAATAAAGGAAAGAGGTTTAATGGACTCACAATTCCACATGGCTGTGGAGGCCTCGGGAAACTTACAATCATGGTGGAAGGCAAAGGGGAAGCAAGACCTTTTTCACATGGCAGCAGGAGAGAGAAGAGCAAAGAAGGAACTTTCAAACACTTATAAAACCATCAGATACTACGAGAACTCACTCATCATGAATGAGAACAGCAAGGGGGAAACTGCCCCCATGATCCAATCACCTCCTTCCCTAGACACGTTGGGATTACAGGTCCCTCCCTCAACACAATTTGAGATGAGATTTTGGTGGGGACACAGAGCCAAACTATATTGTTTCATAGTTAGATTTACTTTTCTTTCAGGTTTCAGGTTTAGAGCTTAATGAATTTAGTATATAAAATCAGGTGGTTTTGCCTATTGAATTTGAAAGCCTATAATAGGATAATAATAGGTTGTTCTTTACTTTCCATTGTTGCATAGGGGGATTATTAATTGTAATTTAATCTTATTATACTTAAATCTTCAAATATTATAACATTTTGGTTAAGTTAAAAGGTATTAAACTTTTACCAACGCCACATTTTCATTCACATCTCTTTTTTATAAGGGAAAATCATGACATAATTTAACTGCCTTATTCTTTTCTCTTTAATCACATGTATTCTCCAGGTAGATAGTAATATGGGCCATTATCAGATTTCACAGTTTAAACAAACCTTTCTTATAGTAATATGTTAAAATAAACTTCTTTAACCCAACGGATTTTACTTCAGAGGTTTATTGCATGGCCTCTTTACCATGAAACATTGGTATTTTGTACTATTTTCATATAAAAAATTTTCTGCATTTTGAAACTGAGAGTCAAATCCTATTGTCAACAGCCTGAGAAACAATTGTCAAGTTCATAAATTGTTCATATTTCTGTTTGCCTAAGGCATGTTAGTAAGTAAAATGATATGCTTTGTTCATGTAAATGTTATGACTTAGTTTGTATCAGGCGTTTCAACATGCAGAAAGGCCAATGATGTTAATTTCTTGGTTTGAAATATACTCTGTAAAATGCAATTGTGTGACCACCTTTTGTCACTGTCTTGACATCGGGTGAAAAATAAGTTTGGGTTTACGAGTAGAATTTGAGAATAAGGGTAAGTCATGGGTGAAGGAAGCCCTATATCTTCCATATTTCTTTTCTTTAAAAAATCTCAATTAATTACTCTTTCATTTCAACTCAACAAAAGTCTCTTTGATACCTACTAGGTGTAGAATGCAAGTATAGAATGCACAGAGGTGGTGAATACCAGACTCTGACTTCACAGTCTACAAGGTTATACAGAGAAACAATAAGAAACAGTAACAAATAATTATACTACATGGAAAAATACGGTAAGACTCATGAGAAAAATTAAGTGTTCTGAGAGCATAGAAAGTAGTAATAATCACCACTCAGTTGAGAAGTATTCTTCATGGGAGTAGGATAGCATGGAATGTCAGATGGGGACAGCAAAAACCCCAGTTTGGCTGAATGATAGGTTAAACATTGAGAAGCCATAGTTTTGTGTGCTACTGAAAATGTCACTATCTATCTTCCCCCAAAGATAGAGACATAGCCACTCCTGAAAATCTGAAAAAAATCTGAAATCTGAAAAAAATCCAGCTTCCTCAATTTCTGATTCCTTAATAGGCAGCTTTTCACCTTCTTTCCTGTTCTCCAGTGAAAAGCAGTAGTTAAATTTGGAAAGACAAAGATTCAAATTCTAGTTTCATCAGTAACTAGCTAGATAATGCTAACTTATTTAAGTTATTTAACATCTCGAAGTCAATTTATATTTCTTTCTCTCTGATATGGGGATAATAATAATGAAAGTACTTAATTGCATAAGATTATGGTAAAAGGTAAATGAATTAATAATGTGTATAAATGCCAAACTGATAGCTCTTATTATAGGAAAGAGTCAAGATTAGGAATCAGGAAATTGATCTTTAGTTTGGGTGTGCTACTAATAAGCCGTGTGACCTACATAAATTGCTTATCCTCTCTGGGCCCAATTTCTCTATCTGCAAAATTAGGGGATTGACCTAGATGATCTGTATTACCTCTAAACTGAGATAGTCTAGGTACTATAGATGACATTTTTATTTTACTTTGATACTGAACTGTGCAATTGGATTAAATTGGATAAAATTGCCATCATTGAGCTTTTAATACATTGAAATTTTATTAAAAGGCTGAAAATGAAAGTGACAATAATGCGTTAGGCCAGAGAAGTGATTTCAAATGGACACAAAAAGAGTAGTGATAGATCAGGTCCTATTATCACGCCTGGATGCAAGGGAAAGTAGATGGTAAATGGTATTAAATTCAGGTGCCAAGCTCAAAGGTGTATGATTTTATGTAAAAAAAAATTAGAAAACATACTCATCCTAATTTTGGTATTAATTATCCTGACAGTTTAGGGCCTGAGTTGTCCTAATACAGTAAATCTTAGGTCCAACTATATGATATTTACTATAAAGACAGTAACAGGATATAATAGTAATATTTTTAAAGTATCCAATGATTGAACTCAACAATGAAAGTAAAGAACAAAAACCAGAGATGCCACCTTGATATAAGTGACAGAATTGGACCAGCTATCACACCCATTATTATGTATACTAAGGGTAGTCTTGGAATAGGAGAAAAGGAGACAGTATAATCTAAGAAATGAAGTACATTACCACTACATTTCTGTTTCTTGAATCATTATTCCTGCTGTAAAATTTTATCTTTGTTCCTACAAAATGTACAAAAAGGTGTTGATAGTATTTGGAAATGCATCAAGAAGACAAAATCATCATGTATTTTAGATATCTCTAACTATTTAACTGCAGTATTGAAAATAAATACATTAACATGTATGTATTTCAGTTAATGAAGACTTTAGAGTCTGTACTTCCATAAAGAAGAAGACTATTGAGAAATCTTTGACTCATGAGCCTGGGTGAATCTAAGATGTTTGCATAAAATTTGGTATAATATGACTATGTAGTTGATCAGAAATTTTCTGGAAGGGAAATTTGTTCTCTGTCCTAAATAATTGGTTAATCAAATTTTTCTCTGAAGTTTTAATCTTTGATCAGTGAACTGTATTACAGGTCAGAACCAAAGGAAATATAGTGAAATGTGATTCTTTACAAGACAGATATAATTTACTCAAAAGATAGTTTCTCAGCATTATAAAGCATTGTACAGTTAAAGTATCAAGCAGTTATGCTTTACAACTGTAAATATCTAATGCATACAGAATTGTTTAGATTTTATTAAATTATAAAATATATCATTTTGTGGTATATATGGATAATATAGAATTGAGTAGGTATTTTACAATCCTACTAGTATATTGGATTGTTTATATTTGTTAAAAAATATAAGAACAGCTTTCATTTTGGGTTAATATCTCAAAAATATGACTCTAGTCATACCTCTCTGTAATTTTGTATTTCTCTATTGTGGAAATGTATTTCAAACTTCTCCAATGTATTTGTATTTGTTATATCATGTCCTCCTAAAAAGCACCCTAGCTTGAAATTCACTAACTGGTAAATTAATAAACTATTATTTGGCCCTGCAATTTATATGTCTTGGTACTGTCTAAGAACTCTATAGATGTGCTCATCAGTTTTAGGCGGATAATAGTGAACTTGGATAGTTACTGATGGTAGTTTGATTGAAGTGATGACCCAGATTTGTTCACACCTTTCTGAATCCATGCCATTTGTTAGTGTCCTTTAATTCAGACTTTGGGCTTGACCATGAGATTTGCTTTGGCCAATAGGATAGTAGCAAGCAGAACACGATGCAAGCTCACTTGAAAAGCACTTCTACATTAGTACTTATCATTATGTTGTGCTTCACATGCTGCCACTGCATAAATTATTGGCTCTAGCTAGCCTCTAGATGGTAAGAGACACATGACTCAGCCATTCTCATTACCCCAGCAAACTGGGAGCCAAACTGTACACCAGAGTGAGGCCATTCTAGATCATGCAGCTTCCAGCACTAGCAATCTCAGGTAAGATTTGCAGAGCTTCACCTGATCAGTAAAACAGCCCACCTGACCTGCACTGTGAATAATATCTAGTGGTTGTTCTTTATGCAACTACCCTATGGATTGGCTTGCTGCACAGCAATAAATAACTGGTACAACATGTATAGGAAGTAGATAGCAGAGCAAAATTATTTCTCCAAAGAACATTAACATTTCATATCATATACCTGTTGTTATATGAAAATCCTTTGTGAGTAACTGGATTTTCAGTGTAGGAGACAATCTTTGATATGACCCTCTTTTTTTTTTTTTTTTTTTTTTTTTTTTGAGATGGGGTTTTGCTCTTCTTGCTAAGGCTGGAGTGCAATGGCATGGTCTTGGCTCACTGCCACCTTCGCCTCTCTGGTTCAAGCAATTCTCTCACCTCAGCCTCCTCCCACCTGTAGCTGGGATTACAGGTGCCCACCACCACGCTCAGCTAATGTTTGTATTTTTAGTAGAGATGGGGTTTCACCATGTTGGCCAGGCTGGTCTCGAACTCCTGACCTCAGGTGATACACCCACCTGGGACTCCCAAAGTGCTGGGATTATAGACGTGAGCCACTGCGCCCGGCCGATATGACCCTCTTTTTATACTTGACCTTATAGATAACTCAAACATGTATCAAACCAATAAATAAATATTAGACACCATATTAGTGCCTGGCCCAGCACTCGATGCTTAGAATGTAATGGTTAAAAGACTCCTATTTTCAGGTTCATTGGGTAATTACAATACATTCTGTAGTACTTGCCATGGAAACTTCTTTGCTCTCCAAAGTGAAGCTGAATTCCAAAGTTAACTCCATTTGTGTATTTCAATATTTCTGGCCTTAATCTTTATCTTCTCCCAGAAATTCTAGATATGTGATACTCATTAGTTCTGTTTATATCTTTAGTTCTCCTTCTTTTGGAGAATAGGATAACCTTGCACTTTCCCAAATGTGGTAGACTACAAAAGTGGCCACAAATTATTTCTTTCTCTCTGTCCAAATCCCTTTGTAATGTGGCTTGCAGATCCTTCTATTAAGAGGTAGAATCTATCTCCCCATATTGACTCTGGGCTTGGCCATGTGACTTGCTTTAGTCATTGGGACCAGAGCAAATGTGACTCAAACCGAGATTTGAAAAGTGTTTGTGCATGGGGGCTTCTTCTCTTGCAGTACTTTGGATCCCTCTGACTGCCACCATGTGAATAAGCTAGGGCTAGGGCTGGCCTCTTGATGATACTTGGCCTCATTGCTATGTGTTCCGAGCTGACAGTCAGAGAATCCTCAGAAACAGAGCTGCCTTGCTGACAGGCAGCTGACCACAAACACCTGAGTGAGTCCAGTAGAGGCCAGCAAAAATGTCCAGCTGAGTCTAGCACAAATTTTCATTCCACAGAATTATGAGCTAAATGAACAGTTGGTGTTTTAAGGTATTAAGTTGTGGGGTGGTTTGCCCTGCCCTCAAAGCTTTCTAATATATAACTCCTTAAAAGTCAGGCATGACCATAAAATTTGCTTCATCTATTGAAATGTGTCACTTCTGGCAGAAGCCTTAAGAGTTGGACTGTGATTTAGCATCATCTTTCTCGTTATGGTGACTGGGGAGCTTCCAAATGGCATAACCCCAGAAGCCTCAGTCCCTGGATGGACATGAGGCTTATAGGGTTCATGTTCTTTCCATCCTTTTCCACACTGACCTTTGGAAGACGGATAGTATACTATGAAATAAAACTTTTGTATTAAGTTTTGTATTAAATCATTGAGGTTTTGAGTTTGCTAGATTTTGGGTTTGTTACTGGAGCAGAACATAGCACATTCTAACTAATATATAAATTGGCACCCAGAAGGAGGTACAGTTATAACAGAAAATCTAAAATATGTGGCTTTAACTTAGAGGCTCACTGGGTGGTAGCAAGGAAATTGTCAGAGGCTGGAAAGTTGGAGATGCTAACTGTCGTAAAATATTTGCTGAAACAGTTCATGTGTGTCTCCCATTTTTCTCCTTTCTAAACAGGAATGTTTACCATATGCTGTGGTTTGAATTTGTCCACGAAAAAGCACGTGTTGGAAACATAAACTCCAATTCAACAGTGTTGGGAAATGTGGCCTAATGAGAAGTGATAGGCTATGAGGGCATAGTGAATGGATTAATGCCATTATCAAGGGAGTGGATTCTTTGTAGCAGGAGTGGGTTCATTATAAAAGGATGAGTTTGGCCCTTTTTTACTTATTTGCCTTCTCTTTGCCTTTGTACTGCAGGGCCATGTAACAAGAAGGCCCTTGTTAGATGCCAGTACCCTGATCTTGGACTTTCTAGGCCCCAGAACTGTGAGCGATAAATGTCTGTTCTTCATATAAATTACCCAGTAAGTGGTATTCCATTACAGCAGCAAAAAATAGACTAAGACACCATGTCTATTTAGTTCCTGTTCCATCAGTGTGTGTGTGTCTGTGTGTGTGTGTGTGTGTGTGTGAGAGAGAGAGAGAGAGAGAGAAGAGAAATTGCAAGCGAGAGAGATCAGGGGAGGATACCTTATCTTTTTAGTTTATAACAAGAGAAGCTTTATCCAGTTCCAATATGGAGACTACCAAGCATCACCCAGAGGTGCTAGGCTTTGAGATTAATGCCTTTACTGAACAGAACTTTTGGATTGTCTCACTTTGTGATAGGAGCAAATCTATTTTGTAGTGTAAAGAAAGTGAACTGTAAACTGGTGACTAGAAAGATAGATCACAGTAATCCTTGATACTATTTACCAATAAATTCTGGTTATCTTCTTTTTGCACATATAATAGGATCGCACTTCCCTGCTCCCTTTTTTATATGCCCGTATAATTTGCTTTGGTCAATGAAACGTGAGAACTGACTTGTATCACATTTAGGAAGAACCAGTTTGCCATTCTTCATCTTCCTTTTGCCTATTACACAACGGGGGACGTTCCACATGGAATGAAACCCCCTCCTCCTGCCACCCAGAGATGAACATGTAAATAAGCAGGAAATAGTTTTTTGTTGTTGTTTTAAGCCACTAAGATTCTTGGATCATTTATTACTGCACCATAATTTTCCCATCCTAACTAATGTAGATTACTATAAAAGCAATCAGGAAAACTGCAAAGGCTGATCCTCGTGGCAATTATGAGTGGAAGTGGTTAACTGAAACCATCCACTGACAATTCCAAGATCACCTTCATTAATAATTTCACCTGCACTCCAATTGTGACCGTTCTAGAAAAGGTGATTATGCGTTCAGACTTTATTATTTTTAACTTATGAAAATGTAAAATTACATCTTCACTACTGAAGTCATAATGAGCAAAGAAACACTTTCTCATAGGAAGAAAAAGAAAGAAGGTGGTTAAGGATAAGCCACAAAACATGGAAGGTGGTACTGAACTCAGAATTTATGAGATTTCCAAGAATTAAACATATTTCCCATAGACTTGTGAATAAATTTCCAGACATACACAGTACTTCTTAGCAAACGTTGGGTGGCTTAGCTTCGGCTTGATCAACTGCACGCATACGGAAACAAACGCACAATCGCTCTGGTGCAAAAGTAAAAACTCTAATTGGAGTCTGTATTAAAACATAAGATTCCTCTCTCGCTCTCTCTGAAGAAGTTATTTTCTCTAGCACGGCGTAGAATTCATTCCATAACATTTGTAAAGTGCTTAATCCCGCGTCACACACTGTACTAGGGTCTAGTGAGTGACAGATGTCACGGTACAGAGGTCTCAGTGGGTCGCTGCCCTCCAGGAGCTTATAAAGAAAATTTTCCTTCTGCAGTTTTCAGCCGGCTACGCCCAGTCCCCTGCAAGTAATTTTCAGTGTAAAAAACCCGCATCTTTTTCCTAGTCCTTGCAAGCATTCTCGCTTTCCGATATCTCTTCGCCTTGAAAACCGAAGTCACTCCGGGATCTCTCTCAGGACGTTTGGCAGTTATTCCAGATGTAGCCGAATGACCGGCTTGCCCTTATCCCTGCGGTGTGACAAGAAGACAGAGACCCCGGAAAGTTTCCAGCACTTAGAACACAAAGCGAAGCCTGAACCCACAAGGGGCCCACAACTCTTGCGGCTTCCACCACCCTTCCATCGCGGAGCCTGAGGAAGCTAAAGCAGTCGGGTCAGAACCGGCCACCCGAGCAGCGCACGGTCCCGGGCGCAGGGAGCGACAGGCTCAGCACCCCCAGCGGCGCGCCGCAGAGAAGTTCCAGGCCAGCCTGCAAACCCGAGTGTGGGCGGGGAACGATCCTTTCTTCTGGACTACAATGACCGGCAAGCAACGCGCCATGGCGCCAAACTCGGCTTCGGGATCCTGGCGCAATGAAGCCTGGGAAGTGAAGTCTCCGGACTGTCGGAGTCCCGTAGTGAAGGCAGAAAGTAGGCGTTGCTAGTCCGCTCCACTAGCACGCCGGTTCCTGGCTGGGCTCCGGGTCTCTCGCTCCCGCTCAGGGTTTTCGCGGGCGGCGGGAGCGGTATGGCTCGCCTGAGTAAACTCCAGCGGGAGGGGGAGGAGGGTAGTGGGTGGGGAGGCGGGGTCAGCGGAAGCGGCAGGTTGCTTCCTTCTCCTCTGGCTCCCTCCCCGCCTCTCCCTGAGGGAGCGGTGGGAGGGGGAGGGCAGGGCAGAGGGAAGGTAGTGACACGTGTCAATCAACCCCCCTCCGGGGGGCGCGCGCTCCGGGGCTCGCGCCGAGGGCTCGCGCCCCTGCCTCGTGCCTGCGCTGCTCGTATGTAAATGAGGGCGCGTGACGCGGGACGCAGATGGACAAGGGAAGAGAGAGAATGGCCGCTGCCGCCGCCGCTGCTGCCGCCGCCGCCGCCGCCGCTCAGTGCCGGAGCCCTCGGTGCGCGGCGGAGAGGAGAGGATTCCGGCGGGAACTCGACTCTTGGCGCCACCGCCTCATGCACTGTGTAGGTAAGAGAGACGCGGGCCGGGGCTCCGGGCTCCGCGCGGCGACGGCTGTCGCAGCCCGAGGAGTTTGTGGCTGAGGGGTTTAGTTGAATCTCCCGTTCGGGTTAGTTCGGTGGGGGAGCGAGATGGGAGCGGCGCGGCGCGGCGGCCCCGGCGCTCGCCTTTTGTCTTGCGGGCTGCTGGCCCGGCGCGGTCCGCCCTCCTTCGCCTTCCCAGCTCTTGGGCTCCCCGGGAACTGTTAGTTCGGACCCGCTTGCTGAGCCCCCGCGGAAGCAGCCCGCTAGCGCTCTCCCCGTAACTCCTCGGCGCCCGTCGCTGCCCGCAGTCGCCCGCCGTCCACCCTGACAGGAGGGAGGAAGCGGCCCGGTGGGTCGGCGCCCTGGCTGAGGGGAGCCGGCGGGCAGGGCGGCCGGAGGAAGGCGGGCTGGTCCGCGCCCCCGCCGAGCGCACACACACCCCCTTCTCGCCGCCGGGGGCCGGGTGAGCAGACGCGGCCAGTTCCCGGGGACCTGGACCTGGAGACCCCCCGGGCGCTCGTAGGGCGGGGGCCGCGGATGGGCCGGCTGGGGGCGAGGGGCGGCGGGGGCGTCGCCCGAAGGGCGGGGGACGCCCAACTCTGCCCTCTCGCGCTCGGCGGCGGCGCTGTGTGTACCCCTTTAAGAAGGAGCCGCTTGAGCGCTGACGGTTGGGATTTGAAGTTCTTCCTCCCTCTTTGGAAGTCTGGACGGATGGGGGGTGTTGCCACGGCAACGACACCCTCCCCCCCTTTTCTGCTTGCGGACGCCCCGACGACTCTGGTCCTCTTTCACTGTCATGTGATGGACTCTTCCTTACACACACACACACACACACACACACACACACACGCACACGCATCGCCCTCCCCACCTCCCATCCCCATTCAACTGCAATTCCCTCTTTTTGGTTGGATATGAATCGTTTTGCTTCAAACTTCTGGGCTTGGGGCTGTCACCCTGTGGATTGTTTAGGGTGACAGGAATGGTGGGACTCCCGACCTTGCTGCAGTCGCGCTTTTTTTTTTTTTCCCCCCCAAAGTGAGACGAATGCATAGAGCTGTTATCCAGCAGGTTGGTTTAGTGGGCTTAGAGGGGCGAAAACGGCTTATGAAATGGGACGCGTTGTGGGTGTGTGTTTTGGAAAGGGGTTATGGGTGGGAGTGTAGGGGAAGAGGTAGAAAGGAAGGTTGTATTGTGTAAGCAGTGGATAGTGGCAGCGGCTTGCTCTACTGGCGAGTGAATCTTGGCATTTGGAGTTGGGGAGGAACCCTAGTGTCTTAAGAAAACAACTCTCTTACCTGGTTTCCATCTGCTCTGGCACCACCTCGCACCCCCGACCCCGCCTCCCATGTGTTTGGTTAACGCCTTAAGATCTTTTTTTCACTAGCGGAAAGGAGATCGTATTAGTTAAACTTAATACAATTTCAATTCAGAAATGTGTATCGCAGAATGCATTGAATGTAAGAAAATGTACGAGAAGGGAAGGTTACTTTAGGGGGCATTTAAGTGATGTTTAAATAATTTACTGCTTTTGTTTTACCCTTACGAAAAATGTATTTTGGTCTTCTCTAAGGAAAGACGATGAGAAATAGCTTTAGTCAAGTATTCATACGTGATTTTAGTTTATGAAGTGTAAAAAATCTCTAGGTATTCTTTACATGAATAGTTTAAAAAACTATTGTTGTTTGTGCTTCTTGAATACAAAATGGACTGTTTTTGATAATTGCTTATGTAAAGATCTCTTCTGGACACCAATTTAGAATTACTGAGCTCATTTAGGTAGAATTAGGTAGGATGACAGCGTTGCAACACTAGCTTATGATATTACTGTTAAGTTTTGCCAAGGCACGAAGTGATTTGAGTATGTCTTTATGTTTTGGAATATTTTGGGGTTTTTTTTTCCTGATCTTGCTTATTTAAATACATTAAGTATAACTTTGCATCATAAAAATATATAGACTTTTGAAAAATAGTCAAACTTTAAATGAAACACAATTAGTTGGATTTGATGGAAAAGGGAACTAGAATATCTTTTTGCCTTATCTACTTGTATATTCAAGTAAAATTGGAAGACATTGAAAGTTAATACTGTATTACACTTTTAATGCAATATGCGATTACATTGTATCGTATGTGAAAAGAAATTTTGTCCCTGGCTTCTAACTGTATTTGAGAATTGTTTCCCACAGTCCCCGTCCTAATTAAGCCCTATTAAAACCTGTCTCATATTTTGTTTTTATTATTTGTTTATTTATTGAGATGGAGTCTCACTCTGTCGCCCAGGCTGGAGTGTAGTGATGCGATCTCAGCTCACTGCAACCTCCGCCTCCTGGATTCAAGCGATTCTCCTGCCTTAGCCTCCTGAATAGTTGGGGTTACAGGCGCCTGCCACCACGCCCAGCTAATTTTAGTATTTTTAGTAGAGACTGGGTTTCATCATGTTGGCCAGTCTGATCTCGAACCCCATTGTTATTTTAAAAAAACAATAACATCCATTTGAGCAGAGTATACACTTGTTGATTGGGCTTTTTTAGCATCTTAGGTGTTAAGCACTTAATTTATAGTGCGAATTGGGATTAAATGGAGCTTAGATAATTACCTTTTGCTGTTAATGTGCCTTACATTCATTACTTTGTAAACATATTTGCAAAAAAGCCATATTCTTTTCCCTTTGCATGTGTATACATGTGTGAATATGTGTGCGTACACATATGTGTATATTCAGTGTGTATATATATAATATTCGGTGCTCTCATTGCTTACAGCCATTTTTACAAAATAATATCCTTCTTGCCTTTTGGGGAAGGAAATAATCCAAACGTCTTAATTTTAAGTGAGATACGGAATTGTAGGCAGCATCTCAGGGTTGTACAGCAAATTAGTATTGTGCCCCTAATGAGATTTTGAATCTCAGTGCTTAGCCTAACTCTGATTCATTTTATAACTCATATAATATTCTAATTTTATAGGGAAGAAAGTTGTTTTAGTTGTCATGACTGCTTGTAGTTAGCCACAAAGGTAAACGTTTAACTCTTAATATGGAATGAGATGTTTGCCTTCCTCTAATTGTGGCATTCATCTCTTTATGTTAGATTTTTAACTACTGTTCTGATTCATTCCAGATAGTTTTCTTTTCATTGAAGAGTTGTCGTACAACTTTTTGTCCCAATTAATAGCTATTTACATTTTGGTACTTTTTATAATTTGACTGTTTTTCTATAATTAGCCTATACTGTACTGAGTTACAGTTTTCAGTAGCTCATGTAACAAATGTTTGAGTGCTTATTGGATATGGTAAATAGTATCCTAGTACTAACTATGATATTGAGAAATAACAAATACAGTCCTGGATCTTATGAAATGTATAAAATAATTAGCATTTGATAAGTCATGCAATTTAAAACAGGTCTAGGATAAAAGAAATACACCTGTGCATTTTTAAACATCATCAAGACTAGTATAGTCCATTAGGATATCTGATCTGGGAGACTGGCCAATATTTTAAAATTTTGTATTTTGGTGTAATTTCAATCTAAAAAGTTGGAAGAATAGAATTCCTGTGTACCCACATTTGTTGTTTTACATTTTGCTGTGTTTATCATTCTTGCTTTATACTGATCTCTCTATATTTTTTCAGAACAATTTGAGAGTAATTCAGAGACATCAACCTCTTTACCCCTAAATTCTTCAGTGTATATTTTTAAAAAGCAAGGATACTGTCTTACCTAATTATAGTGAGGTTGTTAAAACCAGAAGATTTACTGATATACTGTTATCTAATTTATAGTCCATATTCAAATTATATCTGTTTATTTTTTCTGTTAGCTTTTTTCCCCCCTTATTCTGGGATCCTCTTCAGGATCATGCATTACATTTGGTAATTATGTCTCCTTAGTCTCTTTTAATCGGGAACACTTCGTCAACCTTAGTCTTTCTTGACCTTGACATTTTAAAAGTACAGGGCAGCTATTTTGTAGAACATCCCTCAATTTGAATTTGTCTTTTGCTTTCTCGTGATTAGATTGGTTCTGCATTTTGGCAGGAATACCACTTAAGAGATGTTCTGCCCTTCTTAGTGCATCATATCTTGAGATTCATGATGTTGGTGTATACCAGTGTTGGTGATGTCAGCTTTGAAAATTTTGTTAAGCTGGTATTCCTCATATGTATCCCTGAAAGTTATTATTTATCTCATTGTAACTAATATGCAATTTGTGGAAAAATAATTTTGGGGAACAGTATATTTACATAGTATAATCAAAACTTCACCCACAAGTTTGAGCATCAATTGATGATTATCTGACCTCATTCCTTCTATAATTATTGGTTGACATTCTGACATAAGGTAATCTTTCCCATCTCCATTATTTATTCAGTTCTTTTTACCTGTATGAACTCATGGATTCTTAATTTTATTCAGTGGTTAAATCCATTGCTGTCGTTATTTTGGTTCACAAATTGTCCCAGGTTTGGCCAATGGGTGTCTCATCAAGCTGGTTCCAGTGTATTTCTGCCAAAACAAGATATTCCCGGTTAATTTTGTATTTTACCTGTCCATGCTGTGGCATGAGCTCCTTTTCTGAATTTATCTCCATTCTTTTCCGTGGAAAATAGACTTAGATACCAAAATCTAAGCAGCAGGTTTTAGGACTGTTTTTAAACCTGATTTTTATGATACAGAAGCTGAGAATCAGTGTAACCATTTTGTCTAAGGTAACAGCAGCAAAACAGAATGGCAAAGATTGGTTTAGAATCGTTCTGTAAACTCCAGTATCTTTCCTACATAGCAGTGTTGTCCAGCAGAAATATAATGGAAGTAAAATAGGTAATTTTAAATCTTCTAATAACCACATTTAAAAAGAATATTTTATTTAACACAATGTGTTCAATATATTATAATTTTAACACTAATCCATGTAGAAATGATTGAGTTAGTTTATATTTTTCAAAATATTAAGTCTTCAAAATCAGGTATTTTACATTGATAGCACATCCCAATTTGGACTAGACACATTTTAGGTGGCTTAATAGCCACATGTAGCAAATGGCTATCACTTTGGATAGTTCAGTTCTATACAGTAGTTGCTCCAGCCAACTCTTGATTACTGCGATACCACTTAATTAAAGACTGTTGATAATAACCAAACCTATAGCGTAATTTATTTTTCCTCAAATCTTTTATTTTGGTAGTATAAAACAGCAAATAAACATAAAGATTCTAGAGCTAGACTACTTGTGTTGAATCCTATTGTTACCACTTAGCAGTCTGGACAAGTAGCTTAACCTCTCTATACTTTAGTTTCTTAATCTGTAAATTGGAGATAATCAGGTTGTTTGCTAATTTTGTTAGTATATGTTGATATGTGTCTTTCATATAGAAAGCATTCCCTAAGTGTTTGCTAGTATTATGATTGGTTTACACAGGTTATTAGCAGCTTTGAACTCTTAACGTTTCTGCCAATAGATTCTTTCTGGTAGGAATCCTGATGAACAATGAAAAGATCGTGGAACATGTTAAAGAAAAGATAGTAAGGGCTTGAATGGTCTGTATTCTAGACTATTCTAGAGCCGTAGAATTGTAGTTTTAGAATCACAGGGTATCACTTAGTCTAATCCTGGCTTTTTATGTATGAAACCAGGAAGGCCTTTGATGCAAAAAGGATTATTTTGGCTATGTGGTAACTGAATACAATAAATTATTTTTAGCTCATTTAAAAAATGTATATCATACTAGATCATCTTGAAGTTAATTTTTGTCGGTATCTACTCTCTATTTTACTTTTCCTGTTAGTCAACTTGCTGCTACTTTCTGGATGCTTCTGGTTTCCTGCTCCTATATTTTACCAATTTCTCCCTCATCTTGTCACTGTTGCCATGTAAACCCCATAGGAGTAGATTTACTTAGAAATCTGGATTGATGGGACTGGTATGGATGGGTCTGCTATCCAAAAGACTTTGTTTATACAGCTGTTTTTTTCAAGCACTATCAAATATGTTTTCTGTTTTAAAAGATGTAAACTGTGGCACCATCTAATAGTGTGCATTGGACAAATGGAATCTGTGATGCTGATGAGTAGTTGGAGGGTTAAGACATATCAAGTCTTTCTGTAAAATAGGCATACTGATGAATTTTGCATGCAAATTTTGAAGTTCTCTGTACTCTTGGATCTTTTCATATCTGAAAGAGTGAAATTCTGCCATCTTTGGAACCAAGCAGTGTGTGAATTTTGTAGTTTGTAAATGTTAGATATGGGCTGTGGACTGGTCTTAACCATTCTTTTTTTGTGTGATGCCCTCTTTGTGCATGTACTGCATCCCTTGTTTGGCTACATGGGTGCGCTGCTTCCTGATTGGCTGTGCGCATGATAAATTGCTGTTACGTGTCCTCTACATTCCTCTCATTTGTCTGACTTCCAACCCTGGTCTTTAATTCTGCCATAGTGCAGTCTTGGAAGGAGCAACAAAGATATATAGATTTTTGGTTAGGTTATGTAACTTTTTATTCCTCATTAGTAAATCTTATCTTTCAATTGTAATAACCTACATTTTTGGTGGGAAGTTTCTATCTTTTCGTTTTAGTAGTGTTCCTTCCCTTTGGTATATATGACCAGCGTTCATGGCTGATAGATAACAGAGCACCAAGGACATAGGTCCAAACTTTTAAGGACCTGCCTAACTTTGTAGAGTTCATACGTAAGAGCTGAATCTATAATCAGGTAATCTTTTCAAGAGTTTTTATTCACCATACAATCTAGATAAGAAAATGTGAATGGGGGGCCCAGACCAGCCTACTGCTACCAGTAGAAAACTGATTAACAAAGTAATGCCATCTTTGTATTTGAGGAATACCACTTTGTTCTTAATTAAAGCAAAATAAAAATTTTGTTTTGAGAATTTTTGTGTTTGATAGAAAACAAAACTTAAAATGAGGAATTGTCTGTATCTCCTTTCCTTTCATGCAGTTTCCCCATAATTGGCAGCAACTCTATCCTCTTTGCTTCATTTGCTTCTTTCTTTTCTTCTTTTTTTTTTTTTTTGAGACGGAGTCTCGCTCTGTAGCCCAGGCTGGAGTGCAGTGGCCGGATCTCAGCTTACTGCAAGCTCCGCCTCCCGGGCTTACGCCATTCTCCAGCCTCAGCCTCCCAAGTAGCTGGGACTACAGGTGCCTGCCACCTTGCCCGGCTAGGTTTTTTTTGTATTTTTTAGTAGAGACGGGGTTTCACCGTATTATCCAGGATGGTCTCGATCTCTTGACCTCGTGATCCGCCTGTCTCGGCCTCCCAAAGTGCTGGGATTACAGGCTTGAGCCACCGAGTCCGGCCGCTCTTCTTTTTTTAACCTTAATCTGTTGCCAAGCTATTATTACCTTCTTTACAATATCTCATGGATTCAATTTTTTTTTTTTTTTTTTTTTTTTTTTTTTTTTTTTTTTAATGCAGTAAGTGTTAGGACAGATCCAGATAAGATTCTGGTATATATCAGTGTCTACATTGCTGGTTTTACTGTCTTTCAGTCTGACTTACAACCAATAGTAAATCATTGTTTAAAGTAGCTGCTTTGATTTCATAGTTTACAAAGCTGTAGTATCTCCCATTTGTCTTTTTTTCCATGAAATAAAAGCTGCCAGCCATGTTGATCTAGCTGGTCATAGTTTACCAGCCTGCTTCTTCAGTTTGTCTAGATTCTTCTTTAGACAACTCAACCTTTTTCATAGGCTTTTGTTCTTTTTTATCCAGATTACCCCAAATTCTTATCTTTTTAGTTATATCTTCTACCCTGCATCCTTAGTCGCCTTTAAAATTCAATTGCAGGCCAGGCACGGTGGCCCATCCCTGTAATCCCAGCACTTTGGGAGACTGAGGTAGGCGGATCACTTGAGCCCAGGAGTTGGAGACCAGCCTTGCCAACATGACAAAACCCCATCTCTACTAAAAATACAAAAATTAGCTGGGCATGGTGGTACATTCCTGTAGTCCCAGCTACTTGGGAGGCTGAGGCACGAGAATTGCTTGAACCCAGGAGGCGTAGGTTGCAGTGAGTGAGATCATGCCACTGTACTCCAGCCTAGGTGACAGACCAAGACTCAAAAAAAAAAATTCAACTACAACCTGGAGTCTTTTCTAAAGTATTTATTGAAAAGCAAATTTAAGCGCTTTCTCCACTAATTTAAATTGGCCAATTCTTTTCTGACCACTATGTGCAAGGCGTGCACATAGGAAGTAATTTTGTCCAGTAGTCTTCATGTTTAAATTATAAACTGTTTAGGGACAGTAAATCTCACAAGTGGTAGAAAGGACTTAATGGAAATAATCCAGTTTGTTCTTAGCCCCTGTCATTGTAACATTAGGCACAAATCATTCCACTTTTTACAGATGGAAATCTGTGAAACTGGGATAGTATCTGTCCTCAAATGTTTGCCATTTTTATTCTTATGAAAGATGCTATAATATTTATGTAGTAGTAGTATCTGGGCTAAAGGTATGAATTAGAAAATTACCAGCATAAAGATGATACTTAAATCCACAGAAATAGATGAGATTACTTAGGAATAGGGGACAGTATATCTGGAGTATAACTTGAGTATATTAGAGCTAGTTTAGATAGTATAACTAGTAAATGACTCAGTACCACACCTTAAGGAATCTTAGCCTTCCTTGGGCAGAAGAAGAGAAACCTCAAAGTAAGGTCACTGGCTGAATAGTAAAACCAGGAGGGAGTGGTATTACCAAATCCTAGAGGAGAGAGAAAAATATTACAATAAGGAGGGATCGTTACGTGTTGATGAGATGTCAAGTACCATGAAACAGGGAAATGTACATTGTTTTTGGCTCTAGGTGACCTTGACTAGATAAATTTCAGTAGTGATGGAGATGGCAGCCATATTATAATAGGTTAGAAAGTAATTAAGATATGTGTAAGTGGAGATAACATTTGTAGTAAACTACTAATTTAAGAGCTGTGTTTTGAGGAAGAACTGATAAATGGAGCAGTAATTGGAGACATCTGGGGTCTAGGGACGTTTGTTTTTTAGATGGGCGTTACCATTTACCATACTTATTAAGATGGGGAATACTGTTCTGTATCAGTGATAACCATGATTCTTTTATGTGTTAATTTCATTAAGCTGAGAGCTGATCGTAACAAAATACTTATTAGATAAAGAAATGGGATAGGCTTAGTTTTAATCTCTTAATACGGATTCTACATTTTTTTTCCCTTCAAAAAAGTTTTCTAATCAAGTTACTGAGATGTGGTATGTGTAACATTGGTGCATCACACATTTTAAAAGAATGTTCTTTTCTATAGTTAATTTACTGTTGTCAGTCATCAGTTATCTTAAGTCCTATGTGTGACCATTACTTGGGGATATAATTTTATGTTTCTTCTTTACTGGATTCTGAACTAGAAATAGACTTCGGAATCAAAGCTCAAAATATTAGCTTTTTAAAATGGTAAGGTTGCATTGAAGACCTTGGCTTGGAACTGAGACCAAAATTAGACATTAGATTGCCTTACTCCCTAACTCCCTGAATTGAACTTAGCAACCTATCAAAGACAGTACAGCTGGAGCCACAGGCCTCTTAAAATACAAGGAAGCTGTACCCTAGTGAGTTTACCATGTGATTTGCTTGTTGGTAGGAGTGAACAGGAGGCTTGGCCATGAATGAAAAATGACTTTTAAAACATTAATCCATCCCACTAGGGACCAACTATAAGGATGTTGCCAATATTAGTTATTCTTCCTTCTTTTGGGAGGACTGAATAAGTGGTAGAGAAAAGAGCCAAGTTTATTCCAAAGTACTTCCCCCAAGAATGTGAAAAGTGTTCGTGGGAGTTCTATTTTATGGAAAAGACAGGAACTGTGGTGTGGTTCAAAAAGCTTACTGTTCACACAGGAATAGGATTTACCTTGCTTTTAAAGAGTTCACAGTAATCAGGGATGTTAAATATTAGACTTCATATAATGTAATGGAAAGACAGAAGTGGGAACAATTAATTTTGACTTGAAGGATTCAAAATGACTAGGCTTCAAAACATTGAGTGAAAGCAAGGATTGACAAACTTTCTCTAAAGGGCCAGACAGTAAATGTTTTAGGCTTTGTGGACCATCTGGTCTCTATTGCAGCTACTCACCTCCACTGTTGTAGTGCAAAAGAAAGACATAAATTAATAAGCATGGCTGTGTTTCAGTAGCATTTATTTATGAAAATAGGTAGATTTGGCCTGTGAACCATAGTTTGCTGATCTCTGAGGTAAAGGATGCAGCAGGAAAGTACAGTGGAGGGAATGGGCAGAGAGTATAAGCAAATATATTTAAGTATAAATAATAATATATTCTGAAAATATTTAGCATTATAGTGCCATTGGTTTATAGGGTAGCAGCAGAAAGTAGGACTGAAAGTATAAATTATGGCTTCTATAAGGAGGAAATTATAAGCCTTTGAAGTTTTTTTTTTTTTAAAAACGGGTAATAAGCATGATCAGATAAGTCAGCTTATTTTCATTTGGAACATCTGTTGTTGGTGCAGGTTTGAGGGCTTTTTGTTTGCAATAGTTTTAAGAAGCTCAAATTAAAGCAGCCCTTTTAAATCAAAACTGGAAAAATGAGCAGTCTTCATTCACTTCAATGTATTAAGACATTCTACTTGGGCTCTGAACAACTTGAGAAATAAAACAAGGAGAAAGATGGAAGCCAAAATAATCTTTCTATTACTGATATAGGCCAGGTTAGAGGAATAGCTTGATGGGGAAGTCAGGTGGTCTGGCATAGGCTGACTTATCCATCCAGCCCTAGGTGCGGTAGAGAAGCAGAGCCCAATATGAGTCTTTGGAGGTTTGTTCTCCTTTGAAAGCTCAACCCCAGGGGCAGGAGGAACAGAACTGAGCTCTTCCTCACATCCAAAATCACCAATCGGATAATTCACTTTACATACTTAAGGGTAAAAAGAGGCTCAGGTTGTGCTTTTGACACATCCTTCCTCATAGAAACCAGGAGCAAGGGAAAGGTATTATAACAATCACAACTGTTAATTTTTGCAGGGTTGTATCTGGGGATAAGTATACTGGAAACAGTACAACTGTTAACATCCTGAAAACAAGTCAAATTTACTTGTTCTGGATATTTAAAAAAATATGACCGGGCTTGGTGGCTCATGTTTGTAATCCCAGCGCTTTGGGAAGCTGAGACAGGCAGATCATGTGATGTCGGGAGTTCAAGACCAGCCTGGCCAACGTGATGAAACCCTGTCTCTACTAAAAATATAAAAATTCGCCAGGTGCGGTGGCAGGCGCCTGTAATCCCAGCTACTTGGGAGGCTGAGGCAGGAGAGTCGCTTGAACCCGGGCAGCGGAGGTTGCAGTTAGCCGAGATCGTGCCACTGCACTCCAGTCTGGGCAACAGAGCAAGACTCCATCTCAAATATATATACACGTACACACACACACACATATACATACATATATGTACACACAGACACACACACATATATATATGCACACATATGCAAAAAATGTATATTTTAGTGTTTGGAACAACTGTATTTTTTAAATTCTCAAAATAAAATTAGCAGGGTTTTTTCTTCTTTTTCAATTAACTAGATTTTCCAGAGGCCTATGTAAGATACTTAAGTAAAATGCATGTTTGGTTAGAAAGCAACCCAGTGCTCTCTTCTGTATTACACTTTTCAATTAACTTTTTAAACTTAGAAGGAATTAGTGTAAAAGAATAGAGTACTGTTTCTTTATGTGGAAAAAAGCAGGTCCTTTTACAACTGGATTATTGTTTTAATTAGCTCTGATTTTAGGTGCTTACACAGTTTATTCAGTGGTGTCTCTTTTTTAAAAAAATATAATTAATTGTTCTTCAGCGTCTTCTCCCTTTCTGAACAGCTTAGGACTAAAACATCAAGTGGGAGAAAACAAGGGTAGGTATCCACACCAGATGAGGTGTGCGGTAGGCAGAGCCACATCATTATTTAAGAGGAGTGGGATCTCGGAGCCTGATGGGGTGAGGAGGGTGTCCATGGGGGAGTGAAGGGTAAGGAGCACTTCTCCATTGGAAGGCATGCTAATGCAGGGTATTGGAGCCCAAGCAGGGTGATATGGTGTCTCTGAAGGAGAGTGGCCTGGTATGGGGGAAGATCAGCTGGTCCCAGCAAGGACATCTCCTTAGGGTGGGATGACACCCTGAGTGAGCTCTCAGGGCCCCAGTAGATAGCAGGGGATAGAGAGTGATCCATGTAGGATTGCAATCTGGTGTAGGTATTTTGAGGCTCAAGTGAGATGAGGAGAGAGTCCATACATGGAGGTATCTGAGTCCAAGGTGTTAGAGCTTGAGGGTAGAAGGAGAAAGGCCTCTCAGTGGAGACTCGGTACAGTATGGGATTTCATAGCCTGAGCAGGGTAGGGAGGATTTTCTTGTAGGAGGGATGCCAGGCATGAGGAATACGGACCTGAACAGGTTGAGGAGATTATATACATGGAGTAGGGATTTTGCGGCCAAGAGAGGTGAGGAGTGTGTCCATGCAGGGAAAGGGAAACAGCTACAATGGGAGATTGGCTACATACATGGAGATTGATCACATAATCAATATTAAGAATAATGGGAGCCAGGCTTCTCATTGAGAAGGGAGTTACAAATATGAAAGCAGGGAAAACTAGAATGCTGTCTGTGGTGTTGGATAGGAAATGAAGTACTTGTGTGAACTCATGGTTTTCATCATATGTCGATATAGAAATATATGTGTATGTATACATACACATGCCCTATACTGGTCATTGAGAAGGGGCTTAGGAGCAGTGACACTATGATAGCAGTGAGCATAATGTGTTACCGTTAATTTCCTGATTTTAATGGCTGTTTTTGTGAGAGAATTGGGAAATACTAAGAATTCAAGAGTGGTGGGTCATTATGTAGACATTTACTCTCAAATGGTTGGGAAGATAAAAGCCTTACTATACTTAAAACTTTTGTTTAAAGTTAAAGATTGTTCAAACATAAAAGTATTTAAAAAGAGTGTCATTAGTCTACGTATGTTCTTGTGAATTCATCACTTTTAGTCCTAACTACCATAGTTAGTAATATACATGTTGTCTTACAGATTTTCCAGCACCAATAATTGCCCCTTGAAATAATGATAGATAATATTTATTGAGTGCTTACCATGTGTTAGGCAGATACTAAGTTTTTATGTGTATTATCACATATAATTTTGCATATGAAATAGTACAATTTTTATCTTCATTTTACAAATGAGAAAATACAGGCTTAGAGAGGTTAAGTGTCTTACCCAAGTCTTTCTGCCTAGCAAATACAAAAGTAGAATTCACATCCGGTCTTAACCACTATACCAGGTCAAGCTTCATTTAAAAATTAGCAAGTCTCATCCTTTCTGGTCAGATTGTTACATCTAAAACTTTAGTAGTGCTGTTTTCATTTTATTTTAGAATTTGAGTTTCAGGGTGGGAAAAAGTATTCTGGGTTTAGGCCTCCTCAGCCTTTTTGTTCCCGTCTTGGAGTGAGAGAGAACTGGTACTTCTGTATTTGAGTGCACGGTGTCAGAGATAAGGATTCCCCTGTGATGGGTTAATCAGAGAAAATATCCACTAATTTTTTTCTTGCTTTTACAACTGGGAATGGATGATGATGACAACATGGAGTTAGTGGGCAAGGCTTTTCATTAGCACAGACTCGCAGTATTAAGTTTTAGTCTCAGTATAAAGTTACCTTCTGTTCTGATTCTAAGAATGATGAGCAATACCTTTCCATCTCTTTTGAACTTTCCCCAAGAGTGGCAGATGAATTAATAGGATATAGCTGTTTCATTTTAACCTTCCTTTCCTTGTACTCATCTGTGCCAATTTAGGGTATGGAAAAGTAGTTTCTTGGTAGAATCCTATATATTTTTTTTTTGCATACTACTCTTTTGGCATCAGTAGTGAGCCTAGTGATCACTTTTTTCTTCTTTGCTTTCTTAACCTTTTAGTATTTGTATTCTGGCATAGCACATAAATAGAATTTGCCTATGAGTACATATTAGCTTGCTTGTCTAACTTTTCACTCTTAACAGTCTGAGCCCACAGATCCTTTCATATCCTCTGTCTGAGTGAGTTTCTGCTGACCTACTCATTCCTCAGACCCATTCTAAAATTGCTCCCTTTATTTTATATAAAGGATAATAGTATTTTCAGTGTTGAAAGAAGCATGGCCATCTGCTAAAATCCTTTTGCATATATTTTCTTCCTCACCATTTTTTTCAGTAAGTATTTATGGACAGGGCAGTGTACTAGGGGACTCGGGTGAATTAGATTGTCTTCATGAAGCACAGTCTCAGGTGAGACTCAGGTGAATTAGATTGTCTTCATGAAGCACAGTCTCCTGGGGAAAACAAGGCTCTCTGACTACAGAATATGATAAATGCGATAATAGAATGTGTATAAAGTATTAAATTTGCATAAAGGAGGGGAATGGTGAGGTTTCCTTATATGAGTCCGTGAACAATCATAAGATGATTGTGGGAAATGAGAAAAGATAGTTTGTTTAATTGAACCTAGCAGTAATTATTTTAAATTGTTTTACTGTGGATTAGGCATTAAGTGCTTATACTTATAATTTATTTGATTTTCACAACTGTCTTATAAGATAGGAACTATATTTTTTATCCTACTTTGTAGATAAGGAAATTAACTCACACTATAGGTGGAGAAAAAACATTGGAAGAATTTTAAGCATGGGAGTGATAATTTAATTTGTGGTTTTATAAGATTACTCTGCTAGTATGGAGAATATAACAGGTAAATCAGAAGATGTCAAGATAGACCAAGCAAGTTTTGAGGGTCTGAAATAAGAGTAGTAGTGGAAACGGAGAAGATGGGGAGACTATTACAAGAGGATTTACAATAAACAGATTTTAGTTGTTGATTAGATATGACCATACAGAAAAAAGGAGAAAGAACAGAGGATCATTTCCAAGCTTCTGTTTAGGAGGCCTAACTGGATTATGGGACCATTATCCAGAACAAGATATACAGCATTGTATTTTCATATAATATATTATAATAATAGTATTTGTGATATGGTTTGGCTGTGTCCCCACCGGAATCTCATCTTGAATTGTAACTTCTACAATTCCCACGTGTCGTGGGAGGAAACTGGTGGGAGGTAATTGAATTATAGGGGTGAGTCTTTCCTGTGCTGTTCTTGTGATAGTGAATGAGTCTCACGATATCTGATGGTTTTAAAAAGGGGACTTCCCCTGCACAAGCTCTCTTCTCTTGTCTGCCTCCATCTGAGATGTGCTTTTCACCTTCCACCATGACTGTGAGGCTTCCCCAGCCACATGGAACTGTAAATCCCATAAACTTCTTTCTTTTGTAAATTGCCCAGTCTTGGGTATGTCTTTATCATGCAGTGTGAAAACAGACTAATACAGTAAATTGGTACCAGTAGAGTGGGGTGCTGCTGAAAAAATACCCGAAAATGTGGAAGTGACTTTGGAACTGGATAACAGGCAGAGATTGAATAGTTTGGAGGGCTTAGAAAAAGACAGGAAAATGTGGGGAAGTTTGGAACTTTTTAGAAACTTGTTGAATGGCTTTGACAAAAATGCTGATAGTGTTATGAACAATAAGATCCAAGCTGAGGTGGTCTCAGATGAAGACGAAGAACTTGTTGGGAACTAGAGCAAAGGTGACTCTTGTTATGTTTTAGCAAACAGACTGGTGGCATTTTGGCCCTGCCATAGAGATTTGTGGAACTTTGAACTTGACAGAGATGATTTAGGTTTAGGTTATCTGGCAGAAGAAATTTCTAAGTAGCAAAGCATTCAAGAGGTGACTTAGGTGCCATTAGAGGCATTTGGTTTTAAAAAGGGAAACAACATAAAAGTTTGGAAATTTCTCAGTCTGACAATGTGAAAAAAAGAAAATCCCATTTTCTGAGGTGAAATTCAAGCCTACTGCAGAAATTTGCATGAGTAATGAGGAGCCGAATGTTAATCCCCAAGACGGTGGGGAAATTGTCTCCAGGTCATGTCAGAGGTCTTCACGGAAGCCCCTCCCATCACAGGCCCAGAGGCCTAGGAGGAAAAAGTGGTTTCATGGGCCAGATCCATGGTCCCTGTGCTCTGTGCAGCCTAGAGACTTGGTACTCTGCGTCCGAGCCACTCTAGCCATTACTGAAAGGGGCCAACATAGAGCTCGGACCGTGGCCTCAGAGGGTGCAAGCTCCAAGCCTTGGCAGCTTCCACGTGGTGTTGAGCCTGTGAGTGCACAGAAGTCAAGAATTGGGTTTAGGGAATCTCTGCCTAGCTTTCAGAAGATGTGTGGAAATGCCTGGATGCACAGACAGAAGTTTGCTGCAGGGGCTGGGCTCTCATGGAGAACCTCTGCTAGGGCAGTGTGCAAGGGAAATGTGGGGTCGGAGCCCAGAGCCCCTGCTGGGACACTGCCTAGTGGTGCTGTGAGAAGAGGCCTGCTGTCCTCCAGACCCCAAAATGGTAGATCCACTGTCAGCTTGCATCGTGTGCCTAGAAAAGCTGCAGACACTCAACATCAGCCTGTGAAAGCAGCTGGGAGGGAGGCTGCACCCTGCAGAGCCACAGGGGCAGAGCTGCCCAAGACTATGGGAACCCATCCAACATGACCTGAATGTGTGACATGGAGTCAAAGGAGATCATTTTTGAGCTTTAAGATTTGACTGCTAGCCAGGTGTTGTGGCTCATACCTGTATTCTCAGCACTATGAAATGCTGAGGCGTGTGTGGATCGCCCGAGGTCAGGAGTTCGAGACCAGCCGGGCCAACATAGTGAAACCCCTATCTACTAAAAATACAAAAAATTAGCTGGGCGTGGTGGCAGGCACCTGTAATCCCAGCTACTCAGGAGGCTGAGTCAGGAGAATTGCTTGAACCAGGAGGTGGAGGTGGTAGTGACCTGAGATCACGCCATTGCACCCCAGTCTGGGCAACAAGAGTGAAATTCTTGTCTCAAAAAAAAAGATTTGACTGCCCTGCTGGATTTCGGACTTGCATGGGGTCTGTAGCCCCTTCGTTTTGGCCCATTTCTCCCATTTGGGGTGGCTCTATTTACCCAATGTCGGTTACCCCCATTGTATCTGCTAACTTGCTTTTGATTTTACAGGTTCATAGACAGAAGGGACTTGCCTTAGATGAGATGTGGGACTGTGGACTTTTGAGTTAATGCAGAAATGAGTTATGACTTTGCGGGGGGACAATTGAGAGGGCATAGTTGGTTTTGAAATGTGAGGACATGAGATTTGGGAGGGGCCGGGGTGGGATGATATGGTTTGGCTGTTTCCCCACCCAAATCTCATCTTAAGTTGTAATTCCCACAATTCCCGTGTATCATGATAGGAACCTGGTGGGAGGTGATTGGATTATGGAGGTGGGTCTTTCCTGCTCTGTTCTCATGATAGTGAATGAGTTTCATGAGACCTGATGGTTTTAAAAATGGACGTTTCCCTGCACAAGCTCTCTTCTCTTGTCTGCCGCCTTCTAAGATGTGCCTTACACCTTCTGCCATGACTGTGAGGCCTCCCCAGCCACATGGAACTGTAAGTCCAGTAAACCTCTTTCTTTTTTAAATTGCCCAGTCTTGGATATGTCTTTATCAGCAGCGTGAAAATGGGCCAGTACAATGTGAAATACATATATGAATATATGTTTTCACATGATATGTGTATTTTCATATAGTATATGTGGTTGGTAGAGTCAGCATATATACAGACTGAAATCGGATCAACACATTGCTATTTGCTAGTTTGTCTTAAAGCCAGTTCTTGAAGGGATAAAAGGATATGTACAGCAAGACTTCCCAGAGAAAGCAATCACAGAATGGAGTTTTCCTCTACTTAGAAGTTTTGTGCTTTGGTTCAAAAGCTCTTGTGTTTCTGCTGCAGGAATGCATGTAGCAGCTGTACATTCTTGCATTCTTAACATTTGAAGATCCACAGGTGGCTTTGGACTTTAATTGTTGTTGTGTGTGTGGTGCACCCCTCCCCCAGGTTTCATCACTTACTCTGTCAGGAAAATTTAGCCAAGTAACTTTATGTTGTATTTTATGTTGTATTTTTGTGTGATAGGTTGAGTAACTTTATGTTGTATTTTTGTGTGATAGGTTAAATAATTTTATAACAAATGTTATTTGGAAAAGTTACACCTCAAGTCAGTTTTCAGTTGATAGAGTGAATGTAACGTGGTTCAGAATTGTAGGTCTTAGATCCCTATAGCTTTGACATACAGTGACTACATCTTAAAACCTAAAACACTTTCTTCATCTTCATTTCTCTATCTCCCTACCAGTTACCTATCCCAATATTTGACTTTTCTCTCTCTCTCCACTTATATGTCTCTCAGGTATTCTAATATTAAGATATTTTACCATTACTTTCTGTGGCAAAAACCGCAGATTTTTGCCACAGAAAGTAATGGTAAAATATCTTGATATTAGGTATGTACCATACCTAAAAGTTAAATCTTGATCTCCCTCTGCCAAATACAACGTCTGTTT
Source organism: Chlorocebus sabaeus (assembly GCF_047675955.1). Lineage (NCBI taxonomy): Eukaryota > Metazoa > Chordata > Mammalia > Primates > Cercopithecidae > Chlorocebus > Chlorocebus sabaeus. Next base: position 32,916,203 of record NC_132930.1, read on the forward strand.
CTCTGGTGTTCTTTTTATCTCAATGTACCTAATTTCACAAGTCAAACACCTGAAGGTCATCTTTTACTTATCTTCCTTCTCATCTCCTATGCCAATCCACCAATTAATTATGTTTTCAAATATATCTTAAACCCATTCATTTCCCTTTATTTTCACTCCAGTTGAAGTCAGCCTCATTTCTTACCTAGACTGCTGCAAAAAATTCTTATATGGCTTCCTATCTTCTCCTCTTATTCTTCTCTAGTTTAATCTTCCATAGTGCAAAGAAAAATCTGTTTAAGTACTTTGCTCTACTCTTACCCTTTAATGACTTCTGCACCAATGACAAAAGCATAGAGGTATGATATATTCTGTTCCTGAAAAATTATAGCACCCCCCAAAAGTTGCAATGTGGCAGAAACCATGGCTGTACAAAAGTTGGCTTGAGGTCAGATTGTGATTTTAAAAAGTATATATTGTCCTTTGGACTTTGGTTCTTATTCTGTTACTAATTGGGATTAAATTGATATTTAAGTTTGTTTTTAAGCAGTGGGATTCATAGAGATGCCACTTTCCACATTCCGTTTAGTGATGCTACTGGTACAATTCTCTTTTATACCAACCCTATGCAAATTCTGATTACTCTTTCTTTGGAGAAATCAAAAGCTTTCCTGAGAGAATACCTTCCCAAGAGAATATATGAAGACTTGGGCTGAGTTTTAAAAATCATCATGGACAATTTTAAATATGTACAAAAATAGGAGAAAACATAACGATTCTCAGTGTTTCTGTGACCCAGCTTTAACAATATAACAAATTCTGGCTTCATTTTTAATATAAAAATTATCGGTCAAAACATTTTATATGTTAGTTGTCTGATGTACTATAATTCATTCTATGTTCTCATGTGAATAAGCACAAACTACACATTTTCTTGGAGTTGTAAATTTACAACAGAAGGTGGAAAGTATTAACATCATGACATGATGTCTTACACTTGCTTTTAGCTTAGTATTAACTGTTTTTGTTTGTACCGTATGGTTTAGTAATAAACCAAAAAAGTTGAGTTCTAGAACCCAGAAGCTTTTTTTTCTTTTTGTCTTTTGTGAGAGGTGGGAGTGGTGGTGGTGAGAGCAGCTTATGTATAAAATGCGTTTTGAATAACTCTAAAACCCAGTAAGAAAGCATTGTTTATGTCTTGGATGTATCTGACAGTTTACATTCATGAAGCAAACCAAAGAAGATATTGCTTATTATAGACCCATAGCATATGCTGAACAGTGGTTCATTGTTTTTCAATCTTGTAGAGCCACCAAGTTAACAGTGATGTAACTAAAGGGTAGAAAGCCCTCAGAGCATACATCTTACTTGGTTGTTGAAATAACAATAACTTAATGAAAATGTTTTCACATTAGAGTTATATTTGTCAGCACTCATGGTAATTTGGTGCTTATGTCTTGGGTGTGTATTAAAGATCCACACCAAATTATGCCTTGGAAAATCTGAATTTTAGAGAAACGTGTGTGGATGGATATAGATAAACGGAGATATACAGATATGTGTATAGGACTATCTATTTGCATATATATGTATAATTTGTAGTTAGTAACAAGTATAACGATTCTGGGAGACTTTTTTTTTAATTTCTGTTTTATTTTAATGAATAGTTAAGGAGAATGCCCTGTTGCCATTTGTGTAGAATTAAAATTCATAAAATGTATTTCATTGTGATTTTGTAGTAAATTGTGATCTTGGAGTTAACACCTTATGTTCATGTTGTAGATGTCATTTATTAACTGTGTAACCTTGCAAAATTTATGAGTTATGTTCTCAATATTTGCATACTGATTTCCAGATCTGTGCCCTTCTCTGTCTTTCATTCTTTCTTTATACAGAACTTTTCTCTGCAAGAATGGTGATAGCCCCCTTTCTTCTTGACTTCTTTTTTTAAGTTCTTTTATTGCATAACTCTTCTAAATTCAAATGTGTTCATATTACCCCTGAATAAAAATCTACATTGGTTCCTCCATTGACCTTAGGATAAAGTCTTAAATTTATAATATGGCTTAGAAAGCTCAGCATAGCCTACCTGCTCTGTACTGCCTTAGCCTTTCTGTTTTTCATTCTACTTTGAGCACTGCAATCAAAGAGCATATCAGTAGCAGAGTAATTGACTAGCCTTTATTTACTACCTATTAATAGCAGCTTTTATTGACTACCTATTAATACTTATGCCAGGTATATGCTTTACACATATTATATCCTTTAATCCTCATAATAATCTTGAGTATAGGCATTATCTTTAGCATACACTGAATCCTTTTTGGTTTTGTTTATTTGTTTGTTTATGAGATAGGGTCTCACTCTTTTGCCCAGGCTAGAGTGCAGTGGTGCTGTCATAACTCACTGCAGCCTCAAACACCTAGGTTCAATCAGTCCTCCCACCTTGGCCTCCCAAAGTGCTAGGATTATAGGTGTGAGCCAACTCACTCAGCTTGAACTCTTTTTGGATTCTCAAGCACTATGCCTGTGGGCTTTTGCATATTTGTTTTCTTTCTGGATTACAGTAGCTGCTGTTCCATTGCTACTTTTTGTAAACTGTTGTTTCTAAATAGAACTACATGGAAAAAATGTATCAGATCATGATCTTACACCTCAGTGAATAAAGTGAACATACTCTTATAACCACCTCCAGATTAAGAAATGGAACCCCCAGAAGTCTCTTCATATCCCTATCCAGTCACTAATCTCTCCCACTCCCCGTAAAATATGAATAGTATTCTGACTTTTTAACAAAGTAGATTATTCGTGCCTGTTTTGGGAAACTTTGAAATGGGATTATATAGTATGTATTTTGTGTTTAGCTTCTTTAACTCAGTATTTTATGTAATTCATTCATGTGGTTGCCTATAGATATAGTTGGTTCACTTTTAGTGCTCTATAATATTCTGATATGTAAGTATATCAAAACATTTATCTTTGAAGGATATTTAGGTTGTTTTCATTTTACAGTCTTAGAAACAATGCAATGAACATTCTTAGACATTATACATTCTTAATTTTGATTCAACTTCTGGTATATTTTTAAACTTCGTTTTAGTTGTCGAGACTTTACTTTTTCCAGGAGTCCTTTTTTAACCTCTCCAAGTTTGAGATTTGCACCCTTCTTCGTGCAGTGATCATCACTCTGTTTCCCCTATCATACACATTTACGCTATTTTTAATTGTCTGCTTGCTTTTTTCTCACCAAGTTCAAAGTGTATGTGTGTGTGTCCACAAAGAAGTGTACCATATTTTCCCCTTCCCTGTCTTTCTGGCACCTACCAAATACATAAATATTTGTTGAGCGAATGACTTTTTAATATTGTCACTCTTTCAGTGCAAAAAAAAAAAAAAAAAAAAAAAAACACAAATCTAATGGAAATTGAGTAATAAACTTAGTTACTCTCTGTCTTTGTTTTGCTCAGTTAGATGTGCAGAGTTACCTTAAAATGGGTTATTGTCAAGTTATGCTAAAATTTTTTCATGTGCCAGGCATCTTGTCCCTTTTGTACACTCATTCTACCCCACAGCTATTGTGTAAAGTATTTCTGGACATTGTTTTTATAACTTGTGGGACATTGAACAACCTTATTTGTAGCAGACTTAGTATGTGCTCTTCGTGGGTGGTCTTGAGTGTTGAAAATTGCCAAAAGACATTTGGAAACTGCCAAAAAGACTGAGAAATTGTATCAAAAATGAATTGAGATTTTAAGGAACATTGACTTTCTTCCCCTACTTCCCACCTACTAGTGTCCTTAAAACAATTTCTTACCAAATTGTCACTGAATTTAGGTTAAATTAAATCACTGAGATAAACCAGAGTTTATAGTATATTGTGCTTTTGCCTTAAAAATTGATTACTCTTGCAAGTTACTTGTATGTACTGTCATATGCTACGTAAAGACATTTTGGTCAACAACAGACCACATATAAGAGGGTGATCCCATATAAGTATATAATGGACTTGAAAAGTTCTTATCATCTAGTGATGTCTTAGACATCCTAATGGTTGTGGTGCAATGCATTACTCACGTGTGTGTAGTAATGCTGATATAAACAAATCTACTGCCCTTCAAAAATATACCATATACAATTATGTACAGTACATAATACTTGATAATAAGTGAATGTGTTACTAGTTTATGTGTACTATACTATGCTTTTTTTTTTTTTTTTTTTTTTGGAGACAAGGTCTCACTCTGTCACCCAGGTTAGGAGTGCAGTGGTGTGATCATGGCTCACTGAAGCCTTGACCTCATCGGTCTCAGGTGATCTCCCACTTCAGCCTTCTGAGTAGCTAAGTTTCCCGATGTGCACCACCATGCCTGGCTAATTTTTGTAGTTTTCGTAGAGACAGGGTTTCGTTATGTTGCCCAGGCTGGTCTTGAACTCGTGAGCTCAAGGGATCCACCCACCTTAGCCTCAAATTGCTGGAATTGCAGGCATGAACACCATATCCGACCATGTACTATAGTTTTTTATCGTTATTTTAATTTTAAAAAGTCCTTCAGGAGATATTCCGGAAGAAGGCATTGTTATCATAGATGACAGCTCCATGCCTATTATTGCCCCTGAAGATTTTCCAATGGAACAAGATGTTAAGGTGGAAGACAGTAATATTGAAGGTCCTTACCCTGTGTATGCCTAGGCTAATGTGTGTGTTTGTGTCTTAGTTTTTAACAAAAAAGGTTAAAAAAATTAAAAAAAAAAGTTTAAATAGAAAAAAGTTACAGAATAAGAATATAAAGAAGTTTTATTACAAAAGAGCCGAAGATTTTTTAAAAATTAAAAGTTTTTAATGTAAAAAAATTATAGTAAGTTAAGATTTTTGAAAGAAAATAAATTTAGTGTACTCGTACAATGTTTATAAAGTCCATAGTAGTATACGATAATGTCCTAGGCTTTCACATTCACTCATTACTCACCCAGAGCAACTTCCCATCCTTCAAACTCCATTCATGGTAAGTGCCCTATACAGGTGTACTATTTGGTATCTTTTATACCATATTTTTATTGTTCTTTTCTTTGTTTAGATATGTTTAGGTACACAAATATCCTTGTGTTACAATCGCCTACAGTATTCAGTACAGTAACATTCTGTACAGACTGTATATAGTAGGCTTTTCTATTTAGGTTTGTGTAAGTACATTCTGATGTTTGCACAACACAGCAACAGTAATAACACCTCAAAGATGCATTTATTAGAATGTGTTTCCATTATTAAGCAATGCACGAGCCCCTTATACTTGAATATTATTTCTTCAATTTGCAAGAGTATTTTGTTTTTCATTTTTAGCCTTGTTTATCCTGAATTTGCCTTCTCTGAAATTAAAATTTTCATCTTTGTTTTAACCAGTGTCCATTACTGACACTCGAACAATAATGGTAGTATATCTTCTACCATCCAGAATTTGTCTTCTCTGAAATTAAAATTTTCATCTTTGTTTTAACCAACGTGTCCATTACTAACACTCAAACAATAATGGTAGTATACGTTCTACCATCTTCTTTCTCCCAGTTTTTCTTAGGCTTTAGCTCTTTATTCTTGCTGATCTCAGACGTTGTATGCATCTTTATCTTTCTTTCCCACTAAACTATGAGTTTAAGATAGATGTTTATTGGGAGCTCAATAAAACTTAAAAAATGACGACTTTTGTCACTTGTTTTAGTGTTCTCTAAAGCATTATCATTTGCCACAAGTGCTCATTTGTATATTAGTCATCTTTCTTATTATTTAAAAACTGTTCTGCTTCTTTATTGAAAAAGCATTATGTTAAGTAAACCCTTTATCAGCCATAAAATTCAGTTACTTTTATTAAGTGAATCACTGTGACAGATCCGGAGGGTAATATAAAGGCAGTAATATTGTTCCTGTTGTCAAGGAGCTAAACATTCTAGCCCTCCTCCCCAACCCACCCTTTCCCCAAATTCTCAAGTCATAAATGTAATTAGAATATGAATGTGCTTGGAGAATGTGGTGTTGGTAACAATGAATTCCAACAAATAAGATTGGAGAAGGCATTGAGACTATAGACCAGTACATACTTGTTTGTATGTTGCATATTAACAAACTGTTGTGTAGTGTGGTTAGGTAATTGTTCAGTTTGTGATAAAACTAGAAGAAAACGTTTTAGTTTAGTTTGGAAGACAGGACACTTGACAGATGAGCAAAGATGGGTAAAAAGACATTTCAGATAGTACGTGCAAAAGTTCAAACGTTTAAACAACGTAATGGGTTAGTTGTTTCTTATAAGTGCCTGTAATTTACTTATGATGGAATGGTTGGAGAAAAGGCAGGAGTTAGATCAGGGAAGGCTACGTATGCTGTCTTAGAATATTTATAATTCATTTTGTAGACAGTAGAGAGCCAGAATTTAGTATAGACTTTTTCCTTTCTGAATGGTAAAAGTTGATTAAAACAATGATTCTGATATCCATTATAAAAGCCTTGAAAGAGATATTTTAGTGAACCGTGAATTTTCTGTACTGCTGAGAAAGATGTTCAACAGGGTTGAATCTTTGATATATCAAACTTACTGTTTGGAATTATGAAACTTTTTTTCAAGTCGTGAACGATGTCAGTCTCTGGAAATTTTACAGAGGAATATAGTGTATGTTCAGCTACCTTGCATTTAAAGGAATAATATATGACAGATGAAATTGAAATTCCCATCTGTCATTTGCCAGTCCATTTCCCTTTCCTCCATCCTGGAGGTATATATTTTTCACTCACTATCAGTCTTCTATAAAGTGTTCATAGTCTTTTCTGTAAGTTATTTCAGTATAATGAATCAGTTATACTTTATTTACTAGGTACATTTTATAAGAGTTTTTCTGTGTCTGATTATTTTACTCAACAAACCTATTTAAATTGTATCTTCTTTTAAAGCATGTTAACCCCAGATTTTGTCCTTTCATTTCTCTACATCTAGATTATTTAGCTACATTTGCATAAAATGTACTTATCAGTGCTATAAATATAAAAATTCTAGTGTTACAACTTTATAAGTAATAATTTACCAAGTTAGTAAAAGATAAAGGGAAATAATATGGATGTAACCTGTTTAGAATATATCTCCTGAATTTGTGCCTAAGAACTTAGGTATAAGTAAATCTGGTTCACACATCTGAATTGTATGTTTCTAGTTTCTGACAGCATCCAGCACTTGTTTATTGCATTACATTTTATCAAGAAGTTCCAGTGCAAATTAATTCGGTATCTGGAACATATGTGTTTTACTAAATGTTTTTCTTGAAATAATTAAATCTTCCTATGAGGTGTTGATAATATTCCAAGTCTTAAAGAAGAGGGATCAGTGATTCAGATAGATACATTTGTCCAGAATTACTACAGCTAGTACCATGGCAAATCATGGACTCCAACCTGAGTCTTCACTCCATATTCATTACATTCTATATTTCATGAGAGGGCAAAACAAACTTACATAATATTAGATATAAAACTCAGGACACTAATGAAAGGGTGAGACTAGTTTCCCCAACAGTAACTAAGAAGCATTTAAATAGACTGAAATATTCTAGCATCAAATCAGTTGTGTTTAAGCCTTCAACAGGGGAACCATATATCTTGTACATGTATTTATTCCTCAGTAATTCTTTATGACTACTTTGGTTTCTACTTGTTGCATAAGTATAAATTAGGGAAATCAGTGGATAATTAAAGTGTTCTTTGGATTTTTCTCATTTAGTGTCTATTTAGATACATTGATCCGGTTTCTTTAATGCTGAGTTTCTCAGCCTTGGTGATATTGACATTTTGGGCTGGTTAATTCTTTTTTATTGTGAATTGTTTTGGATATTTAGCAGCACATTTGGCCTCTTCCCACAAGATGCCAGTAATTTGGGATTAAAGAGACCAGGACCTTGTAATAGCAACACCTTTACTAATGGAGACACTGTAGCAGAGAATACATCTGACCTATGCCTAAAAGAAAGAACTGAACAGAATAGTAAAAAAATGCTTAAAAGAAAGGTAGTAGTTACCCTGAAACTAAATAAATTGAAAAAGCACTAAACAAAACCAGACCAAAGAATGGGTTGTCTTTCTTAGAAGAAAGTAGGATGTAAATAAATAGAGCATTGTAGCTGTGAATTTCAGAAAGTTACCTGATGTAAGGAAAGATAATTATTAATAATAGGCAGTTTTTAACTTGCAAATTGGGCTGCATTCTAAAAGTTGTTTTGAGGATGAATATATTTGGTTTCAGAGTGAAGTTTTTCCCTCAGACATTTATGCAACAAATATTTGAATGCCTACCATGGGCCAGGCATTGGGCTAGCATAGCCAGCAAGATGACAGGATGCCTCTGCTTCTTTGGAGCTTATAGTATTTTGTGGCATTTATCAAATAAAAATATCACATAAATGTTAATTTATGTGTTTTTTTCCCCCTTCTGTTACTCCCCTTCTCTCAGTTTGAGTTGAGGGCACAACTCTTGTCTCTTTTTACTCACTACTGTATCCCCAGAGCACCTGGTAAACATGCAAATATTTGTTAAATGAATAATTGATTAGTTGAAAGAGACATTAAAAAATTACACATGATGAAGTAGAGTTATGATCAGTGCTCCAAAGGGATAATACAGGGGGTTATATAATTTAAAGCTTGTAACAATGAATCGAGTCTAAAGCAAAATAGATTAGATGAAACTTTAAATTGAGGCAGTGATTCTAAACTATGATTTTTAAGAATGAGTAGGAGTCATCCAGACATGTTTTAGGAATGGAAATGGGGGTTGGAGTGTATTGTGACTGAAGAAACAGCTTCTGTGAATACCTGAAGGATCCACATTTTATAGGGTTTGGGTGTTGGCAGGTGCGAGGGTTAGGGAGTAGCATGATATGAGATGGAATATTGATTTTTCTTCCATTTTGTACGGAAATATGGAATATTATAAAACAAAATAGCATCATGACAATATGGCAATGAAAATAGAAAAGCAGCTTTTAAATGGTAATTTAAAAATATTTTGATTCTGATACTTGAAGAAAACTTGTTTTAATTAATTTAATTAGGAAATTAGACCCCATCTTCCACCTGCATACTGATGTCCTCTAAGTCTTTGTTTCTACCGCCTGATATATTTGTTTAGTTTATGCCCCACATATCCAACCAAAAATGAACTTCATTTGAATCTACCACTCAAAGCAAAACAAACCTCATGGATTTCTTATCTTGGTGAATATTTAATCATTCTATTTCTCAAGCCAGAACTTTTTTACTTCTCTCACTCCCACCTCAAAACATTGAAGCTGTGTCACTAAATTATTTCCGTTTAATTGTATTGCTCAACGCTATCTTCTTTCTCTCAGGTAAACTTCCACCACCTAAATGTACATTCTTGTCTTTCCTCTGATGTATTTCTACAAACTTTCTAACCATCCTGTCTTTATTCTTTTCCTTTTTCAGTCTATCTGCCACGTGCTGTTTGAGCAGTCCTTTCTGAATGTAAAGCTAATCCTGTTTCTTGACTTCAAGGCTTTCTATGGTTCATTTGGCTTTCAGGATAAAAATTAACTCCTTGGCAAAATATAACTAGGCTCCTCAGGATCTGTGTTGCACACGTCTTAAGCCTTTTATATTGTCCTCCTTTCATATCACATTCTCACCCATTTTTTTTTTTTTTTCAATTTGTAGACATAGGCATTTAAATTTAAGTTAATTAGGCTGGGTATGGTGGCTCCTGCTTGTAATCCCAGCACTTTGGGAGGCCGAGACATGAGGATCACTTGAGGTCAGGAGTTCAAGACCAGCCTGATCAACATGGTGAAACCTGCCTCTACTAAAAATACAAAAAAAATTAAGGCAGTTGTGGTGGCACATGCCTGTAATCTCAGCTGCTTGGAAGGCTGAGGCAGAAGAATTGCCTGAACCCGAGACAGAGGTTACAGTGAGCCTAGATTATGCCTCTGCACTTCAGCCTGGGCGACAGAGCGAGGGTCTGTCTCAAATAAATAAATTTAAATAGAACTAAATAAAATTTTCTCAGCTACTGTATTGAACAGCAAAGATTCAGAATGTTTCTGTCATCACAGAAAATTTTATTGGATAGTGCTCTTCTTAAGCATATCAAGTTTTCTTGTCCCTGTGTCTTTATACATGCTGTTCTCCTTTTCTAAATGTGTAATGTGCCCTTCCTTATTTTGCCTAGCTAACATTTGCTCTTCCATTAAGACTCCACTTAGGCATCATCATTTCTGGAAAATGACATCTTTTCCTGTCTCCCCTAACCCTAAAGTCTGTGTGTTGTTACCTTTTGTCTTAGTGTCTTTTTGCATGTAAACCCAGGAGTCAGTGCATAATAGCAAAATTCTAACAAAGTATAAATTACAGTTTTACATTTATGAGTATAGTGCATGGATTTACCAGCATGTGAGTGACACTTAAATGGATCTCTCATCTGAGTACTGAGTAAAGAAGCACTTCACTAGTTAAGTGTGACCTTAGGAAAAGATAGAGTCAGTTTGTTTGTTATAGAGGTCAAAGTTATCAGATTTGCTCCTTGACTGATAATAATTGCATACACTTAAGCAAATTTTAAAAGGTAGAATCTAGCAACTTAAGAATCTGTTCACAGATAAATAGGTAAATTTACAGGTAGATAGAAAAGCATTGCATCAGAATTATACAATGTAATTAAATCAGACGTATTTTCATTATGAAAACACAGCATTAAATTTGTAGCCATCAGATCAGTTTTAATAGCATTATGATAAGCAGTGATATAGTCTGGCTCTGTGTCCCCACCCAAAATCTCATGTTGAATTGTAATCCCCACGTGTTAGGGGAGGGACCTTGTGGGAGGTGATTAGATCATGGGGGTGGTTCCTTCATGCTGTTCTTGTGATAGTGAGTTCTCACGAGATCTGATGGTTTTATATAAGGGGCTTTTCCCCACTTCACTCAGCACATCTCTCTCCTGCTGCCATGTGAAGAAGTACACATTTACTTCCTTTTCCACCATGATCACAAGTTAATTGAGGCCTCCCTAGCCGTGTAGAACTGAGAGTCAATTAAACCTCTTTCCTTTATAAATTGCCCGGTGGGTATTTGTTCATAGCAGCATAAAAATGAACTAATATAAGCAGATTGGGGAATATTGAAAACGTTGTGGTATGTATTCTGAGGTTTATAATATGATTACTTGTCATCAGAAAGTTTTACCTCTGCTCCCCTTTTACCCATTACTCTGCATCTCACCATCACTTTGTGTGCTTCACTTCTGTAATCATAATTTCAGATATACCTCTCTGTGAGGGTGAGGATGAGGGTGAGGAGAGATTAGATTGAGCAAAGTTTAGGGCTTCAGATATGGTATTAGTGGGTATTACAAAATATTTTATTTTTTTCTTTTTAAAGGAGGGCAGGCTTGAAATTTTTGTCCATGGCTGGTCTTGTGCCCTAAGAAAGGGGCAAAAGACATATTCTGCCTCTTGTCTATTTGTAATAAATTTGGTGACTGTATTTTATTTACCAGAGATCTGGATACATGTTCTAAAAAGAGATGGGTTTTTAAAATTGTGGTTTTGGGTTTGTTCATTCAGCAATATGAGGCTATCGTGGAATAAGTTTAGATGCCAAATATGTATCAGAATGGCTTATGGAAATAATAGATTTCCCAAGGTATTTCTGATTTCAAATATTCCAAGTTGGAATGTGTGACTGTCAGAACCCCAGTTTTCTGAACTCAGTTGACTCCAGTTACATTTAGGATTAGAAAAGCTTCTTTGATATAGCTTAGATACTTTGAATTGTGTGACACAAATAGGTATGGTAAGCATTTAAAGATGAACAGATATTAATGAGGAATGGCTTAATTAGAGGCTCTTTCCTTGAAGACACAGAATTTGAGTTAGACAGAAGAAGGAATGGAGAAGAATGAGGAGTAGAGGCCTTAAAAGCAAAGAAGAATGAATGAGCAGAGTATTGGGGAATAATTGAAACAGAGGAACACCAGAGTAGAGTGGAGGATTAACTAGTGATAAGAGAGATTATGCTAGGTAAACTAGGACTAACTTAAATTCTTTTATTAGTCTTTTATTTATTAAAAAAAAATTTATTTCTTTGAATTTTCCTCTAATTTTCCTAAGCTCTTCTATAAAATGTTATATAGATGTGAATATACCTCATTATCCTTACATTTACTCTCAAAAAGCTTTTTATTTTTATTTTTTTTTTTGAAGGTAGTTTTTCTGTGTGTACTCTGGAACATGATTTTGCTCTCGAATCATTGTTGTGCCCCCATACAAAATGCCTTTTATTTTTGAGGATCATGGACTTTTTAGAATGGCATGAGTGTGCTAAAAGCCAGATATCTTTCCATATTCACTGGTGGCTTTGACACCTAGTTTTTAATCTGCCATCCTTACTTTACATGCTGATAGTGCAGTCGTCAGTCAGGGCCAGGACAGGGCTGATGCCCTGCGTGGAGATGCTATACCACCAGCAGAAGGCCGAGACCTGCTTACCTGTACCTGTTCACTTGTAATAAAAAGAATTCTCTCAGAAAAAACAAAAACAAGATGGGAATTTAATATATGAATTTATAGTCACTGTCATTAATAATGAACTTTATCCTTAGTGCATAGCATGATGCAGTAGGCAGAATTCTAAGACAGCCCTCAAGACCAACCCTCCCACCCCACCCCACTCCCCCACCTCATGATTAGTTTGTAACAAGGCACAGTTGACATTAAGAGAGAGATTATCTGAGTAGGTCTGACCTAAACTTAAATGTGCCTTTTCAAGCAGAGGGTTTTTTTGTTTTGTTTTGTTTTGTTTTGTTTTGTTTTTCCCTGCTGGTGGTAGAAGAGGATGTGGGAGATTCAAATTCTCCGCACAGTTGCTGGCTTGAAGATGGAGGGAGCTACATATTAAGTAATAAAGGTGGCCTCTAGGAGCTAGAGGATGGCCCTTGGCTGACAGTAAGAGAATGAGGACCTCTGTCCTGCAACCACACCAAACTAAATTGTGCTAACAAGAAGGAACTTGGAAGCAGATTTTCCCCGGCACCTCCAGATGAGAACTCAGCTTGGTCAACCAGCCACATCATACCAGGCTTCTGACCTAAAGAGCTGTGATGAATAAATTTGTGTTATTTTAAGGCACAGAGTTTGTGGTCTTCTGTTATATCGTGGTAAATAAATAATACACATGCCTTGAATGATCAACTAATGATTTTTATGACTTGAACAATATGAAGACATTTTATAGTATTTTTAATTTTATCTTTTTCTTTTTTATTTTGAACATACATGCAGATATTGAGGGTACACAGTCAAGTTTTTACTGATGGGACTTGTGTTCCAAAAGTTTGGGAGATACTTCTGCAGACTCTGTACCTAGAATTTTTCAATGTCTGAAATCATAAACTCTAGTGTAATTCACTGGCTACTACTTTCTCGAACTCAGTAAACTTGTTTTGGTGTCATTGAAACATTTTGCCCTTGACACTGCCCATCTCTTTCCCCATGTGCCCAATTAACAAATTCTTTTACTCTGGATCAAAGTAAAAAGAGGTGCCATAGAAGGAAATCGTTATTTTGATAAAGATATGATATCTACAAAAAATCTATGGCAAGTATTATATGTGACTTCAAAATGTTATAAGAATTTCATTGTAATCAGTAAAATGGAAAGGATGCTCATTATTTCCAGTTTTGTTTAACGTTACCTTGAGGAGATCATCAAAACAATAAAATAAAGGAAAATAATTTGGAAGAGGAATTACAATTATCATTTTCCACAGGTATTTGTATAGAAGTATAAGAGAATCTATAGATATACTATTAAAGCTGGTCAGTTTAGCAAGTGTTTTGGATGTAAATTGGCCACATCCATGTAAACCAAAAAGAAGGGGTTGTTTTTGTTTTTCTTTTGTATTTATTCATTTATTTTTGAGATGGAATCTCACTCTGTCCCCCAGGCTGGAGTGCAGTTGGGCGATCTCGCCTCACTGCAACCTCCACCTCCCAAGTTCAAGTGATTCTCCTGCCTTGCCTCCTGAGAAGCTGGGATTACAGGCACACACCACCACGCCCAGCTGATTTTTGTGTTTTTCATAGAGAGAGGGTTTCGCCATGTAGGCCAGGCTGGTCTCGAACTCCTGACCTCAAGTGATCCACCTTCCTTGATCCCAAAGTGCTGGGATTACAGGTGTAAGCTGCCATGCCCAGCCAAAAACAAGATTATTTTTAAGTTAACATTTTTTGATGATTATAAAAACTATAATGTAAGCAAGAATAATTCTAATAAACAATGTGCTAGACCTTTATTAAAGAAATGATAAAATGTTACTAAGAATATTTTTAAAATCATAAAATAGTGATGTTTAACACACTGCGGTGTTAGCTTAGGAGTAGATGAGCAGATGAATGGAAAGTCCAAAAAGAAAGTCACAAAGAAACATGGGAAACATAGTGAAACCTTGTCTCTACTAAAATAAAGGAACAAGCCAGGTATGGTGGTACATGCCTGTGGTCCTAGCTACTCAGGAGGCTGGATCAGGAGGATCACACGAGCCCAGAAGTGCAGTAGTGAGCTGTGATAGTGCCGCTGGACCTCAGCCTGAATTCCAGAATGAGACCCTGTGTATTAGTTTGTTTTCACACTGCTGATAAAGACATACCCGAGACTGGGCAATTTACAAAAGAAAAGAGTCTTACTGGACTTGCAGTTCCACATGGCTGGGGAGGCCTCACAATCACGGTGGAAGGCAAGGAGGAGCAAGTCACATCTTACGTGGATGGCAACAGGCAGAGAGAACTTTGTGCAGAGAAACTCCCATTTTTAAAACCATCAAATATCAGAGATTTATTCACTATCACCAGAACAGCATGGGAAAGACTCGCCCCTATAATTCAGTCATCTTCCACTGGGTCCCTCCCACATGGGAATTACGGGAGCTACAAGATGAGATTTGGGTGGGGACACAGAGCCAAACCATATCATCCTGTAGGAAGAAAAAGGCAATCCACAGGCTTGAAGAAAATATTTGCAGATGGATGAATATCTCATAAGGGATTTGTGTTCAAAATAACTCTCTCTTACAGCTCTATAATGAAAAGACAAATAACTCAATTGAAAAATGGGCAAAATATTTTAATAGACATTTCACCAAGTAACTTACATGAAATGCCAATGAGCACATGAAAAAATGTTCAACATCAATAGTCACTAGGGAAATGAGACTGCACTTTGCATCCACTGGAATGGCTATATTCAAAGTGTTGGTAAAGATGTGGAGAAATTGTTATGGGAATGGTGCAGGCATTCTGGAAAGCAGTTTGTCAGTTTTTTAAAATGTTAAATATAGACTTACCATAGACCCAGCAATTATATTCCTATAGACCTACCTAGTAGAAATGAAAATCTATTCCATGTAAATTTCATAGCAGTTTTATTCACAATAGCAGGCCGAGCGCGGTGGCTCAAGCTTGTAATCCCAGCACTTTGGAAGGCCGAGACGGGTGGATCACGAGGTCAGGAGATCGAGACCATCCTGGCTAATCCGGTGAAACCCCGTCTCTACTAGAAAATACAAAAAACTAGCCGGGCGAGGTGGCGGGCGCCTGTAGTCCCAGCTACTCGGGAGGCTGAGGCAGGAGAAGGGCGTAAACCCGGGAGGCGGAGCTTGCAGTGAGCTGAGATCTGGCCACTGCACTCCAGCCCGGGCCACAGAGCGAGACTCCGTCTCAAAAAAAATAGCAAAAAATGGAGACAACCCAAAGTTTCATTAGCTAGCAAATCAATAAACAAATGTAGTATATCCATACAATGGAATGCTATTCAGCAATAAAAAGAATTGGAGTACTGATGTATGCTACAACGTGATGAATCTCAGACACATTATGCTCGGTGAAAGAAACCAGACACAAAAGTGCATTCTCTTTATATACAGTATCAGAAAAGGCAAATGTATAGAGATGGAAAGTGAATGAATTTTATGGTAGTAAATTATTATTCTTTTTTTAATTATACTTCATGTTCTAGGGTACATGAGCACAACATGCATGTTTGTTACCTATGTATACATGTGCCGTGTTGGTGTGCTGCACCCATTAACTCATCATTTATATTAGGTATTTCTTTTAATGCTATCCGTCCCCCCTCCCCCAACCCCACAACAGGCTCCAGTGTGTGATGTTCCCCTTCCTGTGTCCAAGTGATCTCCTTGTTCAGTTCCCACCTATGAGTGAGAACATGCAGTGTTTTGTTTTCTGTCCTTGCAATAGTTTGCTGAGAATGATGGTTTCCAGCTTCATCCATGTCCCTACAAAGGACACAAACTTATCCTTTTTTATGGCTGCACAGTATTCCATGGTGTGTATGTGCCACATTTTCTTAATCCAGTCTGTCATTGATGGACATTTGAGTTGGTTCCAAGTCTTTGCTATTGTGAATAGTGCCACAATAAACATACGTGTGCATGTGTCTTTATAGCAGCATGATTTATAATCCTTTGGGTATATACCCTGTAGTGGGATGACTGGGTCAAATGATATTTCTAGTTCTAGATCCTTGAGGCATCGCCACACTGTCTTCCACAATGGTTGAACTAGTTTACAGTCCCACCAACAGTGTAAAAGTGTTCTTATTTCTCCACATCCTCTCTAGCACCTGTTGTTTCCCGACTTTTTAATGATTGCCATTCTAACTGGTGTGAGATGGTATCTCATTGTGGTTTTGATTTGCATTTCTCTGATGGCTAGTGATGATGAGCCTTTTTTCATATGTCTGTTGGCTGCATAAATGTCTTCTTTTGAGAAGTGTCTGTTCATATCCTTTCCCCACATTTTGATGGAGTTGTTTGTTTTTTTCTTGTAAATTTGTTTGAGTTCTTTGTAGATTCTGGATATTAACCCTTTGCCAGATGAGTAGATTGCAAAAATTTCCCCATTCAGTAGGTTGCCTGTTCACTCTGATGGTAGTTTCTTTTGCTGTGCAGAATTTCTTTAGTTTAATTAGATCCCATTTGTCAATTTTGGCTTTTGTTGCCATTGCTTTTGGTGTTTTAGACATGAAGTCCTTTTCTATGCCTATGTTCTGAATGGTATTGCCTAGGTTTTCTTCTAGGGTTTTTATGGTTTTAGGTCTAACATTTAAGTCTTTAATCCATCTTGAATTAATTTTTGTATAAAGTGTAAAGAAGGGATCCAGTTTCAGCTTTCTACTTATGGCTAGCCACTTTTCCCAGCACCATTTATTAAATATGGAATCCTTTCCCCATTTCTTGTTTTTCTCAGGTTTGTCAAAGATCAGATGGTTGTAGATGTGTGGTATTATTTCTGAGTGCTCTGTTCTGTTCCATTGGTCTATATCTCTGTTTTGGTATATGGTAGCAAATTCTATCTCAATAAAGCTATGAATGGACAAGAAATAGAGACCCACATCATTTTGAGACTTCATGAGTAATGAAAGTGGCCTGAAATCGAATGGTGCTTCAGATAAAATTGATTTTCTGTTTTATACTGTTTATAAGTTTATAAGAAAAAATTAATTCCAATATATTAAAGAACCACATGTGAAAACCAAATGCACACTCGTATTCACCTGTAAAATTATTTTCGACTTTCAAAAATTTTTCTTACGTAAGAAAAAATAAACCATAAAACAAGGTACAAGAAAAGGTTAAACTATGGTACACTAAACCAAAAGAACCACTCAAAAACAAAATGAAAAGTTAAGTCATAATTGGGAATGTTTGCAATTTATGAATTTGATAGTTATTACCCAGAATACATAAAACTATGCCTGAATTCTTAAGAGGCCAACAGTTCGGTTGAGAAGTGGCCAAAGCTGAAATAGCAATAATTGAATTCTGAATATAGATAGAAAAAGAAAATCATTGAGATTCGGGAGAACAGCAAAACCCAATCAACAGAAAGTAAGAATCACAATAAAATGATATAGGAGCTGACAGACAAAATAGCCAGTATAAATAAACAAACAAGCAACACACCTAACTGATCTGATAGAGCAGAAAAACACACTACAAGAATATCACAATGCAGTCATAAGTAGTAATAGCAGAATAGACCAAGCTGAGGAAGTGATCTCAGAACTTGAAGACTGGCTTTCTGAAATAAGACAGTCAGACAAAGAAAATAGAACGAAAAGGAATGAACAAAGTCTCCAACAAATACGGGATTATGTAAAGAGGCCAAACCTACAAATCACTGGCATCCCTGGAAGGGACAGGGAAATAGAAAACAACCTGGAAAACATATTTCAGGATATCACCCATGAAAACCTCCCCAACCTCACTAGAGAGGCCAACAGTCAAATTCAGAAGATACAGAGAACCCCTGGAAGATTCTGTGCAAGGTCATACCTATGACACGTAATCATTACATTTTCCAATGTCGGAATGAAAGAATGTTAAAGGTAGCTGGAGAGAAGGGGCAGGTCATTTACAAAGGGAACCCTATCAGGCTAGTAGCAGGCCTCTCAGCAGAAACCCTACAAGCCAGAAAAGATTTGGGGCTTACACTCAACATTCTTAAATAAAAATATTTTCAACCAAGATTTTTATATCCAGCCAAACTAAGCTTCCTAAGCAAAGGTGAAATAAGATCCTTTTTAGATAAGCAAATATTGAGGGTATTTGTTACCATCACACCCACCTTATGAGAGATCTCAAAAGGACCATTAAATGTAGAAAGGAAAAATCATTACTAGCCAATAAAGGAACACTTAAGTACACAGACAAGTGACACTGTAAAGCAACCACACAAACAAGTCAGCATAATAACCAACAACAGAATAACAGGGTCAAATCCACACATATCAATACTGATATTGAATGTAAATAGGTAAAAATGCACCATTTAAAAAGCAGAGAGTAGCAAACTGGATAAAAAAGCAAGACCCAATGGTATGCCGTCTTCAAGAGACCCACCTCACACACAGTGGCACCCATAGGCTGAAAATAAAAGGATGGAGGAAAATCTACCAAACAAATGGAAATGAGAAAAAAGCCAGGGTTTTAATCCTAATGTCAGACAAAACAGACTTTAAACCAACAACGATCAAAAATGGCAAAGAAGAGCATTAAATAAGGGTAAAGGGTTCAATTCAACAAGAAGACCTAACTATTCTAGATATACTTGCACCCAGCAGAGGAGCAACCAGATTCATAAAGCAAATTCTTAGAGACCTACAAAGATATTTACGCTCCCACATGATAAAAATGGGAAAGTTCAGCACTCACCTGAGGGTATTAGATCATCAAGGGAGAAAATTAACAAGATATTCAGGACCTGAATTCAGCATTGGACCAAATGGATCTGATAGACCTCTACAGGACTCTGCATCCCAAAACAAGAGTATACATACTTCTCATCACCACATGGCACATGGCACATCACATACTTTAAAACTGACTGCACAATCGGACTTAAAACAATCCTCAGCAAATGCAAAAGAATGAAAATCATACTAAAAACTCAGACCACAGCTCAATAAAAATATAAATTAAAACTTAAAAAAAATCACTCAAAACTATGCAATTACATGAAAATAAAACAATGTGCTCCTGAATAGCTTTTGGATAAATAATGAAATTAAAGCAAAAATCAGCAAGTTCTATGAAACTATTGAGAACAAAAATACAACACACCAGAATCTCTGGGGCACAAGTAAGACAGTGTTAAGAGTGAAATTTATAGCACTAAATGCCCACATCAAAAAGTTAGAGCTCAAATTAATAGCCTAATATCACAAGTAAAAGAACTAGAGAAGCAAGGGCAAACTAACCCCAAAGTTAGCAGAAAACAAGAAATAACCAAATTCTGAACTTAACTGATGGAGATTGAGACAAGAAAAATCATTCAGAAGATCAGCAAATTCAGGAGTTGTTTTTTGAAAAAATTAATAAGATAGGTCACTAGCTAGATAATACAGAAGAGAGAAGACCTAAATAAGCACAATTAGAAAAGACAAATGATGTTACCACTGACTCCATGGAAATACAAATAACATCAGAGATGACTACAAACATCCCTATTCATACAAACTAGAAAACCCAGAAAAGATGGATAAATTTCTGGATATATCCACCAGATGGTATATCTGGTGGATATACCTCCACCCCCCACAACTGAACCAGGAAGAAATAGATTCCCTGAAGAGACCAATAATGAGCTCCTAAATTGAATCAGTAGAATACCCTACCAACCTAAAAAAACTCAGGACCAGATAGAATCACAGCCGAATTCTACCAGATACACAAACAAGAGCTGGTACCATTGCTACTGAAACTTCCAAAAAATATAGGAAGAATATCTCCTCCCCAACTCATTGTATGAGGCCAGCATCATCCTGATACCAAAACTTGGCAGAGACACAACAATAAGAGAACTCCAAGATGATATCCTTGATGAACATAGATGCAAAAATCCTCAACAAAATACTTGGAGACTGAATCCAGCAGCACATCAAAAAGCTAATACACCACTATCAGGTAGGCTTTATCCCTGAGATGCAAGATCTGTTCAATGTATGCAAGTAAATAAATTTGATTCATCATACAAACAGAACGAAAGACAAAAACCACGTGATTATCTCAGCAGATACAGAAAAGGCTTTCGATTTATTGATTCAGTTTCCCTTCGTGTTAAAAATTCTCAATAAACTAGGTATTGAAGGAACACACCTCAAAATAATAAGAGCCACATATGACAAACCCACAGCCAACATCATACTGAATGAGCAAAAGCTGGAAGCATTACCCTTGAAAACTGACACATGACAAGAATATCCTCTCTCACAACTTCTGTTCAACATAATGTTGGAAGTGCTGGCCAGAGTAGTCAGACAAGAGACAGAAATAAAGCACATCCAAATATGAAAAGAGGAAGTCAAACTATACCTGTCTATAGACGACATGATTCTATATCTAGAAAACCCAATAGTCTCAGCCCAAAAACTCCTGCAGCAGATAAACAACTTCGACAAAATTTCAGGATACAAAAGCAATATACAAATATTACTCTCATTCCTATACACCAACAACAGCGAGCCGAGAGCCAAATCAGGAACTCAGTCTCATTCACAGTTGCCACAAAAAGAATAAAATACCTAGGAATACAGCTAACCAGGGAGATGAAACATCTCTACAGTGAGAATTACAAAACACTACTCAGATAAGTCAGAGATGACACAAACAAAAGGGAAAACCTTCCTTGCTCATGAATAGGAAGAATCAATATCATTAAAATGACCATTTTCCCCAAAGCAATTTACAGATTCACTGCTATTTCTATCAAACTGTCAATAACATTCTTCACAGAGCTAGGAACTACTATTTGTAAATTTGTATTGAACCAAAAAAGAGCCTGAATAGCCAAGGCAATCCTAAGCAAAAAGAACAAAGCTAGAGGCATCACATTACCTGACTTCAAACTATACCACAGGACTACAGTAACCAAGACAACATGGTACTGATACAGAACTAGACATATAGACCAATTGGATGGAATAGAGAGCACAGAAATAAGGCAATATACCTACAACTGTCTTGTCTTCAACAAAGCTAACAAAAACAAGTAATGGGGAAAGGACCTCCTTTTCAATAAATGGTACTGGGATAACTGGCTAGCCATGTGCAGAAAATTGAAACTAGACCCCCACCTTATACTTTATACAAAAATTAACTCAAGATGAATTAAAGACTTAAATGTAAAACCCAAAACTATAAAAAGCCTTGAAGACAACCTAGGCAGTACCATTTAGGACACAGGCATGGCAAAGATTTCATGACAGATGTCAAAAGCAATTGCAGTGAAAGCAAAAATTAGCAAATGGGAACTAATTAAAGAGCTTCTGCACAGCAAAAGAAACTGTCAACAGAGTAAAGAGACAACCTGCAGAATGGGAGAAAATATTTGCAAACTATGCATCTGATAAAGGTTTAATTTCCAGCGTCTATAAGGAACTTAAAATTACAAGAAAAAAAAATTCCATTAAAAAGTGGGCAAAGGACATGAACAGACACTTTTCAAAAGAAGGTGTGCATGCAGCCAACAAGTATATGAAAACAAGCTCAATATCACTGATTATTGGAGAAATACAAATCAAACCACAGTGAGATAATATCTCACACCAGTCAGAATGGCTGTTACTAAAAAGTAAAAATACACCATGCTGGCAAGGTTGTGGAGAAAACAGAACACTTACACACTTGGTGGGAGGATAAATTAGTTCAACCATTGTGGAAAGCATTATGGGCAGTTCCTCAAAGAGCTGAAAGCAGAACTACCATTCAAACCAGCAATCCCATTACTGGGTGTATGCCCAAACGAATATGAACTGTTGTATTGTAAAAGACACATGCACGCATATGTTCATTGCTGCACTATTCACAATAGTAAAGACATGGAATCAACCTAAATGCCCATCACTGATAGATTGGATAAAGAAAATTTGGGGTGTGTGTGTGTATATACGTATTTATACACACACACATATATACACACATATATGTATATATATACACTCACACTCATATATATACACATATATGTATATACATATGTATGTATACATATATACGCATATATGCATATATACACACACACCCATGGAATACTGTGCAGCCATGAAAAAGAACAAGCTCATGTCGTTGGCAGGGACGTAAATGGAGCTGGAGGCCATCATCCTTAGCAAACTAACACAGGAACAGAAAATCAAATACCACATATTCTACCATATAAATGATGAGAACACATGGATTCAAAGAGGGGAGCAACAGACACTGGGACCTGCTTGAGGATGGAGGGTGTAAGGAGCAAGAGGATCAGAAAAAATAACTATTAGATATTAGACTTATTACCCAGGTGATGAAATAGTCTACACCAAACCCCTGTGACATCAGTTTGCCTATATAACAAACTTGCACATGTACCCCTGAACCTAAAATAAAAGTAATAAGAAAAGCCTGGATGACTCTAGCCTGTCATCCAGGCTAGAGTGCAGGAACGTGATCATGGCTTAGCTCACTGCAGCCTCAGCCTCCTGGGCTCAGGTGATCCTTGCACTTCAGCCTCCTGAGTGGCTGGGACTACAGGTGCGTGCCACCACTCCAACCTAATTTTTTAAAAATATATAGAGAGAGAGATGAGATTTCGCCATGTTTCCCGGACTCAAGCACTCTGCCCACCTCAGCCTCCCAAAGTACTGGGATTACAGTCGTGAGCCACCATGTCTGGCTAAAGGAAATCTGAAAGTAGAATATTTAAAATATACTGAAACTCAATAATCAGAGAACTGCAAATTAAAATGGGAATAATTTTGTATTCATGAGTTGGACAAATATGAAGTCTGATGATAACTTTTGGTGACCATTTGGGGACAATAGGAACTCAAATATTGTTGGTAAGATTGTTAAGATGATTCAGCCATACAATGCAATATTTATTGTAGTAAAGTTTAAAATATTCATATTCTAGGGTCAGGTAATCCTACTTAAAGATTTCTACTCAGTAGAAACTACCAGTTGGGCAGGATAAGCCATTTATGGAAGGTTCCAATGCAGCAATGTTTGTAATAACAATAACAACAAAAAAGTTACATAGCTTTCAGTAGGGAAATGGGTAACTATGTACTTATACAAATGAACTCTATAGTATGATCAATCTTAAAGAACTATGAATTTTGGTCTTTGGAAGGGTTAATTATCTAAATCAGTGGTCCCTAACCTTTTTGGCAGCAGGGACCAGTTTCACGAAAGACAGGTTTTCCATGGACAGGGGCATGGTTTTGGGATGAAACTGTTCCACCTGAGATCATTAGGCATTAGATTCTCATAAGGAGTACACAATCCAGAATACTTCACAAGTGCAGTTGACAATAGGGCTCATATTCCTGTGAGAATCTGATCTAACAGGAGGCACAGCTCAGGAGGTAATGCTTGCTTGCCCACTGCTCACCTCCTGCTGTGTAGTCCCTTTCCTAACAGGCCACAGACTGGTACTGGTCCATGGCCCTGGGGGTTGAGGACTCATGCTCTGAATCAACCTTTCTTCTAAAAATGAAAAGTGCTGGATTTTTAAAAAGTTTCAAATGGCTAAGAATTAAAAAGACAGTTCAGAATACGCAAGCTAATTTTAGAGGTAAGTAGAAAATGAGAGGTAAAAAGCTGCTTAAGCTTGAAGTCTTTGTTAGTACCACATATTTGTGTTTTCATGGCTGTTTAAACAAGAGGATCACAATTCTAGGGCCATAGCCTGTCCAAATAGTTCTATGGGAGATCGTCTTTACATTAAGCTGTGACATCAAACAATTATGCTTTAGGATAAACGCAAGTAGATGTAAATCATCTTGCCTTTCCCCAGTCCCAGAAGCTTGCCTTGGTGATGATCAGAGCAGGAAAATAAAAGTAAAGGTAGAAAATATCAAATATTGAACTTGCCACAGACCAGCCCTCTAGTAGATCTGTACCCTGAGTCAATCAAGGAACTTCAAGTCATGAAATTAGTTTGAAGCAGGGATGAGTTTCCTATTAGTGTTGTAATGAATACCACAAGTTTAGTGGCACGTGACAAATTTAGTATCTTACAGTTCTGGAGGTCAGAGTTCTGAAATGGGTCTCACTGGGCTATTATCAAACTGTAGGCAGGGACATGTTCCTTTATGGAAAGGTCCAGGTCAGAATTAATTTTCTTGCATTTCCCAACTTTTGCAGGCTGCTAGCATTCCATGGCATGAAGTCTTCTTTTATTTCCAAAGCCAGCAGTGCTGGTTGATTCTTTCTCACAATTTCATCTCTCTTTTTCTGACTCCTCTGCCTCCTCCTTCCCCATATAAGGACCCTTGTGATTATGTTGAATCCACCAGGATAATCTTATTTTAAGGTCAGCTGATAAACAACCTTAATTCCATCTGCAGCCAGCCTGTTTCCCCCTTGCCATGTATCTTAGTTTGCTCAAGGGTACTGGGTGCTAGAACTCTCTGGGGGAGAGCACTTCCATTCTAGGCCTTAGAAAATTTGATCTTTTGAGGGCAAAAGCCAGTAAGTACTGAATTAATTGCATGAAGAAATAAGGCAAGATGAGCAAGAGGCATCAGACTGCAGAAACAGACTCACTCAAGAAAAAGTATTGAAATGATTGGATACCAATTTAATTTTTAATACTGATTTTAAAATATTTCATATTTAAAGAAATAAATTATAGACCTAGATATCTGCAAAGTATGGAGAGCTATTAAAAAGTTTTTAAGTTTTGAAAAAACAGAATAAAGCTTGTATAAATTGTTGAAATTAACAAGTCAGAGGATGAACGTCTAACTCTGTGCATGAGAGAGTAACAGAGTTTGGACTTACCTTCTCCTGTAGACAGCTGGGAAACTGGACCACATATGCACAGACAGTGGAAAACAGGGAGCACAAAACTGGTCCCTGAGAATAAGGAAACTAATGATTTAGGCCATATGATCATGCCAGCTTTTTTGCTTGTAGGTAATTTGTAGATTATAGCACAGACAGGGTTGGCCTAAAAAGAGCCCAGTGGGCTTGCTGACTTAAGAAGGCAGAGATCTGCCTTTAGTGTATTGTGAGTGGCTGGAATTTATGAGGTCATTGTACCAGAACGGAGAGAGCTGCAGAGAGAAAGAGCTCAAGAAATCAGCGTTCAGTGGTGCCCTTGAATCTGGCTGAAAACCAGTTCGTGTGTGTAGGGTGACATCCATAAAACCTGACAAATAACACCTATGGGAAAGCAGTTTCTGGGACATACAATGCAAACAATTTTCAGAACTTATACGGGACTGGCAATCATTATTCAAGTTCCCACCACCCAAAGTGAAAGCAGTCATCGAAGCCAAGAAAGCTAAACTTTTGTTTTTTTTTCTTTTTGAGACAAGGTCTCGCTCTATTGTCCAGACTAGTGTGCAGTGATGTGATCATAGCTCACTTCAGACTCCCAACTCCTGGCTCAAGCATTCCTCCACTTCAGCCACCCAATTGGCTGAGACTATAGGTGTGTGCCACCACTCTGGGCTAAGTTTTTAGATGTTTCTGTAGAGAAGGGGTCTTGCTTTGTTGGCCATGCTGGTCTCAAACTCTTGGTCTCAAGCAATCTTCTTAACCTCAGCCTCTCAAGGTCTTGGTATTATAGGCATGAGCCACTGTGCCCAGCCCTTTAAAAACCTTCCTTAAAAACCTCAAAATGAACTTTAAGTAACTTACCTTCCTGAGTAAACATGGTCTGACTCCCTTTAAAAATGGGGAACCCTGCACTCACAATATAAAATTCACAATGTCTGGCATTCAAGCAAAAGTACTAGATATGCAAAAAAGCAGAAAAATACAATTCATAATTGGGGGAAATACCATCAGTAGAAATAGAACCAGAAATAATAGATGATAGAAATTGCAAAGAAGTATATTAAAACTGCTATTAAGGTTTGCTAAGTTATGTTCAAGAACTAAAAAGATAACATGAACATAATAAGAGGGAAATGGAGGATTTAGGGTAGAAACAAATGGTTTGCTGCATCAAATAGATACCAATACAGAAACAAAAAAAAATCAGTCCTCTCACACCATCCACAAAATGTAATCAAAATGGGCCACAGACCTAAATGTAAAATTTAAATCTCGATAACTTTTAGGAGAAAGCCTTTGCATCCTTGGGGTAAAGAAAATGATCGTTAGAGCAGAAAAACCACTGTAAAGAAAAACTGGGTAAATTATCAAAATTAACAACTTTTGTTCTTTGGGAAACACCATTAAGAAAACAAAAATGCAAATGATAGACTAGGAGAAATATTCACAACATATATTATTAGACAAAGGAATTGTATCTAGAATATATTTAAAAACAAAATAGGAAAGGCTCTTATAATGCTAAAATGTCTGACAACCCAATTAAAAATTTTGCAAATGATTTGAACAGAGGTATCTGAAGTAAGCCTGTGAAAAGATGGTCAATAGGGAAATACATATTAAAACCACATGGAGACATGAGGATATTAGAATGTTTTCTACAAATCACTCCATTTATTTATTTATTTATAGAAAGCAAAAGAAAAGCACAGCTAACCAAGTGGTGATTGGGATGTGAATCAGCCATGGTAACTTTCATACATGGATGGCAGATGGCAGGAATGTAAAATGATACAATAATTTTGAAAACAGTTTAGTTTCTTAAAAAACTAAACATCCTACTATATAACCCTACAATTGCACTGTTAATTATTTGCACAAGAAAAATGAAAACATATATCCACCAACTTCTGAATAGATTAAAAATTGTATATCTGATATAATGGAATATACTGAGAAATAAACTAGTGATAACCAGCAACAAATAAAGCTCAAAATTATTCTATTGAGTGAAAAAGACCAGCCTCCCAAAAGAGAGTCTGTTCTGTAAGATTCGATTCTCATGAAAGTCTAGAAAATAGAAACTAATCTGCCATAGAAATCCAAATAATTCTGCAGGTTTAGTGAACTCAATAAATAATCAAAATAATTCTGCAGAGTTAGTGAGCTCAACCAGGAAAACCATGCCAAGACACATAATCAGCGAACTGCTGAAAATCAGTGATAAAAAGAAAATCTTAAAAGCAGTCAGAGAAAAAGGCACATTATGATGTACAGAGGAACAGGGGAAAGAAAGATTGTAAACTTGCCAGCAACTATGCAAACCACTGGACACTTAAAGCACATCTTCAGTGTGCAAAAAAAAAAAAAAACTGTCATCCTACAACTTTATACCCAAAACAACATTTTTTTAAAAATTGAGACAAATGATTTTGTCTTTTAAGAAAAATGGTAGCTAGTAGAAGATCTTTAAGTATAGGTTTACAAACACATACAAAAAGTGACATTGTGAGTAAATTTAAAAGACTTTCTAATGTTTTAATGTATTTAAAATGTTTTTAAGTAAGTTATATATAATGAGATTTTATTCTTGCATACTATGTATTGATTCTTACATACTAAGTAGTACTATAATGTTTTAAAGTAGATGTTGAAAAAGCTAAAGTGAATTTTGTAAACCTTAGGGCAAGCCCTAAAAAATCTAGAAGAGGTATAGCTATTAAGTTTATGGTGGCAACAAAATGGAATACCTCAAACTTCTCATTTAACTTAAAATAATGTTGTAGAGTAGAGAATAGGGAGGGATATATAACAGAGGAAATAAATAGCAAATAAGATGGTAGATATAAACCCAACGATTTTAATACATTCAATTTTAATGGTCTAAACACTGTCCTCAAAAAACAGATATTTTCAGACTGGATAAAAATGCAAGATTCAACTCTGTTGTCCACAAGAAACTCAATTTGAATATAAAGACATAGGTTAAAAGTTAAAGAATTGGAAAAAAAAGTACGTAATGAAAATGCTGCTAATCTAAGAAAGCTGGTGTAGCTGATATAACAGTAGACACAATAGAATTCAGAACAAGGACAAGGAGGAGCATTTTATAATGATGATACCAGTTCACAGAGGGGACATAAAAATATGCAATATAAATGTACCCAATAACAGAGTATCAAAATACATGAAGGAAAATTGGCAGAAAAGGAGAAAGGCCAGAAAATCATGAGAGAGAAAAGACCCAAAGAACATTATCAATCAGCTAAATCCTAATTAACATTTATAGTACATTCCTCCCAGTAAGTACAGACACATTCTTTTCTGTGTTACATGGAATATTCACCAGTGTAGATCATATGCTATCCATAAATTCAGTTTCAGGAAATTTGGAATGACTGTAATGTTACAGTCATTTTTACATGTAATCTTACATGTTTTACAACCTCAAAGAATCTTGTACATTTCAATAACAGGCTAGGCCCAGTGGTTCATGTCTAATCCAAGCACTTTGGGAGGCTGAGATGGGTGGATCACCTGAGGTCAGGAGTTTGAGACCAGCCTGGCCAACATACATACATACATACATACTAAAAATACAAAAACAGCTGGGCATGATGGCATGTGCCTTTAATCCCAGCTACTCAGGAGGCTGAGGCAGGAGAATTCGCACGTACCCAGGAGGTGGACGTTGCAGTGAGCCGAGATCGCGCCACTGCACTCCAGCCTGGGTGACGGAACGAGATTCTGTCTCAAAAAACAAAAAAAAGAATTCAGCAAAGAGAAAGATTTCTGAACAATACCTAAATATTTGAAATTAAGCAACACATTTATATCCTATGGGTAAAATAAGGCATCACAAGGGAAATTATAAACAATTTGAGCTAAATGAAAATAAAGAGACAGTATATTACAGTTTATGGGATAGAGCTAATGTAGTGAATAGAGGGGAATTTATAGCTTTAAATGATTTTATTGGAAAAGAACAAAGGTCTCAAATCAATGATCTAGGCTTCCACCTTAAAAACTTAGAAAAATAAGTTTGAGTGAAAATAAAAAATAATTAGAAGGATATAAAAAGGAAAGGGCAGAAATGAAAAACATAGAAAATGAGTGATCAAGAAAGAAAATAATTGAAATCAGATCAATAAAATTACTCAATTTTTAGTCAAGTAATCAGTGAAAAAGGAGAGAAGATACCTAAACTGGTATCAGGAATGAAAGAGGGACATGACTACAGATTCTTCAGATGTTAAAAAGGTATTAAAAGAATTTTTTGAGCAACTTTTTGCCAATAAGTGCTGTAATTTATACAAAGTACCAAAACTGAATTAATAAGAACTTGATAGCCTGAATAGTTTTTTTAGTTTTAAAAACTGGGCTTATGATTAAAATTTCACCACAAAGAGAGCTCCAAGTCTGATTAATAATTAATAAATATTACAGTACACAAACTCAAAAAATGGTGAAGGTTGGATCATTTCCCAGTTTTCTTTATGAGGCCGGCATTACTCTTACCAAAACCAAGTAAAGCCATTACAGGAGAAAAGATGCTTTGGAAAGGGCTTTGGGATGTTCCAGGTGATTACTCAGAAGGTCACAAGGGTACCGTTTGAGTTGATGGAAATAATTTCTATCTTGGTTGTGTTCTTGGCAAAATGAAAGTATGAACTTTATTTTTAAAATGGATACCTTGTATTATGTGAAAATTATACCTCAATAAAGTTGACTTTTTTTTTAACAAAAAGATGTATTTGTCAGCAGTTTGAACCATAAGAATTTCATGAAGTGGAATTTATAGTAGAAGAAATGAACTAAAATGCAGTAAAGAAAGCCAAAGAGACATAAAATGCAGAAGAGAGTTAGTGGCATGAAGACTATAATGAGACCAACTAATACACTTTTGATCAGTCTTAGGAACTGTGTTATCAGCAACAGATGCTCACAAGTGCAGTAATATTTTTGAAGCAAGTCGATGACAGAAAAATAGAATATCTTCTACTATAAAATAGAATAACCCTTCTATAGAAGGATTTGGGCTTAATCTGTCTGAGTCTCTACCCAGTGTGATAGCTTGCTCAGGCAGTAGGTAGTTCATTCACTTTTTTACCAGGAAATTTCTGCTCATGGGAACTAGTACTGTCATTTCACAAAAGATTTTATTTCATTACATATTTACCAAGTATGATAGCTACCTTACTTTGTGAAATCTAAGATATTATTAGTTGTAGGATGCATCAGTAGTTCATGTTTTATTAAATGAAAACCCGTAGCTAGTTTTTTACTATGACAGTAGATTTTAAAATGAGTTTTGATTTTGGAGATGTTAATGTTTTTCAAAAGCATCTTATAACTTATAAAATATTTCTATAGAAGTATTAATAATGTTTTATAATTTAGGAATACCACTGAGAAAATCTACTTTTTCTTTGATTTATAGGGTCTGTCATGCTATGTTTAGTTTTTTCCTCCCAAATCCACACATGGCTTACATTAGTTCCTTTTCTTAGCTTCTCAATTATTTTGCCATCAGGATTGCATTTTTTTTTTCTTTAGATGTCTGTAGTTGATTGTTGCTTAAAATTAAATATGTTACTTCAAAGTCAAAAATTGTAAAATCTTAAAACTAGTATGTCCAGAAAGTGTATTATTGAGAAATTAATAAACTAGGGTTTTGTTAACTTGACAAGATTTTCAGTAATTTTTTTTACCTAAAATTTAGGGCAATCTATAGCAATGACCAAATTGTTGTGTTTTCATTTTTACAAGTAGGTTTAAATTGTATACATCATATATTTAACAGAAAGATTTCTCCCTATTGACACTCATCATTCTTGTAATTGATGTTAAAGATGGCTATTTTTTTGTATTTACTTTTTTAACACAAATGTAAACAATTTAATACATGGTCCTCTGATTATTCTTCCCCTCTCTACAAGATTATTACATACAAAATCTGCCCATAATATTTTACCCAGGAATATTTCTAAATGATAAAGTTGTTTAGTTGTTTTAGTAGTGAATATTTGCATTTTGATATTTTAATTTCTTTACAGTCATGTAATTTCTGGTAGTCATTGTGTGACTGTTATGTTGTATATTGCCTAGTTCAGCTTAATGCAGCTAGAGGAAAAATACTTCCGATATGTTAAATTAATTTACTGATTGATACACAGTTTATGACTTTAAATTGTAAAACATAACTTTTCTAGTAGTTAATATACTTTTCTCTCTTTAAAAACACAGGTTTTGAGAGTATTTTAGAAGGGCTTTATGGACCACGGCTACGAAGAGACCTCAGTTTATTTGAAGGTAATTTTTGAAATTTTATTTAAAAATTGTTATTTCCTATTCTATTTTAAAAATGAAAAATTGTTGTTCTATACTAACTTTATATTAAACATGAATTTATGATCCTATTTAATTAGAAAATATTTTAAAATTAATAAAGTAATCCAGATTTTTTATTACATATCATATTTTTTAAAAATTTTGTATACTAAATCAAAATAGAAAATAAAGCTTGTTTGGGGGTCAGTGATGTAATTTTTGTTGTTTTATAAATTCCATGCCCTAACTTATTCTTAAATAAGATTTTTTAAAAAGTTAATTAAATTAATCGAGTTAGGTAATTGCTTAATCAAATTATTAAACTTTAATTGAATTATTTGATTCAATTTAAGTAAATGTTCAATTGGATAATTGCCTTCTAAAAAGCTATCACCCAAATTTTCACTTTTGTTCTTTTAATATTTTTCTTAGTGAAACACTTGTGAATATTGGGAAGGAAGAAACAGTGGCTAAGTGAACTAATATACATTGACTTCCTTTTATTTGTTTTTGTTAGGACATCTCTTTCTAATATCTGAAGAGCTAGAGTTGTAAAACATTTTTTAAATGAGGAATTTATAGAAGATATTGAGTAGGGCCGGGCGTGGTGGCTCAAGCCTGTAATCCGAGCACTTTGGGAGGCCGAGACAGGCGGATCACCAGGTCAGGAGATGGAGACCATCCTGGCTAACACGGTGAAACCCCGTCTCTACTAAAAAAATACAAAAAAACTAGCTGGGCGTGGTGGTGGGCGCCTGTAGTCCCAGCTACTCGGGAGGCTGAGGCAGGAGAATGGCGTAAACCCGGGAGGCAGAGCTAGCAGTGAGCTGAGATCCGGCCACTGCATTCCAGCCTGGGTGACAGAGTGAGACTCTGTCTCAAAAAAAAAAAAAAAAAGAAAAGAAAATATTGAGTAGAAGTCAGGAGATTAATTTTTTCTAGTCACTTAAACCTGTAAGGTCAACATATTTCTAACCTATAAACTTGGCTCTTCACTGGCATAGTTTTCAAAAATAAGTAGAGCCTTTGTTGCTATTGTTCAAAGGAGAAGTGTCCTTGGTAGTGATATTGTAGTAATGATGCTAATATTTAATCAATTAAAAATTTTTTTAACTTAACGTGAATACATTTCTTATTAGGCATGACCTGCTTTGATTTTCTTTCCAACTATCATATCCAAGGGATATTACTAAGCAGTAACTTACAAGATTTTCTTAATTTCTTAATATAAATTTTAAATATTAAGTACAATTTATCATTTTAGGATTAGATTGTGTTTCCAAAGTGTTACATCCTGCTTGTAAATTTTTTTGTATAATTACCATCATATTTTATACAGTTTAGGCCAAAGAGCAAGTTTACTATCAGATTGAAAGTAATTTATTTTTAATGATAAAATCTAATGCTTTTAAAGTATAGTTGGGAAAAAGGATTTTTTGTGTATATGCAATTTTGAGCTCCTGTGTATTACTAGTACACCCATTCTGAAAAAGTTTTATCAATAAATATTCAAAGCTTAAAAAAAAAATAACTACACTGTATTTTTAGGTATCACAAGAAAATAATCAGATAAGTACGCAAAAGATGTATTCTATATAAGGCTGCTCATTATAGTTCATTTAAAGTTGTTTCCAGTTTTTTTTCTATTACGTATTTAAAAAGGGGCTATTTAATATTTTATATTTATAATTGGGATATATGCAGGTATTAGCAGTTTTGTTGAGTTTATTAATGACGTGGAAGAATTGTTAGACTCAAGAAAAGCAAGTGCAGTATATATATAATGTATATTGACTCATTCTATTTTTGTAAACAAAACAAAAACTGAAAAAGAAAGTATGTATGTTTTCATTGTAAATGTACTGGAAAGAAAAGACACCAACATGTTTGTCATGGTTATATTTGAAGTATGGATTATGCATAGTTTTGGTTTCCTTTTATATATGTGGCTTTTTCCAAAATCAAAAATGTATTATATAATTTTTAAAATGTGAAAATTATGAAACTCTTAAAAAGCACACTTAGCATTTTTCTTACTGAAACTCTTACGAGTATTGGAAAGGGAGGTCTATGGCTGACTAAACTAAGATCGTTATCTATTTTTACCAACAATTAGTTTTTTCAGTGATTTTGATCATATTATATGTGTAATACTAGTGTAGAATATCAGATGAACTTTATCCGATATTTTAATTTACAGAACCATAAAGGAAATAGAATTTTATTTGGGTTCTCATGTGTGTAAACACTTTCTTTCACATATAACCTGTGTTTTCTTAAACTGTCCTTGGAATGGGAATGAGATCTTCCAAGAATATAGGAACATAGCATGTTTTCAGTCTTTCCCATGAGGTTTTCAAAGAACTTGTGGATTATCTTAAATGTATTGCAACAGCTTTAAGGCCTTCGAGGTTCTCAAACCTTGAAGACAAGGCATTAAACCTTGTATTCGTAGCAACTAGTCAGTGCTCAAAAGTGTCTTTATTGCCCATTGAAGCCCTCGGGCTCCTGGCTGCTGTTGGGCAATGTAGGTTACAGGTTTGCAGCTGTTATGTTCTATTGCTCATGATACAGGCAGCCTGGAACTCAGATTGCCACTCCAGGAAATACTACCTTGTGTATTCAGAGTTTTATATTTTACATTATACTGTTCGTTATTTATTATAGCCTCCTCTTCCAAAGGCTGCAGCTCAGATACTTTTGGAAGCTTTTTGATCTGTGATATAATTGCAATACCACATAAACAGGTTAGCTGTTTTATAGCTTGTTTGGAAATGTAGAGCACAAGGGGAGAACATTTTTGTAGATATATCTGAAATTTTGGAGTACAATTCATTTACAAAATGAGTAGTGTTGGTATAGATTTTCTGCTTTGTTTTTTGAATGAGCTATTTCTGGATCTTGTATCTGGTCAGTTTTATGTGCTGTTGTTACCTTCCACCATACTATGGTACTTTCCATTCTACTGAGACACAAAGTATCACTAAGGATCCTTCTCTTTTTTGTATAAATACATGTTTTAAGTTAAGGAAGTGATAGTGGTGATGGTGGGAGTAGTTAGAAGTTTACTGCTCATCTTTATTAATGTTGAGCAGAGTAATTCAGTTTTGAATCACAAAGTTGAAAGTACATATGAAGGTATCCCAACAAAATATTATCAGTCAGATGGAACGATAGCCATGCACAACATGACTTTAAGGGTGGAGACTCCAAAATGTACCCATTCCGGTGTTTTATTATTCTTTTGGCTTAAGAGAGCTTTTTTTCTGAAATCTCTTAATTTTAATCATTTCTTATTTTAACATAGTTTTGCACTGAATTAAATATTTTTGTCTGAAATATTTAAACAATGCTAATTTTAGTTTAACCAGTTTTTCTGCTGAGTTTACGAATGAACAAAGGAAAAATCTAAAGAATCAAGAATTTAACCCATGCTTGATGTTTCTTCAGCCATCCTTCAAGATAATATAATTCTTGTATATTCTTGTATATTATCCTAAGTTCTTTTTAGTTATAAAATTAAATACATATTATATACATTTAAGTTAAATACACTTTTAGTTTGCAAACCTACTCTTTTCTCTTGAAAAATATATTCTAAAGTTCATCCTACTACCTTAAAAATCAACTTTGGCACAGCGTTTTAAAGGTAAAGACTTCTTATCTTACATGCTCTTGTTTTGAGAGGTTTACATTTTAATTTTTGAATTTGATTCACAACCGCCTCCAGATTGGGTGGTTTTGAAAGAAACTTTTGAGTGCTGCTTATTTTTAATTTGTTAGAAACAAAATCTCCTTTAGTCTGTCTTGTGACTGTCCTTATGAAGAAAGCATGACTATTCTCTTTTTGGAGTGAGGTCTCCAAGGAAGTCACAAACTTCACACATTTGTGTACTTTTAGAAAAGTTCCCAGTACTCTATGCCTGTCTTGCTCCTCCATCTACCCTAACTGCACTTCTGCCATCATAGGACTTTTTAAGCAAAAATTACTTGTTTCCTACCTTAATCTTTTATGTCTTACTGGTAGGCCAGTTTCTTTCATCTGGTTGGGGGAAGGGGTCATCTGATTTTATATACTTGGCTATGTTTATTTACAAAAATATGAATAGAATGTATGTCGCATGAACCTCAATGCATTATGGCTGTGGAAACTGATAAATGCTTACTGTTTTTTTCTCTAGGTGTGGCAACATACCAAAGGCATTATTTGTATCAGAGATTTGCAAGTTACAGCATGTGGGCTAAATCCAGCTTGTTGATTGTTTTTGAATGGCTTATGAACTAAAAGTGGTTCTTACATGGTTAAAAAAGTTAATATTTCATGAAAATTATATGAAGTTCAAGTTTAATTTTTCAATTAATGAAGTTTTATTGTACATAGTCTCACTCATTCTGTGACTATGGCTGCTTTTATACTATAATGATGGAATTAAGTAGTTGTGAAGAGACCGTATGGCTTGCAAAACCTAAAATATTTACTATTTGGCTGTTTATAGAAAAGGTTTGCCGACCCCTGACTTATAACACTGAAATTTAATATACTTGGCTTAATATCATTTTTTCTACCTGTTAACACTATGGAGACAACAAAACTACTTTTTAATAACATTTGTTTGATGAAATATTTTCAATGCTTATTTTGTGTTAGATGCTGTGATTAGCAGTAAGGAATAAAAGGTGCATAAGTAAAATCTCTTCTTACTAGGAACTCATGGCCTAGTATTTACTGAGAAGTTGATAGTTTTCAAATATGAATTGATGATTATTTATATTATATAATTAAAACCAGAGAATTTAATGCTATTTTATTATTAGTTACAAATTATATTAGCCCTTATCACATATGTATGTTTAAGTTGGTGCAAATGTAATCGTGATTTTTGCCATTACTTTTAACATTCGAAAGTAATGTCAATAAAAAGTAATGGTAAATGGCTGGGTGCAGTGGCTCATGCCTGTAATCTCAGCATTTTGGGAGGCTGAGGCAGGCAGATCACTTGAGGTCAGGAGCTTGAGACCAGCCTGGCCAACATGGTGAAGCCCTATCTCTACTAAAAACACAAAAATTAGCCAGGCGTAATGGCGGACACCTATAATCCCAGCTGCTCAGGAGGCTGAGGCAGGAGAATTGTTTGAACGTGGGAGGCGGGCGGAGGTTGCAGTGAGCCGAGGTTGTGCCACTGCACTCCAGCCTGGGTGACAGAGTGGAACTCCATCTCAAAAAAAAAAAAAAAAAAAGTAATGGCAAATGGCAAATAAATCTAAAGGCAGAAACTGCGATTACCTTTCCACCAACCTGGTATTTGATACATACTTATCTGAGGTAAAGACTTACCTGAGTATAGTCATCATAATGCTTGTAATACAAAGACTGGAGAAACAGGCTAAATATTCAGTAATAAGATTTGGCTAAATAAATTGTAGTGCATCTTTTTGATGGACTATACTTAACCAAAACTTACTTTGAATATGGGAAATATTTGTGGTAAATAAGCATAAAGGTATAATATTATTTTAATTTTTTACACTAAAATATTTTAGAGCAATTTTAAATTTACAGAAAAAAATTGAGTAAAAAGTACAGAGTTTCCATGTACTCTCTTTCCTCTGCCTTCAGGTCCGTGTATATTAGCACATTTTATTGAACCAATTGATACATTATTATTAACAAAATTCCACAGTTTACATTTGGGTCACTCTTTGTGTGTTGTGCAGTTTTATGGGTTTTGCCTAATGCACAGTGCCATTAATCCATCATTATAGTATCAGACACAGTGCATATTGCTGCCAAAAAACGTCTCCGAAACTCTACCTAGTCATACCTCCCACTTCCCCAAACCTGTGGCAAACGCTAATCAGATTCTTATGGTCTCTAAAGTTTTGTCTTTTTTAGAATGTCATGTAGTTGGAATCATACAGTATGTAGCTTTTGAAGATTTGCTTCTTTCACTTAGAAATGTGCATTTAAGGGTCCTCTATTACTTTTCATGTCTATTTATTGCTGAATAATACTGCCTTGTGTAGATGTACCCACAGTTTGTTTATTCGTTCACCTATTGAAACACATCTTGCTCACTTTCAAGATTTGCCTATTAGGAATAAGGCTTCTATAAACACTCACAGGCAAATTTTTTTGTGGACAAAATGTTTCAACTCATTTGGATAAATATTTAGGAGCGACATTGATAGACTATGTTTAGTTTTGTAAGAAACTGTAAGGGTATCTTCAATGGTAACTGTACCATTTTGCATTCCCACCCACAATGAATGAAAGTTCCTATTTCTCCACATCCTCACCAATATTTGATGTCAGTGTTTTGGATTTTAACCATTCTAACAGGTATATAGTGGTATTTCATTGCCTTAATTTGCAGTTTCCTAATGACATGATATTCAGCATCTTTTCATATGCTTAGTTGCCACTATGTAT
Organism: Chlorocebus sabaeus; assembly: GCF_047675955.1. Lineage (NCBI taxonomy): Eukaryota > Metazoa > Chordata > Mammalia > Primates > Cercopithecidae > Chlorocebus > Chlorocebus sabaeus. The sequence goes on from NC_132930.1 coordinate 32,954,330, forward strand.
CTTCTTGGGTGATGTATCTATTCAGACAGAGTTTGATATTTGGACAATGATGGATTCATACAGTAAGTGAAGAAATATTTCCCCTGCTGCTGTTGTTAGAGACAGATTGTATGGAAATCATCTGGGTTGGTGGTTTCTGTTTCAGAAGGTTTTTAATTATTAATTTCTTTAATAGATATAGGGCTGTTGAGGTTATCTATCTTACCTTGTGTGAGATTTGGTAGTTTGTGTCATCTGAGGAGTTGGTCCATTTTATTTAAAGTTGTCAAGTTTGTAAGCATGATGTTGTTCATAATACTCATTTATTATCCTTATAATGTCCATAGGATCAATGTGATGGCCAGTCTTTCATTTCCAATATTAAAACTTTGTGTTTTCTCTTTTTTTCTTGATTGGCTAGCCAGACTTGGCTGGAGGTTTGTTAATTTTACTGACTTTTTTCCCCAATGAACCAGCTGATCCTAGTTTTTTAAGTGGCATAAAATATAAACTAGAAGAATCTATAGCAAAATGTTAATCATTGTCTATGGATGATGGGATTATGAGTAACTTTTCTCCTTTGTACTTTTCAATATAATTAATACGTAATTTCATAATGAAAAATTAGTTTTTAGTTGTATCGCCTACTGATCAGTATCTTTCCCTCAGACCAACACAATTATAACCAGTGTTTCATGATCTTCATGAAAAATCTAGCTCAGTATTCTTCTTTTTCATTTTTCGCTGAACTTTGTCTTTGGAAACACTAAATTTACAGCCTATAGATAAAGGGACCAAAAAGCATTAAAACACTCAAAAATTATTTATTAATAGGTTATTTAGAAGAAAATAAAAATAACATCTGTTGAGGTGTTTTACACATGCTTTAATTTTTACTACAACTTTAACATGCAATGATTATTCTCTTTTTCAAACAAAGAATCTAAAACTCAAGAGAAATTAACTTGCCTGACTGAGGCTACATGAGTATGTGGAAAAGCCACAAAAAGTTCAGTACTAGGGTTCTCCTATTTCAAAATCTGGATTAGATAAAATGATTCAAGGCAGATTTTAACTATAAGAGTATATATCCATGGTGGAAAGGTTGATCTTTGTCATTCATTAACTATTAGTTTTCATTATGACATCACCTTTTACTAATGAAGCTATTTCTATGAGATATATAATTTAACCTTTTTTGAGTTTATGCATTACAGTTTCAAAAAGAGAAATAACATCTTTTAGAGATGAGTATCTTATTCATTGTTTGAGATATTAAAATGAATGTTTTATTTCAGCATTTATTTAGTTCTTAATGACATGAAAGATAACCTGGGGAGAGTGAAAATCTGGCCTAGAGTTGATTTTTCAAAAGCTATTTTCACATATAGAAAAATTTATCCCACCAAACATCATTTGTCTGGCTTAAAATAAAAAGTTAATATAGAAAGAGTGATTAAATATTTGTAAGTAAAGCTGTACATTTTGAACTCAGAAAAATTTAATGGTCTTTATATTCAATTGATTATTCATTGCCATTTATTTGACTGTGTAAGCATTTGTTATAATTTACATTTTCTTGAAGAATTCCTAAAATATCTAAAATAAGTGACAATCTCAGCATGCCTTGATATACTATCTTAAAACTGGCAATTGTCTTAATCTAAAATTGTTGGCCCTTGAGCCAGGATGTTTATCACTGAGACTTTATGAAACCTCATAGCTATTTTTTAAAAATACCCCTTCCTGAATGAAGCCTACAAGCTATTTTCCAAAAATTAATGAGACACTGATTTTTTTAAAAAAACAAGGCAGTAAGATTTCCTTGACCTATCAAAATTATGTTATGCTTGGCATGTGAATCATGTTTTTGGCACAGCAGTTCCAAAACAACTCCAGAATCTTTTACATGCTTATGGATGATCTGGTTCAGCTGGACTCCAGGCGGTGAGTGGGGAATAACGTTTTCACATGAGTGTTAGGTCCCAAGTTCCTCTTATGTTGTATGGTAATTCTGTCCTATGGAGGGGGTAAAAATTTGAAACCTACGTAAACCTACATAGCTACAGTTCTATAGGAGCTGGGTTTTTAATTATATAGAATGTTGAAACTTTTTGATTTGTCAGATTTTACAGAAAGTGACCAGTTTTCTTAATGAAAATTTAAGTAAAATCTTTCTGTAAACTGACCTTATTAAATATACCTACAATGATATAGGATTAAAAAATAATGACTGGTAATTCTATCTCGTTTATAACTGGCTTTTGTATGGTGCTTCATAGTTTATAAAGTATTTTTACAGTTTTTCATTTAATCCATAAGTTAGGTGATGTGATCCTTATTCACATATGAGGTAATTAAAACAACTTTGTGGCTTGAAAAGCTTAAACTAGTAAGTGGGATTCCACCCCACATTTTCAGAAACTTCAAATCTAGTTATCTTTCCATTACCCTACACTGCATCTTAGTTCCCATTCGCTGCTGTAAGTTTATGTAGATATTAGTAATATATTTGTGTACTACTGCAGCAATTAAAGGGAGTTGTTACTATATTCTTTATATTCCAACATATTATCTTCTTTTCTGATGAGTGTTTCGGGGTTGATTTGGGGGAGTCCTAGCTACTGATCCCAACTAGTATTTTTTCATTATCATTCCAAAAAAGAAAAACTTTATTTTCTGTGCATTTTAGCAGAGACAAGTATTCAACTTCATTATGTATTTCAAAAGTATGAAAATTGCGGTGATAGACCAGTGTTTTTCAAATTAGTTGCAGTATAGCTGCCTTAGATGGTAATGATTTTGTGTTTGAGATTCTGCATATGAATTTATTTGGGAATAGCAATTGGGGAGAGTTTCTGCTGCAAGGGTTAAGTTTTAAAATCATGTCTATGCCAAATATATTTAGGATGACAATGTTATTATGCCTTCGTAAAATTCAGTAGGAACCATTTTTGTTTTCCAGAAATTCTCTAATATATTACAACAGTTGGAATGTAAGGAGTATTCTTCTGGGAAAAAAAATTCATGTTTTATATTAAATAATACACTTATTTGTTTACCTGATTTTTACCCTTAATTCTTGTAACAAAGCCTTTAAACAAGATAATAAAAAACCATTCTGACTTTTGAGCTATAGACTTTTACTTGTTTTCTTGGGCATCATTCCATTTTCTGAAATCTGTGGGCTTTTCTGGTGCTTTCTTCTATTTCTCTGTTTTATGTTGTCTTTCATGGTGTGCAAAGTTTATTTCCTCCAGATATCTCCCCCTTTGTTCTGATTTCTTTCATAGCAAAAATAAAATTAAAGCACAATGATAAGTTGACTCTTTCAGAAAGTTAGATGACATTTAAAACCCTATTGTTGGAAAATTGTTAATTTATAACCAGCTCATTGTTCTTGCCATTTTGTCCCATAATAGTGCAGATTACTCTCCTTACAGCCTTCTCTGTTTATTTCTAGATGTCATGAGTTTAATTTTAAAGTTAGTTCTTCTCCCCTTACTGTTAGTTTTTAAAAAATTATTATGTGAGCCATTGCTGTGGAGAGTGGTAATTTTATTTGTTTTAATAAAGTTAGTATATTTAATGAATTTTTTCCCTCTTTTAAAGACTGTGAACCAGAAGAGCTGACTGACTGGTCTATGGATGAAAAATGTTCATTTTGTAACCTACAGAGAGAAGCAGTCAGTGTAAGTTTTAGTGCTATGAAATTATCTTTAAACTAATGCACAATTGTAACACAGTTTTTTTAAAATCTCAATTTATTTTGAAAATTTGTGACTCACAGTGGAAGTTTAAATATTTGATTTTGGTAAATGAAAATAATATTTTAAAGTCTTATGTTAGAAATCTAACATTTAGCTTAACTTGCAGGTGAAAATCCTAGAAAACTCTTCTTTTTTTACTTATTTATTTCACATTTCTTTCTTACTGTTCCCTGACTCATGAAGTTTAGTTCAGGTCTATTTTGTGTTTAGGTATAGAGGGATGAGCTTGAAGGCCTACTTAGGTCTGAGACCACCCTACAATCTGATGTCTTAGAAATTAATAGTAGGGGAATAATGTGCTACTTTTAGCCTTTCACTTACTCTTGAAGTCTTTTGGATATCATAATTATCTCCTGTGTAAATGATGACATATGTAAGTGTCTACTGTATACAGGGCATAAACTATGCAGCCAGCATCTTCTTGTGTGGTGGGAAATCCTGATTTCTTTTCTACCGTTGTGAGAAGGGCTGAGAAGAAATGAAAACTTGAGAACTTGTACCAATTTTGGTCAGATTAGTGGGTAAACACAACTACTTTGTTGTTAAAACTCTCTGATAGGATTACATTACTGGCATGCCAATACAGTGAATTTATTCACCAGTATGTGTTATATGCGCTTTTTTTTTTTTTTTTTTTTTTTTTTTTTTTTTTTTTTTTTTTTTTTTTTGGCTATAGTTTTGCTAAGGAATAAGGTTATTTTGACTCTCTATCAGAGCTGTTTCTTTTTTCCTGACTTTTATTCTGAAATTTGTGTTCCCTCTCTCTAATTTGATACAATTTAAAGAGTAGATCAAACGAGCATTTAGAGCATTAATTTTTTGTCTTTTTTAATGGAATTCCATGTTTGAATTAAAAAATGATTCTGGATGTTGTTGTTTTCTTACACTTTTAGGATTGTATACCATCTCTTGAGTCTTCACAGTCAACACCAACAGAGGAGCTATCATCTCAGGGCCAGTCCAACACTGATAAGATTGAATGCCAAGCAGAAAATTACCTAAATGCACTCTTTCGAAAGAAAGGTAATATTGGTATGCTTTGTCATTTAAAATTTCCAATAGAGATATAAAATGTTTGAATTTTTTTACACAAAAGTTTTTTGTATGTCAACTTCTCTACTTCACTCTTTATTATTTCTTTCTTTATTCTTAATTTTTATATTTTTAGGGACAGTAGGAGTCTCAATCATTCTAGTACTAGTCTTGTATTAGGCATTCCTCTTCAGCATTCTGTTTTCAAATCTCTCTCTGACTTTATCACACATTTTCCTCATCTACTATAGGCACCTTTAAAAATTTTTCCTTATGCTTCTGGTCTTTCTTATTGTATTGCTGTCTTGAACACTTCAAAATTTGTTTGATGTTCAATAAGTTATATGATATTATATTGCAAAGCTATACCTGATAATGTAATAGTTAAATCACTTATCAGTTTGGTTGGAGTGTATTTGCTGACTTGCTATTTCAATATTTATTTGGTAACTTGAATTTGCTTAGTAGACATTAAAAAAAAATCAGTGTTCTTTTTTATTTCTTGTCTCTCCAAACTACTCAAACCAAAGAGCTTTTGTTTTACTTGTTCCCTTACTTTACACACATATATCAAGCAGAAGTAGTTTTTATATTTTAGTTACTTGGGAGAATTAGAGAAATGTAGAACCTTTCATGTTTTGTTCTTGGCTGTTCCCACAGTAATAGAGTGTCTTATTTTTACCACCTGGACATTTGGAGTAAGTTATGGTGCATGTTTAGGTTGGGGGATTATCCTCTCTCTCAACTTTGAGATTAAGAAAATATTACCATATTGTCATCTACTTGTTGACCCTATTTTACTCCTCTTTGGAATGAGATATCACCAGATATTTTTCTACTAAATTGATAACTTTCATGTTTAAATCAATAATGTTTAAAATAGTACTTGCCTGTGGCACAAGAGTCTTTTGTTTAGTCTTAAGTGTTCTTTTATATGTTGAAATATGGAAATCCTCTTATTAAAAGAGTCATTAATATAATTTAAAGGCCTAAAATTAAGAACTAGAATTTTTAAGAGCAAAAGACTGAAAATCTTTTCCTTTGTGTTACTGTTGAGAAATTTCACATTATCTTTAAAAATCAATTTTTTTTCCAGAATTTTTAGTACAGTGTTAAAAATGTTATACAGCCAGGTGCAGTGGCACGTTAACTATAGTCCCAGCTAATAGGTGGGCTGAGGTGGGAGAATTGCTTCAGCCCAGTTGTTCAAGGCCAGACTGGGCAACAAGACCTCATCTCTTTAAAACAGTAATTTTACATGCTTTCTTTAAGGATTTTATAACATTAATTTAGAAAATTTTATTCTGTTAGTATTCACTTACAGGAAGAATTATGTTATCAGACTTGTATCACTAAGAGAACTGGAAGAAATATACACATTTACACACATGCACACAGTAAGTTTCATTTACCTTGGAACTCATTACTCAGTCTCTTTTTCCTTTGAGTCATTTGTAATGGTAATAACTAGAATTATCAATAATAATAGCCTTTAATTTTTGATAGTATGGAGTTAACCTATGCTCCATTGCCCTATTAAGAGTAATCAGTAAAAACTTGGTACTATTTCAGCTGATTCAAGCATCTGGGTCTCCAAGAGGTCTCCTACCAATGGTTGGGTGAGTGTTCTTGGATATTTAGTGACCTCTCCATTTCTGGATTTCTTCAACATCTTTTGAAAGATTGCAGAGTTTTTAAATTAAAGATTCTTCTTAGTGTTTTTGCGTTATTTTGGGCCTTTGTTAATTTCTTTATTTGTAATTCATCACTTTCCAAATTTAATTAAACATAAAAGATTTTCTGCTTGTTTACTTGGGCTTTTAAAATTTGCTTTCAATAAAATCATTTTAGAGATTTCCAAATGGTCTGACCAAGATGGAGCTAGAAGATAATAACAGTATCTTTTAAATGGTCTTAACTCCTTTTTTAGTTTGCCATTTGAGTTCTACTATTAACTCTACTTTGAAGTGAAAGGCAAGAAATATTATTTTAAAGACAGGAAATACTTCTGAGTCTTTGGAGTAGCATTTTAACATGTTGTTAAAACATCTTTTTAGTGCAGATTTTTTTTCCCTGAAAATATCCCAAATGCAGTCATTTTTAGGGATCCTGGATATGGATGGCATTAGTATTCCTGGTACTTTAAATCTTTTGCTTAGTTTGAGGAACATATGCATGTTGATCATCTTGCTAAAACATAAAGAACTCTTTTAATATCCTTATGGTAACTAATTTATTATCTTTCCCAACTTACGCTTTTTGAGATGGTGCTAATGATAAATATAAGCTATTACTATTGAGAATATCACTACCTGGGATCATGATGATGATTGATACCATCAGATGTGATTGAGCACTAAACCTTTTTTATGCTCTATCTCATTTAATGCCAAAACAATATTAAGAGGCAGGTACTGTTTAATAGGTAGGAACAGTGAAGCTCAGAGAAGTTAAATACCATGATTTTTAACTGTGTGCTGAACATTTGAGTCATCCAGAAGTTGTTCAAAAAATGAACAGTGTTCTGTGTGAGGAGCACCTAGATTCTTTTAAGTACTAAGTAGAAAACACTTCCCATTCTCCACTAGTTAGCAGACTAGGATTAGAATTACTTTATTTGAATTAAGCAGACTAGAGAGGAACTATGAGGAATATTCTATATTTCTCATAGGTTTCTATTTTCTGTTCATGTGGCTTCTGAACAATTTCAGTGATTAATTCCCTTGTAGTGCTTAATAATAGATAGGTTGTAGGAATGCCACTGGCATTAAACCCTCTCAAGACTGGAAGAAGCATATTGCTTAAATACAGCTCAAGCAATTCATTGTATTTAGAAGCTAGTCAAAAATACTCTTTTAGGGTTGAATAAGTCAAATGCAAAGAGAAGGATGTTCTAGGACAAAGATGAACTTTTAACTAATTTTGTATATACTTTAGAAATGTTTAAAAATTGAATTCCTTCTAGAGGTTAACACTAAAATTAAGTAGAATGCTAGAGTAGAATGGAAATCTCCATAACAGGGACTTTGTTTTGTTTATTGCAGAATCTCAGCAACTAGGACAGTACCTGCATCTTAGGTCCTGAGTTAATATTTCTTGGGTGAATAAATGACTACTAAGATAAACTCTACCTAGCTCTCTTTCAGTTTCTCCAAATATTCAGTAGTATTAGTACTTCATTTGTTCTGTTTTGAAGAAGTAAATTATTTTGTACATACATATAGTTACCTTTCTCTGCTTTGTACTTAAAGTATTACTGGGTATAGTTTGAGTATCAGTTTGTTTGGAATGTTGATAAATGTAGGCATATAGCTATAAAGTGCCTTGACCACAGGTATTCTCATGAAATGTAAACTAAGTTATTTTGACCTTTAGCTACAGATTCTCTAATCACCTGAAATGTTTAAGTCACTGGCTTATGATTCAGGAAGATATCTCATCTTTTATTTTTAAATTGAAGGCTGCTGGACTTGACTAAATTGGACAGATAATATGTATGTAGTAGCTGAACGAATCCTACTGCTATCTGTATAACAAAGTAATCCTTCATCAAAATGTAATGTTTTTCCTGCTTTAATACCCACACATGCTTAGTATTCACGTACCCACAATTCTGTGTTTTTTTCCTGAAGACCTTCTTGATGAATTTGATGCCGTTAGTTGAAAGCTCCTATGAATGAACTCTTTTCCCTTAAGTTAATTGATAGCCAGGTTTTATATTAACAACTTTTTTTTTTCTCATACCTTTTGGGAACACAGGCCCTTTTTCTTTCAAACTGTTGTTTTGTTTTGTACTCTAGCATGATATAAATACTAGTATGGTTCACTGACCAGTTGGGTTATGACTGATGATAAAGTAATTGATTTCTTAAAAACAGGTAGTGTTAATCTTTTAGATTGCTTTTCTCTAAGTGCAGACATCCTTGATTGACTATGTAAATTTAACATGATTCATTCAGGCCTTAAGTGTTTCTTATATAAGTGTTCCTTTGTGATGTCATTGTGGTCATACTTTGAATTTCTCTTATATAGATTGTCCTTTTGGAACTCTCAGGGAATTTTAAGTGTCGTAAAATAACTGATATACCATTACAAGCTGCATTCAGAGGTGTTCATGAAAAGATTTTTCTCCTTTTCTTACCAGGTATCTGTAAGATAGTAAACAAATTCTGAGAACACACTTAAAATTAGAACCGGATTGAAGACTTTTTACATTTCTGATAAAAATCTCCCTTTAACTTGCAAGTCCATCCGTAGAAGGATTTAAGGAAATCTACCAGTTCATCCATCATCACCCAGATTCTCATCTCCCTTTGGCTTTTTAATTCCCTAATTTGACCCAGTCTCCTACCCCCTTACAATCACCCAAATTCTTTCTACTTTGTCTTCTGGAACTTCTGGTCTTCCATCAACAGAATCCCTCAGTCTCTTCTCTGAGTGTTCCTCTTTCTTTATTGCTCTAATTGAAACCTGTGTGTTCATAAAGGATGCTTTTGTAGCCTTCTCACTTGCTGATTGTTTTTAATTCCTTACTTTGTGTAACATAAGGAGGTAACTGGCAGGCAACCTCCAAAATCTTTATATCTGCCCTGCTTGCTCAAAACCATGACCTTCTTTGAAGCCATGACATTACATTATTCCATCTACATTATCGTCTCTACCAGGCTTTTTGCTTTCTTCCTCCCAAATACTGTTCCCATCATAGCTCATGTTGACTTCAAATTCTATGTAGCTGATACATCTAACACCCTGGCCTCTCCATTACTTGATCTCTTCATTTCCAACATTCTTTTCCTTTATTCTACTCTAGCCACCTTTTCCCACATTCCTATACCTTTATCACCTCCCAAGTCTAATATTACCTATCCCTTTCTTTGACTACCATCTTATCCCAATACTCTCATTCCACTATTTATTTTTTATTTATTGTATTGATACATAATATCTATACATATTTACAGGATACATGTGATATTTTGATATGTGCATGAAATGTGTAATAACAAATTAGGGTATTTAGAATATCCATCACCTCAAATAGTTATTTTTGTGTTGAGAACATTTCACATCTTTGCTTCTATTTTGAAAAATACAATATATTGTTATTAACTGTAGTCACCCTACTGTACCATCAGACACTAAAACTTGTTCCTTCTAGTTAACTGTGTAGATATGTACCCAACCTCTTCATCCCCTCCCACCCTTGCCAGCCTGTGATAAATATCATTTTACTCTCTACTTCTATGGAGGTCAGCATTTTCTTAAGCTCCCACATATGAATGAGAACATGTGATATATGTCTTTTTGTGCCTTTCTTATTTCATTTAGCATAATGGCTGTCTAGTTCCATCCATTTTGCTGCAAATGGCAGGATTTTATTCTTTTTGTGGCTGAATAGTATTTCATTATGTAGATATACCACATTTTCTTTATCCATTCGTAGACATTTAGGTTGAATTCGTAAGTTGGCTATTGTGAAGAGTACTGCAGTAAACATAGGGATGCAGGTGTCTCTTTGATATACTGATTTCCTTTTATGTGGGTAGATACCCAGTAGTGGGGTTGCTGGATTGTATGGTAGTTCTATTTTTACTTTTTCGAGAAACTTCTGTACTATTTTCTATAGTGGCTGTACAATGTACACTCCCAGAAACTGTAAAAGAGTTCCCTTTCCCCTTCGTATAAGCCAGCATTTGTTATTGTTTGTCTTTTTTAATAATACCCAGTCTAACTGGGGTAAAATGATGTCTCATTGTGGTTTTGAATTGCATTTATTTCCCTGATGATTAGTGATGTTGAACATTTTTTTCATATGCCTATTGTCCATTTGTGTGCTTTCTTTTAAGAAATGTCTATTCAGGTCCTTTGCCCACTTTTTAATGGGATTATTTGTGCAGGTATCCAATTTATTTTTTCACCTCATTAAAGCCTTCAATCTGTAGAACATACCACTTTCACTCTTGAGTACCTCCTCATGATTTCACTTCTCTCTGTACTCAGTTCAGATACTGTGCTTGATAACCATGATCATTTTTCATGTAAAATCTTAACTCCCTTTCCTCTCTTTGCCTTTGTCATGTTTGACACTCAGAATCTTATCTGTGTTTTAATTCACTTCTCATTTACTGCACGCTTATTTACTACACGCTCATTCTGGAATAGCTGAACTTGACTAGAGGAAAACATCCAATCATGCTGTTTTTCTAGGTCTCCTTTATCTAGTCGATTTCCTCTCTTACAGGTAGTTATTTTATCTCTCTCTCCTCAAACCTCCACCAATTAAAAATTCTCTTTCCTTTTTGTAGAACAATCACCTTCTATTATACTGTATACTCTATTTGTTTTATTTTTTGTTTGTTATCTGTTGCCTTCTGCTAGAATATAAGCACCATGAGGAACTGAATTTTTGTTAACTAGTATATTTCAAGAACTAGCACACAGTAGGTGTTTATAATAATGTTTGTTATTGTCCATACTTTTGCCATCTCCACTTTCCACCTTCCCTTCTCTTTTCAATCCATCCTAGTTAGACTTTCTTTCCTACCACTCCGCTGAAATTGTTTTATCAATTTCACTGGCAATTCCATTTTGTCCTATTCAAAGGAATGCCAGTCATTTCTCATCTTAGTCTTTCAGCATCATTTGATAGAGCTGATCACTTTCTTGGTTTCTGGAAAATTATACCCTTCGGATTTTTTTTGCCTTTCTCACAAATTGGTTCTTTCACATGATCCTTGCTGGTTTTCTTCTTCTTGACCTTTAAATGTTGAAGAGCCCTAAGAATTAGTCCTCAGCTGTCTTCTCTTCTTGATATACATTCACTCACTTGATGACCTCACTCAGTCCTATGGCTTTAATTATCATATGTGTGCTGATAATAACGACATAGTCAATCTAATCCTGACCTTTCTTCCCGCTTTACCAACTCTTAAATATCTAACTGCCTAGTTGATATTCTTCACTACAGTGGCTAATAGGCATCCCACAATGAGCAGTCTAAAACAGAATACTTGATTTTAATCTATTCCCCTTCCCCAGTTTTTTCCATCTTTGTGAAAGGTATCACTCGTGACTCAGTTGGTCAAGCCAAAAGGCCGGGAGCCTTCTTTGATTTCTCAGTATCTTTTACAGCCCACATGCAACCTATTATCAAGTCTCTACCTTCAAATCTATTCTGAATTTCACCATGTCTCATCATTTCCATTGCTACCACCTTCATCTGAGGCCCATCTGGTCTGGTTATACTACTAAAGAGCCTTCTAACTGGTCCTTTTGTTTCTACCTCTCTGCCGTCTTACCTATTCAGCTTTCTATGTAGAAAGAAAAATGATGTTTCTAAAGCCTCAACCAGATCATTATTCCTCTGTCCAAAAGCATTTAGTGGCTTTACATGTCATTTAGAGTAAAATCTCTCAAGGACTCTATGTGGTCTGGTTCTGCCTATTCCTTGACCACATCTTATTATTCATTCTTTTGAATACTTACTGGCTTTTTGCTTTTCCTCAAATATGCTAACCTTATTTTCTTCTCAGGATCTTTACACTTGCTGTTACCTCTGTCTGGAATCCTGTTTCTACCAGTGCACTTTGCTAATTTCTTCATATCATCAAATATTGCCTCTCTTCTGACAGTGCACTGCCCTCACCACCGTATTGATAATTCATCTCAGTCACTCTTTCACGTTATGTTATGTTATGTTATGTTATGTTATGTTATGTTATGTTATGTAATTTTTGAGACAGAGTCTCGCTCTGTCATCCAGGCTCGAGTGCAGTGGCTGGATCTCGGCTCACTGCAAGCTCTGCCTCCCAGGTTCACGCCATTCTCCTGCCTCAGCCTCCTGAGTAGCTGGTATTACAGGTGCCCACCACCACGCCCAGCTAATTTTTTGTATTTTTTGTGGAGATCGGGTTTCACCGTGTTAGCCAGGATGGTCCCAATCTCCTGAACTCGTGATCTGCCCGCCTCGGCCTCCCAAAGTGCTAAGATTACGGGCATGAGCCACCGTGCCCAGCCCTCATGTTATTTTTTTGAAGTCTCCTTGACTTCTCTTCAGATCTTCTTATCTGCCACTTCTGGAATGTAAGAACAAATTAGGCAGGGATTTTGTGTTTTGTTATATCCCTAGCACCTGGAATAGTACCTGGCACCATTAACACTCAATAAGTTAATTGAGTGCATTTAAACATTTTAGAAAAGAAATGTTTTCAAAATCAAAATCAGTGCTTTAAAATCATGATGGCCTTTCAATGGTTTTAAAAAAATGTAACTCACAGCTGCAGTATGCTAGACCTTTAGATAAACATCATGAGTGAGTCCTGGCAGATGACAAGTAAGTGCTCATATTCTAAGATGTTCTAGGGATCCACCAGAAATACTGAAAATATAAGTGATTCTATATTCCTTTCAGAAATGTTTAGTCATTATTCATTTAGTGGTTTTGTACATCCCTAATATCCTTTGGGGTAAATGTTTAAATTTGAGGGGAACAGATGCAGGCAGAGTTGTGGAGAAAAGGGAAGAATTATACACTGCTGGTGGGAGTGTAAATTAGCTTAGGCATTGTGGGAAGCAGTGTGGCAATTCCTCAAAGAGCTAAAAACAGAACTACCATTCAACCAAGCAATCCCATTGCTGGGTGTATGCCCAAAGGATTATAAACTATTCTACCATAAAGACCCATGCATACATATGTTCATTGCAGCACTGTTTGCAGTAGCAAAGGCTTGGAATCAACCTAAATGCCCATCAGTGGTAGACTGGATAAAGAAAATGTGGTGCATATATACCATAGGATACTATGCAGCCATGAAAAGGAATGAGATCATGTGCTCTGCAGCAACATGGATGGAGCCAGAGGCCATTATCTCTAGAAAACTAATGCAGGAACAGAAAACAAAAAAGTATCACGTGTTCTCACTTATAAGTGGGATCTAAAATAATAAGAAGTAATGGCACAAAGAGGAGAACCATAGACACTGGGGCCTACTTGAGGAGGAGGATGGGAGGCAGGTGATAGGAGGGAGAGGATCAGGAAAAATAACTGTTGGGTATTATGCTTAGTACATGAGTGTTGAAATGGTCTATGTGGCAAACCCCCATGACATGAGTTTGCCTGTAATAACAGACATGCACATGTACCCCTAAACGTAAAATAGAAGTTTTTAAAAATTGTTTTTGAGGGGAAATAAATGGTTTTTTAAATTTATCTTTATATAATTTGTTAGTTTTTCTAAATAATTTCTTTGTGTATTCTAATTCATTACAGTAGGTGAGAATGCAGACCTGATCATCAAAAGAGATGTAATTCTATTGGGGGCCCTATTTTTTGAATTACCATCTGTCTTTAGGTAATGCTTCTTCCCTGTGCTGTCTCTAATATGGCAGTCAGTAAAATTAGCCTGTATTTAATATATAGCAATCTGTATGTGCTGTTCAAAATTCTTTATATTTAAGTACTTAATGGGAAGAAGCACTTTTATGTGGAAGTAACAGTAGAACTAATATGTGCTATATGACTGGCTGGTATTACAGTATCTTCAGTAAGTCTTTTTAATGATATTTCTCCCAGTTTTCTTGAGTAACTCATGAATTCACCAACTGTATCATCACCTGTTTGTTCTTATATAGAATGCTACTAATTTAGTTCTTTCTTTTCCCCAGTTGTGACTTTTCCCCCAAGCACAACTAGTATGTTGGGCTTTATAAAACATATTTCTGGTCCATGACTAGTTTATTAATTTAAGAAAGATTTACTAAGCTCCTACTACATGCCAGGTACTGCTCTAGTGAACAAAAGAAAAAATATCCCTGTCTTCATGGACCTTTATGTTCTAGTGAAGAGAGGCCGATAATAAACAAGTAAATTATACCTGTGATTGAATGTGTATATACACACGCCCAAACCTCTCACATGCTGGTTGTATATGAATATAGATAAGTGCCATGGAGACAAAATGGAAAGAGGGACATAAAGCATGGAGATGGTGATTACATTTTTATAAATGGTAATCAGATGACATTTGAGCAGAGATGTAAAAAAAGTTGAAGTAGCAAGCCGTAGAGATCTTAGGAGAAATATATTTCAGGAATTAATAGCAATTTTGAGAAATTATGGATTTGGCACGTGGTAGGTGATTGCCATTCCCATTCTTCAGTTTTATATAATGTTTGTTTTTCTCTAAAGAACAATCTAAAATTGTAGCATTGTAAAGCAGGAAGCGGGGGAGTTAGAGATTGTCTGTGTTTCTTTGCATACAGAGAAATAGTAACTTCACCAATGAACATGTACTGTAGTGTAAACAAATAGTGAAATGTTAGATAATTAATGATCATCAGTAGCACTTAGCAAAATAAATAAGGCAAGTTTTTAAATGTCCGATTAATGGATTATAGAGTTGGTTGTGTGAAATATGGTGGTTAAAAAAAAGAAATAGAAGCTTTAGCTCCCATTGCTGTTTGGTAGTGAGTT
Source organism: Chlorocebus sabaeus (assembly GCF_047675955.1). Taxonomy (NCBI): domain Eukaryota; kingdom Metazoa; phylum Chordata; class Mammalia; order Primates; family Cercopithecidae; genus Chlorocebus; species Chlorocebus sabaeus. Next base: position 32,969,582 of record NC_132930.1, read on the forward strand.
AAGCCAGAGTGAACTGGTGAAGTAGTGAAATAGATGCCCGAGGTTCATGCTTGTCTGAATCCATGGAAGTAACTCTGAACCATCAACTGAAGCAGTAGACAAAGCAACTGGATGAAAAAACTCCTCAGAATGAATAAACTGTTTAAAGTTACTTCACTTGCACTTTTTCAGCTCCTGGTCACCCAATACTTTATTTGTAGTTTAATTTTTTAATGTGATGAGTCTTCTTCAGTCATGATCAAACTCACTTGTAACAACGAACATTTTATTTGTGTGGTCTAAATTTTTTTTTTTTTAAAGATTTGGTGTCAGGTATTTGTGACTCCTTTTTCTTTGCTTGACTAGTGATGAGCATCAAGTGGAAAGATTTTTTCAGTTATAAACTTCAACATTTCTACTGTCCATTTCATTAAATTCAGCCTCCTTTAGCAAGATGTAAGACTTTTTGCTTTACAGTCAACATTTCTGTTAACTCCTGGAAGTTAGCAAAATATGTACTAGATTCTTCCATACTCCATTCATTGTTTGCGGTGATACTTTCCTCCAAGCCTGATTGGCTAATAGTATCATCATGTCAAAACTCTTTCATAAATCCTACATTAAAGAAGTGTTAAATGTATTAGCACCCCACATCAGATATTCATCATCAATATACTTGAAGTGTGTGATACGTCCTTTGTCTGTAGGCTGCGTTAATGACATTCAATTGGAAAGCAAAAGAGTCCATTTAAATATTCCCTTCAGAAATAATGTTAACCAGAAAGAGATGTACATAAGCCTGTTCTATTATCAGAAGTGCCTTGTTTAAGATTTTCTTTCTCCATATGTTCCTTGATGAATAATAAAGAATGATTCTGTACAACATCATGAATACCTTTATACCCAAGCTTTATGATTTGAACACCATAAAATAAGCATTCCTTCCTTTAATGAATTCCATTAATGAATTCCCTTAGATGAATTCCATTCATTCCTTCCTTTAATTCCTTCCATATGTTCCTTGATGAATAATAAAGAATGATTCTGTACAACATCATGAATACCTTTATGATTTGAACACCATAAAATAAACATTCTTTCCTTTAACATTACCTTAAGGGTTCTTGAGTTTTTCAAGTGGTATACCAAAAAAGGTTTTAGCTTAATATCATCTTTACACTTTCCACTTAAAAAGTAATGATGAGCTGTCTTTGACATCTTGATGTTCTAATGCTGTTCTTATCTAAAAAAAAAAAATTGAGGTGGAATTTTTCCCCCATAAAAGCTCTAGTTCATCAGGATTGAAAATGTGCATAGTGGTTTAAACACATTTGTCAATACTGTAGTTTTTCACATTCAACAAGGAGTGTTGCTACAGCCTCACTGAACTGTGATCCTCAAATTATGAACTGAAACTACTCACTGAACTGTGATCCTCAAATTATGTAGTTTGTACAGTTCTTAAGTTTCTCAGACCCTTCTGTACGTCCTTTAAAACTCAACTCTTTCACTGAATTATTGCCTTCTTCATCTGAGGTACACTATAAATACAGTGTGATTGTTATAACAGAGAATTTAAGAAATAGATTTTATGGAATTAAAAGAAGTATAAATTCTACTTGAAGTAAGAGTTAGTAGAAGAAAGTGTATTGTTTCCAGTACAGGCTTTACAGTAGCAATAACAGTTGAGCAGAATTCCCTCAGTAGAAGAAAGCAAAGGAAAATGGATAGCTCCTGTATCAGGGTGCTTGATTTAAAGTTACTAACTTTGGCCATGTTAAGGAAAAGGGGATTATTAGGAGACTATTCAGGGCTCTCACAATATCTAGAGGCTAGAGGGCCAAGGTTGGCAAATAAGAAAGAATCTAAGAATACAGAGGAACCACAGCCAAGGACACATTATAATAAACAAGTCTGCATGACCTCAGGTTTATGCTCCCATAATGTGTTCATTTTTCGAAGTCCTGAGAGGATTCATTTAATTGGCCCATTCTAAAACATCTCTCTGCCCACCCTTAGCACCACTGAGAAGGAGAGGAGGGATCTGGCCCCTTCCACATCGATTGTACATGTAGTCAAAGGATGAGAATAGCACTCTGGAAAATGAATATGCCCAAACAGACCAGGTGTATAAAAAGCATAAGATTCTAGAGTTGTCAGGTGAAGTGTGTATGCTTTTTATAATGGTGCTCTCTATCTGCTAGCTAAATCCTAGAAAAGGGGGAATTAGGGTACTAAAAATAGGAGACTTGGTTGCTGGACAGTGCACACACACAAAACCAGATGTCCATTAAACCCCTTAATTTGCCAAAAACAAGGACATATTCTCAGCCCTTAGGTTGCTTAGACCCTACAGTATTTGACTTTGTTGATCACTCCTCTCTTTCTTGGCAACACTCTTTCCTTTGGCTTTCACTGTACCATTTTCTTTTAGTTGTCTTTACTCCTCTGAAAATTGTTTCCCATTTTCTCCTTTTTTTTTTTTTTTTCCTTTGATATAAAGAGGAAGGTATAAGTCGGGTAAGGTAGATTTTCTTATTCTTTGTTTCATCCCTTAAATGTTATTCTCTTAAGGCTCAATTCTCATCCTCCTTTTAATTTTATGCATTCTCCCTGGACAACCTTAAGCTTCAGGTTCTCACATCCTAGTGATAGACAATCCGCATTGCTGGTCATGATTTTTCAAGTTCATATTCCTGGCTGCTTCTAGGTTATCTACTTCCAGATGCAACCCACAAGAATTTCAAAGGAGGTACTATGTATAACACTGGAAAATTTTAGTTATTCCTTTTGACTTCTACTCCTGTCTCCTCTGTTAAAATATGAAATCTTTGAGGACAGAAACTGTCTTTTATTTCATCATTTTTTTCTAGTACTTAGCACATGTATTTATGCTCAATACATGTGTAATGAATGTTTCCTATTCTGTTCTCCAGAAAATGAGAAGTTTAAAACCCTATTCTGTGGCCCATGTTCCTTATATAAATAACCCATATCCCCAGTTACCTTGATTAGAAACTTCACACTAAATACTTGTTGAGTAACTGAATCTACCAGGTCCCCTCAATCCCATTGAGTCTACTTAAAATATTATTTTTTTATTGACCATGCAAGTGTTCATATTTTCTTGGCTATACCATAACCCTCCACATATTTATCACTTTCTTTTAAAACAAAGCCATTATTCTCTTATCTGCTGCTGCTTAGTATCAACACTGAAATCCAATTATATTTATGTGTACTTTAGTGTTTTTCTGCTTCTTATTTCCTCTTTGCTTGATAAACTCTAAATCATCTTTCACGGAAGAAATGTTTCATATTCCTTGATTCCTTTCCTGTTTTCCTTTTCACTACCTCCAGGCAAAAATAAAAGTTTCCCTCTTAGATTTCCTGTAACACATTGTATATGCAGAATGGAACATAAATTAGATGTGCTTTGCCAAAAAGAGAGAGGATAACAAGAAACTAAAACCTATGTGGGTATCTGTTATGCTTGGTGAGAATACACCCTATACAGATGGTGATACTGGAGTTAATGGATTTACTGGTCTTTTAAAAAAATGTCCTTATTGTAAATTGACAATTTATAATTGCATAAATTTATGGGGTACAAAGTGATTTATGAACACAACTTGGAATAATTAAATCAAGCTAGTTCATACATCCATCACTTCAAATACCTAACATTTTTTGTGGTGACAGCATTTGAAATTTACTCTCTTAGCGATTTTGAAAGGTATAGTACTCTATTTTTAACTCTGTTCATCACATTGTGCAATAAATATAAAAAAAATCCATATTCCTTTTGAGATTGTATACTCTGTGACCCTGTCTCCCCATTTCCCGTACCCCCAGCTTTGGATTCTACTCTATACTCCTTGTATTCTACTCTTCTGCTCTCTGCTTCTTGAATTTGATTCTTCTGGATTTCACATACAAGTGAAGACATGTAATATTTATCTTTCTGTGCCTGGCTTACTGCACTTTATGTAATGTTCTCTAATTCCATCCATTTTGTTGCAAATGACAGAAATTTCCTTCTTTAAGGCTGAATAGTATCCCGTTGTGTGTGTGTGTGTGTGTGTGTGTGTTGAGTGTGTGTGTACATATACACATACGTACACACACCACATTTTCTTTATTCAGATTCATCTGCTGCTGGACACTTAGCTTGATTCCATGATTCAGCTGTTGTGAATAATGCTACAATGAACATGGGAGTGTAGACATTTCATCAACAAACTGATTTCAAATCTTTTGGGTGAATACCCAGAAGTGGGATTGTTGGATCATACAGTAATTCAATTTTCAGTTTTTCTGAGGAACTTCCATCCAGTTTTCCATAATGGCTATACTAATTCACATTTCCACCAACAGCACACATGGGTTCCCTTGTCTCTGCAATTTTTTCCTCTTTTAATAGCTCTTAGTTTCTATATGCCTCACTTACTCTAAGTATCTCTGCAAATAGAGTGTAATTCTCATGTTTAAAAGATGTATGTTTCCTAATACACAATGATGTATGAGATTGTAGACCTTAAAAGATGTAGACTGCACTTACGTGCTATTTAAGGGATTTTCAAGGATAATTTTGTCTCTACCAGGATTAATTTTACCTTTCTTTATCAATTTTAGATATTATTTTGTCATTATCTTCTTGAGAGTATTGATCTTAGTAAATTTTAAACTCCTTAAAGGCAAGGAATACCTTAATAAGATTTATATTTTCAGTTCCTTGTGTAATACATTTATGTTTTGAATGAATTTAAGTCTGTGACATAAAACAAAAACATAACATGCTCTTCAACATGGGATGTATACTTCTCGATTTACTAAATTACACATTTTAGGTATAAGTGGTGGGAAAATGAAGTCTTTTTTAAAAAACTGCACATTTATACACATTACATGCATGCGTGTGGTTTTTAAAATAACATGGCTAAAGCAGTCTAACGAATTTTGGGATACCATATACAGTAATACAGTTCAGAAAAATTGCTAAAAGGCCAAGGAAATAAAGGAGGAGCCTACTCAAAAGATAGTGTGAAAGCAGTTTACTGTTCAGCATTCACCTTCTTGGTTGCCATATGGTTAGATGTCTTAACGTTTTGCTCTATAAAATAATAGTTTCTGAGGTGGGTTTTCATGGTTTTGTTTTGTTATGAGAACTGATGTTTACATATGCAATTTTCCTGCCACAAATTTTGTGTTAGAGGATGCTGTGGAAACAAGAGTTTGGTTTTTTTAAACTCCTCAGAAAATCTGTATGTCTTCGAGGTCTGCTTTTCCCTGATTTTTCTGTTTCTTACTTTTTAAATTCTGTCTCATTAAGTTTTTAAGTTCTTCATGGTATTTAAATGTGTTTAAAACAGTGGTTATCTCTGTTATAAAAACAGCAGGCTATTAGGTAACTTTTAGAGTGAAACTACTGTAACAATTATTTTGCCTAGTTTTGTTTTAAATATAAGATATACATTGTCAAAGCATAAATACAGAAAATTTTCACAGCCATTATATATTATGCATCTAAAACCCTAATCCAGATTTCTTAAAACTTTATTTCCTCTTGATATCTTAACCATAAGACTAATTTGATTATAGTCTGCCTACAAACTTAAGATAGCTCAACATACTAAATTTGGCGGTATTAGAATCTCAAGTTCATGGCCTTTTAAGGAAAAAGTAAAATTTGTAATGCTTGTAGAAATTAACCAAGGACTGAAATATTCTAAGTCTCCTGAACTTGGAGAAAAGGAGGGGTATATTGCTGGGTCAACTATTTTTTTTTGCTAGATAATTTTCTCTATATATTCCGTATATTCTAGTTGTATTGATGATAAATTCTAGTGTTAAAAAAAAAACCCCAAGTTATAAGCCAGTGACTGAATCAATCCAACATCTCAACTATTTTATAAAAGGTTGAAGTTCTGTCATGTCATAAGTGATTCTGATATTTTTTGTTTCTATTCTCACATAAAGATTATTGTCTTTTAAATGCAATTTTTATAATAATAGTACTCTGTAAAACATGCTTTAATAATACATGAGTTTTCCTGTGTACCTCATTTAATAATGTGATGTAGAGTTAACTGCTGTCAAGAATTACCCTTATATCTAAGGTACTTTGGAACCTCAGTGTCTTAGTCTTTCTCCGTGTTTCTTATTTACTAAGATATAAGGAGTCTATAACTCTTGCAGAGGGTATGATTAAATACCGTACCTGGGAATTGTGATAAATTAGTTTTGTATATTATTTCACCATTTTTATTTTATGTATAATTATAAACTGTCTGCTGCACCTTACTGTCTGCTATTGGCTAGTTGTATATTATATCCACAGCCTGCTCGTACTGTTTTTGTAAAGTTTATCTATAGACTTTCCAGCCTGTAGAACTGTGAGAAACAAATTTCTGTTGTTTAAAAACTATCCAGTCTTAAGTATTTTATTATTGCAGCCCAAATGGACTAAGAAAAGTGCTCTGTAAAATAGTATGTGTGTATAGTCAGGGGTTATTATATAAGATGCCCGCTGAAGTGCAGGACTTCTATTTATATACATCCTTCATAAAATAAGGATTCTCCAATAAAAGGAACCAAAGCCCCTTGGAGAAGTGGTGGTTTTCATGGCTGAGGCTAGGAAAATACAAGATGAGCAACATTTTGTGTTGCCAGAAAGTAAGGAAGTACTCAAAAACAAGTATGAGAACACAGGAGCCATCCTGAAAGAGCTCCTGATCGCCAGAGATGAAACAATTTGAGCAACAAAGTAAACAATAGTTTTAACAATAATTTGGATTATTACCCATAGAATAAAATAAATATCCATGTTTTAATACTGATATAAGTGAATAAATAAATGAGGAGGAAGGGGCAGTTCTTTCTTACAGAAATAAATATTCCAATTAAAAAATGTGGAATGGGATAGTGAATAGGTACAAAGAAAAGGTAGAAGATTGAATGAGTAAGACCTAGTATTTGATAGCGCAACAGGGGGACTATAATCAATAATAATTTAATTGTACATTTTAAAATAACTAAAATCAATGAGCCTACCTAAAAAGACTTTATATCTGCTAAAGGATGTAATAGGGAAAATTGTAGTCACAAGGGAATCAGACTTGTGCTTTAACAAGTCTAGGACATTCACAAATACAGTGGTCAGGTCCTGGCTTTAATTAGGCAAAAAACTATGGACAGTGGCATGGATAAGGATGAGTAAACTAGATTTAAGACTAAAAGAAGATACCATGCCCATATCCTCTTTTAAGGAAAACCATCTAGGGTGGGTAGCTTCATTAAGCTGTGGTAGGACATGACTTTCACTAAAACCTTAAGTAAGGTATGAGTAACAAATGAAATTTGGAAGTATATAATGGGTCTGGCAAGAGTTTTCTTTTGTGATAATGGTATGGATTCTTATGATAATGTGTCTGTACCCCTTAACCTACCCCCACCAAAAAAAAAAAAACTCCTAAAATGTTATAAAAAGCAAAGATCCTATGATTCTGTATTCTTTATATTCCTGTGACCTGGCATATTCCTTGTTCTACATGGGCTGTTGAGACCTTCAAATCTGTAGAATAAAAAGAAATTTCAGGAAGCCCACGTCCACTTACTTTATCCTTGACTTTGTATTTATTCTTTGCAGTGCAAACTCAGTGGTGAAATAGTAAGCCAAAGTGAAAGCAACATAAGCAATGTGTTAAGTCTTCATTCTTGCTAACCTTTGAAACAGCTCACTTCCTTCCGGAAGAAAAATCATTTTTCTCTAATAATTCCTTTCAGCGAGTGTTAGTAACTTTTGGCATAAAGTGTGAGAGAATAATGGAATGTTTTCTCATTTTTGTTTTTCGGTGCACTACCAATTTTAAAAGATTAGTTTATTGCTCAAATATTAATGCAGTCCTTATTCCCTTTGAAGAGTGAAGAGTCGTTTCATTTATGAGATACTCACTGAGTTACCTTGTTGAGTTATGGTACCACGGTTGATCACCGAATACATGAGTAACGTTTAGTGTTTAGTCTCAAGGAGGACATTGCTTGTTATAGTAGGATACAGCGGAGATACAATAGGGAGAATAATACATGAGTTCTTGATTCTCTTGTCATCTCAGGGGTGTTGAAACTGAAGACAAAATGAGCCGCCAGATCCGTGGTCCCCAACGTTTTTGGCACCAGGGACAGGTTTCGTGGAAGACAGTTTTTCTCAGGCAAGGTGTTGCAGGGAGATGGTTTCGGGATAAAACTGGCAGGCATTGGTTAGATTCTCATAAGGAGCATGCAACCTAGATTTCTCTCATGCACAGTTCACAATAGGGTTGGTTCTCCTATGAGTATCTAATGCTGCTGCTGATCTGACAGGAGGTGAAGCTCAGGCAGTAATGCTCACTTGCTGGCTGCTCACCTCCTGCTGTGCAGTCCGGTTCCTTACAGGGCATGGACTGGTACCAGTCTGTGGCCTAGGAGTCGGGGACCCCTCCCCTACATATTCTTCCGAGAAATATATAATCTTTGTATTGTATTCTTCCATACTAGGTTGTTAACTCCTAGAGAGCAGAAAATACCTGTAATCCCAGCACTTTGGGAGGCCGAGACGGGCGGATCACGAGGTCAGGAGATCAAGACCATCCTGGCTAACACGGTGAAACCCCGTCTCTAGTAAAAAATACAAAAAACTCGCCGGGCGAGGTGGCGGGCGTCTGTAGTCCCAGCTACTCGGGAGGCTGAGGCAGGAGAATGGCGTGAACCCGGGAGGCGGAGCTTGCGGTGAGCTGAGATCCGGCCACTGCACTCCAGCCTGGGTGACAGAGCGAGACTCCGTCTCAAAAAAAAAAAAAAAAAAAAGAAAATACATAGATTTTCTCAGTATCTTTTATTACCCTGAGCAAGTATCATAGTTATATTAGACTTTTGATAATTGATTTTTAGTAACTTATAAAAATGAAAGATGATCTCTAGTTGAAATCTAGCTCTGTGCCTCTGTAATTATCCTATTACAGTATTTTCTAGGTAAATGATTCTTTTTAATACTCATTAATAGTAATTTGTTTGCATTTTGCTTACAGTCTTATGCTATTTGAAAATTAAAGATGATAAAAAAACAACGTTTGGGAGGGTCTTATGGCTCATTCAGTAGATAAAATAGAGCCATAGCAGGAGTCTTGGTAGCTAATTATTAAGCCTAATTCCTCAGTTTACCTTTCGGCTTGTTATTGTAGCATTTAGATATTTTGCATGGTCCTGTGACCAGAGAAGAATAAATTTAAATCCAATAGTAGTCCATAGGGGTCCTTACAAAACTTAACTGATTTAGAATAGACTTTTTATCCTTATTTGGGTTTCACTCTATTGTGAAAATATTAGCTTTTCTTTGGAAACAAATCTGCTTTTTAACACTTTTACTTTGTTTTACATTTGTTCCTAGGAATGCCCCAGCTATAGCAGATCTGAAAGCTTATATAAAGGTTTTGACATTTCTTGGGTACCATACTGGTTAGATTGGTTGTGTTCTAACAAGTCAAACGTTTGTGGCACCCCTAACTGTAATTCTCCACAGTAGCCTCTAGACAGTAACTTCAAAGCTGTGTTGAAGGTGGCTATGATAGGAATAAGGCATTATCTAAATGACTCTCATGGGTCGGAGATTTACACTATTTAATAGCAAGTGTCATCACTGCTGAGGAGGCAAAAAAAAAAAAAGACAGTCTATCATGGGAAATGATCCAGCATTCCAAATAATTTCTGGTCAAATTTCCACTACAACTCAGACTATTGTGTAGAGAAATATGAACATTGGGGTACTGTATCCAGAGTAAATTGCTTGACTGCTTCCCTATAAGAAGAAAATGGTTTACCCTTCCTTTTCAATTACTGTACTTAAGTGTTTCATATATTGAGGGTAAGAGGCTAGCTGGAAGACTTGTGCCATTGTTATTCATCTCTTCTGAACTTGTCTTTCATGGTGGAATATATCATTAGCTTATATAAGAAGTGGAAGCTGGATGAAGCAGGATGGGAGTGGAATGTCTGGGAACATTGATACAGAATAATTATGGCAGTCTATGGTTATGGTCATTATCAATGATATATTTTTTTTTTGGAGACGAAGTCTCGCTTTGTTGCCCAGGCTGAAGTGCAATGGTGCATTCTCAGCTCACTGCAAGCTTTGCCTCCTGGGTTCACACCATTCTCCTGCCTCAGCATCCTGAGTAGCTTATAAAAATGTATGAGTGCATATATAGTATATATGCATATAGTGTATATATGCATATATAGTATATATGCATATAGTGTATATATGCATATATAGTGCCTCAGCCTCCCCAGTAGCTGGGACTACAGGCGCCCACCACCCTGCCTGGCTAATTTTTTGCATTTTTAGTAGAGATGGGGTTTCACCATGTTAGCCAGGATGGTCTCGATCTCCTGACCTCTTGATCTGCCCACCTCAGCCTCCCAAAGGGCTGAAATTACAGGCGTAAGCCACCGCGCCCGGTCCTGATGGGGATGCATTTTTAAACATTTGTTTTCTTTTTCTGATAATATTCAGAAACCTCTGAATCTTTTCTGCTTTATTTTGCTTGGCAAGTTGTTCTCTGACCTCTGTTTTTCTACCTCACAGTTATAAGAAATGAAACAGTGGATATAGCATTTCATAACTGCAACTTAAAATCAGCATATACTACTTTGCTGCTGTAATTCTCATGATACTATTCATCAGATTTTTGTGTATCTTTAATTTTACTTTCTAGCTCAGAGATTCTTAACCTGGGATCCACATAGTTTGCCCAAAAGTTCATGGATAAGGTTTCATGAGTCCATGAACCTGAATGGTTGAAAAACTTACATTTTTATTTTCATTGACCCTTAGTTGAAATGTAACATTTGCTTCAACTGTAAGCATAGACAACAAACAACAGTGGTATTAGTAGTACCTATTCCAGTAATAGAAATTATAAATATTTTTATATCATATCTTGAATTATTTTTTACATTCTCACTACTTTGAAATTATGGCAGATATTGGACTTACTACTAGATTTTATATTTTAATGCATTAAAAAGAGGCATATATATTACATATATTACATAAGATATATTACATAATACATATATTACATATCTATTACTATATTATAGTAATATAAAACTATTTTAATATAGTTTGTTTCCTATATATTCATGCATTTAAAAACATGATTCAGAGACAGAGCCCATGGGCTTAACCACACTGACAGAGGAGTCCTTGCACAAAATAGTTAAGAATTCTGTTTACCTCCTTTACTATTTAATGTTTATACTGTCCCTAGAATGTCATACCTTAAGGACAGTGTCCTTATATTTTGTATACATATATCTACCTGTATATGTGTATATATAGTATATATGCGTAAAGTGTATTATGCATATAATGTATATATACATATATACGTGTGTGTGTATACATGTACGTATACTTTTTTCCCAGATTTCTTTTTTTCCAGATTTCGTCCCCTCTCCTGGCTTCAGCACTTCACCTCTGTTTAGATGAACCACTGCCTCTTTCATTATTCTTTTCTAGACACCTTCACATATATATTATGGGAAGAATTTTAAGTCACTGGATCTAAAACTAAACTTACTTTGCCTTTAAAACTTGTTCTTTTTCTTTTTTTTTTTTTTTTTTTTGCTATGTTCCCCTTTAACTTAGTGCCATTGATGCTTTCCTACTCACCCAGAGTTAAATTGCAAGAATATTTTTTTATTCTTTGTACTTTCTTACTCCTTTCTCTGAAAGCCGTTACAATAAATAGCTAGGGATTATTAATGAGGCTGCTATGAACATTCTTGTGTAAGTCTTTTTCTTTTAAGACATCTGTTCCATTTCTCATGGGAAAATACCTGGGAGTAGAATTGCTGGGTTATAGGATCAATGTATATTTAAAATATAAAACATGAAAGCTATTTATATTATCTAATATAAAAGCTATTTATATTCAAAACTGCCAAACTGTTGTAGAAAATGTATTATTTGAGTCTTATTAGCAATATGTAAGAATTACAATTGCTCCACATGCCTTTGAGCAATTGATGTTATCAGTCCGTTACTAGCTATTCTAGTGGGTGTGAAATGGTATCTCATTTTGCTTTAAATTGCATTTCTTTGATGACTAATGATGTTGAGCACATTTTCAAGTTCCTACACAAAATTCATATATCTTCCTTTTTAAAGGATCTGTTCAAGTCATTTGCTCATTTTTAATTGGGTTTGCTTTCTGTTGATTGTAGGTGTTTGTTATAAATTCTGGATAAAAGTCCTTTGTCAGATCATTACTAATATTTTATGTTTGTTGAATAATGCTTTAGCCTGATTGAAGTGCTTTTATAGACTTTGTCCCTAATTAGTTGGGTAGATTAACCTTGTGAGGTTAAAGATGTATTAGTTCTGATGCCCTCCCTGGGGTAGGTAAAGAAACTAGACACATAGAAGAAACTAAATTAAGACTAAGACAACTAAGAAAAGAAAGGAGAACTCTGAAAGAGATTGAGAGAGGCTTAGCAACTTTACTTTTTGAGTGGGTTATAAAAATTGTTTTATCTTCTAAGTATTTTGTATAATAAACTTTAGACACAGTTACAAAATGAAGTAAAACTATACACCCAAGATCATTAAAGGATCTGTTATTAATTTGTAATATCAAGGTAAGTCCAGTAGGATAGAAGTTTGAATTTATGGCTGGGCATGGTAGCTCATGCCTGTAATCCCAGCACTTTGGGAGGCTGAGGCAGGAGGATCACCTGAGGTCAGGAGTTCAAGACTAGCCTGATCAACATGGAGAAACCCCTTCTCTAATAAAAATAGAAAAAATTAGCTGGGGGTAGTGGCGCATGCCTGTAATCCCAGCTACTTGGGAGGCTGAGGCAGGAGAATCGCTTGAACCCGGGAGGCAGAGGTTGTGGTGAGCCGAGATCACGCCATTGCACTCCGGCCTGGGCAACAAGAGCAAAACTCTGTCTCAAAAAAAAAAAAAAGTTTAAATTTATAAGGCTAAAGCTTCCTTTTATTCCTGCCAGATGTAAATATGTAACCTAATTTGAAAATTATATTAAAATTCTAAATGTGTTATAAATTTATAAACGTGTAGCCCAGGCCAAATGACTCCCCTGGCTGCTTCCGTGCTAGATATAAAAGTAGACCAGATTTTGTTCTATTGTATTGCCCTTTAGTTCCTGTTTTTATTTGAAAAATATACAGCTAGGCTTATCCATAAAGTAATAATATAATGAATTTAAATTTGTCTTTTTATATGGCTTAACTATACCACTTAAGTTATGGGGGCAAGGGTGTGTGCTACTGTTTCCCTTCTGGTGTTCTAACTAGCGTACTTGTTAATATGTTTCTATGGAGAATGATGTGAAAAAGGAGAAGAAATGTAAGTCTGTAAGGCTTTTCATTTATTCCCTTCATCACAGGAAGTTTTGGTAAGGGAAGAATGAAATTATTAGTGAAAAATCAGTTGTTTATTATGAATTTGAGAAGTTCAGATTATTGCTATTCTTATATTCTACTGTGACAAATGCTTTATAAAGTTAGATTTATTAATATTATTCTTTATATTGAGGGATTACTGGATTTTGATGATATAATACAGTGGTTTTGGAAGATAACACTTTTTATTAATGGATACTGCGTTTTTACTATTTTTCCCCCAGCTGTCTGATATAGTATGGCTGCTAGAGCTTGTTTTGTTGAGTTGTATCTAGCAGTGGAAGCATATTACAGTGTGCTAGAAAAACAATTGCAATAGAATGTTGGCAAAATTTTTCAGAAAACTTGGAAGTGACTACAATGTTAGCCCAGAGCAGTGTTATTTTGGCATTAAGGAATGGGGACAAGAAATAAAGACCCACCTAAGCTGGGGATGAATATCTCTGAATTTTTCCGGAGGATTATGGGGGTATCTCATACATGTGATTTGATAAATTTTTTTAGCCTTATATGTAAATTATGTAAGATTATAAAATGTATATAATGCATTATTAAACTATTGCAGAACAATAAAACATGACCCATGACTACTGAGCTTATTGTCTTACATATTTTTTCAACTTAATCAATTGTACATCCTACTGCTGGTGGTGATTAGGAACTTTCTACAATATTCTGTGTGAAGAGAGGTTTGGAGTTGAGGGAAACTGAAATGATCTTTTCTAATTAAACTAAATTATTGTGCCACCCCTACTACAAAAAGTAGGAAGGGGAGGGAAGGATAGAATTAGAAACGCATACATGAAAAGGAAAATGATGCATCAAAATGTTCTCCCATTAACCTCTTATAAAATATAGGTATCTTTCTCTGTTTGAACTTTCATTATCTAAACTCAGGAATTAAATAAGTTCAGATAAATTTTCAAATAAATTCCTTGCTGTTGAAAATTCAAGAACCAAATAGATTCAGATTCTGCAATATCCACTGAACTTTCTCTTCAAACTATGTGAATTCAAGAACTAAATAGATTAGAATAAGAAGTGATACACATTTTATTGTTTTTGTTGGTGAGACCACATGATCTGGTGGAAAAAAATACCGATCTGGAAGATAGGAAACCAGTGTTCTAAGCTCTGCCAGTATGCCACTGTCTCTGATTTGATCTTTCTGGATTTTCGTTTCTTTCTCTTTTCTTTTTTTTTTTTTTTTTTTTTTCCCCCACTATGAGACTGGATTAGATTTTATCTAAAATCTGGTAGGTCCAGAATTCTAGTGGTCCTGAAAAGTGGATAAAAGTTTAGGAGCTATTTTTAACATTTCACAAAGGCTTAAGAAGTCATATAATTATCTGCACTAAGACTGTAGGTCTAACAAATTTCTTTTGTATTTGGATCAAATCGATATTACTCTTTATAAAAATTGCCACACCGAGGTACTTGTGTCTTATTGACAATGTCTTTGAATTAAAAGTAGAGAATTATATTATAAAAGATTGGAAATCATTAGCTGTATGTTTTCCAATGTGTATTTCCAAAGATATAGGTGAATAGTTTACTCTTGTAAGTTTAGTACTTTCTGGAGAATTCAGAGATCTTTCAGTGGTCATGGTTTTTTATTACCCAGTAATGTGTAATATACTTTCAGAGGACTTAATTCCAAAATTGCTTTTTCAGTTACTGTGTACCTACACTTAATTTCATTCTATGTTTTTGTTGTTTTTCAACTGTAGTTAAATTATGTTCTAAAAATTTATTGATTGTATCCGTCTGTTTGCATTGCTATAAAGGAATAACTAAGACTGGGTGATTTATAAAGAGGTTTATTTAGACTCACGGTTCTGCAGGCTGCACAAGAAGTGTGGTGCCAGCATCTGCTTCTGGTGAGGGCCTCGGGGAGGTTACAATCATGGCAGAAGGTGGAGGAGGAGCCAATGTATCACATGGTGAGAGAGGAAGAACAAGAGAGAAAGGGCGAGGGAGGGAGGGAAGGGGAAACTGCAGGGCTCTTTAAAACAACCAAATCTCACGTGAACCCAGAGTGAGAATTCACTCATTACTGTGAGGATAGCACCAAGCCATCTTTCAGTGATCTGGCCCCATGACCCAAACATCTCCCACTAGACCCACCTCCAACACTGATTGTCACATTTCAACATGAGATTTGGAGGGGACAGAACATCTAAACCATATTACTGATTAATTCATTTGGAACTCTGAGTAGTATTTTTTTTTTCATGGAAATATATGTTAAGTAGTAATTATTTTCTAAACTACAAAAGACTGTATTGGCAATTAATGGTTAATACACTTGATTTGTATTATTTCAGCACTGCCATCATTGATAATTTGTTTTCCGAGAATTAGATTCTGAATCTGGAAGAAGAAGAACACATTTTACTCTTCTCTCCAAATGTTACTTTGATTCCTTCTTTCTTCTTCTGTACCTACCGAAACGGCCATATATAGTATTGAGACTTCATTAATGGGCAAAGTATGTAATAACCGGGCATCTGTATAGTATCACTTTTTTTTTTAGTCAGGACTGCTTCATTTGTTCTCTGTGAAACTGCATATTGAGTGTGTCAGTTTGAATGCCAGTGAGTGGGCAATTAGTTACATAGTGGGTAACGGATTTGTTTTCACCGTCTATTTTTTAGAAAGACTTAATACTTTATTCTGTTCTAGCCTGAGGAGAAAATATATTTTAAAATACCTTGATACCATGTTTCGTGAATGCTTTTAGTGTATGGAGAAAAACAATTTTACTATTGAGATACTTTCTCACTAGTAGTAAAGAAGTGCCAAATGAAGGTGCTGTGTAGTTGTCAAAATGTGAATTGGAATTTAAAACTTTACCCATAATGTGGAATTATTGTTGCTCCATAATTCTGCAGATCTGCATTCCTGCATTTCTATGATTATTCACTTACTGAATGATAAAACTTGCAGCTAAATTTGTCTTCAACACACCTTTCTCAGAGCATCAATTATATTATTCATTAAGGAATAAATAGGATCTCTAAAGCATGTATCAACATCAGAACTAAGCTTTATGAATTATACAGTGCATCTAGTGATTCCTTATTCTAAAAGATCTCTGGTGCCATCTACTGAATGCTTTTTAAAGGGAAAAACATGAAATCAAATAATAGATTTTCACTTCATTCAATTTTTTGTTTTGTTTTAATTTTCAATTAATAGAACAGATTTAGGTTTACAGAAGAACTAAACAGGAAGTACAGAATTCTCATATAATCACTTTTCCCCCATCCCCTCAGTTTCCCCAGTAACACCTATCATTGGTGTATTTCATTTGTTACAATTGATGAACAAATACTGATACATTAGTATTAACTAAAGTTCATAGTTTACATCAGGATCAGTTTGTATATGTAGTACAGTTCTATGGATTTTCCAAATACACAGTCATGTGTCCTTCATTACAGTATCATTCATAATATATCACTTCCCTAAAAATCCCTGTAATCCATGAAAAATCCCTGAAGTCTAAGGACTTGATACTAGGAAATAAAAAGGAAGAGTCTTAAAATCATAGGATTAGAGGTAGCAGTCTTGGCAAGGTACCATTTCTGAAGAAGAGAAGGGTGAGTTAGAAGGAATATTACTTAGAATCTTGTTAATAAATGGAAGGAAGAAATTAAGGGTCCTGTGGAAACAAAAGAGAATCACAAAACTGAAAGCATATCAACTCTACATTCCACTCTACCATTCAAAATGCACCACTAATTAAAGAAACTATACCATACCAGCATAAGGGTTCTTTTCATCCTGATTATCTCTGTATACAGCAGTTTTTATGTATGACAGTAATTGCTGGTTTGGGAATATAAAGTAATTCAAAATGAATAGAATATAGGACATATGAAATTC
Organism: Chlorocebus sabaeus; assembly: GCF_047675955.1. Taxonomy (NCBI): domain Eukaryota; kingdom Metazoa; phylum Chordata; class Mammalia; order Primates; family Cercopithecidae; genus Chlorocebus; species Chlorocebus sabaeus. The sequence continues at coordinate 32,986,920 of NC_132930.1, forward strand.
TCTTTAAAAAAACAAGCAGAAAAACAGAAGAATGGTACATCATAACACTTCAAAGTGAATTTATATATTCTTAAAAGAAGCATTGGCAGATATGATAAAACACCTTACATAAAATCCAGACATTCAAAAAGAAATAAATAAAAAGGAACATGGGAATTGAGAATTGATTAAACTTAGGAATACAATTTTAGAAAAAGAAGTCCTATTAGAAAGAAAGACTTAATTTCAAAGGAGAATAGATTTGACTGAAAATATAAGAGTCTTTGGAGAAAGCTTCAAAATGGCTGAGAGAATGAAAATGAAATAAAATGATAAAAAGGTAGAGTAAAAAGTTGTTGCTAGAACAGTGCTTGAACAGCAAAAAGTCCAACACAGGTGTAATTGGAGCCCCAAAGAAGAAAACAAAATAGTGGAACATATTGAAACTATAATTTGAGAAAACTTTCCAGAAATATATTTGAAACTACATAGCTCACTACATACCTGGGATAATTGACACAGAATAGCAAATTTTGAGACATACAGGTAAAACTATGATAATTTTAAAAAAGGAAAAACCCAATGTACCTCAAAACAAAAATACTAAGTCACAAAGATAAAAATCAGATGAATCGCCGGGCGCGGTGGCTCAAGCCTGTAATCCCAGCACTTTGGGAGGCCGAGACGGGCGGATCACGAGGTCAGGAGATCGAGACCATCCTGGCTAACTCGGTGAAACCCCGTCTATACCAAAAAATACAAAAAACTAGCCGGGCGAGGTGGCGGGCGCCTGTAGTCCCAGCTACTCGGGAGGCTGAGGCAGGAGAATGGCGTGAACCCGGGAGGCAGAGCTTGCAGTGAGCTGAGATCCGGCCACTGCACTCCACCCTGGGCGACAAAGCAAGACTCCGTCTCAAAAAAAAAAAAAAAAAAAAAAAAAAAAATCAGGTGAATCAAAATTCTCAACAAGAACATTTAAAGAAAGACAGCCCCAGAGCAACATTTTCAAAGAAGTTAAAAAATAAGCGAAACTTTTGTGTTCCGTCAAGTTCTATTTCGTGTATGAAGGTGGTCAAAACATAATTAAATATGCAAGAACTCAAGAAATACTGTATTTAAAGCACTACTAGAATAATCTACTGGAGCTAACATTTTCTGTAAAGGACCCAGAAAATAAATATTGGAGATTTTGCAGGCAATATGGTCTCTATTGCAATTCACCATATTTGCCATTATAATAAAAATATCCGTAGACAGTACATTAATGAATTAGTGTGGGTGTGTTTCAATAAAACTTTTTCTACAAAAAGTGATGGTGGGCCACATATGTCCCCCTACTTGCTCACCCTCATACTCTATGGCACATTTCATGAAATTAATAAATGGCAAAAGGAGCGATTGTGAGCATTGGCCATATTTTATCTAAGGCTAAAGCAGAGTGAAGATTAGAAAGAGTGGGAAATGAAGTAGGAAAAATTCATTGAGTGTCACATAGGTATTATTTAGGAATCAAAGATATCATTTGAAGCCTGAATACCAAACAGCCTAACTAAGGAAAAGGGGACTAATGGCATCATAAGAAGGTAAAACTGGTAATCAGTAAAAAGACAAACTATCTTAAATACTGAAAAATTTTACAAAGCAAAGAAAAAGGACCACATGAAGAAAGAAAAAGAAAACGTAACTCTGTAAGCTGACACTAATATATGAGTCATTGTAGGACATGTGAAAACATTGAACTCCCCTATTAAACAGGTGTCTAGAATAGTTCATGAAGCAAGACTCAGTTTGAGCTGTATATATTGACAAGACATACCTGAAATAAAATGATTTTAAAAGACTAAAAGTAAAGGAGTGAGAAAAGGTATGGACGGCAAATGAAAACAGTAAAGAAAGCCAGGATTAATTCTAATGTCAACCAGGGTAGAAATTGGGCGGCAAAAGGGCTACTTCATAGTGTTAAAGACCATAAATCGTAATGTGGATGTAACATTTACTAGTATCTGTGTACCAGATAGCATTAGCAACCATCTTCATAAACAGAAACTACAGAGAATTCAGAAGGACAAATACACAGAATTAACCCATCACTTTTAGTCCAAGATATGTGAAGTGAATCTAAAATAAGTAAGGATATAAAAGCACAGCAAGGGATGTTTTATGAATATATATTGAACTCGATTCTCAAATAACATAAAATATATTTTCTTCCCAAGTATACATGGAACATTCACAAAAAATTTTTACATATTAAGTCAAAAAGAAATCTTAAGTTCCATAAAGTAGAAACAATACAAAAAATATTTTTTCATTATAGTGCAGTAAAGATGGACATGAATAACAAAACATTTTAAAAGTCTTATTTACCTGCAATGTTAATACTATTTTAAACAACTTTAGGTGTATAGTGAAGAAAGCAAAGTTACAGAATTTCTTCAAAATATTGATAATGACCAAAAAAACTACATATAAGAATCTAGGGGATATAATTAAAACAGTGATTAGAAAAAGACTCAACAGCCTTATGTATTTACAACCATAAATTAAAGAAAAATAAATTACATTTTCATCAAAAAACTAAGAAAAATCACAAAGTAAATCAGAATAAAGAACAAGGAAGGAAATAATAAAGATGAAAGCAAAAAATGAGATTGAAGATAAAAGCAATAGTACTAAAAAGTAAATAGAAAAAAATACTGGTTCTTTGAAAAAGTCAACAAAATAGACCACTAGTTAGCATAACTGGTGGGAGTAGAGGTGGGAGGAGGAGAGGGAGTAACAGAGAGAAAGTATTAAAATGCAAGACATGACAAGGGGAGAATGACAACTATTGAAACAATTTTTAAAATGGTAAGATATTATTTTGCACAACTTAAGTGAAATGGATTATTTCCTTGGAAAATCCAGTTTGTTAAAATTGTCCCAGAAGAAACAAAAGTTAAACAGATCAATTTTTTCAGAAGAAATAGGAAAAGGTATCAAGAAAGCTCAGTAAAAGCACCAAGCGTAGACGGTTTCAAAGGAATGTTTTACCAAGACTTCTAAGATCAGATCATCTCAATGCTCTGTACATTTTTCCAGAACATAGAAAAAGACAGTTTTCGAATTACTTTTGAGTATGGTATTAATCTAGATAAAAATCATGTGATGGTCACACACAGGTACGTACAACTACAGAACAGTCTCGCGTATATCAATACAAAAGCATCAAACAGAATCCTATGCTACATTAAGAAAACAATATATGACAGTCATGACATTTATTCCAGTAATGCAAAAGTGGTTCAATTTTAGGAAGTTCTTTGATATTACTCACTTGTTAATGTAAAGAGGAACAAAAAAATGAATACTCAGTGAAACAGAAATTGATGTATTTTTTAAATGTAAAACACATATATCCTAGGTTTAAATCCAACATAATACTTAATGTGGAAACGCAGCATTCCAACTAAAATTGGAACAAGACATTATTCCCGTATTTCTCTTCTACTATTTAACACTGTATTGAAGTTTTGGGCTTGTGCAATTAAACAGTAGAAACCTCTTTACTTCATGTTTGTGTGTGGAAGCGGAGTCTCACTACTTTGCCCAGGCTGGACTCAAACACCTGGGCTCAAGCAGTCTTCCGGTCTCAGCCTCCTGAGTAGCTGGGGCTACAGGCATTCTACCACTTCCTCTGGCTTTTATTTACATTTTTGAGGAAAAGCTGATCTGTTTTCCAAAGTGGCTGTAACATTTTGCATTGCCACCAAAATTGTATGAGGGTTCCAGTTTTTCCACATCCTCCACAATACTTGTTATTTGGGTTTTTTTATTACAGCAGTCTTACTGGGTATGAAATAGTATCTCATAGTTTTGATTTTCATTTTCCTAATAACTAATCATGCTAAGCATCTTGTCATGTACTTATAAGCCATTAGTAACATCTTCTTTTTAGAAATGTCTATTCAGATCATTTGCCCATTTTTCATATTTGGCATGTCTTTATTGTTGAATTGTAAGAGTTCTTCATATATGGTGGATATTAGACCCTTATAAGACATATGGTTTAGAAATATTTTTTCCCATTGTGTGGACTCTCTTTGTTTCTTGGTAGTGTCCTTTGAAGCTTAAAATTTTTAATTTTCATGAAGTTCAGTTTATCCATTTTGTTCTTGTTGTTTGTGCTTTTAGTGTCAGATCTAAGAAATCATAGCCTAATCCAAGGTCATGAAGATTTAAACACATGTCTTCTAAGAGTTTTATAATTTCATCTCCTATATTTGGATCTTTGATCCATTTTGGGTTAATTTTTGTATATAGTGTGGAGTAGAGGTCCAACTTCATATTTTGCATTGAAATATCCAGTCTTCCCAGCATAATTTGTTGAAAAGATTATTCTTTCTCCCATTTAATTGTTTTGGTACTCATCAAAAATAAATTAACTGTATATGAATGCATTTATGTTTGGACTCAATTGTTTTCCATTATTCTACATGTCTGTCTAGTAACACCTAGTCTTGACTATTGTATTTATAGTAAGCTTTGAAATTAGAAAATGCTAATCCTCCAGTTTTGTTCTCTTTCAAGATTATTTTGGGTATTCAGGGTCCCTTGCATTTTTATGTGAATTTTAGAATCAGCTTGCCAGTTTCTATAAAACTGCCAACTGGGATTTAGATAGGGATTGTGTTGAACCTGTTGATAAAAATTGAGGAGTATTACCGTCTTAACAATATTAAGTTTTTCAATCTGTGAACAGAGGACGTATTCCTATTATATTATTTTAAGTCTTTATTATGTTTCCAGTTTTCAGTGTACAATTCTTCCACCTTTTAAAGTTTATTTTTTATAAGTATTTTATTTGTGATGCCATTGTAAATGTGATTTTTTAAAAATTGCATTTTGGATTTGTTTTGTGCCATTGGCTAGAAATAAAATTCATTTTTGTATATTGATTTGGTATCCTGTAACCTTGTGAGCTTGACTATTAGTTCTTAATGTTTGTTTGTATACAGATTCCTTAGAAATTTATGTATATAAGATTATATGCAAATATACAAGATTATACAACGGTAATCTAAATTAAATTTATATATCACAAGATTATATTATTTATATAAAAAGAGAGTTTTGTTTCTTCCTTGCCAATCCAGATGTCTTTTATTTATTTTTCTTGCTTTATTGCCTTGGCTAGAACATTCCAGTATAGTGTTGAAGTGATAAGGGCATATATCCTTGTTTGGTTCCTGACAAAGCATTCTAGGGGAAAGCTTTTAGCCTTTCACCATTAAGTACCATGTTCCCAGTGGATTTTTTACAGATACCTTTATGAGATTTAAGGACATTTTCTTCTATTCCTAGCTTGTTCACTGTTTTTGCCATGAAAGGAAATTGTATTTTGTCAAGGACTTTTTCTACATGTATGGAGATTATGTAGCTTTTGTTCTGTATTCTGTTAATATGTTTGTTAACATGCTGAATTATATGAATTGATTGATTTTTGTTTGTTTTTGAGACAGGTTCTTTGTCACCCAGGCTGTGGTGCAGTGGTGCAGTCATGGTTCATTGCAGCCTTGCCTGTCTGGGCTCAAGTGATTCTCCCACTAAGTAGCTAGGACTACAGGGGCCAGACAGCACTAATGCCTGGCTAAATTTTTGTGTTTTTTGTAGAGATGGTGCTTTACCATATTGCCTAGGCTGGTCAACTCCTGGGCTCAAGCGATCTGCCCACCTCACCATCCCAAAGTGCTGGGATTACAGGCTTGAGCTACTCTGCCCAGCCAGGATGGATTGATTTTTATATGTTTTTTTTTTTGTTGTTTTGTTTTTTTTCATGTTTTGGAATTATTCTTTCCATCATTTTATTTCAATGCTTTGTCTTTTTTTTTTTTTTTTTTAATTTATTTATTATTATTAAACTTCAAGTTGTAGGGTACATGTGCACAACATGCAGGTTTGCTACATATGTATACTTGTGCCATGTTGGTGTGCTGCACCCATCAACTCGTCATTTACATCAGGTATAACTCCCAATGCAATCCCTCCCCCCTCCCCCCTCCCCATGATAGGCCCCGGTGTGTGATGTTCCCCTGGAATTCTTGACATAAAGCTTTCTTGTTCATGGTGTATAATTCTTTTTAATGTGTTACTGGATCCTCTTTGATAGCATTTTATTGAGTACTGAGTCTAGAGGGACAAACCTTGTATTATTATGCTTTGCTTTATTGCGCTTTGTAGATTTTGCATTTTTTTTTACAAATTGAAGGTGTGTGGCAGCCCTGCGTCGAACAAGTCTGTTTGCGCCATTTTCCCTGTAACATGTTCACTTCATGTCTCTGTGTCACGTTTTAGTAATTCTCACAATATTTCAAACTTTTTTAGTATTACTATTGTATCTGTTATGGTGATCCTTGATGTTATGATTGTAATTATTTTGGGGTACCACGAACCACTCCCACATGAGAAGATGAAATGTGTGTGTTCTGACAGTTCCACCGACCACTCATTTTCCCATCTCAGGCCCTCTTCTTCCCTGAGATACAACAGGATTGAAGTTAGGCCTATTAATTACGCTACTATGGCCTCTGAGTATTTAAGTGAGAGGAAGAGTCATATGCCTCTTATTTTAAATCAAAAGCTATAAATGACTAAGCTTAGTGAGAAAGACATATCGAAGTCGGGATAGGCCAAAAGCTACTCCTATCACATCAAACGGTTTCTGCACAATGCATCACATTGTGTATGCCAAGGAAAAGTTCTTTAAGAAAATTAAAAGTGCTGCTCCGGTGAATACATGAGTGATAAAGCAAATCAGGCTTATTGCTGATAGGGAGAAAGTTTGAGTGGTCTGAGTAGAAGACCAAACCAGCCATGACATTCCGTTAAGCCAAAATCTAAACTAGAGCAAGGGCCTAAGTCTCTTTAATTCGTTGAAGGCCGAGACAGCTGAGAGGAAGCTTCAGGAGAGAAGTTGGAAGCTAGCAGAGATTGGTTCTTGAGATTTAAAGAAAACTGTTTCCATTACATGAAAGTGCAAGGTGAAGCAGCAGCAAGTGCTGATATAGAAGCTGCAGCAGGCTATCCAGAAGATCTAGCTAAGATCTTTGATGAAGGTGACTGTACCAAACAATAAATTTTCACTGTGTTAATACATGAAACAGTCTTCTGTTAAAAGAGGATGCCATCTAGGGCTTTCATAGCTAGAGCGAAGTCAAAGCTTCAAAGGACAGGCTTACTCTCTGGTTATGGCCTAATGCAGCTGTGACTTTAACTTGAAGCCAGTGCTGATTTACCATGCCAAAAATTCTAGGGCCTGTAAGGATTACACTAAATATACTCTGCCTGTGCTGTATATGTAGAACAACAAAGCCTGGGTGACAGCACATCTGTTTACAGAATAGTTTACTGATTATTTTAAGCCCACCGTATTATTCAGCATTCTCTAAAAGGACAGGACTAATACGATAGATGTATATGTGAAAAGGAGTTTATTAAGGAGTATTGACTCACATGATTACAAGGTGAAGTCCCATAATAGGCTGTCTGCAAGCTGAGGAGCAAGGAAGCCAATCCAAGTCCCAAAACCTCAAAAGTAGGGAAAAGGAGTCTGAATCCCAGAACCTCGAAAGTAGGGAAGCCACCAGTGCTGCCTTCAGTCTGTGGCCAGAGGCCCGAGAGCCCCTGTCAAACCATTAGTGTAGGTCCAGGAGTCCAAAAGCTGAAGAACTTGGAGTTCAACATTTGAGGGCAGAAAACTTCCAGCACAGGAGAAAGAGGAAGGCCAGAAGACTTAGCCAGACTAATTTTTCTACATTCCGCTGCCGACTTTTATCCTAGGCAAGCTGGCAGCTGATTATGTGTTGCCCACCCAGATTGAGGGTGGATCTACCTCTCCTAGTTCACTGACTCAAATGTTAATCCCCTTTGGCCACACCCTCACAGACACAACCAAGAACAAGACTTTTCAATCTCATCAAATTGACACTCAATATTAACCATCACACCCCCTGTCAACTTGAACCTATACACATCTGAAATCACACATAATATTCAAATAAAGACAGTAGCAAGGTAATAATTGTGCCTAACATAATACAGCTATCCTTAGTACAGTGCACCAGTCCCCAGTCGAAATGCTATTACATAAAGTTAACAGCACTTTAATGCTGATATGAAGTCAATAAATCTTATGACACATGATAAAGGGAAAAGAAAGGAAATAAAATGAAGATATTTTCTTAGTACAAGTGTATACATGCACAACATGTTCTCTTTTTCTAAGATGGAATCTCACTCTGTCACCCAGGCTGGAGTGCAGTGGCACGATCTCAGCTCACTGCAACCTCCACCTCCTAGGTTCAAGTGATTCTCCTGCCTCAGCCTCCCAAGTAGCTGGGATTACAGCCTCGTGCCACCACGCCTGGCTAATTTTTTGTATTTTTAGTAGAGACAGGGTTTCACCATGTTAGCCAGGATGGTCTCGATCTCCTGACCTCATGATCTGCCCGCCTCGGCCTCCCAAAGTGCTGGGATTACAAGCATGAGCAACCGTACCCGGCCACAACATGTTCTTAATAAATTGAGGAGGAAATGCGTATGACATTACAGTCCTCGTTTCTGTAACTGGTCACGTGGTCGTAACTGGTATTGATTACTACCTTCTTCTTCTACCCATTCTGTATCCCCTTTGCCTTCAGCAGGCACCTCAGTGGGCTGTGGGTTTTTTCCCGATGGAGTGACCTAAGGCTTCATTCTCAAAGGGTCTGGGACGTTTGTAATCCTGCCTGGATTGGGCTGCTGTAGTTTCCCATTGACCTTAATCACAGAGCATGGTAATACTAAGAGATGCCCTAAGGGATTTCCTGTATTCCACACATACTCTTCCTTACCTCCACTGTGGAGTAGTAGACTGATTGCATCTTGATAGTTTGTCTGGGTCAGTCACCCCAGCCAAACTGTAACTCCCTTCTTAGCTTGTTGACTGAGAGGTAGGGGGACCCCAAAGTATCTAGGTGGCAGTCTTAACTTCCAGTTTAACGGAATCGTTGTGTTTCCTGGTGGCAGCATTCCTCCCTCTGGAACTAAGATCTCTAGGCCAGCAGAACGTAATGTTACAGGAACAGGAAGCAAGAATTTTGCTAGTGGATCAATAGGGGTGATGGTGAGTGGTGCCACTTCAACTTCCACCCCTTGACTCCTGGACCCATGGATCCTGGCTATGGGAGAAACAGTACCATACATTGAACGCTGATTCGGAGCGTGCACAGCCTTCTGGAGAACTTTGCCCTAGCCCCGCAAAGTGTTGTCATCTAGTTGGAGTTTTAATTGTGACTTCAAAAGACCATTCCACCATTCTGTCAATCCAGCTACTTCATGATGATGGGGAACATGGTCAGACCAGTGAATTCCATGAGCATGAGCCCACTGCCTCACTTCTTTAGCTGTAAAGTGAGTGCCTTGGTTAGAGGCAATGCTATGTGGAATACTGTGATGGTAAATAAGGCATTCCTTGAGTCCACGCATGTAGTCTTGGCAGAAGCATTGCGTGCAGGATAAGCAAACCCATATCTGGAGTGTCTGTTCCGGTGAGGACAAACTGTTGCCCTTTCCATGATGGAAGAGGTCCAATATAATCAACCTTCCACCAAGTAGCCGACTGATCACCCCGAGGAATGGTGCCATATTGAGGGCTCAGTGTTGGTCTCTGCTGCTGGCAAATTGGGTTCTTAGCAGTGGCTGTAGCGAGGTCAGCCTTGGTGACTGGAAGTCCGTGTTGCTAAGCCCATGTGTAACCTCCATCCCTGCCACCATGGCCACTTTGTTCATGGGCCCAGTGGGCCGTGACAGGGGTGGCTGAGGAAAGAGGCTGAGTGGTGTCCACAGAATAAGTCATCCTATCCTCTTGATTATTAAAATCCTCCTCTGCTGAGGTGACCCATTGGTGAGCACTCATATGAGATGGAAATATTTTCACAGTTTTTGAGCACTCAGAGAGGTCCAGCCACACAGCATCTTTCCCAAATTTCTTTGTCACCAATTTCCTCATCATGATTCTTCCAAGTCCATGACCATCTATCCAAACCATTGGCTACAGCCCATGAATCGGTATATAATCGCACATCTGGCCATTTCTCCTTCAAAGAATAGTGCACAACGAGGTGCACTGCTTGAAGTTCTGCCCACTAGGAAGATTTCCCTTCCTAGACTTGGAAGGGAAAGTCCACACTGCATGGACTTGGAAAAATCATGATTGGGAAATTGGTGACAAAGAAATTCAGGAAAGATGCAGGTGCTGCCCTTGTAAATCTGTTTTGCAAAGTATTGGTCAAGAGTATGTCTTCTGGACCGTCCCAGCTGGGATGAGTAGGTCTAAAGTGACTAATTTACTCTAACATCCCAGTCTCACTAAGCCTTTGGATCCCTTCCTCTACGTTAAACCAAGGGAGATCAGGCATTTCCAGCTTGCTCACAGGGGTCCATCTTTTTTTGGGGGGAGGTGGGGTGCAGGGATAGAGTCTCACTGTGTCATCAAGGCTGGAGTCCAGTGGCACAATCTCAGCTCACTGCAACCTCCGCCTCCTGGGCTCAAGCGATTCTCCTGTCTCAGCCTCCCAAGTAGCTGAGATTAAAGGCATCCGCCACCACACCCGGCTAATTTTTGTGTTTTTAGTAGAGATGGGGTTTCACCATGTTGGCCAGGCTGGTCTCGAACTCTTGACCTCAAATTATCTGCCTGCCTTGGCCTTCCAAAGTGTTGGGATTATAGGCATTAGCCACTGCACCTGGCTTTGAGCCCATATTTAATCCATATTTCAGCTAACCAAGCAAATAAACTATTAGAACCTTTTTTTAACTCCCCAAGCTGCAACATTAAATGCAGAATTCCTGCTTAGTGAGCCCAAATCAATAAATTCAGCCTGATCCAACTTTGTTTCTTCCACCATTATCCTCCACCCTTCATATTCATTCCTATGCCTGTCCTCCAGATTTCTGCTTATATAAGTTAGAAAACTCACACAGTTATTTTGGAGTGTAGCGCAGTTCATCATGGGTAACGCTTTGAACCTTCCGTCTAGGGGCCTGCCAGATCTTTAGTTATAGGTCTAGAAGCAAACAGGGGTGTTAGGGTTGGATCCTGAGGAGAATCGGCACTGTCTTGCCTGGCAGCTGCCTTGGGAGGCCATCACTGTTGCCTCAGGCAGTGTACGGTTAATCTCCTCAGACAAAGGTGGAAAGGCTGATGGCTGCCCGGGTTGGGAAGGGGATGTATTGGGGATGTTGCCACCACTGGGAGTGGGGAGGCTGTTTCCTCTGACTAAAAAGACTCATCAGAATTTAGTAGATTAGTGCTCCCAGCCTCATCAGGATTCTCCCACAAGTTCCCATTTCAAGTTGCAAGGCCCCTTCTTTTACAGTCAGTGCCCCCACTTTGACACTAGACACCTTGTGAGACTGTGTGTGAACCTTTTGTTGCAGGTCAGCCACTCGCATGATAAGAGCTTGTGTCTGATTTTCCACAATTTCAGCTCTTTCTTGACAGGAGATAAAACTCTCACTCAGAGCAATCTTATTACATTTGAGACTCAGCATGTTGTTCCTCTTGAGCCGGAAGATAGAATCCCTGAGTTCATAATTTTCTTTCATCACTTTGTCTAGTGAACTTAGGAGCAACCAACCAACTTCATTATATTCCTTGGTTCCTTACATATGGTCAAAGGTATTATGTACAGAGTCACTAAACTTGCCTCTCACAGGCAGTGAATCAGGAGTATCAAATGCATATATTTTGCCTGGCCGGGCGCGGTGGCTCAAGCCGGTAATCCCAGCACTTTGGGAGGCCGAGACGGGCGGATCACGAGGTCAGGAGATCGAGACCATCCTGGCTAACACAGTGAAACCCCGTCTCTACTAAAAAAAAATACAAAAAACTAGCCGGGCGAGGTTGCGGGCACCTGTAGTCCCAGCTACTTGGGAGGCTGAGGCAGGAGAATGGCATAAACCCGGGAGGCGGAGCTTGCAGTGAGCTGAGATCCGCCCACTGCACTCCAGCCTGGGCGACAGAGTGAGACTCCGCCTCAAAAACAAAACAAAACAAAAAGCATTTATTTTGCCTAACTCTTTAAACAGTTTATGCCAAGGACTATCAGTATTCTCCATACTATTAGAGGTAGAGTTCTTAACATTTTTGGTTCTAATCATATTAAGCAGCCAATTCCAGAAACCCAAAAACCAACTTAAAAACTCCATCTTTAAACTTCTGTTCCTCTAAAACCACTCCCGGGACCAAAATCTGTAATTAGTCAAGACAGGACTAATAGGATGGATGTATATATGAAAAGGGGTTTATTGAAGAGAGTTGACTCGCACAATCACAAGTTGAAGTCCCACAATAGACTGTTGACAAGCTGCGGAGCAAGGAAACCAGTCTGAATCCCAAAACCTCAAAAGTAGGGAAGCCGACAGTGCAGCCTTCAGTCTGTGGTTGGAGGCCTGATCACCCTGTCAAACCACTGGTGTAGGTTCAAGAGTTCAAAAGCTGAAGAACTTGGGAGTTTGATGTTTGAGGGCAGGAAGCATCCAGCAAGAGAGAAGAATGGAGGCCAGAAGACTTACCCAGACTAATTTTTCCACATTCCACCACCTGCTTTTATCCTAACCGAGCTGGCAGCTGATTATTTGGTTCCCACCCAGATAGAGGGTGGGTTTACCTCTACTAGTTCACTGACTCAAATGTTAATCTCCTTTGCAACACCCTCACAGACACACCCAGGAACAATACTTTGCATGCTTCATTCCAGTCAAGTTGAATATTAACCATCACATCCATTGTTGAGACCTACTACTCAGAAAAAAGAATTCCTTTCAAAATATTACAGCTCACTGAAAATGCACTTGATTACCTAAGAGCTCTGATGGAGATATACAAGGATATTAATGCTGTTTTCATGCCCTGAAAACAAGAACATCTATTCTGCAGCCCATGGATCAAGGAGTAATTTCTACATTCAAGTTTTATTATAAAAGAAATACATTTTGTAAGACTGTAGCTGCCATGGATAGTGATTCCTCTGATAGATCTGGACAAGGTAAATTGAAAAGCTTCTAGAAAGGATTCACTAAATGCCGTTAAGAACATTACTGATTCGGTTGGGCGCGGTGGCTCAACGCCTGTAATCTCAGCACTTTGGGAGGTCAAGGGGGGCAATCACAAGGTCAGGAGTTTGAGACCATCCTGGCCAACATGGTGAAACCTGTCTCTACTAAAATACAAAAAAAAATTAACCAGGTGTGGTGGTGTGCACCTGTAGTCCCAGCTACTCGGGAAGCTGAGGCAGGGGAATCGCTTGAACCTGGGTGGTGGAGGTTGCCGTGAGCCGAGATTGCGCCACTGCACTCCAGCCTGGCAACAGAGTGAGACTTCGTCTCAAAAACAAAAAAAAGAAATGTAAAAAAGAACATTACTGATTCATGGGAGGAAGTCAGAATATCAGAATTAACAGAAGAAGTTGCTTTAGAAGAAGTTGATTCCAACCCTCATAGATAACATTGAGGGCTTCAAGAGGAAGCAACTGCAGACGTGGTAGAAACAGCAAGAGAACTAGAAAGAGAAGTGAAGCCTGAAGATGTGACTGAATTGCTGCAATCTCATGTTTAAACTTTAATAGATGAAGAGTTGCTTTTCATGGATGAGCAGAGAAATTGCTTTCCTGAGAGGGAATTTACTTCTGGCAAAGATGCTGTGAGCATTGAAATGACCGCAAAGGATTTAGAATATTGCATAAACTTAGTTGATAAAAGAGTGGCAGGGTTTGAGAGGATTAACTCCAATTTTGAAAGAAGTTCTGCTTGGGGTATAATGCCATCAAATAGCATCACATGCTACAGAGGAATGTTTCATGAAAGCAGAATCAATCAGTGGGCAAATTTCATTGTTGTCTTAATGTAAGAAATTGCTACAGCCACCCCACCCTTCAGCAGCCACCACCCTTATCATTCACCAAGTGTCAACATTGAGGCAAGACGCTCCACCAGCAAAAAGATTACCACTTGCTGAAGGTTGAGATGATTGTTAGAATTTTTTGACAATAAAGTATTCTTAAATTAAGGTATTTGTTCAGGAAAAAACTCTCTCAATCTGCATTTTTTCCTATATTTTCATACCACCACAACACAGAAGACTTCTGTGACCAGAGGCCTGGATGGTTTTCCCCACATACCAAGCAGTGGACACTTACCTGGGTGCCCTCTGATTCAATTCTGATACTATCGACCTGGAGATAGTGTTACATTTCACAGGGCGACTGATTAGCTTCACGTTGGGGTTCCATGACCCCCTCTTTGGGTCGATTAATTTGCTGGAATGGCTTATAGAACCCAAAGAAACACTTAACTGGCTTATTCTAAAGGATATTACAGAGGATACCGATGAAGAGATGCACAGGACAAGGCATGGGGAATGGAGTATAGAGCTTCCATGCCCTCCCTGGGCATGCCACCCTCCAGGGCCCTTCACATGTTCAACTATCTGGAACCTCCCGAACTCAGCCCTCTTGGGTTTTTAATGGAAGCTTCTTGACATCAGCATTCCATCTTCCAGAGTATAGGGCAAGACCATCTCTAAGGAGGGTCTTAAGACCCACAGTTACAAAGGCAGGGGATTGGAGTCCTACGTTAGGGCAGGTGAAAGGAGGGCAGGAGAAATTCTGTTTCCTGGGCCTGCTCCTGAGACCTAACACACCCAGCACACCCCTAATAAAAGACTGTAACAAGGGCTGTGGAAGTTAGGAGCCAAGAACCATGGATGAGAACCAACATGTAGCATTATACCACCGGTATGGGTACTTCTTTAGACATAATGCTATTACACACTTAATAGACTATAGTTTAAACATAACTTATAGGCATTGGGAAAGCAAAAAATTCTTGTGACTATCTTTATTGCAATACTTGCTTTTTTCCAGTCATCTGGAACTGAACCTGCAGTATCTAATATGTGTATTGCTAATGGATAGGGTTTTTTTATTTGATAGTTTTCATATGCTTTCTCTGGTTTTGATATCAGGATAATATTGACCCATAAATAGAGTTGAAAGTGTTTCCTCCATTTTATTAAAGAGCTTTTAAGGCTTGGGATTAATTTCTCTTTAAATATCTGGTAGAGGTTACCGTTGAAGCCATCTGTTCCTGGGCCTCTATTTGGGGTAAATTTTTGGTTATGAATTCAATCCCTTTGCTTTTTACACGTTTATTCATATTTTCTGTTACTTCCCGAGTCAATTTGGTAATTTGTGTCCTTCTAGGAATTTGGCAATTTCATCTAGGTTATCTAATTTATTGGTGTACTGTTTTTTATAGTATTTTCTGAGAATCTTTTGTGTTTTTTTAAGATCAGTGGTGGTATATCTTCTTTCATTTCTGGTTTTAGAAAGTAACTCAGGCCTTCTCTAGTTATTTTCTTGGTCTGTCTAGCTAACGGTTTGTTTAGTCCCTTACTTGTGATTATTTTTGCTTTTTTTCTTACTGCTTTCAAAATTTATTCTTTGTCTTTTGTTTGATTAGGATGCATCTAAATGTGATCTCTGAGTTTATTCTGCTTAGCATTTGTTGACCTTCTTAGATGTGTAAATAAATATTTTCTTCAAATTGGGGGCGTTGTCAATTTTTTTTCAAATATTTTTTTCTGCTTTTCTCTCTTCTTTCTTTCTGGGAATTCCTTTTGTAAATCTTGATACATTTGATTGGTGTCCCACAGGTCTCTGAGGCTCTGTTCACCTACCTGCTTACCTACCCTCCCCGTCTTTGTCCTTAGACTGAATAATCTTAGTCTGCCTATCTTCAAGTTGATTGGTTCTTTTTTCTGCCAGGTCAAATCTACCAGTGTATATCTAGTGAATTTTTCACTTTAATTTATGTTCTTTTCAGCACCGCAATTTCTCTCTGGTTCTTTATTATAAATTTATTTAATTGCCTGTTTAGTGAAATATTCTCCTCATACTTTAGTTGTTTATACATGGTTTCCTTTCATTCTTTGAACATATTTTAAATGTCTGATTTAAAGTTCTTTTGTCTAATAAGTTCAATATCTGGACTTTCTCAGAGACATTTTCCCCCATGTGTGATACATTTTTATGTCTTTGCATGTCCCATAATGTTTTTTTTGTTTTGTTTTGTTTTTGTTTTTTTTTTGAGACGGAGTCTGGCTGGCCCAGGCTGGAGTGCAGTGGCCGGATCTCAGCTCACTGCAAGCTCCGCCTCCGGGTTTACGCCATTCTCCTGCCTCAGCCTCCCCAGTAGCTGGGACTACAGGCGCCTGCCACCTCGCCCGGCTAGTTTTTTGTATTTTTTAGTAGAGACGGGTTTCACCGTGTTAGCCAGGATGGTCTCGATCTCCTGACCTCGTGATCCGCCCGTCTCGGCCTCCCAAAGTGCTGGGATGACAGGCTTGAGCCACTGCGCCTGGCCCGTCCCATAATGTTTTGTTTAAAAACTAAATATTTAAAATAATACAGTGTGACAACTGGAAATCAGATTATCCTCCACCCCAAGGTTTGTTGTTGCTGTGTCATTGTTGTTATTCTTTGTTTAGTGACTTTTCTAAACTAATTGTGTGAAGGTAGTATTCTTTGTATTCTGTGCCCACTGACATCTTTGTAGTTAGCTTAGTGATCAACTAATGATTGAACAGAGGTTTCCTTATATGTCTACAATCGTAAGACTCTCAGTGTTTGCCATGGGGGCTCTGTGTGTCTTGAGGAGGAAGGATGAGAATAGTGCAGTTGTTTGTTTTGGTGTTTTTTTGTTTTGTTTGTTTTGTTTTTTGTTTTATTTTGTTTTTGTTACCTTGTAGCTTCAGCACAAAGGAAAAATGGTGCAATTTAAAATGCCATGATAGCTTGCTGTACTTGCTGAGATTCAGTTGATTTTGAGATTCAGCTGATTTTCTTGAATAGAGTAAGCCTTTGGTTAATTCCCAGAGTTCCTTTGTTTAATGACGTTAGATTCCCCCTCCCACCCTGCAAAACAGCAACAACTACTCGCAAGAGACCCACAGCATTAAGTGTCAAACCGGAAGAAAACCAGTCACCTTTCTGAAGTATATTTTCCTAGCTGTTTTCCTGATTTAATCTTTGCTCAATAATCATTTCTTAATTTTGGCATCATTTGCTTTCTGTATTATAGACTGAGAATTTTCAAAACAATCAAAACCTGCTATCTCTTTGTTTAACTGTCTGTAGTAAGCTGCTCTTGCATTGCTGTAAAGAAATATCTCAGCCAGCTCAGTGGCTCATTCCTGTAATCCCAGCACTTTGGGAAGCCAGGGCGGGTGGATCACCTGAGGTCAGGAGTTCAAGATCAGCCTGGCCAACATGGCAAAGCCCCGTCTCTACAAAAATACAAAACTTAGCTGGGTGTGGTGGCAGGCGCGTGTGGTCCCAGCTATTCGGGAGGCTGAGGCAGGAGAATCGCTTGAACCCAGGAGGCAGAGGTTGCAGTGACCCAGGATCACGCCACTGCACTCCAGCCTGGGTGACAGAGTGAGACTCTTTCTCAAAAAAAAAAAAAAAAGTCTCAGCCTGGCCAACATGGTGAAACCCCATCTCTACTAAAAATACAAAAGTTAGCTGGGCGCAATGACATATGCCTGTAATCCCGGCTACTCGAGAGACTGAGGCAGGAGAATCGCTTGAACCCAGGAGGCAGAGGTTGCAGTGAGCCAAGATTGTGCCATTGTACCCCAGCCTGGGTGACAGAGTGAGACTCTGTCTCGGGAAAAAAAAAAAAAAAAGGAAAAAAGAAATACCTGAGGCTGGGCAATCTATAAAGAAAAGAAGTTTGGCCAGGCATGTTGGCTCATGCCAGTACTTTGGGAGGCCAAGGCAGGCAGAGCACTTGAGACCAGGAGTTTCAGACTGGCCTAAACCAACATGGCAAAACCCAGCCGCTACAAAAAATACGAAACTTAGCTGGGCATGGTGGCACATGCCTGTAATCCCAGCTACTCAGGAGGCGGAGACATGAGAATTGCTTGAGCCTAGGAGATGGAGGTTGCAGTGAGCCAAGATCATGCCACTGCTCCAGCCTGGGTGACAGAGGGACACTGTCTCAAAAAAATAAGAAGAAGAAGAAGAAAATTAAAAGAAGACATTTAATTGGCTCATGCTTTTGCTGTCTGTGAGTCTGTGCAAGCATGACACCAATATCTGCTCAGCTCTAGTAAGGACCTCAGGAAGCTTAAAATCATGGCGGAAAGCAAAGCAGAAGCCAGCACATCACATGGCAAAAGAAAAAGAGAGAGGAAGTCCCAGACTTTTAAACAACCAGATCTCACGTGGACTGAGGGAGAACTCACTTATTACCAAGGGGATGGTGCTAAGTCATTCATGAGGGATCCGCCCCATTATTACCGAAACACCAAAGGTTGGATGTAGGTCTTGCTGCTTGCTTCACAAAAAGCCAATCACTGACACAACAATTATTGCCAAGAAAGGCTTTAATCAGTTGCTGCAGCCAAGGAGATGGGTGCTCAATCTCAAATCCATCTGCCTGACTAAAACTAAGAGTTTATATAGCAGGGGAGAAATGTAACAGTGTGTAAGAAAACAAGAATTAGGGAAGGGGCAAGGACGCAGTCATGGTGAATGAGGGATCCATGATGTGGTGCCGTCATCTGGTGAGTTTCAGTTCTTTGATACTTTCTTTGAGAGGCCTGAAGGTCCTTTTCTGAGGAAGGAACTCAGATAAAACAAATACAAGTTTCAAGCTTTTTAAGACCAGAAAGGGCAATTTCTATGTTTATCAAAAAGAACAGTCTGTGGGGGCAGTTGGGTTGGTTTTGCCATGTTCCGATCACCTCCCATCAGACCCCAACTTCAACATTCAGAATCACATTTTAACATGAGATTTAGAGGGGACAAACATCTAAACCATATCGCAGTTCTTCCTTGAGTTTATCTCTTTCTTTTTGCACTTTAATTAGCAAGCAGCAGCCAGGGGCCACCTTTCACACTTTGCTTAGATATTTCCCTAGATAGATCATCCAATTCATTGGGCACATTTTCTACTTCCCAAGTTACTGAAGATAACAGTGTTGTGAAACTTTCTCCCATTACATAATTCCAGTAATATTTACCTCATTTTTCTAGAAGTTCTTACTCTGCAGCCTTCTTAAAGGCTGTATTAACAGCTTATTGAAGTTACTTCAATCTTCCATTAATACTATTCCCAGAGACCACTTCCTGGTTCAAAAATGACACCTACATTTCCAGTTTTTTCTTACAGCAGCATCCCACTAATATGCACCAAAATCTGTATTATCTATGACTCTATAACAAATTACTTTCCAAATTCAGCAGTTTCAAACAACAGACGTTTATTATTTCACATTTTCTCTGGGGTCAGGAACCTGAGAATTGCTCAGCTAGTTGGTTTTGGCTCACTTTTTCATGAGGCTACAATCAAGGAGTGAGCTGGGTTGTGGTCATAGGAGATTTGATTGTTGTAGACTGTCTTGCAAGTCCACGCATTTGGCTGCTTGCAGGAGGCTTCCATCTTTCTTCACGTGAGCCACCTCATGGGACTTCTCATAGTTATGGCTTTCTCTAGAGTGAGTGATGAGAGAGAGATGAAGGAACAGATAAGTGAATGGGAGAAGGAGATAGAGGAGAAGGAAAAGGGAAGGGGAGAAAGAGAAGATAAAAGGAGAGGAGAAGCGGGGGGCAAAAGAGAAAACAACCAGGAGCACCAGTGTTCATCACTGTCCAGTATGAAAACTTCATTCATTTATAACATAATCTCCAAAGTGACACATACTTTCACAGTATGCTATTGGTTACACAGACTACCCATGATACAACATGGGGGCAAGGGGGTATTGCACAGCAGTGTTATATCAGGAGGCAGGAATTATTGAGGACCATCTTGAAGCAGCAGCCACACAGGGCTTTTTAAATTAATTAACTTTGAAAAATGAAGAAATAAGGCAAAAAATAAGTGTTCTTGTCTAATAGGGGGCAGTAAACCCTATTTCTGGGTGGCAACATTCTTCTAGGCAAATATTTACTACTAGCCTGATCCTTGTAAAAATTTGAGTTTACAATTCCTAACCTACATCTAGATCTTCAGTTATTTGCTTTTTTGTAGTTATAACAACTTGTGCAAGTGATTTAGGAGACTCACTAACCAGTCAGCAGCTGAGAAGCATTCTCTTTGTCTGTCTGTCTGTCTTTCTCCCTCTCTTTTGCCAGGTCCTTTGATCTCACACATGGACTTATTCCACAATATAGTATAAAGAGACAAAAAGTGAGTGGGTGAATAAAACAGAGTAGCACTATTTATTGTACTTTAAACTTTGCTCTAAATTCAATCCTAAAGTATAGCCCTAGTCACATGATATGGGTCTAATAATGTCTGTCCTTTATGGCAGATATATTGAATTGATAAAGTGATGATGTTAGTAATACATTTCAGGACAGTTAACTAAAATACCTAAAAGTAAAGCTAGTATCTCCTTTAAATACATAATACAAAGCAAGATTAGGTTTGAAAAAAGGTGAAGAAGAATGTTCATAGACGCCTTCAAAGATTTCTAAAGATAATCATCAAGCAATAGTATATCTTTGAATCCTATGTGCAACAGGATATTTCTTGTTTTGATAGTGCACTTTAGTTAGGTTACATGTGCTAATATAATCTAGTTTGGACCAAAAAAGTATCACATGGGTTTATAAAGTATGTCTTTTATATTTTTCCAGTTATGAAGTTAACAAATAAGAAGGGACTTTAAAAAGTTCATGGAAAAAATGGAATTCAAAGATAAAAATAAAAAATGCAAAGTTTATTTCTCAACATAAGCTCCATCCAATTCAAGACACTTTTGTAAGCAAGGATACCAGCCATTTAGTCCATACTCAAAAGAACTGGGAATGTAACCGTGTCAATGCAATTTTTTTTACATTATTAACTGAAGAAAAATTGGTGACCTTTAAAGTTTTTTTAAGATTAGGAAACAAAAAAATTAGAAGACATCAAATGAGGATTATAAGGTGGATGCCTGATGATTTCCCATCATAACTCTTGCCAGATTGCCCTTGTTTGATGAAAGAAATGAACAAGAGCATTATTGTGGAGGACTCCCTGGTGAAGCTTTCCTGGGCATTTTTCTGCTCAAACTTTGGCTGCCTTTCTCAGAACACTCTCATAATAAACACATGTTATTTCTTTGGCCCTCCAGAAAGTCAACAAGCAAAAAGCCTTGAACATTCCAAAACACTGTTGCCATAACCTTTGCTCTTAGTCTGTCCGCTTTGGCTTTGACAGGACCACTTCCATCTCTTGGTAGCCATTGCTTTAATTGTGTTTCATCTTCAGGATTATATTGGTAAAACCATGTTTCATCGCCTTTTACAATTCTTTGAAGACATGCTCTGAGTCTTGAACCCACTGGTTAAAATTTTTTCATTGAAAGCTCTGCTGTTGAAAGCTCTGCTGTTGTCTGCAACTGATCTGGGCGCAATGGTCTTGGCACCCATTGAGTGGAAATCTGCTCAGCTTTAGTTTTGGAGTCAGAATTGTGTGAGCTAATGTCCATCAAGATGTCTGTGATGTTGACTATCATTCCTGCTGTTAATCACCAGTCTTCTTCAATTGGGATGCAAACAAAATGAATTTTTGTCCTCACAAATTGATGCAGATGTTCTGTCACTGCAGGCTTTATCTTCAACATCATCTCATCCCTTAAAATGAGTTGTCCATTTTTTTTTGACCTCTGAACTTTTTATTGGCCTCCTCCTCCCCAGAGGGGACCCTGCTTCTGCTGGCTTAATGTTTCAAAACTTTGGTGTCATTGGTCTCAGGTACCACTTTGCCATCCACTATCCGGTGGCTGGTGGTCTTTTGGATGGTTTGCATGGAGTTGCTGCTGTCCAGGGCATCACCAAGATTGAAGTCCTCGCCGTCTTCCAGCAGGCGCCGATAGATGATGATCTTAGCCTCCAGCTTGACCTTGATGTTTGGCAGGACCTCGTACTCCTGGGCCTGGTGCTGCCCCTCTGCCTGGGTCTGTGCCAGCTCCGACTCCATGTGCAGGAGGATCCCATTGAGCTACTCCATCTGTAGGGCGTAGGGGGCCTCCACCTCCCTCAGGCCATTCTCCAAGCTGGCCTTCAGGTTTCTCATCAAGTCCAGGTCCATCTCCAAGGACTGGACTATAAGTCTCAACTTCATGAGCACCGTCTTAGCAGCTCCAGCTCCGGCAGACTGCATGGTGATCACTGTGGTGGTCTCCTCAATCTGCTGAGACGCTGAGACCAGTAACTTGTCTAGCTCCTCTCGGTTCTTCTGAGCCAGCTTGTTGTATTGGGCCCAGATGTCTACCATGATCTTGGCAAGGTCCTGAGATTTGATGGCATGTACCTCCACAGTCACCCTAGAGCTGGCAGTCTGGGCTTATAGGCCTTTTACTTCCCCTTCATGGTTCTTCGTGAAGAGCAGCTCCTCCCTGAGAGCCTCCATCTGTGTCTCCAGCTGCAGCCGAGTGACATTGGTTTCATCAGTAACTTTGCAGGAGCCCATGATATTGCGCTCCACAGACTGGTGCATGGCCAGCTTTGTCTCATACTTGACTCTAAAGTCATCATCAACAAGACGGGCATTGTCAATCTGCTGAACAACGCGGACATTTTCCACAGTATTTGCGAAAATCTGAGCCCTTAGGTCCTTGATGGTCTTGAACTAATGGTTCCAGTCTCTGCCCTGGGGTCCCTTCTTCTCCAGGTGCCCCTGATTTTGCTCTCCAGCTTCTCTAGTTCTTGGTGTCCAGGCTCCTCACTCTGTCCAGATAGGAGGCCAGGTGGTCATTCAGGCTTTGCATGCTCTGGCCATTCAGGCCTTGCGTGGTCTTCTCGTTCTGGATGCCTTCCTTTCCTGCCAGACCCCCAGCCATCCCCATGGCCAGGTCCCCGGACCTGAAGCCACCCTGGAAGCTGGTGGAGCAGGACATGGAGATCAGGGAACCAGAGCTCCCGGAACCTGCACAGATGCCAGCCACGCTGCTGACCAGTCAGGCACCATAGCTGGGTGCCTGGACGGAGTCCAGGAACCAGTAGCTGGTGGAGAAGGTGGAGCAAGTGGTGAAGCTCATGCTGTACGGGGAGGAGAGCGAGAGGACAGGACTCAGACTTTGCCAACGACCAAGTTATCCATTTTTAAACTGCTGATTTCTTTAGGACATTATCCTCATAAACTTTTTCAAAATTACTAGTGATTTTATCATTCTTCCATCCAAGCTTTAACGTATAGTTAATATTTGTTCTTACTTCAATTTTAGCAGAACTCATGTTGCTCTGATACTGGATGTTTTCAAACTGATGTCTTATCCTTCTTAGTGCCTCAAGCTAGATGCCGTTTACACATGTTATAACAAGTTAGTAGTTTATTTTGGTGCAAAAAATTTTTGAAATTTATGCATAGTTTTTTTATAATGTGCGTTTTCCATGAACTTTGAAGACCCCTTGTACTTTTACTTATTTACCATTTGGTGATTTAAATAAAATATAAGTGCTTAGCCTGCATCTTTTTTTTCTTCTATTATTTCTACTAACAGCTAACATTTACTGGACTATTAATATGCCAAGTACAGAGTTAAGTATTTTATCTACAATCTCATATAATCCTTACAGCATCCAGTGAGCAAGCCCCATAAATATTATCCCAGGTTCTATTATTATTTCTGTCTTAATGAATGCAGAAACTGAGGCATGGAGAGAATACGTAACTAGCCTAAGTTTATAAAGATGGCTAAGATCCCGAACTATAGCTAGGTCAAATAGGAAAACGAATAGTGTCCCTCTTTCCTATCAAGTTCTAAACAAACAATGGAAGTGAAGGCTAAAATTGTATTTTTCTTATAGGCCCATAGTTCCCTCTTTCAGATGTTTTTCAGAATTCAAAATTCTTTGTTTTGAAACAGGTAATACAATGTTTTGTAATATCTCCAACAAGTCTGAGATAGCACCCTGTGATCAAATGTATTGACATTTATGCAAGACCAGTTTATATCAGCTTAAGTCACGTTTTGCTACCAAATGTGATGGTAGTTGTGGTGGGGGTGGGTTTGTTGCCTCTCCTCACCTCCAAATAGTATATTTTGAAACCTTCTTGCATTTTAGAGCGATGGACCTATTAATGATAGATGCTGGTTGGAAGGCTTCTCTTTAAGTCTTTTAAACAAGTGTTTTAACTAATACTGAAACACAGAACTAGGGAGACTTACCACTTCAGTCTCTTAACAACGGTGGATCAGAGAAGGCCTATTCATTTAACACTGATCTACCTGAGTAAGGGTTTAGACATTTAAGGAGTAGAGAACTAGTATCTCTACAAGTAGGCCCATTTCTAAGAGGAAAAAGTGTATCCCTACTCAGAAAACAAGTATCTCTAGTCATCCTTCCCAATTTACCAATCACCCTGCATCTAAAGGATCAGAGTAAAGGAATGGAGCCAGACCAGAAATGTGTGTATAAAAGCCACCACCCCCAATACTAAATCTCTATATCACTATTATAAACTGTGTATATAAGTGATCTGTTCTTATCCCACACTTCTTACTATAAAATCGTTCAGTTGTTTTACTAACTGTGTAAGTTTCAGGTAGAGTTGTATTATTACTGTTGAACTTTATTATAGTTGTAGTTGATCAAAATGGTTTGGTTAAAACTCTCTATGATATTCTCATTTTACAAAAATATCTTAGGATATCCATGCTAAAATATTTAGGAGTAAATTGTCATTATTCTGCAGTTTCAGTGGTTCTACAAATAAAAATAAAGTAAAAAGAAAGCTAATTTGGCAGACTAGTAACAGTTCTTGAATATTAGTAGAAGCTGTGTCATTGTACTCTTCTTTCATTTTTTATTTATGATCAA
Source organism: Chlorocebus sabaeus (assembly GCF_047675955.1). Classification (NCBI taxonomy): domain Eukaryota; kingdom Metazoa; phylum Chordata; class Mammalia; order Primates; family Cercopithecidae; genus Chlorocebus; species Chlorocebus sabaeus. The sequence continues at coordinate 33,011,801 of NC_132930.1, forward strand.
AATTTTTCTATATAGGCCGGGCGCGGTGGCTCAAGCCTGTAATCCCAGCACTTTGGGAGGCTGAGACGGGCGGATTACAAGGTCGGGAGATGGAGACCATCCTGGCTAACATGGTGAAACCCCGTCTTTACTAAAAAATACAAAAAACTAGCTGGGCAAGGTGGTGGGCGCCTGTAGTCCCAGCTACTCGGGAGGCTGAGGCAGGAGAATGGTGTAAACCCAGGAGGCGGAGCTTGCAGTGAGCTGAGATCCGGTCACTGCACTCCAGCCTGGGGGACAGAGCGAGACTCCGTCTCAAAAAAAAAAAAAATTTCTGTATAAAAAATCGAGGAAAGAAAAAATCCTTGATGATGACATTCAGGACATACATGAAATGCACATTTTACAGAATTGGAGAATTTAATGGATACAGAATTATAAGAATTTAGATGTTTTCCTAGTTAATGCATGCACATTGTACATTAGGATAAAATTTGGTTACTTATACAATTTATGTTCACATACTGAGTGTTTTAATATCTAGTAAAGTACATCTGAATGAATATTAGAACTCGAGAATAAGTTGTTCTGCTTCTATGTCTAATTCTTTATCTGTATTTTAGTTTGGTACCAGAGAATGTTTAATTGTAAGAAATAATTATGCCACATTTTTGGTTGATATATTATTATAAAGCTAATTAAATCTACAAAGCTTTTATTGCTAATTCCCAGAAAACATTGGCAGTTACAGACTGATGCTAAAAGACTTCTGAAGTCATTAATTTGTAATAAAAATAAATTTAAGTGTTGGTGATTTGCATTTCTCTTTTTAAAATGATTATTATATTTATTTCTTCCCTAGATCTTCCTCAGAACTGTGATCCTAACATTCCCCTAGTTGCTCAGGAATTAATGAAAAAGATGATACGTCAATTTGCGATTGAGTACATTTCAAAAAGTGGTAAAACTCAAGAGAATAGAAATGGTTCAATTGGACCAAGTATAGTATGTAAAAGTATCCAAATGAATCAAGCAGAAAACTCCCTTCAGGAAGAACAGGAAGGCCCCTTAGACCTCACTGTGAATCGAATGCAAGAACAAAATACTCAGCAAGGTAAGATTTTTTGTGTGCATGTGATATATAATTTGATGTTTTATATCATTAAATGTATATTTATAACTTTTATATTCATAGCCATATTTATTTTGGATGTAATATGACTTTTAATTTGCTTATGTAATATGTACTGGAGAAAAGCACCTATTTGCAGCTTCTATATTTGCATCTTTGTGTATAAAAGAGAAAATTTGAGTTACTCGCAACTCCATTTGCAATAAAAAAAGTGTATCCTAATAAACAGCTTAAAAACAAAGCATATAAATAAATAAAGGATATAAATAAAGAGATGTTTATAAGAAATAATTATTTTTATAGTGGACGGCTGAAAACAGTAAGTACTTGCTTGTTCAGTTTTTTTTTGTATTTAAGCGAGGGGAAAAAAAGTAGATGATTTCTCTTCCAGTTGTTTATAATGTAACTGGGAACAGAGGAAATGGAATATCTGTGACAAGTGTAATGTTATCATGTAACCAACTATATGGAGAAACATTTGTGGTAAGGAGCCTGAAGGATGACCATGTTGGACTTACAGAGTTTAATTAAAAGAGAACCGGTACTTCACAGAGGAAAGGCAAGAGGAAGAGCCTTTTAAGTGTGTGTGAAGGACTTAAGTGTTTATCAGAACAAAGGATAATTTAGGTAGCTTTTGTTAATATGGGCTAGGAATAGTGTTGTCAGTCTTTGAAACCATAAGAAAAAAGTCAGCATTAAATTTGATTCCAGAAGGCAGTGATGTTAGTTTGGGGCTCTTAAGAAGAATATACTAGTTAGGCCAGGTGCGGTGGCTCATGCCTCTAATCCCAGCACTTTGGGAGGCCAAGGCGGTTGGATCACCTGAGGTCGGGAGTTCCAGACCAGCCTGTGACCAACATGGAGAAACCCCGTCTCTACTAAAAATGCAAAATTAGCAAGCATTGTGGTGAGCGCCTGTAATACCAGCTACTCGGGAGGCTGAGGCGGGAGAATTGCTTGAATCCGGGAGGCAGAGGTTGCAGTGAGCCGAGATCACACCATTGCACTCCAGCCTGGGCAACAAGAGCGAAACTCTGTCTCTTTAAAAAAAAAAAAAAAAACGACAAAGAGTATACTAGCTAGTGTTTGAAGATATAGTCTTTTCAGTTTGTAAATCAGATTAAAATTTAGAGGGGCTGGAATGTGGGAATAATTTTTCCTTTTTAGTTCCCTAACACTAGGTTGCAAGTATTTATGTGACAATATCTGACAAATTTTAAGATAATAGGTTATAAGACAGAGAAAGAAATGTCAAAGATAACTATGACACTGCATGGGTGTCCAACCTTTTGGCTTCCCTGGGTTGCATTGGAAGAAGAAGAATTATGTTGGGTCACACATAAAATACACCAACACTAACCATAGCTGATAAGCTTTAAAAAGCCGGTAGGGGGGTTCCCTGTGTTATTTTTATGATATCTGCCACCACAGATAAGTAAAAAAATCCTTGCAAAGGGTTGAATACCTGTGAAGGCTTAAGGAATAAAGTATCAGTGCATAGAATTTTGGAACTCAGAAAATAGAGGATTTTTAGAATTGTTTTTATTTGCCTTTCCATGCCTTATATTCCCTTATATCTGCTCTCCTTTTGGGGATTTCTGAAGAGACTAGAACATAGACTTTGGTATGTGACAGACTTGTGGTTGAAATCCTGGCTCTGCTACTTAACTTAAGTTACTTGAACAAGTAATGTTACCTGTCAGACCTTTAATTTCTTCAATTGTAATTTGGCCATGATAATAATGGACCCATTGGAGCACTGTGAGAATTAAATATGTAGTAACAAACTCATGAAAGATACTCAAATACTAGTCTCACCGTACTCTCTACCTCCCTTTCCTTATCACCGTAGAAGAAGCCTTAGAAGTAATGTGATAATGATCTATAAATACTTGTATGACTGTTACACTAACGTAGGACTGAGTTTTCTGTGAATGGTCCAATGAGTTGAGTTAGGATCACTAGCTAGAGGGAAACAGATTTCAGGTCTAGATAAGAAAGAATATTTCTAAGGAAATTGCTAAGGAAAGAAGGACTGTTTCTCTGATTGTCTCGTCGTTGAAGGTATTGAAAAGCATCAGATGAGTGGTTAGAATAGATGGCATTTTGGCCCGCCATGGTGGCTCACCCCTGTAATTCCAGCACTTTGGGAGGCCGAGGTGGGTGGATCACGAGGTCAAGAGATCTACATCCTGGCCAACATGGTGAAACCCCGTCCTTACTAAAAATACAAAAATTAGCTGGGCGTGGTGGTGTACGCCTGTAGTCCCAGCTACTCGGGAGGCTGAGGCAGGAGAATCGCTTGAACCCAGGAGGTGGAGGTGGCAGTGAGCCGAGATTGCGCCGCTCCACTCCAGCCTGGTGACAGAGCAAGATTCCATCTCAAAAAAAAAAGAATAGATGGCATTTTAAAAGTAAATTTCCAGTCCTTAGATCTTTGATTCTGTGAAGTTAAGTGGCAAGACAGATCCATGTATATGTAGAACACAAGTCATGTAATTAATTAAATTATTGTAATAGTCTAAACAAAGTGCAAAAATATGTGAAAATCCTCAGGTTGGAAAGAGTAGTGATAGTGGATATAAATCTATAACTAGTCTTCTTGATAATTTTAAGTTTTTGGATGACTTCTTGTCATATGTGATTCTAGTCTTCTTACTTGAGGATAGAAATTATTTAGTTTAATGTGGTTTGAAGTATAGAGGGCACGGGGAAGAATGATGATAGATGAAGCTCAAGAAGTAGGTAGGGGCCGGGCGCGGTGGCTCACGCCTGTAATCCCAGCACTTTGGGAGGCCGAGGCGGGCGGATCACAAGGTCAGGAGATCGAGACCATGGTGAAACCCCGTCTCTACTAAAAACAGAAAAAAAAAAAAAATTAGCCGGGCGAGATGGCGGGCGCCTGTAGTCCCAGCTACTTGGGAGGCTGAGGCAGGAGAATGGCGTGAACCCGGGAGGCGGAGCTTGCTGTGAGCTGAGATTGCGCCACTGCACTCCAGCCTGGGCGACAGAGCGAGACTCCGTCTCAAAAAAAAAAAAAGAAGGAGGTAGGGACCAAATTTTGACTTTTCTTGGGGTCATTAAAAGCTACCAGACTGAGAGTAACAAAATCAGATTTTCTTTTATGAAACCATTCTGCCATGGTATGGTTTGGTAGTTTCTTAAAATTTGTCTACATGTACACCAAACAAGGAAAAATGAAGCGCATGCCCTTTGATGCATTTGTGTGTACATATGGCTGTGTGTGTATGTACCCACTAACACAGTATGTGTACTAATCTTTCTATAAATATTTTAGGATTTAAATAAAGATGTTATAAATAATTTTTAAATGTCTTGCTAATCACGATGACTTCACTGCCAGTATCTTATTGAATGATAATATACTTTAGAAGAGTTTCATTAGCAGTGATAGAAAGTATAAACCCATATTTCACATAGCTTCCTTAAGAATTTAACCTTTTTTTGACCTGATTTCACTGTTTTTACCTCATAGTATAGTCAATAAAGAGCTCATACTAGTGATAGCGGTATCAGTTATGCCTTTTTTTAATGTTGCTATTTGCTAGTGCTTACATTTTTCATATTATTCTCACTCTAATTTTTTAACAATACTTATTTAAGCCAGTTATTTATTTGGTGAGTTACTTTATTCAAATTAGATGACAATAGATAATCTATCCATAAATGATATAGATACATTTATGGATAGTATAAACCACAACTTTATGAAATTCTCCATGCCAAATGGTTTTATAGGTAACTTTATATACTCTTAAAGCAACAGATAATTCCTATTCGTGCTTTCCTTTTTTTCTACTCTGTTTCAAAGAGTAGGAAAAAAAAAAGAAATATTGGTATAACCTTGATGCCAAAACCAGACAAAGATAGCAAAAGAAAGAAATACTGCAACTTACAAACCTGGGTGCAGAAATCCTTAATAAATATCAGCAAATTGAGTAAAGTGAGGTATAAGGATATAATAATGACTAAGGAGGCATGGATGATTAAGTGTTTGAAAAATTTTCTTAAATATCCTAATAGATACGAAAAAAATTTATTCTATAAAAGCGCTTATCAAACAAAGAATAATCTATGGGCACTTTCACTACCAAAAACATTATAACCTAAAGATTTAAAATAAAAGATGACACAAAAAATTCACACTATCATCAATTTTAAACATTTGATTTAAACATTTGATGAGAGGTCTTAACTACTCTATTAGAAAATCTAGTTTTAAAGAAGTTACATTTGCAATAGCTGCAACAACAGGAAAAACAGTGAAATGCCTAAGAATGAAACATAAACTGTATCAGGTCTTATGGAGAATATTATAAAAATATATTGAAGGAAGAAAAAGAAGAGCAGCAAAATGAATGATTCCTTAAACGAATGTGAAGACTGATGCTTACAGATTCAGTGTCATTCTGGGCAGAATTCTGACAGGATTTATTGTTAAATGTGGCTTGCCGATCCTAAAATTTACAAGCGAGACTTAAAGAGCCAAGAATGACCAAGTCAAGGTGGTAAATAAAGTCTTGCTAAATGTAGCAGCACTTATTAAGTGCAGTAATTAAAACAGGGTGCTATTGGCCAGGATAAAAATAAGTAGGACAGATCAGTCCAAACATTAGCTCCCAAACATTAGTGGAATCTTAGTACAAGACAGAAATGTCATTATAAATCACTGGGAAGGATACCGTATTCCTAAATAGTTCCAGGGCAATTGATTACCCAAAAGGAGGATAAGGGGCGGATCCCTACCTTACACCACTCATAAAAACAGTTCTAGTTGGGTTTAAAGGCTAAATGTGAAAAGCAGAATTAAAAGAGAGGAAATTACGGGATAATACCTTAGTTCAAAATAGGGAAGAAGTTCTTAAAATGCAAGAATCACAATCCATACAACAATTTTGCATATTTGACTATACTCAAATCTAAAACTTACATATAAAGTCACTGAAGAAAGTGAAATGTCAGGCCTCCTCTGTAACTGATGTATCTAGCAAGCATTCAGCTAACAGAACTACAGCCAGTTAGACAGACAACTGATGAGAAAAATAGACAAAGACAAGTCTCAGAAGAAGATATTGGAATAGGCAAATAAGCAAAGAAAAAGATACTTATAAGAATATCTTGCCTAGCCTCCTTCCCTATATAGGATTCTTTTATTCTGTATTATAAGAGATGGTAATTCAGCCTCTGAGTGAATAAGTATTTACCAAAAATCTTTGACAACTCTAATATTTAAGCTCATATCTATGAAGAATGTACTCATTGTTTTATATTTTTTCATCTGCAGTAGCATTTTACTTTGCTGTAAATACTTGTAAAAATTATTATGTCTCCAAGACTTCTCTTTTCCATGATAACCTTTAGGGTTTTCTTCCATTTTGTTTTGTTTTTCTTTCTGCAACAATATGAGAAACTCTAGTCCTTTGACATAGTAATGCTGTAAATGTTTGTTGAAACTGTTGTTTCTTCAGATGTCTGTTTACTATACAAATCTTTTCAGCTTCCTTAGTTGTACTTCATAAGTCAGTTTCCATCTTCCTCATTATCATTGCCTTCTCTTTCACAAACTCTATACTCACTTAAAATATGGTTACCCTGAGGAAAACATGCCTATTTTCCTCTCCATTGTACTTTCTATCCAGGCATTTCAAATATTTGAGGATATATTCTTTGTACATTTTAAATTATTTGGATTTGTATAAATACTCTGAGCCTCAAAAGCTGGTAGAAAAGTAAGGCATGCATTGCCCATACCCAGGATTCTTTTTCGTCCTAGTACATTAAGAAACAGGTATAAATAACATTAGTGTGTCAAGTATGTATTTTTTAAATATCAGTTTTAATCTGGGGCCAGAGTAAAAACCCACAAATTCCAACGTACAAGAAGAAATGTGCAACTTAGAGACCTTTATCATTACTGTTACAACTATGAAGCATAGGCAATCCTATACAGAACAAGATCAGATTTGGCAGAGATGGAACAGCAATACTTCATTAACTTTGTTAATGCAGTTTTCTACCATAAGAGATCCAATGAGTATTCTGGTAGAACTTTCATCATAGTAAACCTCTCAATGCATTGTAATTGTTTGCATGTTTATCTGCCTTTGGGAGCGGGAAACTTGTCTTTTTTCACTTTTATGTCTCCACTGCTTGGTATAGTACACAGTATATTGGATTTATTTATTAAATTAAAAATCTTCACCATCCTCAAATGCCACTGATAACTAAAATGAGAATTGAGACTTGACCATTGCATTTAGGATGTTTCTGCAGTGAAATTTTCTATTTTAAACATTTTGGTTAGAAAATATTCTGAAATATACATTTTAATACTTTTTAAAATGCTGTGCGGAACATTGTGTCATGATAATGGACATAAACTATTGTACTACCATGTAATGATTTGAAATTTTTAGGATTATTTTCTTTTTTATTATTATTATACTTTTAAGTTCTAGGGTACATGTGCACAACAACGTCTCTTAATTAGCAAAAGATAAGTTTTTTTTACTTACTTCGAAATGTTATCAGTAGAGTAAACTATGGAATCCACAACTCCTAGTTTAAATTTCCTGTCAACAAATTATGTATAGGACTAATACTAAGTAGGCTTCAAGTGATTATTTAAGAGACTATATTGAATAAAATATATGAATTTCAGCCGCATATTTAGCTGTCATTAAGTATCCTTTGTTGCTGCTGCCACCACCACTGTTCTGCTTTCCTGGCTGTGATTAAGGTAGGTGTTACTATGTATAAAAGAGCCACGTATAGTTTTATGATGTTTTGTATGCTTAATTATGTGGTTTATAAGTTAAGTTTTGTAATTCTGTTTGGAAATCACTAAACAGTTTAAAGTTCAGTTCAAAAAAATTTCTATGTCCGCTAATGAAATTGTCTATCTTTTTCTATGCCGAGCTTTTGTTTTCTGTGGCTAAAAACATGTGGAAGAAAGTGTTGTATTCCATGCTTGGGAAGATGCCATGTTTTAGTCTACCTGAAAAATAAAACATATGTCTAGATGGTCCTGTGTCCCTTCTAATCTAACCTTCTCTGACTGCAGGGATAGAAGAAACAGGTGATACTTTAAAATTCCAGATCTAGGCCTACGCAATCCTGCTGAAAACGCTTTAATGGCTTCATATTGCCCTTTAGATAAAGTTTAAAATCCTAAACTCCAGGAACCAGCCCCTGCCCACCTATCCAGCCACATCTTGTGTCTCTGTTTCTTTAGTCTTCATATTGGCTTCTTCTCATTTTCTTAAATATGTCGTACACTCTCAGAACCTCAGAACACTGACAGAAAAGCTGCCTTCTGCCCCAACCAATTTTTTTTTACAAATACGTATTACTTATTTTTTTCCAGGTCTCCTTTTAAACATTACTTTCTTAGGAAAACCTCCTCCACACTTCCCGTATTGGATGTACACAGACACACACGTTGATATTCTTATTCTTACTCGCATTTAATTTGGGGTTCTTACTGTATTTTTATATAATATCCTATATTGTTTTGTAGCATTTGTTACCCTTGTAATTATTTGTTTCAGCCATCTTATCTGCTATTTGTCTTGTTATGCTTTTTTTTCCTCCTTATTTTCTTTTGGATTGGGTTTCCTCACTTTTCTTTCTTTGCTTATTTTGAAGTTATATTATACTCTACTGCTATTCTGTTTGTAGTTACCTTAGGTTTTAAAGGTGTACTTAATATAAGAAATTTAGAGTCACCTGCCCTGACACTTAACAGCTATCTTCAGTGCTGTGTTTCCCTTCTTGTGACATCACAACTTAAACACAACCATTTGTTTTATATCATCAATTTTTGTTGAGAATTACATATATAGTTATCTCTTTTGCTTATCATTTCTTCTTACATTTCACATGTTCTTATTGGTAGTAAACTCTCAGGGTTTTTTGTGTTTTTATTTCATTTTCTTTTTCACTTTTGTGCCTAAAAGATGTTTTCTCTAGGTACATAATTATCTGTTTGCTATGATTGCTGTGGCTGCCAACTAATAGTCTTTTCCTTATAGGTAACTTTACACACTCTACTTTTGGGCTCTCTCTCGCTCTTTCTCTCCCTGTTTTGTTTATGGTATTCTGCAGATTGTCTTGGATATGTTTGGAAGTGGATTTCTTTTTTTTTTTTCTTTCTTTATATAAGCCACAGAATATGTTTAATTCAGATTAAACATGAAACTAGAATAATGTTCTGTCCTTATCAAGTAGCAATTACATTGTTTTTTTAAAAAAAGAACAGTACATTTCTGTCTACATTCCGGCAGTCCAATAAGGCAGCACAGGTCACATGCAGTTTGATGAGGTGACGGGGAAGCAGATTTCTTTTCTTTATTCTACTTAGGAGTTATATGTTTCCTAAAACTAAGGAGAAATCTCTCATCAATTGTGGACATTTTTCAGCCATTATCTGTTCAAATATATTTTTACTCTCACTTTTATTTCCTGTCAAAATCCATTGAGACATATTTTGGATCTTCTTATTTTATCTTCCCTATTTCTTCCTTTTCATATTTCCCATCTCTTTGTTTCTGTGTAATATCATGATTAGTTTATTCAGAAATATTTCCCAATTTACTAATTCTCTTTCAAGCTGTTTTAATCACGATTTAACCTGTGTCTTGAGTTTCTAATTTGTCATTATACTTTTCATTTCCAGAAGTTAATTGTTACTTTTTCCAAATGTGCCTGTCAGCATGCCCATAATTTTACAAAAGCATCACTAAGCAAGATATCAAAAGTGACTGGGAGGGTTATTTTAGACAAGATGGTTCAGGAAGACCTCCATGAAGAATTGAGTTTGAGCTGAGACTTGAATATTGAGAGGAAGTCCTCCATATGAAGATCTAAGGTCTGGGCATTTAAGTCAGAAGAAATATCAAATATAAATACAAAATATCAAAACTCAGGGCGGGAATGTATCAGATGTTTGAGGAACTGTATGAAGATTATCTCAGTCAGTGAAAACCAAGAGATTGTTCAAAGCTTTTTTAATAAAGTGAGATTATAGAATGTCAAGAAATAAAATTGTTACGGTGTATATAAGCTGGATTTTTCTTTTTTCTGTTTTGTAAAGAATGTCATTTTTAAAAAAGTGCACTTTTTAAATTCAGAAGTTCCATAAATGCTACTATATAAAATGTCAGTTGACTAACTTAATTAGGTATATAAAGCAAAAAGAAAAAGAAAAAAGAAATTAGTGTCCTCTGTTGCCATTCAGTTTTTTACAAAAATTTGTTATATGGGTTAAGTATTCCTTATCTGAAATGCTTGGGACCAGAAGTGTTTTAGATTTTGGATTTTTATCTTATTTTGGAATATTTGCATATACATAAGATATCTTGTGGATGGAGGCCAAGTCTAAACAGAAAATTCATTTGTTTCATATACGTCTTATACAAACAGTTTGAAAGTAATTTTATATAATATTTTAAATACTTTTGTGCATGAAACACTTTGTGTTAAGTACTCGTATGATGTAAAGTTGATCACCAACCCCATGGGTTTCCAAGTGTCAATTCTCGGTTTTTTTCTTTTCCCTTGTAATTTCTCCAAGTATTCTCTCTCCAAAGAGATAACTTTCCTACCTACTTTATAACCTTGAAGTTATCAATATGCCAAAATTGGGTTCTTATGTCCAGTTGTAATAAAGATGATATTTTGTATTTAATCTTCCTCTTGGTTTTCTGTTACATTAAGGACAAAATTTACATTTCTTTTAATGACTTACTAGGTTCTGCCAAGATTTTGTTCCTGCCTACCTCTCCGGACTCGTTCCGTTTCCTTCTCTTCTTGGCCTAGGTGCAAGTCACACTGTCTACGTCTGACACTTGCCAAGCCCACTCTGCTTCACAGTTTTTCCTTCATCCTTGCTGATCCCTTTGCCTGGGTTACTCTGCCTTCAGATATTCTTGTTTTTGTGACTTGCCCCTGTTCATCATTTCTGTCTTAGCTAGAGCATCACCTTAACAATAAGAAAATGATAAATTCCAAATTCCAAATTGTAAACAAAAGAAACTTTTGCATGACACAGAAGAAATCACTATTAGAAAAATCAAAAGACAGTGGCAGTCTATGAAAAAATATTTGCACCTTATAAAATAAAAAATGATTCTAATCTATTAAGAGTTTCAAAAAATTGAAATGTAAAATATCAACAACCTGATAGAAAAATGAGCATCATTGTACTGTCAATTCATAGAAGAAATTTTAAAAGCCCTTAAACATAGGAAAATACTCTCAACCGTACTCATGTGATTCACAACTGTCACGCTGATAAGAATTCAAGTTTAGCTATATACCCTGTCAAAGCTGTTAAGCAATAGACATTTTCATGCATTACTGTGGAAATACAAACTGGTACAGTCCTTATGGAGGAATTGACAGTATCTGTTACATTTTATAAGTGTTTGTCCTCTGACCTAGCAATCCGATTTCAGGAAATCAAGCCTTTAATTACACCTGCACAAATATGGAATGATATGCATTCAGGGTGATTCACTGGGACATTATTTGTAATAGCAGGACATTGGAAATAATCCAAATATCCATCAGTAGTGTCTTGGTCAGTTAAATTATTTATATCCACACAATGGAAGACAAACATCAAAAAAAAAAAAAAAAAGAGTGAGAATGATCTCTTGATAGTGAATTTCCAGGTTTTCTTGTTAGGTAATAAAAAGCAAGATGCAGAAATACATATATTACATGCTCACTTTTGTGTAGAAAAGCAGGGAAGGTAAGCCAAAAACTAATGACAGTGAACATGGTTACCAAGAAGAGGATGAAGTAAATGAGGCAGATGAGATGGGAATGGAAGTGCTCCCAACAGACCTTGTTATTTAGTTTTATGTAAATATTCTGTATATTCCAAAGGATAAAAATTTTTTTAAAGTAAAGCAATCCCAAAAACTTGAAGTGGAATATAACAGATAAACCTGGCTGGGTCAAATTAGTAACATAATGTTAGTAACATAACATTGAGAAAAGAATTATATCAAGTGATTTTACCCAGCATTTTGACTATACATTCTTAGTGAAATCCATTCCAAGAGCAATAGAATATATTCAAAGGGCAAAAAAATACTTTAAAGTATGCTTAAACCTTTTTTTAGTAATACTAGTAATAATATTGTCATTACTTTTTGAGTCGGTAGAACAAATCAAATATGTAATCATGTTAACATCATTAGGAAACCAGTATTTTCAGTGTAAGATAAAAAACAAGCAACATCAAGTAAAAAAACCTTATATTGCATGTGGATTGGAAATGCAGTGCAGACCGTGAATTATTTTCAAAAATACACATTTCCTCATCTGACCACTGAAATAACCTAAAAGCAATGAAAACTCAGTGGCATTGAACCTAAACCTGGAGTGTGGTCTCTAAGCATTATTTCTCTTTAAAAGGAAGAAGACCTCTTTGGACTTCAGGTTTGGACTAGGAAAAGTACAAGATGAGCCTGGAACATCTTGTGCCAGCAGGCAAGGAAGCCCAAAGATGAATTTGTTAAAAGAGTACAGGAGTCAATGTTAAAGGTTCCCAGGTGGTCAAATACGAAAATATTTGATCATCAGTAGAAGAACAATTTCAGTGGAATGAAAAATATTGAATGTTTTAAAATGTACTCATTTAAGAGAACCAGAAACTGAAAGTGTCCCCCAGAGTTGGTAGTCTCTATTGGAGGTACACACCACACCAGTTCTTTAGTGTGAAAATTAGCAATTAAAGGAAAGTGTTAAGCATTTATCTTGCTTTTTCTATACAAATTGTATTTCAGGACAACCAAATCATTTAAAGAAAATTCTTGAAGAATGTTGGCTAATAAATATGGAAGGCATAATAGACTTAAAATATTACTATTTTTCCACCCCAATAAGATAATTGAATCAAACAACAGCATCAGAAGATAAAGACTAATGTAAATTAATACAGCCACTATTGAAAACAGTTTAGAGGTTACTCAAAAAAACAAAAATAGGGCCACCGTATGATCCAGCAATCCCATTGCTAGGTATATACCCTTAAAGAAAAGGAAATCAGTATATCAAAGAGATATCTGAACTCCCCTGTTTATTGCAGTATTATTCACAATAGCCAAGATTTAGAAAAAACTAAGTCTCCATCAACAGACAAATGGATAAAGAAAATGTGGTACATAAACACAATGGAGTGCTATTCAGCCATGAAAAAGAATGAGATGCTTTCGTTTGCAACAAGATGGATGGAACTAGAGGTTACTATGTTAAGCGAAATAAATCAGGCACAGAAGGACAAACTTTTCATGTTCTTACCTACTTGTGGAAGCTAAAAATTAAAGCAATTGAACTCATGGAGATAGTAGAAGGATGGTTACCAGAGGCTGAGAAGGATAGTAGGGGGTGGGGTAAGGAGGAAGTGGGGATAGTTAATGGGTAGAACAAAATAGAATTAATAAGATCTAGTATTTGATAGCACAACAGGATGACTATAGTCAATAATAGTTTAATTGTACATTTTAAAATAACTGAGTATAATTATGTTGTTTGCAACACGAAGGATAAATGCTTGAAGTGATGGATGCCCCATCTGCCCTGATGTGATTGTTATACAATAGTATGCCTGTGTCAAAATGTCTCATGTACCCCATACTCAGTAAGTAACCACAAAAATTAAAATTTACAAAAGAAACACAGGCCAGGCGTGGAGGCTCATACCTGTAATCCCATCACTTTGGAAGGCTAAGGCGGGTGGATCACCTGAGGTCAGGAGTTCGCGACCAGCCTGGCTAACATGGTGAAACCCTGCCTCTACTAAATACCAAAAAATTAGCTGGGCGTGGTGGTGCATGCCTGTAATCTGAGCTACTTGGGAGGCTGAGACAGGAGAATCACTTGAACCTGGGAGGCGGAGGTTGCAGTGAGCCGAGATCATGCCATTGCGCTCCAGCCTGGGCAACAAGAGTGAAACTCCGTCTCAAAAAAAAGAAAGAAAAAGAAGCACGATGATACATTGTTTCACATCCACTAGGGATGGCTAGAATCTGAAAGATGTGATAAGTGTTGGCAAAGATGCAGAGATTTGGACCCTTGATACATTGCTGGTGAGAATATAAAATAATGCAACCCCTTTGGGAACAGTCTGAAGTTCCTCAAAAGGTTGTGCATCCGGTTACATAACCCGACAGTTCGACTCCTAGGAGGCTGGAAAAGGCTGTGGGGAGGGGGATGGAGAGAGGTTGATCAACAGGTACAAAGTTAGGTAGGAGGAATACTTCTTGTGTTCTATTGTACAATAGGGTGACTATAGTTAATGATAACATATTTCAAAACAGCTAAAAATATTTTGAATGTTGTCACCACCAAAACAAGTGTTTGAGGTGGTGAATATGCTAATTACACTGATTACAATGTATACATGTATGGAAACATCACATTGGACCCCATAAATAGGTACAATTACGTGTCAATTCAAACTAATAAAACATATATATATATGAAGATAAAAAGTATAGAGGAAAGATTATTTTGAGAACTTTACAACAAAGGAGTCAGATTGTCACCATCAGAACACACTGATCACTTGAGCATCATTGAAAATAGACTATGTACCTCTTGATATGTCACTTCACCTGTGAAGTATTCTTACCAAAAATGTTGAACATGGGTCTAAACAATTCTGAGATCGATGGTTCTTAAACATAGTCAGGAAGCCCTAAGAATCCCTGAAACCCTTTCATGAGATATACCAGGTTAAAATTGATAATATGTTATTTGTTCTTTTTACTCTTCATTCTCTCACAAGTGTGTATAGTAAAGTCGCCCAGAAGCTACATGATGTGTGATATCTCACCACAATCAATGCAGACGCAGATGTGAGAATTCAGCTGTTTTCTATTAAGCTGGACATTAAAGAGACATATTGGGATATACATGCATTTTTGACTTACTGTATTTTTTTATTTACAGTGGGTTTATCAAGACATAGCCCCATCGTAAATTGGGGAAAGTGCTGCCCTAAATTGGAGACCATGGCCAGGCGTGGTGGTTCACACCTGTAATCCCAGCACTTTGGGATGCTGAGGCAGGTAGATCACTTGAGGTCAGGCATTCAAGACCAGCCTGGCCAAAATGGTGAAACCCCATCTCTACTAAAAATACAAAAATTAGCCAGGTATGGTGGTGCATGCCTGTGATCCCAGCTACTTGGGAGGCCAAGGCTGGAGGATCACTTGAACCCAGGAGGCAGAGGTTGCAGTGAGCCAAGATCATGCCACTGCACTGCAGCCGGGGCAGCAAAGCAAGACTCCACCTCAAAAATAACCTAAGACTCAAATGTATCACACTAAGAATCAAATGTAACACAGACACATTATTTGATTCTAATTGAACATACCAACTGTAAAAACACATTTTGGACTCAAGAAATTTCAGTGCAAATTAGGCATTAGAGGATAACTTTACCTATTGTAGAAAAACTAGAAAACAAATAAGAAAATGAAGAAAATAAAAATTATCCTGTATTCTTCCACCCAGAGCTATCTGTAGGTGCCCCTGTGTTCAGTCCTTCCAAACCATTTTCTGGAGAATATCTACGTGTGCACAAAACACACTTGCAGTGCTCAGCCCCACTGACCTACTACATGAGATATAGATCCTCTGTAAACTGTTTGCATAATTTACACTTTTGACATCCTTATGTTGCTAAGTATTTTTCTGCAGAATCATTTTAATACTTAAATTGATTTACTTAGTTCAGTAGTATGGAAGGATCACATATTAATTGTGTGTCTTATATATAAACAAATATTCTTGAGCTAAGGTTTTAAACTCAGTCTTAATTTTTACTTCAGAACAAATTCCTAGAAGTGAAATTGCTGGATCTAAAATAATGCACAGTGCTGTTGAAAGTCAAGATAGTAGGAGTAAGGGCGAGGTAGTGACCAGAAGAAGATACTGAGGTAGGGGGGCGTCAGGGTTGACACTGCTAAGTAGGTGTAGTTTTTATATGGGAATGTTGAGTTCATGAAAATTCATTAAACTGTATAGTTAGATTGTACTTTTATGTAAAACATTTATAAAAGTCTTTTTAAAAGTAATCATTTTTGGAGGAGCATGACAAGGAGTCTCAGATGTATGGTTTAAAAAAATCAAGTCGGCCGAGCGCGGTGGCTCACGCCTGTAATCCCAGCACTTTGGGAGGCCGAGGCGGGCGGATCACGAGGTCAGGAGATCGAGACCATCCTGGCTAACACGGTGAAACCCCGTCTCTACTAAAAAATACAAAAAACTAGCCGGGCGACGTAGCGGGCACCTGTAGTCCCAGCTACTCGGGAGGCTGAGGCAGGAGAATGGCGGGAACCCGGGAGGCGGAGCTTGCAGTGAGCTGAGATCTGGCCACTGCACTCCAGCCTGGGCGACAGAGCGAGACTCTGTCTCAAAAAAAAAAAAAAAAAAAAATCAAGTCTTCCACTAGATATTGTTGCAATAAGTATACAAACCATGTTTTAAATAATACATTCGGCTAAAACTTTTTACAGAATAAGGTAATGTAATATAGGGTATAAAAGAGAACATGTTCTTTAAAATGTTTTTCATAGGTAGTGACTTGAAGCCTTTTGAAGCCATGATTTCATTCAGTACTTGCAGGAATAACTGAAGAAAGAAAAAGGAATTACAATAAAAGTCTAAAATGGCATTTGGGGAAATGTTGAAGCCTTATTTTAGTTTCACCTGTAGTATTTTCCTAAATTTGCTATTATAAATGTTTACATCTTAAATTCACTATAAGCACTTTACTCTGATTTATATCATCTCTTAAAATGAATAAATAGATTAATGAATTCTGTAGTATTTCAGCAATATATGTACAAAATAAAACACAACGGGATGAAAATAACCTTCCAGTTAAAGAAACTATTTGAGCCCGGGCATTATGGTTCATGCCTGTAATCCCAGCACTTTGCGATGCCAAGGCGGGCAGATCAGTTGGCACTCAGGAGTTTGAGACCAGCCTGGCCCACATGGTGAAACCCTGTCTCTACTAAAAATACAAAAATTAGCTTGGGTGTGGTGACGGGCGCCTGTAATCCCAGCTGCTTGGGAGACTGAGGTAGGAGAATCACTTGAACCTGGAAGGTAGAGGTTGCAGTGAGCTGAGATTGTGCCACTGCACTCCAGCCTGGGTGACAAAGTGAGATTCCGTCTTAAAAAAAAAAAAAAACCTATTTGACTTGCAGAGGTAGGCAAATGAAGGAAAAACCAATCCTAAGGCTGGAATAATGTGCTACTCTTGTATTATTTCTCCCATGACTGAAACCCCATGGTTAAGCAGTAACAATCAAAACAATTTTATTTGCAGTGAACGTAAGACTTCAAATTTTTAAAATTGAAATTTGGATAAACCCAGGGAATGCTTTTACACTTTGTTGATTTTTTGCTAATTAAGTTTACGGATTTTTTTTTTATTATGGAAACTTGGGAAAGGCAGAAAAGTATGAATGTATGTATGTAGGCGCATACATACCTAGGCATGTGCGTGCACACAATCACATATTTTAACTGCTCAACGCTTTATCAACCAAAGATCACCATTGTTCCCATTTTTGTATATTTACTTCCACAGTTTATGCTATATTGTATTTGATTTGAGGGTTCTTGTTTTACATGCAAAACATGTAAACATATACGTCATCTGTATATCAAACTTTATATCGTACCTTTTTGTTATAGTAGCATTTGCATTTACATGTTTACATCATCTGTATATCAGATTTTTATATCATACCTTTTAAAAATGTTACAGTAGCATTTGCAGTTTTTTCATGCTTTATTAATGGCTTTAATGACAGTGTTTAATTCTCAAGCAAGTGAAGGAACCATAATTTATGTAACCATTTTTTAAATATTTAGGGTTTTTTTAAAATTCTACAATCTATGGTATATCTTTGTATATAAAACCTTTTTTATATTAAATATTATTTTCTTAAGCTAGATACCTAGAAGAGTGTAAACATTTTTAAGATTTTTGATGACATATGGCTACATTGTTTTTTGTTTTTGTTTTTTTTTAAGAGACAGGAGTCTTGCTATGTTGCCCAGGCTGGACTTAAACTCTGGACCCAGTTCTTCCATCTCAGCCTCTCAAGTAGTTGACTTCTCTTTCATTTTCAGTTTTATCATCATTAAAACTTGCATATTAATAAATCTATGCCATCCGGTCGTTGTGAGAACTGGATGAGTTAAGACATGTAATGTTTGTAGCAAATGCTTCGCACACTTTCAGTACACTATAGAAAAATACAGTTTTAAACACATTAGGTTTAATGTAAGTTACTAATATTTTCTAGCAATCAGTTGAATATAATTAACAAAACCGTAAGAATATCCTAGAGAGGAGAATAGCAAAAGGCCAGATAAGAGATGAAACAGAATGATTTCCTTGGAGGGGTGGAAAACAGTTCTGTATTATGAAGGTTCCAGTTGTCCTTTTTGAATAGATCCTTTATCAGAAGTTTGCATGACAATACAGGAAAGAAAATTTATGAAAAATCTGAATTTTAACTAAAAATTAACCAATAAAGTGAGTATTCAAGAAATTGCCCAATTTGGCCATGACTTCGATTTTTGAAATGTCGGTTTATTTTTAAATTTAATTCCGGTAGTGTTATATAGACAATTACCTGACCTTGTTCAAAGATTGGATTGGCTAATCTTTAATTCTGTACATTTTACAATAGTGTTTGATCGGAAATAACTAAATTATAATGTTAAATGCCCCATCTCCAACCGGTGAATGAAAACAATTTTGTATTTATTATTAAATGTTAGTAAAAAGTTTGAATATACAGAAAAATACAATGTAATAATCATGTACTTGTTAACCAGAATTAATAAATGTGTTATTTGGTCATATTTACCTCTGATTTGTCTTCTCTTAAAGACCTAAAGTATTTCTAGAAATACAGTTAAGATCCTTTTAGATCTTTTTGTTTACCCTTAGAAGCAACCAATGATACTACCTATTTATGTATCTATAAACAAAATAGTTTTGTGTGCTTTAAATATTCACATAAATGGCTTAATAAATACACTATCTTGTTCACTTTAATCCTGAAGTTTACTTATTCACCAAAAATTAAAAATCACCAGCAACACTAAGTGTTATCAAGGATGTGGGACAGAAATTTGGTAATATCTGTTGTTCAGCACTTTACTTCTGAGAGTTTATCTTAGAGAAATTATTGTACATGAAGACAAAAAAATTTATAAGAATTTTCATTTCAGCATTGTTTTTAACAGTGAAAAACTAAAACAACCTGAATACCAACAGTAAATAAATGGGGAATAAATTACAGTGTAATAAGATAGACTGCAGAGAATATACTAGTAAAATTGAATTAATTACCTCCCCCCACTTACTTAGTTTATATTATCCTGTCATAGCATTCTAAGTGCTTAGTTTCATCTACACTATTTACTACAAAATGGTGGGAGAGGATTCCAAGAGTTTATTTTAAATGGATTTTTATCATGTATTTTGGGTTAATTTTAGTACTTTGGAATGATGTACACACAAAATCTAGTTATATCTCCATTGTGAAGGAGTGATGTAATCACCATTCAGATAGATGTAATTATCAGGAGCAAGAAAATATCCTTCCCCTGCCCCCGCCATTCCTGGGCTTTCTCTGTCCTTCCCAAGCTGTCTCTCTCATTGTTTTTGTTTTTCTAATTCAGACAATCCTAGGAATAACTTCTTTTGACTTTTCCAGCCCTTGAACTACAGGCTTTATGAAGAAAAGGGAATCATGCTATGAGCAAAATAGTATAGATGGTTAATACTGCTAACAAAAAGTGAGATTTTCTACAGATAACTAAAACTGATCTAAAATTCTTAATGGTATTAGAACTATTACATATTTATGTATTTTGTGTTTACTATGTAAACATTAATTGATTAAAGAATTTTAATGCAATGTGACAGAAATATATGATGGAGTACATTTTTCATTTTCACTAGATAGTATAATGCATTACTTTCTTTGTCAAATCCTTTTAGAATAAAACTTTTAACATAGCCTAGATGTGGAGAAAGGGCTATGAAGAAGAGAGAAAAGCATTTGTCAATAGGGTCATTATTTAGACTTCGTAAAGAGAAAGAATCAGAAGTATAAGCCCATTTGCACAGGTTTCTGAAAGATGGAGTAGAGCTTCTATGCAGCTCGTCCAGATTAAAATGCGCTGTATAGTTAGTGCTTTATGTGTGAGTAGTCCAAAAAAGAAAAGAAACCTTTATTGCCCTAGGTAGAGAGCTGCAGCCTAGTTTTTATAGTATCTGTAAAGGAAAGAAAGGGGTTTCCTGTACCTCCTTTCGTAATTTATATTTTATGGATTAATTTTAAATGGAGCGTATCAAGTCTAACAGCTTAGAATCAGGGAAATTTCATTACTTCATTCTGAGACTAAGAGTAACAGACTTAGGGGAGTGTGTTTTATATACCATAAACTGTACATAAAATGAGCAAAATCAAAATTTGTGAATAAAGTTATAAACTTGAATATGGGTTTGGCAGTTATCCTTTCTTATAAGTTCTTAAAGTAGTAAAATTTTAATTGCTAAAAAAGAGAAATGAGATGATAGAACAGAGAAAACATTCCTTTCTCCTTTTAGTAGGTTTTAGCACTCTACCAATGTTTAGTAACACAAATGAGTAAGTCAAGATCCTGGACCTTGAGGAATTCAATCTCATGGGGGAAAAGGATGTATAAATCAATAATTGCACGATAGTGTCATACGTTTTATAGGATGCTGTCCACGCAGGAAGACAAAATAAGCATCTTCTGCCTGGGCGGGGGATCTGGGTCTTCAAGGATAAGTAGAAGTTTGAAGAGTAGAAGTTTGACAAGTCAAATAGACAGAGGGAACAGTGTACTGCAATTTGAGAGGCATACCACTGTGTAGCACGTTTGAGGGAATACAAGTAGTTAGATACATGAGCCGTGTGAGGTTTGAGATGAATGGAGACTAAGTTTAAAATTAAGCTGGATGGGTAAACTGGGGCAAGAAACTGTCTTTAATGATTTTTCAAGATAGTCTGTGCCAGGTACTTTGCTTCTTCAGTCTGTCCCTTTTACCCTTCTGATCTATGGGCTCTAACCTCTGGCCACACTGAATTTTTCCAGTTCTTTGAAATTCTATTCAGCAAACATTTATCGAATACATATTGTATTCCAGGCACCATTGTAAGCCGCAGGGATATACTGATGAATAAAATACGCGTGGTCTGTGCCTTCACATAGCTTATAGTCTGTGGCTAGCACTGGTAGGTATATGAGCAACTAGCATTACATTACAACCTGCTAAATAATATAAGTAAGTGTTACTGGTATAGTAACCTATAATGACAATCAACCAACTCTATGTTGTGTCCTGAGTGAGGCTGATGAGTTAGATTTGGTGAGAATTAGGAGGGGTGGGCGGGCTGGGAGGACAGGGGGCAGGAGTAAAGGAGTATGAATCTTCTAGGCAGAGGAAACCAACTCCAAGTGTGAAAGCCCAGAGACAAGAAATAGCATAGCACTTTCCCAGCAGGTTGCCCTGCTCCACCTTTAGCTCCTTGCAGTCCATTCTCCCATAGCAGATTGATCTTTTAAAAACCTAAATTGAAATCTTGTCAGTCTTCCACCCGGAATCCTCCAGTGGCTTCCTGTCTCTGTCAGAATGAAATGCAAAGTTCTTGCCATGGCCCAATGGCGCTGGGTAACCTCTTCCTGCAGCATTTCTGATCTCAGCTCACTCTTGGCCTGGCTTACTTCATTTCAGATACCCTGGCCTTTGCTATTCCTCTGACATTCCAGACATGGTTCCATATCACAGCCTCTATACAGGCTGTTCTTTCAGAAACGTTCTCCCATGTATCTGCTTAGTTGGTGACCCTCACCTTATTCAGGGCCCTGTTCAAATCAAAGAAACCTGCACTGATAACACTGCATAAAACAGCAGCGCTCTCAGCCCCACCCTCATTACTCTATCAGCTTACTCTGTTATTCTCCAGAGTGGCACTATCATAATTACTGGTGGTAGTGGTGCTGGTTGTGGGGGTGTATGAATTATCTCATTAGATCCTAAGCACTGTGACAATGACTGTGACTGACAGTAGGTACTTGGTGTGACTTTTTTTTTTTTTTTTTGATGCTCTTCTAGTGCCTAAAATAGTGCTTTGCACATAGTGAGCACTCAATGAATTATTGTCAAAGTCTATATAGCAGGCTATAGATAGGATATTTTGTTTTATTTTTCATCTTTGTATCTGCCCAGGAACATATGCATTTCATGGATTGATTATGGTTACAGTAAAACCCAGCTGAATATTTTAAGCCCAGTTGAATTAATATATCTTTAACCATATATTTTTAATAATTTTTCTTGTAGCTAAAACTTTTAGTTTTTTAGCTAACAATAAAAACATTCACAGAATTCTTTGCTGGGTTATAAATTCATGGTTTATTTTTATACTTTTTGATCCTGAAGTATGCCAGATTAACAATAAGTCTGAATCATTGAATTTTTATTTATGTAAATGTTATATAGTAACTGCATTTTAATAACATCCATAGGCAGTTATTTTATAACATTATTTTTCTAAAGCTGCATTATCGTAAGTTATGTCTTTAGTCGTAGATATAAGCACAATATATTATGTAGGCAGTGATTTAACTTGTATAGTTCAATAATTTAAAAGAGTAAAATTTTATACTATGAGTTCTAGAAAATATATAGTTCTCATATATTCCTATACATACAGCCACAGTTTACCTTTTGCTAGTCCTAGTAAATGCTAATTATTCAATTCTCTTACTCATCATCACATTTTCTGTTCTCTCTGTTTTGTACAATTTATATCACTCCTACCTTCCCAAAGCATTATCTGGGCAGCTTTGAATGGAAAACAGTCATGAATGAGCAATCAATGGCTATTCACTACAAAATGGTAGAGAGGTGACTAAAAGTTTATCTTAGACAAATTTTATATAATATATTTAGTTTCTTCATATCACCTGGCAATGCCAGCTCCTCCTCTGTTCTTTTTTTCCTATATAGTGCCTTCCCAGTCATATCCTGTTCCTAAACCTGTTTAAGATGAATAGGTAATGGCCACATATCAAATACTAGTGTTATGAATTAGTAGATCAACAAAATATGAAATATTAAAATGTAAGGATTGCCTATCTGTTGCAAATATAAAGTTTTTTCTCTTGCAAAAATTATAGGGGATGGAGTGTTAGATCTCTCTACAAAGAAAACCAGCATAAAATCTGAAGAGTCATCCATATGTGATCCTTCTTCTGAAAATTCAGTGGCTGGGTAAGCAATATCTAGGAAATATAATTTAATATTAATATAAAATTATCTCTGCAGAGAACTCTTAATACTATTCTGAGTAGTATTGACGTATATAGTTTTCCTCCAGAATTTTTGTCACTCATAAGTGTCTCTCTCTCATACCTTTCATTTGTCCTTTCTCTTTCTTTTTTATTCTTTCTGTTAAAGAAAAGTTATCAGAACAATCACCAAACTTTAGTTCATGTTACTAAAATGAACTACCAACTTAATCATAGAATACAAACTAAGAAGCAGGACGAGTAAGAGAATATTAAATTAAATACTCAGGAGGCAATTTTAAGGGAAATATGTAATTTATTAATTTTTTAAAACAATGAACAAATTCTAAAAGCACTGTACTTACTAATTGTTAACGCTAGTTTATAGTGTTTAGATTTTCTTATTGCACTTTAGATGTGGTGGCAAACTACTTAAGCATATCTAGTAATCACCACAAAAAGTCCTTTCATGTTTTGAAAAGTGTCATTAATCATTAAATAAATAATTAGTAGTGAAATGCTGTTCTGTTGGATTTTTGGATTTTTTTTACAACTTTTTTGCATCTTCCCATTAACTAACTGCACAGGAAGCTTTTTTGTCACATTTAAATCTTAGAGGTAGACTGTAATTTGTTTCAACTATGACTGTAGTAGTATTTGAGTCGTAAGGTATAGTAAGCTTTCTGTTTGAGAAACTTTGAAAATTACAGTGATACATTTGAAATAGAAGTGACATTGATAATATCTAAAATGAAATTATTCAAATATAACTTATCTACTTGTTTCAAGTTTTAAGTTCTTGTCTAGAGATAAATTAGTCTTGTGGAAATATGGGATGTTTGTGTTTGGAAATATTCCTGCTGCTACAAATTTCCTTTAAAGGGGTTGACTCTTTTATTACTTGTTTAGCGGTAACGTCACGTTTGTACTAACAAAAACTCCTTTAGGATTTGGGTACTTTTTATAATGGAACTCTAATTGTACAAATAAAATTTATAAGTGTTGCTCTACAAGCATCTGTCAGAGGAATAGCAACATCATGAGAATATTTTTACAAATACTGAGTTAGGATTTTATGTTCTTGGAAGGTCTGCCCGTTGAGGCCACCGTATCATTGACACATTGTCCTACCAGGACTGTAGCGTTTGCTTTGATAAGGAGTAACTACTACATCTCACAGACTTAAAAGTGTCATAAGCAGTGATGTTACCTAAGCAAGGAGTATAATAAAGGAGTGGACCCTCCCCTTCCATAGCTGTGTGAGAGTCTCTCATGCATCAGTTTACCATCGTTTCATTCCATCCATCCAGGAGACTACACAGAAACAGAGAGGACTATGTGGAAAGAAGTGCTGAGTTTGCAGATGGTTTGCTCTCAAAAGCTTTGAAAGACATTCAGTCTGGAGCACTGGACATAAATAAAGCAGGCATACTTTATGGCATACCTCAAAAAACTTTACTTCTTCACTTAGAAGCCTTACCAGCAGGGAAGCCTGCATCTTTTAAAAACAAAACTCGAGATTTCCATGATAGTTATTCATATAAGGACAGTAAAGAAACTTGTGCAGTGCTGCAAAAAGTAGCCTTGTGGGCAAGAGCTCAAGCAGAGCGCACAGAAAAAAGTAAACTCAATCTACTTGAAACCTCAGAATTAAAATTCCCAACAGCTTCCACTTACCTCCATCAGCTAACTCTACAGAAAATGGTCACTCAGTTTAAAGAAAAAAATGAAAGCCTCCAATATGAAACTTCAAATCCTACTGTACAGTTAAAAATTCCTCAACTACGAGTAAGTTCTGTCTCAAAATCACAACCTGATGGTTCTGGTCTGCTGGATGTTATGTATCAAGTTTCCAAAACCTCTTCAGTCCTGGAAGGATCAGCTCTCCAAAAACTGAAAAATATACTCCCTAAACAGAACAAAATAGAATGTTCTGGGCCTGTAACTCACTCAAGTGTTGACTCTTACTTTCTACATGGGGACCTCTCTCCTTTGTGTCTTAATTCTAAAAATGGAACAGTTGATGGAACCTCTGAAAATACTGAAGATGGATTAGATCGAAAAGACAGTAAGCAGCCCAGGAAGAAACGTGGCCGCTATCGGCAATATGATCATGAAATAATGGAAGAAGCTATTGCAATGGTAATGAGTGGAAAAATGAGTGTTTCCAAAGCACAAGGAATTTATGGGGTACCTCACAGCACTTTAGAATACAAGGTAAAAGAAAGATCTGGAACACTGAAGACTCCTCCGAAGAAGAAACTACGATTACCAGACACTGGGTTATATAATATGACAGATTCAGGGACTGGCAGCTGCAAAAACAGCAGCAAGCCTGTGTAGATTACTTGTTAGGAAAATGTGTGTGTGTGTGTGTTTGCGTGTGTGTGTATGTGCACAGGTGTGTATTTGTGTGTCTATATACACACATGTGGGAATTACAAATGCTCACTCTGACAGGAGACATGAAATTTTACAGTTCAAAAACCACTTACATGCCTTTTGAAAAAAAGTTTTATTCAGGGTTTTCACTGTGGACAGAATTATATAGTTGCTTACTTAATTCTGATAGTTTGTATTTAATCCTTGTATAAATAGGTGAAAAAGATTCAGGTTTTCTTTAGTAGTCAATAGCATAAAGCGTTGTGGGAAAACGAGTAATTGTCAAGTGAAACATTTTTATTGGTGAAAGACCATTCCAGCCATTCAGTTGAACCATCTTATAATGGAAATATGGTATTAATAGTTTATGAACATTCTATACAACATACTTAACAGTTGTTGTATGTATGTCAAACAACCAATCAAAGTTTAAATAGACAGCTATCTCCATACTAAGAAAAATTAATATATACAGTATTAGTACACTACAGTGCATTCTATGAAATACAAAATGCACTCAAGTGCATCCACCAGGAATAGAAAAGAAAACCTTAAAGGATATGTATAATGAAATTTAATATTTATCATTTAATAGTTGATTTAGCAAGAAGTTGGGGTTTATAAGGTATATAATTAAAAGAAAACTGACACATAGTTAACCCCAGCAGCTATAGAACCCTTTAATATAAGATGGAGTACTAAGAACAAAAAATAATTTAAATTTAATTATTAAAATAATTTAGTTTTGTTTTTCATTTGAAAAATAAGCTAATGTGTAAGGTTAGAAAAGAAAGTTGGAATGCAACTTAGAGCATGTTTATAATGTGCACAGAAAAAGCTTGAGAATGATAATTTTGGTTTAAATGTGCTGGTTAGTTGATGTTATGACTACTTTAAATTTTAAGGATTGTGACACACTCCTACTATTGAAAAACCTCAGTGTAACTTTAATATATTTGCTGCTGTGACATTTCAAAACATTTTCAGTTTATCAAAATGAATTGCAGATTTCATTTTGGTGGGCGATACATTATCATTTTGCTAATAACCAAATTTGCAGTTTGTTCAGGGTCTTGAATAGATTTACAAATATTTAACACTGAAGCTGTTTTGAACTTTCAGTAATGTAAACTCTACTAATTGGGTAGTTAGAAGCTGGGCAGTGCATTTTAACTTTTACTAGACTCATAAGAGAGACTGGTCATTTTTACATAGCAGTTTTAAAATATGGGTCAAAGTATCCTTGTTGGATTTATGGAGTATGCAACTGTAGTGGTAAAATGTTATAAAGCATATGCCTTCATATAAAGAATAGGGATTTGCTTTATGTATTCAAAATTCTCTGAGTGCCCCCTTTCTCTGTTAAAATTCAGGTTCTGATCATTTTTCTAAGCCAGTTTTCCTAAGTCCAAAAGGAATACTTTTAGCTGAATTTAAAAAATAAGTGCACCTTGTCAAATACTTGTGTTTTTACACTTGTGTTTGTGTGTATTTAATAATCACATATACGTGTAATACTAAAGAGATTTTCAGCTATTAAATTTTAAAACTGCCTACATGTTTAAAGAAACTGAAGAGTGAGAAACTACACAACCAAGCAGTTATTTGGTCTCTGAGATCTATACTGAACCCTCTTCAGCTATTAATGTTACCTGCACACTAGGGTATGAATCCTCTTTTTTTTTTCACCCCAAGAAAATATACATCATAGATTACAGAACAGCAGATGTCAGGGTCATCTTTCTTTTTAAAGAATTAAGCCATATTTTGTGAGGGCCAGAACTTGGATTATTTAGTATATTTCCCCCTTCCCCCAATGAAAAACAAAGTTAAAGGTAAAGTACATATTTCAAAACAATTTTATTGACCTCTTTATACAGAATTTTACTTGGAAAACTTTGGGGGCTTTGAATGCATTACATAATATTTATATTGTATTGAGCTTTTTTATTCCTCACACTATATTTACATTAATAAATTGATTAAGAAGTTTATAGTAAAGGGAAACTTACAGAACACTTTTGTATCATTTAAAAGATGACCTGACCAAAAACTTTACAGGATTCATAAATCAGGGATCATTTTGCTATTGACTTCACAGTAATCAGTAGTTTTATAGGTAATATTATAGTTAATTTGCAGCATTTTAGTACTTGTATTATTTATTTTTGGTCAGAAATAGTAAATTAAAATATTTTTTGATAGTTTATAGGTAATAATCAACCCATAACTTTTAAAAGAAACAAAACATTTCTATTATTGAGTTAACATTTGATTATACAAACTAGGAAAGGCAGGGAAATTCCCCTTCTCCCCAGTGGCTCTATTAAGATGACCTTTATGTTAAACTTTCAAAGTACTTTATGAATTTAGTTACCAGTTACTATTTATTAATTGACAATTTTCTGAAAAATCCCATTTCAGCAGACTTAATGAAGGTGAAAGCAACCCTTATGTGCTTTCTACTTATTTGAATGTTCCTCAAGTATTTTATATTTAAAAAAAAAAAAAGAAGGAAAAGAAAAAACAGTGCCTCTGTTTTTAGAAAACTACTGCTCAGTAAAGTTGTTTAAACCATTTCTGGTAGCTAATGACAATTTTATATTAAATTGTATACTAACTTTAGTGAGACTGATTTTTTTAGTTGTTTACAGTACAAATACTTGTATTTGTTTTTTAATTGCAGTATTTCCATTGTCGCAGTAATTTAGTAAAACTCTGTGGCTGCCTTGATTTTGACAGATTTTGTTAATATAAACTGATTGTTAGGCAATTAGTTATATTTATGCATAAATCAATTGCACTATAATTCATGAATTATTTATTACAATATTTTCTAATGAATTCATGTATCTGTCTTGTGTTGTAAATGTACTGTAATTCTGTTCCTACTTTGTGTTGTTATATATCTAAATCTGATTGTATGAATTTTAATTGTTCAGTTAACGTGTTTCTAGGTTGTAATTTGTAGTAAAGCACTTCAATGCTTTTGCACTTAAATTTCCAACACTGTTGGTGTGTGATTGATTTACTCATTCAGTAAAAGAAAAAAAGAAAAGAAAAGAAAAAACTGACTACACTGACTTCTTTGATTTACTTTAGGAAGCAGTTTTATTAAATATAGTATTCTAATTTACTTTTTCTGAAGAAATATTCCAACAAGTTTCTAATGGGCAAAATGGATAGTCACATACTAAAAACAGGCAGGATGTTTGGTTTATAAATCAAACAGGAAAAGATTAGAAAACTTTAAAAGCAAAGGATCTACCAAAAAAATACAATTTTAGAACCTTATATAATCACCCGAGAATAATTCTAGGCTGGATACTTACATGTGCATTCAACTATTATTTACTCATTACTAGGTTTTTATTTAAGATCCTAACATGCAAGAAATATGGGGGAAAATGTTTGAAGCCAAATAAGCATATTGTGAAGTTCTATAATTTGAGATCTTAGTTTCCTGCTATCTGATACATAAGATAGAATCTAATATCTGAATATCTAATTTATACCTTTATTAAGCTGTTCTTATAGCATTAGATGGGAATTACTGGCTACCATAGTATTTTTGAAATTCCATTATTAATAAACTGAATAAGAAAACTCTAAAAGCTTTGCTTAGAATGTCAGAAAAGGGATATAAAAAGTGGTTTTGTAATTTTGTGAGTTTAATCAAGTTGATATTACAACATTGTTTCAGAATACTTAACACTAGTCATTAGTTTTTTTTATTTATACCACATACCTGGCTTTATTAACAAAAAAAAAAAAGCCTTTGAGCATTTCAGGAAGAGTTATGAATGGTTATTAATCTTTAAAATACAACATATTTTCCCAAGAAACATGTAAATTCTTTGTTATGCCATAACATCACTTTAGAAACTGCTGAAGTGCATCTCTCACAACATTCGGGTTTTCTTTTGCTTGTGTGAAAATTAGTCATTTTTAATTTGCTGGAAAAGAATATAATTATATCGTAATCTTTGATAGTTATCATTTCTTCCTGCCTTTGCTCTCTACATGTATTTTTTAAAACTATCTGATTGAATCCTGGGAGTCAGTTGCATGATTTTACACTCCCAACCATGACAAAATTTATAAAAATTTATTTTCAAAAAGGAAAGGATACTGGGGTCATGTCCTATCTTCATCTGTCTAGAGGCAGCAGCGGACTTTAAAAGTTTTATTATAATTTCATATCTCTTCTCACTTTGTTTGATAGCTTCTTTATGTCAAATCACTAGTTTTAGTGAAACATTGGTTGAATCTAGTAAAGTTATCTTTTTTTCCAGAAAAGTTTTGATCACGTTTAAAATTTGCTTTCTTGTTTTTGCTACTCAAATAACATAATTTTTATAAAATATAAGTGAAATATTACTTATCTCTGAAACAGGCTATATCAGTTTTAGGCAGCAAAATAAAAATATTCCACTTCCTGTTTTAAAGTAAAAATCTTATAATTTTTAATATAGATGAGCATAAAAATTCTGTATTTAAGCAAAAATACATTCTTCAATAGTAATTCATAGTCAGCATTATTCCAACCTTAAATAAAATTTCTAGAAATCAGGAACTATTAAAAACAACAAATATAATAAACTGTAAGTGAAAGGCAATTTTCATGTACAGAGTTTGGTGATATGTTTAATTAAAATAGATACTTTTCTGAAACAGAACTCTTTAAATATATTTTATTCTTCCTGCTGCTGGTATTGGATTAAAAAAAAAAAATTTGTAGACTTCTATATTGGTTGATAAGCAAGCCCGGTTCTTAGTTAAAGTTAGATGTATATTAGTTTCTGTAGTGGGCCATTTTCCGGCATTTGAAACTTAATAATTAGGTAAGTAATGCCTTTAGCTTTTATGACATTACTTTATTATTTAACATCAATTTAAAATAAATTTTATTTTTAAATAGCTAACGCCTGCAGCTTAATCTTAGGAAAGACATTCTCTTATTTACATAAAATCTAAATCCCTTAATTTTCCTTATGAGTATGGGAAGCTTTTACTATTTTCACTGCCTTGGAAAAAATATCTATTTTAAATAAAGATTGTACTCCTGCATTTTATTTTCCTTATTTGCACTAATGTAGACTGATAATTATGTATCAGAATAATTTATAAAATGGCTACTTTATAAAAATTTAACTCCTTCTGAAGCACTTTCCATTAAATATTCTTAATACATTCAAAACATTAGACAGTAATATATAAATGTAATCATATGTATAATCATCAGCTTTTATATTGCGAAAATAGGGCTTTGCTTTGACTTATACTTTGTTGTAGGAAATTAGTTATGAGTGCTTCATTGTATTTTTGCTAAACAATAATCAAAATGCCATTATTGCAGCTCTCTAGGAGTCAGGAGTCCAGCAATACCAAAATATCTTTTTTCGAACGCTGTTAAAATTATAACTCCTTGTAGTGGTATTTTTGCTGCAATTCATTTTTTGTTTGATTTTTATTTTTAGTTCAACTGTTGATGCAAAATCAGAGGAAGCTTCTAAAATGGAAAAAAGAAAATCAGCATTAAGCAAAGTTTTGGAATCTTTGTGCACACATCACCAGCAACAAGTTTTGGCTATGTTGAAATTTCTAGTCCAAGAGCAGAATGCTGCTTCTCTTTGCTGTTGTAATACATCATGTGTTGTGTCTTCAGAATCTCAAAAGCCCTTAATCGAAGATAATTTATATGGTCTGTTCTGTAGTTGTGAATATAGGCTGGCAGAAAAAGGTTGTTTACAAAACGAAAAACAAAGCCCTGGTTTAGAACCTCTGCCAGTCTGTATTAAAGATTTAAATTGTTTATCTTGCCAAACTGTAACTGTTGAACACATTAAGCCAGTAGTGAATAGAGGAATTGCAGACAGTTATAATTCTCACAGGTGCTGTTCTGGACTGTTACCAAACATTCACTCTACAAAATCAGCCTTTCGTAGTCCTCTTTTGTCAAAGGAAGTATGTGATCTTTCAGTCACTCTTAAAGATGCCTGTAGATCTCGAAGTCCCTCACCCCCACCATTATCACCTGTGGAAACTGAAGGATTTGAAAAATTGAAAGACGTCATCTCAGAGATTTCAGCCTTAGAAAATAACAAACTTGAAGCAAACATTAACCAGCCTCCATCTCTCACACCAGCAGAAATAAGCAGCAATAAGAGTGATCATGAAGATAAAATACTTAAAACTAAAAAATCCAGTAACTCTTATTCTTTACTCTCAAATGACAGCAATAATTCTGCTACAAATCATGAAAAAGGTGAAACTGCTGTAATTTTTCAAGATTTAATGGATCGCATTAATGAAAAACTAAAATCAATAGAAACCACGGATATGACAAGCCTTGTACAGTTATCTAGCAGTGATTGTAATACATATAATGATTTAAAATTGGGAGATTTCATAACGTCTCTCTTGCATAATGCAAAAGCCAGTGATTATAGTTTTATGGAATTATTGAGTCAACACGATAAAAAGGTAGAAAATAAAATTATTCAGACAAGATTTCGAAAGCGTCAAGAAACTTTATTTGCAATGTGCAACTCCTCTGATTCACCCATGTTTAGAAGGCAGTCTTTACAGATAAAAAGAGAACTTGCTAGTCTTGATGAAAATTTTACAAGAAAAAAATACACCGAGAAAAGTTCAAGGAAGTTGACACAAAACAATGATATATCTTCATCAGACAAAGGAGAATTCTGTCATGACCAAGGGTCTTCTTTACAAAATTCTAAAAGACTTCAAGATAAAAATGCTGAAACATCATTTTCACCAAATTATGCGTTACAGTCACTGCAACTACCTCTTCATAGCTCAGAAACTAACTTGTCTTTTAATTCATTTTCAGAAAGCTTTAAAACAACTTCCCCTGAGAAAATGAGCATAAGAAAGCCACAGGAGAAATCTGCAGATGGAAAACAATTTTTGCAAAATCATAGGAAAAATCCAAAGTTAAGTAATACTCAAACTCTTTTGAGAAATGATGCTTCTGGACTTTTGAGCAGAACTAAACGAAATATTGTGCCTCCAGGGTGGTATTCTATATATGTAACAAATAATTATGTTTTTAAAAAATCACCTAAAGCCAAAAAAGTATCCGAATCCACAACAAAAAACGTTCCAGTGAAAAATATTCACATTGAAAGCTCACACAATATAGACTTAAACAAAATTGCAATGAATTCTAATTTACAAGTTGTTGTGAAGCGTTTGGAAGATACAATAAATATAGCCAATAAATCCTGGAATAATCAGCCATTATCAGAAGGATGTAAAGCATCCAAGAAATTGATAGAAATTGATGGTAAAGATCAAAATGCTGACAGAAATATGACTCTTACTCTAAATAGAATGACATGCAAAGAACAGAGCTTATCAAAATCTGTGGTAGCATCCAGCAATATTATCAAAAGTCATTGCATGCCTACAATGGATTTGAATAACAAAAGACTTGAAAATCTGAAAAAGTCAACTATTTTAGATATGGGTCGCTTGATTTCCAGTGTTGAAAATGTACCAGCAAAATATGAAGGTATTGAAAGTTCATCTGTTTCCAACTATTCTAGTCCTATCAAACTCATGTTTTTATCTGAGGTTAAAAGTAGTGAAGGAGTCAAATATACTTTAACTTCAGTTGGTACTTCCCATTCAAATGTTGTTCTCCCTTCTGAAAAACCTACAATCCGTCATGTTACTGAAGAAAAAACAGAAACAAATGAGGATATCTCAAATGCGAACTCTGAAAATTATCACTCCAATCATTATGATGCTGATACTCTTCAAAGAGAACTAAACAAATTCAATCCTGCAAAAGAAACTTCAGGATCCTCTACAATGTTTATAGGTGATATAAATAGTGATAAGCCACAAGAAGAAACTACGGACAATTCAAGCAGTGCTATTGATCCATCTTTTAAAAGAAAACCAGGTAGACCAAAAAAAATAGGTCCCCAAGTTGTGAGACAGATTAAGCGACCAATTGGAAGACCACCAAAGCCTAAAACTGATCAAACAGACATCACTGTTTGCCAGAATGAACCCGTTAGTGCTGGAAGGAAAAGCCCAGAATCTCTCATATCAGAAGTAAAAGAAGGTATCTATAAAAAGAGTATTACAGTAACTGTTATTTACGGAAGATCAAGAAGAACTAAAAGGCATGTTTCTGAAGGAAGTGTAAACATAAGCAACCTTATGTCTTTAAACAATAATGCTGGGGATTTTCCAACTGAATATAGTAGTCCCAGAAATATTAGTGAACACAAAATTAACTTGGGTGAAAGAATAAGTGCTGTCGCAAGCTTGACTACTGAAAGTGAGATCTTGGGGTCTGGCTTTGAATATGTGAGACCCATCAAGAACAAATCTGTGATACCTCAGCCTTCCAAGAACATTATTCGACCAAATCAGAAGCCTTTGGCAATAAGTAGGAAGCCTGGTAGACCAGCAAAAGTGAAAATCTCTGGCATATCTGTGACTATTAATAGAACTTCACCTCAGGAAAGAGAAGTAAGTATTAGCAGCTGCTTGCCTCCTTTAGAACAGGAAAATATGTTAGGAAAAAATCTACCTGAAGAAAAGTATGACCAACAGTGCACTAAAATGGATAAAATAAGGCACACTGAAGCTGATATATTTAAAAATGGATCAAAAAGTATGATTGCTACTGTACCTTTGAGACATTCTATTAGGGACAGAAAACCATCTCTGCATTTCTTACATTCATTAGCATCTTCTAGCTCACTTATTTATAGAAATGCTCTGCTCCATAAATCATATAAACTGCATTTGCAGAAAAATAAAAGTCAGAAGGAAAAACATAGACAGTCAAAGATGAAAATAGCTTACAAAGATACCCCAAGAAACAGATTTTCACGGAATGCAAAAAAGTGTTTGGAAGATAATAAATTAGTACCTATTTCTGAAGTATCCTTGGATCCTATAATTTCATCAAACCCTTTGCTCAGGTGGTGGGCTACCTCTGCTTCAAATGATTCCTTATTAGAGGAATTAAACAATAGATTTGAGCAAATAGCAAATGCTTGGGTGCAAGTAAGTGGGGATGAAGCTGAAAATTGTATTCATAAAAAAAGAGAACACATTGAAAATGATCATTTCAAAGTAGCAAGCCCTTTGGAAACTTGTCTTTTAGAACTTGAAGTTTCACCTGTAAAAATGCTTTTTCAGAAAAAGTATGATTTGAATGAACTCTGTACTTGGTTTATGCAAACAACAGAAACACAGTCTCTTTCACTAGTTAGAAAAGCAAATGCCCGAAACCCTTTGGAAGTAATAAATACCAGGGGAATCAAATTAGGGACCAAATATTCTGACTTTAATGCCAGCCCCTTCAGAAAGCACTTTAAAAAATTTGCACTCTCTTCTCCTTCAAAATCAGCAGAGAAGTTGCATATACTGCATAAAGTGACTAACTCTCCACTCTTAAATGTGAAAAGTAATTTAGCAATAGCTAGATTAAAAAGGACTGAGTTTAAGAGGTTGCATCATGAAAGGTGGAAAAGAGAGGGAAAGCTGCACAACCATGGAACAGTTGACTGGAACTCTAAAAGGAGAAACTTAAGATTTTTCTGCCAGAACCAATTTTTAAATAAGACTGAGGGAGAAACAAATGCCGACATCCCACTCCAAGGAAAAAGCATAGTAGATAATCAGTGTGTTTTGCCACCTGAGATCAGGGGTGACTTGCAGCAGAGGGTAGTAATGCCTGACTTCAAAATACGTGCTAGTTTCGAGAATAAATTTAAGTCAGAAGCAAAAGAGAATGGAACAAATTGCAGCCAAAAAGACTTTCAAAAGGGACCAAGACTAGAAAATGTGTGTCCTAATAGTTGGAGGTCAAAAACCTTAAAAGACTGTAGAATATTTTTGAGGAAGCTCAACTGTCTTGAACACAGAAATACTTTAAAGCTAAATACAATCATTTACTCTCCTGAATCTACTGACAGTGGAAATACTCATCAAACTCATATGGAAGAATCAAAGCGCTTTACTTTAAGATCTCATTCTGCTAGGCAAAATTCTTTTAAAAAGCAATCTAAAGAAATAGAAAATGCTAAAGCAAATAATCCTTCAGCTGATGAATTTGCTGATCATCTTGGCAATTGTAAATTAAGCAAATGTATTAACTTTGACAAGAATCCTGATAGTTTTGAAGTTCTTAGCAATTTGAACAAAAGAAAAAGACCACCATGGAAGACCACAGAAGTGTCAACAAAAAGACATAAACGACAGTCATGCAACAGTGGACAAATGGCAAACTATTTTTCCAAATCCCTAGGTAAGTTCTTCTCTATGTAATTTTGAAGTTTCATTGTAGGTGCCTTGAGTAAAGTATAACAGGTAGAAAAGGAACAGATGATTCAGTTTTAATTAGTTTCCAAAATATTTGGACAACCTAATTTCTTGGCACCTAGTATGAAACTCATGAAATTAGGTGCTGCTAACTGTATCAGTGTGCTTCCCCACCTCTTAATATGTCCAGGATTTCACACAAATAAAAATATATATAGTAGAGACATAGAAATCATCTTTAAAATATTTTAGTAATGTAGATGTTATCTCCTTTTGCATTTGGTTGATCTAATAAAATCAGTAAGCAGTTTGACAGATAAATATAACCAAGTAACTAACTAAAAATTAAGTACCACACTATAGTAAATATTACTCACTTGAGAAATCAGTAACAACTTTGAGACCATGTTTTTAAAAAAGTAAAGACTATCTGTTAAATTGATAGATTGTAACATATTATCCTAGGATAATCTTAATCTCACATCACCCACCAAGTTGTTATGTCATTTGGAACTCACTTTAAGACTGATGATTTGAAGAGTGGTAGAGCACCAATATTTTTAAAAATAAATCAGCAAACTTGTTGAATAGTTTTTTGATATCAGACATTGAGTTCATTTCCACAGATATAAAGATGAGGATTCTTTTTCACAGATAATCAGTAACCTAGCAAGAGAGAAAGAATCATGTACAAGTTATTGTTAAGGTAATGCAAAATTCAAAATGCAAACCAGAATTACCTTAGCAAACAACTACATCCTTTACTCAATTATACTGACTTGATGTTGGTGCCTCAGGGAGACTCAAGGACCCTACAAGCTTGTCCGACCCACCGCCCATGGGCCACGTGCAGCCCAGGACTGCTTTGAGTGTGACCCAACACAAACTTTTAAACTTTCTAAAACGCTATGAGATTTGTGTTTTTTTGTTGTTGTTTTTGTTTTTGTCTCTGTAGCTCACCAGCTATTGTTAGTGATAGTGTATTTTATGTGTGGCCCAAGACAGTTCTTCAGCGTGGCCCAGGGAAACCAAAAGATTGGACACCTGTGCTAAAACCTAGTAACAATAATATAGGAACACTGTAGTTGCCAATGTAGCCGTTTCCAGCTCTTCTTACTGATAGGTACTGGACAATGAGGGATATTGAGGAGTATGGAAGTACTTACTGATTATTTGCTTAACATGAAAGAAATTTTACATTTGGAAATTTAAAGATATTATATAGTTGCATCATTATATATTTTAGGGGTGTTTTAGGGGGAGTTGGGGAAGTATTGGCTTTATTTTTATTACTCTTTTTAAAACTTGTTTAAAAGCTAAAATAGGTAGTATCAGGTCTTATATTAAAATAGTAAAAGCAGTAAATTCTTGATTTTTAATAAGTTAATGATTTTATGACCCCCAAGATTCAGTTATTCAACTATATAACTTTAAAACCTATTTCAGAAAGTAATGATTAAAATTTCAAATATCTGACATGCAACGATTAAAATTTTAAAGGTTGGCCAAAGTAGATTCTCAATTATAAATGATTAATCAAAACTTTAAAAAGTGACCTCTGTTTCTTGTTCTCGGGATAACTAAAAATATCAAATGCCATGTCAGGAAAAAGAGAGGTAAAAAAAAAACTGATAGTGTATTTTTTTAAATTATAATTCATCTGAAAATATACACACATATTTCTTAAAGACTATCATGAATGGAGAATAAAATGTAAAGCTTCATCTTAAATTCTTTATATCATCCTCATATCATACTGTTACAGTTTATCAGAAGTAAATGCATTAATTCATTTTACAACAGAACCGTATTTTGTCCTTTCAGCTTCTTAATCATTGTATCTTCCTAAGAAATAAATATCAAGCTTATTTTAATGTGATTATTTACCCCCACTAAATATGAAATCATCCTAGAAAAAATAAGATGGAAGATGCCTAATTACTACTTTTTCAAATTAATTTCAAAATCCTTTTGGGCAGTTTTAAAATTTTTAGTATCATATGAAGAGCTGTTTTTGATCTTTCTCATTTTTAAAATTACTAGTACTATTTCCTGTTCTGCTTAAAGTTTTATTTATCTTTCACTGATAACTTTCCTTCTTTATTTTTTAACATTCTTTTTTTTAGTCAATCAACAAGGACATTATTTTTATAAAGTTGTAGTTATAGAAATATTTGTTATATTTATCTGATTTTTAAAGTATTATTTTTTTCTCATTATTCCTGGTATCTCATACTTCTTTTTGCCTTTTTGGAAATGATGCTAAAACTCATTATTAGTTTTATATGTGTTTTTCTTCTTCATAGAATAAATTACTGACTGGAGACTTAAGAGACTTAACAACCAGACTTTTCTAGAAAAATTTCTAAGGCAGTGTATATGATGAGATTTTGAAATATTTCTATTGATGAAAAGTTTTGCTTCTATCACAGATATCTTGTTTTATACATTTTGAGATGAACTGTCCAGATATAATTTATGAGTTTTTAAATTTATACTTCACCACATTTGTACTGCTGTATATATCAAGTGTGCACATGGAAAGGAGGCAGAAAAATGCAATCCCATTCTATTCTTATTTCAACAAGTATTTAATGAATGCCTACAATATGCTCTTAGGCACTGTGGAAGGTTCAAATAGTTCCTTTCCATCTAAGGGAGAAAACAAGACCTACATCATTTATTTAATAAATAGAATGTATTTCATTTTTTAAGTGGGATATTATATGCTTTAAGGGGATAGAATGGTTAAAGTCATGGTTGTTGCTCTTATGGGGATTACCATGTCATGAAGGATAGAAAAATGGATAGGCAGTTTCAGTAGAAGGATGATGACTGCTGTGATCAGAGAGAGAGCGATGGATTTTAAGAGCACATTAAAGGGAAACTGAACTCAGATTTAGGGAATTAGGCAAGGTTTCCTACATTGTTGCATCTAAGCTGAGGCTTGAAGGAGGCGGATGTAGTAGAAGTTGGAAAAGGAGTGTTTCAGGCAGTGCAAACGATGTGGAACATTTGAATGACAAAAGAGAGCAAGCAGCCTGGGCAACATAGTGGGACCCCATCTCTGCAAAACAAACAAACAAAATTATTCAACTGTGGTAGCCCACACTTTGCTTGAACCTGGGGGATTGAGGCTTCAGTCAGCCGTGATTGTGCCACTGTGCTCCAACCTAGGTGTCTCAACAACTTTTTTTAAAAAAGAGCAAGCATATGTGGAATATTGAGTAATTTATCAGAACTGAGGCATAAAATAGGAATCATGGATCAGGAGGGAGTGGGAAAATGGTAAACAATGAAGCTACTGAGGGAAGCATAGCCCATATTGTGAGGTCAGCATCAAATCATGAAACAAAAAATGTTTTAAGCCCTATTAGCAGCAATTGAAAAGAATAGATTTGAGATATATAAAGTTAAATCAGTGTCTTAAAGATTAGAAGAATAAAGGGAGAACATCCAGGTTTTTGTCTTGAACATCTGGGTAGAGGATAGTAAGATCTACTAAGATAGAATGCTCTTTAGATGTGAGGATTTGAGGTGTTTAGTGGGATATCCAAGAAAGGATGTTAGGAAGCAGTTATGGATATGCTTCCTAAACATATGGATCTGTTTCCTAAGAAAAAGGCCTGAGCTGAGATAAGGATTTGTGAATCAACAAATAACTCAAACCATGAGAGTGGAAGAGATTACAATGAGATTATTCATTGTAAGATTGAAAGAGCCTAGGAAGTCAGAGCCCCAAAGATTTAGGGAAAAGGAAAGATGTATACAAAAGGAGACTGATGAGAGTAGTTGAGAGGTAAGAAGAAAGCCTGGAGAATGTGGTGAATGGAAATGTGTTGTAAGATGGGAGAAGGCAATGTAAATTGTTGATAAGAAGTCAACTAAGATGAGCCCTGAAATGGTTCCATTGA
The DNA here is from genome assembly GCF_047675955.1 of Chlorocebus sabaeus. NCBI lineage: Eukaryota > Metazoa > Chordata > Mammalia > Primates > Cercopithecidae > Chlorocebus > Chlorocebus sabaeus. The sequence continues at coordinate 33,051,926 of NC_132930.1, forward strand.
ATATAGCAATATGAGTTTATCTTAGTGGTTGGGAAAGAGTAGCTTTGGTGGACTAACAGAGCCTCAAGTCATATTCAAAGCTAGATGAGTTAAATGAAGGAAGGGAAAGAAAATTAGCACAGAAAACTATAATGGGCCATGAATGGAGAGAATGTACAAAAGTTAGCTAGATTAAGCTGGGGTTGAAGACAGGTTTAAAAGATATATATTTATACTAATGGGAAAAAGCCAATAGGGAATAAATGATTGAAGATACAGAAATGAGATGGCAACCAATGGAAATGGAGTGAAGCCCCTGTGTAGATTATTGGGTATAGGATCTAGGACATGATTAGAGAGATTGGACTTAGCCAAAAGGGTCACTTTTCTCTTAAAAAAGAAAAAAAAAAAAAAAAAACAGGGTAGTGGGAACAATATGTGGGAAAGCAAATCGGTAATTTGTGGGCAGAATCCTGAGATATTAGAGTTCATTTTCTATGAATCAAGAGGTAATAAAGAGTAGTATGTGGGATTGGGTAATTGGGGAATATGGACAAGGTTTGGAATAGCTGTCTCAAGAAATAGAGGATAGAACAACTGGTTTTATCTTAGCTGCCAGAATGTAAGCCTGGAGAAAGATGGGTCCTTAGATTTAATAGTCAAGTTCACCAAATGGGGATGACAGTACAAAGAGATCCAGCCAAGAATATATCTGTTCTGTGAATAGTGAGCAGCTATATGATCAAAGCAGAGTTCTAGAGCATCTTTTATAGTAGCACACAATATAGATTCGGGGGGTGGAGGATGGGAAATGTGTGAAGGGTCAGTTGCAGGAGATGATTTTTGAGATGATAATGACCTAAAAATGGAGAGTAACTGTTGGAAATAATATAGACCTTTTTAATATCGGTATCTTTTGAGTTCCCAAAGCAAGTGTATATCTTTTCCTAATTGATAAACATCTCGATATAAATAAGCTGACTCTGGACACCTCTGAGTAAACTTTTAAGAATAAAATAACCTAATGTGGTCTTGAAGCTCCTGTAATAGTAGTACTCATCCTAAAACATTAAATTTTCCCGTAAGAATTTCGAATTCAGTTGACACTTTGAATCGAATTCTGAGATGACTGGAAAAAAAAAAAAAAAACTTGTCATCTTCTTCTATTTTGCCATCTGTCCTCAAAAATAACTGAATTTACATTTTTCCCATTCAAAATTCTGGTTTTCACACAGGTTTATAACTGATGGCTGATTTTTAACTAAGTAATATACTCCTTCAACTACCAGAAACCAAGACTAACCATACATACTCCTCTGATCTTGCTTATGAGCATTTTAACACATATTTGGAACACTGAACACAAGATAAAAGTGAACTATACTTTAAGTAAAACTGTTAAGATTTGATTCTGTTAAAGTATTCTAATGAAATTAGGAATTTTTTTACACCAAACCCCCCTGAGGAATTTTTTAAAAAGATACATTCTCTTTATATTTGAGTTTTTCCCCTGTAATTTTCTTAGGAATTGAGTAAGATAAGAGTTTAGGTTTTAAAGAGTCTCTAATTTTTGCCATAATATTTTGTTAAAATGTAAAACAGCTAAACAATCTTCGTCTTGATGTTTTTTCTTAGAATTTTTCCTGAATATTTTATATTCCATTGCTTTCTCAACTATTACTGAGTTTTCAGGATATTGTTTTACTAATTGCCCCATATCTTTCACAGAAAATCATTCAGTTTATTTAACAAAGATTGGATACTTTTTCTTTTGATTTATCAGGCGTTGTGTTAGATGTTCAAGTCACAAAGGAACTCAAGGAATTTATCTAGAAGATATTTCAAGTTTTTACTTTGGCAACATAATTAGTAAAAGAAACATAATTTGGCTTATTCCACATACTAGTGGTTGTAGAGAACAGAACTATTTTCAGACATAGATTTAATTCTCTAAATTGGGAAGTCTGGCCCATGGCATATTTTATAAATAAAGTTTTATTGGAACACTGCCATGTTCATTCACTCATATATTGTCTATTGCTATTTTTGTGCTGCAGAAGCTGAATAGTTGCAATAGACACCATAAAGCCTACAGAGTCTAAACTATTTACTACCTGGCCCTTTGCAGAAAAAGTTTGCCGACCCTGTTGATATCACTACAATTTTGATATGGTGTGGCTTGAAAAAGATAAAAAATAAGTTGTTGGCTTTTAAAAAATATATTAAGGTCATTCTATCTTGTTCGTCCCCAACACTCCGTCCACTTCTTCCTCAACACTCCCTCCCTCAACACAATACAATGTATTTGACATGTTAGCTGTTTTGTTTTGTTTGATCTTTACGGGTCAGTATCTGTCTTTATCCAGCAGAGTGGTGCTGGGGGAGCCATGAGCACCAGTTGTATTCTGTTTTGTAAATCTTTATTCTCTCCCTGCAGCCTCCAGACCTGCTTTCTCTATCTGAGGTAAGTTCAAGGGTCACCCTTTTCTTCTTTAACCAGCTGCTAGCACCTGCTAGAAGGAGATTGGTTTCAGTGCTTCACACCATGATAAATTCCTGCCTCAAGGTCTAAATATTCTCTTTCTCCTTTTTTCTTCCTTCTCTATTTCTTAAGAATTCAAAAGTCTTAGTTCAGCTCTCCTAACTACCATTTTTTCTTCTCATGTTTCCTGGGCAGTAACAGTTTTCTTGTCGTGGAGCTGAGCATTCTGTGATTATCATAACGTTAAGCCTAGTGAATTCACCTATAGTTTAATTACAAACAAAAAAGACAAGGGTAGGTGTCTGAATGATTTCATCTTGCCACTTTTTTTTTCTTGTTTGTGTTTGTTTTATTTAAACCGGACCTTGGCTTCTTTTTCCTTCTCCCAGTTCCAGGCAACCTGGAAAATGCATTTATTTGCTACTTTTTTCTGTGTTATGCAAACATAGAAAGCTAGATTTTAAAAGCCTGCACCTATACACTCTTTTTATTTATTCAAAAGTGATTGTCTTCTGCATGCTAGGCAGTATGTTAGACACAGGCGAAATAGTGGGGGCAAAACCAGATATGGCTCCTACCCTCATGATTCAAGTTTATTTGGAGAGGCAGACATTGAGTAAATGCACAAATCTACTGCATTCTCAGTATGTGGTGCTATGGGAATTTAATTTTGGGAGGTTTTACCAAGTGAAGGAACAGTTCCCTGAGCAAATGGCCATTAAGCTAAACTGTGAAGGGTGAGGGGGAATTAACCAGGCCAAGTGGTAGAAAACCAGTAGGGGTCGGAAAAAGGATTTGGATGTGGAAAAAATGCTGAGGTGTGGGATTCTTGGCAGGTTAGAGGTGTAAGTCATGGCCGGTGTGTCTAGTCAAGAGAGAAAGAAGGAGATAATGTCAGATGTAGAGAGGATTGAGAAGGAAGCAAAGGAACAGACTAAAGAAGTTCTTAAGAGCCATGCCAAGAAGTTTGTCTACTTTCAGTGGCTTCCCATTGCACTTAGAACAGAGATTTAAATTGGAAGTGGATGGGGAAGATAAGACACAATCAGATTTTCCTTTCTGGAAGATTTCCCTGGTTGCATTGTGAAGAAGGAAGGGTGTGGGGCGAGACACCTAACCATACTGAGACCATTGTGATTCACAAACTTTAGTGTGCATCAGAATCACCAGCAAGTCTTGTTAAAACAATTGTTTGGATCCACCCACAGAGTTTAATTGAATAGATATGGGGCGAGGCCCAAGTGATACTTATGCTTCTGGACCAGGAAGTACACTTTGAGAACCATTGGTAATAGAGTGTAAGTGTTATAGTGGTAGAAGGAAGATTATTTACTAATATGAACATGTTATAAGTTTCCCTTTAAACACTTCTTCAGCTATATCACAAATTTTGCTCTGCTGTGTTTTCATTTTAATTAAATTCAAAATATTTTCTAATTTCTCTTGTGATTTCTTCTTTAGCCCATGGATGATTTAGAGACATATTAGCTGGGCGCAGTACTCACGCTTGTAATTCCAACACTTTGAGAGGCTGAGGCAGGAGGATTACTTGAGCCCAGGAATTCAAGACCAGCCTGGGCAACATGGCAAGACCCTGCCCAGAAATGTGTTGTTTCGTTTCCAAATATTTAGGGATTTTTCGGATATCTCTGGTGCTGATTTCTAATTTAATTCTAATATACTGTTTGTGAATTCAGTCTTTTTGAATTTTTGAGATGTATTATATGGCCGAGAATCTATGCAAATCTAAGTAAATGTTCTGTGTGTTCTTGAAAATAATGTATATTCTACTGCTGTTGAATGAAATGTTCTATAAATGTCAGTTAAGCAAGATGATTGCTAGTACTGTTCAAGATTTTTCCATCTTGGTGAATTTCAGTCTACTTGTTCTATCTGTTTTTGAGAGGGGGATGTCAAAATCTGTGACTATGATTGTGGATTTTTCTTTTTATCCTTTCAGATCTGTTAGGTTTTGCTTCATGTATTTTGAAGCTCTATAAATAGGTGCATTTAGAATTGTTAGGTACTTTTTATTAACTGACTTTTTTATCATTATGAAATTAACCTCCTCTTTAATCCTGAAAATGTTCCTCACTCTGAAATCTAATTTATCTGATAACTACTAGAGTCGTTCTAGCTTGCTTTTCACTACTGTTGTCATAGTGTATCTTTTCACAATATTTTTATTTTTAACCTATTTGTGTCTTTGTGTTTAAAGATGATCTCTTTTATTAAGCAACATAGAATCGAGGCTTGCCTTTTTATCCAATGTGACAACCTCTGCCTTTTCAGTAGACCACTTACATTTAATGTCACCATTAATATGGTTGGGTTTAAATCAGCCATCTTTCTATTTTCTATTTGTCCCACCTACTATTTGTTCCCCCCTTTTTTCTCTTTTCCACCCTTCTTTTGGATCAATACAGTGTGTTTTATTATTTTTTCAATCTCCTGATTTGCTTTTTAAAAGTGGTTGCTGGTCAGGTGAGGTGGCTCATGCCTGTAATCCCACCACTGTGGAAGGTCACTTGAGCCCTGGAGTTCAAGACCAGCCTGGGCAACATGGTGAAACTCTGTCTCCACAAAAATCAGGCAGGTGTAGTGGCACGTGCCTGTGGCCCCAGCTACTGGGGAGGCTGGGGCAGGAGGATCACTTGAGTCTGGGAGGTGGAGGTTGCAGTGAGCCAAGATCATTCCATGGTACTCCAGGCTGGGCAACAGAATGAGACACTGTTTAAAAAAAATAAAAATAAAAAAAAAACAGTTTCTGTAGGATTTATAGTATACATCATTAACTTACCAGAGTTCTGCCTTCAAATAATAATATAGTACTTCATGGGTAGCCAATAATTTTTTTTTATCTTTATTTTCGGTTCAGGGGGTACATATGCAATTTGTTATATAGGTAAATTGCATGGCATGGGGATTTGGTGTACAGATTATTTCATCACCCAGGTAATAAGCGTACTACCCAATAAGTAATTTTTCAGTCCTCTCCCTCCTCCCACCCTCCACCCTCAAATAGGCCCCACTTTCTGTTGTTCTCTTCTTTGGTCCATGTGTACTCAGTATTTAACTTCCACCTACAAGTGAGAATCCTTATAAATGTTTTGTTTTCCATTCCTGCATTAGTTCCCTTAGGATTATGGGCTCCAGCTCCATCCATGTCGCTGCAAAGGACATGATCACATTGCTTTTTATGGCTGCATAGTATTCCGTTGTCTATATGTACACATTTTCTTTATTCTACCAATGATGGGATTTAGGTTGATTCCATGTCTTTGTTATTGTGAATAATGCTGTGATAAATGTACATGTATGTGCATGTGTCTTTTGTGGTAGAATGATTTATATTTCTTTGACTATATACCCAGTAATGGGATTGCTGGGTCATATGGTAGTTCTATTTTTAGCTCTTTGAGAAATCGCCACATGGCTTTCCAAAATGGCTGAACCAATTTACATTCCCACCAGCAGTGTATAAGCATTCCCTTTTCTCCACAGCCTTGCCAGCATCTGTTGTTGTTGTTGTTGTTTTCACTTTTTAATAATACCCATTCTGACTGATAAGAAATGGTATCTCGTTGTGGTTTTGATTTGCATTTCTCTAATGATTAATGATATTGAACATTTTTTCATATGCTGTGTGAATGTCTTCTTTTGAAAAGTGTCTGTTCATGTCCTTTGCTCACATTTTTCTTTTTTTTTTTTCTGAGACAGAGGCTTACTCTGTTGCCCAGGCTGGAGTGCAGTGGCACAATCTCAGCTCACTGCAACCTCCACCTCCTGTGTTCAAGTGATTCTCCTGCCTCAGCCTCCCAAGTAGCTGGGATTACAGGCACCCGCCAACATGCTTGCCTAATTATTCTATCTTTAGTAGAGATGGGATTTCGCCATGTTGGCCAGGCTGGTCTTGAACTCCTGACCTCAGGTGATCCACCCACCTCAGCCTCCCAAAGTGCTGGGATTACAGGTATGAGCCACCATGCGCGGCCCCTTTGCCCACTTTTTAACGGGTTTGGTTTTTGCTTGTTAATTGTTATAAGTTCATCTTATAAACTCTGGATATTAGACCTTTGCTGGATACATGGTTGACAAATATTCTCCCATTCTGTCAGTTGTCTGTTTACTCTATTGGTAATTTAGTTTAATTAGGTCCTATGTGTCCATTTTTGGTTTTGTTGCAGTTGCTTTTGGCATCTTCATTGTGACATCTTTGCCAGGACCTGTGTCCAGAATGGTATTTCCTTGGTCAGCCTTCAGGGTTTTTATAGTTTGAGGTTTTACATTGAAGTCTTTAATCCATCTTGAGTTGATTTTTGTATATGATGTAAGGAAGGGGTGCAGTTTCAATCTTCTGTATATGGCTAGCCAGTTATCCCAGCACCATATACTGAATAGGGAGTTCTTTTTCCATTGCTTGTTTTTGTCAGTTTTGTCAAGGATCAGATGGTTGTAGATGTGCAGCTTTATTTCTCAGCCTTCTTTTCGGTTCTGTTTGTCTATGTGTCTGCTTTTGTACCAGTACCATGCTGTTTTGGTTACTGTAGCTGATATGGTTTGACTTTGTCCCCACTCAGATTTCATCTTGAATTCCCACGTGTTGTGGGAGGGACCTGGTGGGAGGTAATTGAATCATGGGGGCAGGTCTTTCACATGCTCTTCTTGTGATAGTAAGTCTCACAAAATCTGATGGTTATTATAAGGGGAAGTTTTCCTGCACAAGCTCTCTTCTCTTGTGTGCCACCATGTGAGACATGCCTTTCACCTTTCACCATTGATTGTGACGCTTCCGCAGCCATGTGAAACTGTGGGTTCTCCATTAAGCCTCTTTCTTTTGTAAATTGCCCAGTCTCAGGTGTGTCTTTACCAGCAGCATGAAAATGGAATAATACAGTAAATTGGTACCAAGAGTGGGGTGCTGCTGAAAAGATACCCAAAAATCTGGAAGCAACCTTGGAACTGGGTAACAGGCAGAGGTTGGAACAGTTTGGAGCGCTCAGAAGAAGACAGGAAAATGTGGGAAAATCTGGAACTTCCTAGAGACTTGTTGAACGGCTTTGACCAAAAGCCTGATAGCAGTAGGGACAATAAGGTCAAAGCTGAGATGGTCTCAGATGGAGATGAGGAACGTGTTGGGAACTGGAGCAGAGGTGACTCTTGTTATGTTTTAGCAAAGAGACTGGCGATATTTTGCCCCTGCCCTAGAGATTTATGGAACTTTGAACTTGAGAGAGATGATTTAGGGTATGTGGCGGAAGAATTTCTAAGCAGCAAAGCATTCGAGAGGTAACTGGGGTGCTGTTAAAGGCATTCAGTTTTATAAAGGAAGCAGAGCATAAAAGTGTGGAAAATTTGCAGCCTAACAATTTGATAGAAAAGAAAGACCTATTTTCTGAGGAGAAATTCAAGCCAGCTGCAGAAATTTGCATAACTAATGAGGAGCCACACGTTGATCTCCAAGTCAATGGGGAAAATGTCTCCAAGGCATATCAGAGGTCTTCACAGCAGCCCCTTCCATCACAGGCCCAGAGGCCTAGGAGAAAGTGATTTCGTGAGCCAGCCCCAGAGTCCCCATGCTATGTGCAGACTAGGGACTTGGTGCCCTGTGTCCCAGGCACTCCAGGTGTGACTAACAGGGGCTGAGGTCTCAGGCTGTTGCTTCAGAGGGTGGAAGCCCCAATGCCTTGGCAGCTTCCACATGGTGTTGAGCCTGTGGGTTTACAGAAGTCAAGAATTGAGGATTGGGAACCTCTGCCAAGATTTCAGAAGGTGTGTGGAAACGCCTGGATGCCCAGGCAAAAGATTGCTGCAGGGGGAGGGCCCTCATGGAGAACCTCTGCTAGGGCAGTGCAGAGGGAAATGTGGAGTCAGAGCCCCCACACAGAGTCCCTACTTGGGCACTGCCTAGTGGAGCTGTGAGAAGAGGGCCATTGTCCTCCAGACCCCAGAATGGTGGATCCACCAAAAGCTTGTACCATACACCTGGAAAAGCCTCAGACACTCAAAGCCATCCCATGAAAGCAGGCAGGAGGGGGGCTATTCCCTGCAAAGCTACAGGGACGGAGCTGCCCAAGACCATAGTAACCCACCTCTTACATCAGCGTGACCTGGATGTGAGACATGGAGTCAAAGGAGATCATTTTAGAGCTTTAAGATTTGAGTACCCTAGCTCCTGTGTTTTGGCCAATGTCTCCAATTTGGAATGGCTGTATTTACTCAATGCCTCTACCCTCATTGTATCTAGGAAGTTAACTAACTTGCTTCTGATTTTATAGGCTCATAGGTAGAAGGGACTTGCCTTGTCTCAGAGGAGACTTTGGACTGTGGACTTTTGAATTAATGCTGAAATGAGTTAAGACTGTGGGGGACTGTTGGCAAGGCATGATTGGTTTTGAAATGTAAGGATATGAGATTTGGGAGGGACCAGGAGCAGAATGATATGGTTTAGCTGTGTCCCCATTCAAATCTTATCTTGAATTCCCATGTGTTGTAGGAGGGACCTGGTGGGAGGTAATTGAATCATGGGGGCAGGTCTTTCACATGCTCTTCTTGTGATAGTGAGTCTCACAAAATCTGATGGTTATTGTAAGGGGAAGTTTTCCTGCACAAGCTCTCTTCTCTTGTCTGCCACCATGTGAGACATGCCTTTCACCTTTCGCCATGACTGTGAGGCTTCCCCAGCCATGTGAAACTGTGGGTTCTCCATTAAGCCTCTTTCCTTTGTAAATTGTCCAGTCTCGGGTATGTCTCTATCAACAGTGTGAAAATGGACTAATACAGTAGCCTTGTAGTATAGTTCAAAGTCAGGTAATGTGATGCCTCCAGCTTTGTTCTTTTTATTTAGGATTGCCTTGGCTATTCACATTCTTTGTTGGTTCCATCTGAATGTCATTGGCAGTCTGATAGGAGTAGCATTGAATCTCTAAAATTCTTTGGACAATATGGCCCAATTTTGATTTTTCTTATCCCAATATTGATTTTTCTTACCCATAATCATAGAATGTTTTCCCATTTGTGTCATCTCTGATTTCTTTGAACAGTGTTTTGTAATTCTCCTTGTACAGATCTTTCACCTCTCTTGTTAGCCATACCTAAGAATAAAGAATAAATTCCTACAAATTTTATTCTTTTGTGGCTATTCTGAATGGGATTGCTTTCTTGATTTGGTTCTCAGCTTAGATGGTTGTTGGTGTATAGAAATGCTACTGATTTTTGTACATTGATTTTGTATCCTGAAACTTTACTGAAGTTGCTACAACCATACGTTTGCATTTTTTCTCCAAGTCTTTGTGCTTTTATTTCTGTAAACGTTACAAACCTCATAGTACATTATTCCTATTTTTTCTTCACACAGTTATTCAGAGATTTTTTAAATAGGAAAATAAGTATTTTTCCCATGAATTTATCACGTCTAGTGCTCTTCATTCTTGTGTACAGATCCAGATTTCTATCCGATATCTTTTCTTCTGCCTGAATGACCTCCTTTAGCATTTCTTGTAGTGCAGGTCTGCTGTTGGTTAATTCACTCTGCCTTTGTATGTCTATAAAAGTCTATATATCACGTTTTTGAAATATATTTTTTCTGCATATGGATTTCAGATTTGATCATATTTTTCTCTTAGTACTGATGCTCCTCAACTTATGATGGGGCTACTTCCCGATAAATCTTTGTAAGTTGAAAATACCGTAAGTCAAAAGTTCATTTAATACACTTAACCTGTCTAACATCACAGCCTAGCCTTACCTACCCTAAATGTCCTCAGAACATTACATTAGCCTACAGCTAGGTAAAATCATTAAACACAAAGCCTATTTCACAATAAAATGTTGACTATCTCATATAACTTATAGAATACTGACATTGAAAAACAGAATGGTTGTATGGGTACTCAAAGCATGGTTTCTGCTAAATGCCTATCACTTTCACACCACTGTAAAGTTGAAAAATGCTAAGTTAAATCATCCTAAGCCGGAGACTGTACTTTACAGATAGTGTTCTACTTGCTGCTTGCTTGTATTGTTTCTGAAGATGGGTATGGCATTCTTATATTTGCTCCTCCATATGTTCTTTTTTCTGCCAGATGCTTTTAAGATTTTCTCTTTATCACTGGTTATCAACAGTTTGATTATGAAAGGGCTTAGCATGGTTGCCTTTATGTTTTCTCTACTTGGAGTTTGTTGAACTCCTTGAATATATCAGTTTATACTCGTAATCACATTTAGACATTTTTTAGTCATTATTTCTTTTTTTATATTTTTTATTTTTTATTTTGAGATGGAGTTTCGCTCTTGTTGCCGAGGCTGGAGGACAATGGCGCGATCTTGGCTCACCACAACCTCCACCTCCCTGGTTCAAGCAATTCTCCTGCCTCAGCCTCCCAAGTAGCTGGGATTACAGGCATGCGCCACCATGCCCGGCTAATTTTGTATTTTCTTTTTAATAGAGACGGTTTCTCCGTGTTGGTCAGGCTGGTCTTGAACTCCTGACCTCAGGTGATCCGCCTGCCTCGGCCTCCCAAAGTCCTGGGATTACAGGTGTCAGCCACTGTGTCTGGCCAATTTCTTTAAATATATTTCTGTCCCTCCCCACTCTCCTCTCCTTCTGGAATATAAATCACATTATTTATCCCACAGGTCACTGATACTCGATTCATTTTTGCTAATTTTTTTTTTCTCTTCTTACTTTCATTCTGCATATTACTATTCCTATGTTTTTAAGTTCACTAATCATTTTTTTGGCATTGTTTAATCTGCTGTTAATACCATCTAGGGTATTTTTTATTTTATAAATGGTTTATCAACTCTGGAAGTTCAAATTCAGTATTTTTTATATCTACCATATTTGTCCACATCATGCTCATGCTTTCTTCAACTTCTTGAAATTATGAAGTGTATTTAAAATATCTCCATTAACATCCTCATGTACTAATTTCACAATCTGTGTTATTTATTTATCTATTTCTTTAATGATTTTTCCCCTCATTATGGATCATATTTTTTTTTTGCATGCATGCATGGTAATTTTCAGTGGGATGCCAGACATTGTGAATTTTATATTATTGTGAGCTGGAATTTTTGCAATGTTAAATGTTCTTGGGCTCTGTTCTGGGACACCATTAACTGATTGAGAAACATTTTGATTCTTTCATGTCTTAAGCATTGTTGGGCAGAGCCAGAACAGCCTTTAATCTCAGACAGTAGTTTACAACCAGGGATGATTTTGCCTCATGGAAGATATTTGGTCATGTACAGAGACATTTTGTACTGTTACATTTAGAAGGTGCTATTGGCATCTAGTGGAAAAAGTCTAGGGATGCTACTAAAAATTCTACTATGTCTAGCACAGCCCCCACAACAAATAATTATCTGGTCCCAAATGTTAGTGAAGCTGAGGTTAAGAAGCCCTGCTCAAGGGCTAAGTTGACCTGACTATAGAGGCAATCCAATACCCACCTGAAGACTTTACTAAATGCTGCATGTGTCAGGAGGTCAATTATATCCAGTTCTATATAGCCTTCAGAAAATTATTACCTGGTCCTTTTCATTGATTCTTTTCACAGACTTGGGAAATACTTATCCACTGATCAGTGTTTATTTATCTTTAACCCAAGGAAAATCCTCTGCAGATCTCTGTTTCTGTCTCTTTCTCTCTCCTTTCTCCCCCCACCCCCATCTCTCTCCTATACTCTAACCCACAGATTCTAGTCACCTGGGACTTCATGAACTCCAGTCACTGTCTCCCCAACTCAGGAATATTTCTAGGCTCTGTTGGGGTTCTCTCCCTATCATGCAGCCTGAAAACTCTCCAGGCAGTAAGCCACGTATCTGGTCCCAGCTACCCTGTTATTTCATCATGGCCAGAAGCAGAAATCCTATTTTTTCTTTCAGCAAATATTTGTCCAGTTTCTTTGTGCCAAGTACTGCAGATAAAATGCTGAACAAGAACAACAAGGATCTCTATTCTCATCCATCTGTATTTTAGTAAGAGAGAAAAACAATAATAGAAAACATAAAACAGTGATAAATTGTGTTAATGAAATTGGATGATAGAAAGGAGTTTCTAGGGGGAGCTACTTTAGGTTGAGTTGCAGGGAAATCCTTTCTGACTAAGTAATGCATAAGCTGTGAATGGAGTTGAGACATCTAGGGTATCATTGATGACTGAAACTGTGAGTAGGGATGAGGACCCCCCAAATAGACTGTATAGAATAAAGGAGAAAAGAAAGACTAGGACTCATCCTTGAGAAATTCCAACTTTTATTATCCAAGTCAAGTAGGATGACTTGGGATGGAAGAGGCAAGAGGAAAGTGTGTTGTCTCAAAAGCCAAAAGAAATGAGTTCATGAAAGAGGGTGCTTTAGTTTCCTTGGGCTACCACAACAAAATAACATAGACTGCATGGCTTAAACGACAGAACATTTTTTTCTCAAAGTTTTGGAGGCTGGAAAGTCCAAGATCAAGGTCCAGCAAGTTTGGTTTGCAAGCTGATAGATAGCTTGCAGATAGCTACCTTCTTGCTGTGTCCTCACATGGCAGAGAGGACCCTCTGGTATCCCTTCCTCCTCTTTCAGTAACACCAACCTCATCAGATTAGAGCTTCACTCATGACCTTAATTACCTCCTAAAGGTCCTGTCCCCAAATTCAGTCACCTTCGGGGTTAGGGCTTTGACTTATGAATTTAGGAGAAACACAAGTTCATAGCAGAAGAAATGGTCAACAATATTGAATGCTGCCAAGGGGGCAAAAACTAAAATTCACTGGAATTATCAATGTGAATGCCATTCATGGCTTTAGTAAGTGCTGTTTTCATGGAGTAAAAGCACTGGAAGCCATCCTGGAATCGCTTAAGGAATGAGGAGCTAAGGAAATGGTGATAGCAAGTATAAGATAACTCCTTAAAGTAATCTAGTTATAAAACTGTTATCTTGAGGAAAATGAAAGATTGAGTAAAGTCTTATATTTTATTTTTTAAAGAATGAGAGACTGTACTTTTTTAAGTATCATGGTGAGGATCCAATTGAGAAGAGAGAGTTTATTATTTATTGCCACAATAATGCTATATTACAAACTAGTCCAAAATTTATTAGCTTAAAATAAGCAATTTTTATTTCATTCATGAGTCTGTGGTTGGCAGAGAAGGCTAGGATGTTCTTCTGATCTTGGCTGGCCTCCCTCATATATCCTGGTATTAGCTGACTATCAGGTGGGACATTTATCTCTGCTCCATGTGTCCCTCACACTAACTCAGCAGGTTTGCTCCAGCAATTTTTCTCAAGTTTCAGCGTCCATCGTATTTGCTAAGATCCTATTGGCCAGAGCAAATCACGTGGGTAAGGCAGAATGGGAACACTGCAAAATGATAGGGCAAAGAAAGTAAATTTAAGGATGAGTAAAGAGTTGGGACTATTAATGCAATCAATTTGATATTGAGAGTATATCAGAAAAAGGATTATGATCATTGGTAAGTTCTTAAGAAGGCAGATAGATGCAAACAGGGTCTCAGAATGTTATAAACTGTGTCAATTTCTGCAGTCTTTTACAGTTGGTTGGCATTGTTTTAGATCAACAACTTGTTAATTGCTTTTAATTTCACATTACTGAAATTTCCTATTTTCTTTTTATAACTGTAGCTGAATCACATTTGTATATTTATTGGGTATTTGAATACCTTATTATAGAAATTCAGGGAGTCTTTTTTTGTTCCTACATGGCCAAGGGTCATTTCTAAATTGCATAACATTGCAAACAGTGTTCATTAATTTCTGAAGACTGTTGGTTCTCTGCCCTTAATCCGACTATAATTTCCTTCATTTCCATTCAATTAAAAATTCAGGTGGCTCTCCCATTTATCATGAGAAAACTATTTTTTTTATTCTAGATGTTTTCTTGTGAATTCCTGACTGCCATAGTTTGCTCTAATGGTCATAACACTTACTAGTTATTAAGCACACACTGTGCACCAGAGTGCCAGTCTTCGTGTCACCTTTATACTCAAAGTTAATATAAATAATTTTCCTGAAATTGGCTGTATCAAATTGCAAATCTAGGATTATACCCCAAGACTGTTGGTCTTCAGAGTCTGGTTCTTAACCATCATGTTCTTCTACTCCAAATACAGTAATCGCAAGCAAGTAGAGAAAAAGTCTATATAATCTTCTACTTTATCTACCAAAGCCTTTAAATTCATCAGTATCCTAACAAAGGAAAATTTTGAGAAAAACTAAGTTTTGTTTTTGTTTTTTTTTTTAAAGCAATTGCAATCTAAACTTACCTGTTTACCAACCAAAAGAAATGGTTTATTAACATTTTAGACCTCATGGTCACCCTTACAAACTGTGTTTACCTGGCTAGATCTTTTGATCTCCCTTAAGTCCAGGGACTCAAAATTAAACGATTGTATTATCTGTCTACACAAATTAAATCATTATATCTGTTTATGAGAGTTACAGGAATAACCTAATATGGTACATTGCAGAAACAAATCATACACATATCTGCCATATTTTATCCCCAGTGAAAACAAGGATACCTTTGATTGTCTTATGTTTTGTTAATAGTACTAACATTAACTCACATTTATTGTGTCCTCATTATGTGTCCAGTCAAAATGCCAGGCATTTTATGTGCATTCTATTCTCTATGCCAAGTGCTTTACATAAATTCATTTCACAGTCCCATTACCCATAAAAGGTAGTGACTTTCATTATCTTCATTGAAGCTTAGAAAAGATTAAGAAATGTGCATTTAGCTGGCCAGTGATTGGACTCAGGATCAGAACTCGAGCTCTACAAATCTTCCTTCTGCCCCAGATTACCAACATCCTTATCCCTAAAGGCCGTTATCAAATGTTTCTTCCCCTTGTCTCCCCACTCTGCTGGGATCAATCTTTCCCTTCTCTGTAATCCCTTAGTCCTTAGTTACTCCTTTATATTTATTGCATGCTGCTGTTTTATTCTGGTAATTTATGAATACTTTCTCACTCTGCCTCCGTACCAAGCTGCAAAACCCTTAAAGGTAGATACCATCACTTTTTTAATACTCCTAATATGTTAAGTAAGTAGTGCTTGAGGGTTAGAAGAAATGATAAGTGACCTTCATGAAGGTTCTCTCATCTAGGTTCGTGCGCTTAACATACCTTTGATGATACTTGGATAGATTTGTGGAGACATCAAGCTATAGGACAGAGCTGAGCCATAATAGCTAGTCAGTAAATTTTTACTGTAGTAACACTTAGAAGACACCATTCCAGAAGAAAGTAAGCCGTCATCCAGAATTTGGAGTTAAATAGATGAGTTCAAATTTGACGGTGTCAAGTACATTAACTATTCCAAGTCCAAATCCTGTACCAGAGCCCAGTTTATCTGTGATACAGCTGACATCTCCCTTTGAAAAGATGAATTTAGGCCAGGCGCGGTGGCTCAAGCCTGTAATCCCAGCACTTTGGGAGGCCGAGACGGGCGGATCACGAGGTCAGGAGATCGAGACCATCCTGGCTAACACGGTGAAACCCTGTCTCTACTAAAAAATACAAAAAAAAAAAAACTAGCCGGGCGAGGTGGCGGGCGCCTGTAGTCCCAGGTACTCGGGAGGCTGAGGCAGGAGAATGGCGTGAACCCGGGAGGCGGAGCTTGCAGTGAGCTGAGATCCGGCCACTGCACTCCAGCCTGGGTGACAGAGCGAGACTCCGTCTCAAAAAAAAAAGAAAAAAAGAAAAAAAAAGAAAAGATGAACTTGTGTTCCCTGAAACTCTTGACCTAAAGAATACTCTGTTAGCGCTCAAAAACATGTCAGTCTATGCCCTAACATTATTCTCTTTCAGGAATTGAAGGATATGAGTAGCTGCTCCTTATTTAGTTTATGCCATGAGGAAACTTCATGCGTTAAATATTTAACTCTCCTGGATAGGGTTACAACTATAGCCTTAGGCATATCTTTCTGTTTTAAACCCATAAACCATACACTCGTCCACTAATCTCACATGTTAAGCATTCTGAAGAATAGAAAAATGGGTATTAACATGGAGAATCATGACAGAATTAGAACAATCCAAGAGTTAGTATGCAGTACAAGGTAATAGATCATAGGCCCTGGAGACTTCCATTTACAAGTTATGTGGCTTGGGTAAGTCATTTTACTTCTGTGAGCTTCAGTGAATAGTTGTTAGGACTGAATGTGGTAATGTTAAAAAAAAAAAAAAAAAAAAAGTTTTTTAGCACACTGCCTGGTATGTAGCTACTGTTCTGTAAATGATATTTTCAGACCTGTCTTGGTTACACCAAAATTTGTTTCCTGCAAGAGTCGGCTAGGTAACATTCAAGTTTATTGTCCCTATGACAGAAATGAACATTGCATATCTCCAGTAATACAAGTTTAAATTATTAGAGCTAGATACAATTTTACTTTTGTGAAGGTTAGACTTATCAATAATCATTAATTTAAATCACAAATTCTTTGGATTTCTATGACTCCCAAAAGATTTCTATCTTTTACGCTTTGCAAATGCACATACTCTATAAACTTCCATTCAGATGTGGAGATGGACTCTATCTTTGGGTCCGTGGGATTATTGAAGAATCAAAAATAGGCTTAGATGCCTAGGTAACCATTTCAGATTGCTCTTGCCCCTTTTCAACCCTCACCTCCATTAGTGTCCTAGTTTGATAGAGAAGAGTCCTCACTTATGATAAGCACTTCTCCTCCCACTTCTTTCTCCACCAAAATATGCAGTAAACTAAGCCTTTGTATTTGTATAGAGCTCCTTGTGGTTTTTAAAGCATGCTAATTGGCTCTCATTAAATTGTCAAACCTCTCTAAGATAAGGAGCGAAAGTGGGTTTTTTTGTTTGTTTTTTGTTTTTTATGAAGAAAATGAGGCAGGAGGTTAAGGTTACTTGTCCAGGGACATTATTATTGTGATTATTGTCAGAAATTGAGCCCAGGTCTTTACGTTCTTTTCCCCAACTCTACTCTCGAGAGTGCCACTGTATACATACTACTGCTGAGCTTTCATTAGAATCCAGGATACAGACATATCAAGTCACTTTCTCAGATGACTTAACTGCTTTCAGCTTTCTAATTGTACGAAACAGAGAAGCCATGACATAAGAGTGATACATCTGATGACATAGAATTTAGAATGGATTCACGAGAAAATCAACGTAAGGAGATACAGACTGGATGCGGGGGAGGAGAGTGGGATCGCAAATCACTATAGAACAAAGGATTAATTTTCATAACTACAAGAAAAAGATTATCCTAATTGGCAAAGAACACATAAAAAGGGAACACAAATGGCTTCTAAAACATTAAAATATGCTTAACCTTATTCATAAAGGAAATGCGAATTAAAACAATGGTATGCCACTTTTTAACATCAGATTTTCAAAGATCTGTAAGTTTTATTATACATTATTGGTTAGAGTAAGAGGAATGAAAGACCTTTTCACACATTGTTGATCAAAGTGTAAAATGGTACAGTCTCCGAAGAGCACTTTGATAATATCAAAAATGTAAAAGCACCTTTTGACTCAGCTTTTCTACTCCTCATCAACTCTATAGATATACTTGAACACATGCAAGAATATTCAATGCATCATTGCTATTTTATGCAATAGATTAAAACAGCCAAAAATTCTGTCAATTGAGGACTGATAAAATCAATTATGATTTAGCCATAAAGTAGAATTCTATGTAGCTGTTAAAAGACTTGAGTATTCATTTTACAAATATGAAACAGTATCCAAAATATATATTTTAAAGCAAGATACAGAACAGTATATAGAATGGTAGAATTGTGTACAGGGAGAGAGTTGAAACACAGATACCTACATATTTCAATGTAGGGGACTATCTGAAGAATAGACAATAAAATGGTAACAATGGTTGCCCCAGAAGAGGGGCTAGAAGCACTGATAGACTTCTTCCCATTATATGACATTTTTCACTGACTGATTTTTTTTTTTTTTTTTTCCTGAGACAGGGTCTCACTCTGTTGCCCATGCTGGAGTGCAATGGCACAATCTCAGCGTGCTGCAGCCTCGACCTCCCAGGCTCAAGCAATCCTCCCAACACAGCCTCCTAAGTAGCTGGGACTAATATTTGTATTGTTTATAGAGATAGGGTTTTGCCATGTTGCCCAGGCTGGTCTCAGACTCCTGGGCTCAACCAGTCCACCCACCTCAGCCTCCCATAGTGCTGGGATTACACGCTGATTGATGTTTTTAATTTTGCAAATGTATTATCTATTTTAAAAATGCAAAAGACAAAAAACTGTACCAAAATGGCATCAAAAGTTGAGAACATTTATTTTTCACTTTGTACAGATGTGTATGAATTTCCAAATATAAAGGAGTATTTTTTAAAAATCCTCTATATTGCATACTCTTTGAAAGCCCTGTGTCCTCCTCATCTTTATATCACGAAAGCACTTTCTGAGGTATTCAATAAATGTTAAATAATTTCATTGACTCTGGTGTTGAAAATGGAACTGAAAAGTCTTGATTAAGCACTAATCAGAGAACCAGGTTCTTATGTTAGTTCACATACATCTGGTTTTAGAAGACCCGAAAAAGGGGCAGTTTATTTTCCTACTCTCTTAAAAAACTAAAATCTGGCCAAGTGTTGTGGCTCACACCTGTAATCCCAGTGTTCTGGGAGGCTGAGGCAGGAGGATTGCTTGAGGCCAGGAATTTGAGACTAGCCTGGAAAACACAGCAAGACCCTGTCTCTTCAAAAAAATTTAAAAATTATTTGGGTGTGATGGCACACACTTGTAGTCTCAGCTTTTCAGGAGGCTGAGGCAGAAGGATTGCTTGAGTGCAGGAATTGGAGGCTGCAGTGAGCCATGATGGTGCCACTGCACTCCAACCTGGGCCACAGAGCAAGACTCTGTCTCAAAAGACAAACATCTAGAAAGGTACTTTCTAGCTGTAATGTTCTAACGCCTCTGGTTCCAGCATTTCCTAAGATAGCTGTATACTAAGAATTCTATAGAGTAATACTGCCCAAACTTTGCATATCCATTGTTTTTTAAGTATATATTAATTAAATGTCAAGCTGTATATCAGTAAATTTAGTTTTTTTTCAAAACTGACATTTTCTCCCCATACATAAGTATAGTTTTGTGCACCTGTAGGATCTGTGTACCCAAATTTATAGTATACCATTCTGGAAAAGTTACCTAAGAAAACTGCCTTATGTTTTTGAAAAGGAAAATCATGTTATTAAAGTATTATTAAATCAGTTATTAAAGTATTATTCTTCTGTGATGAAAACACCTTAGTCAAACAAACAGCAAACAAAACAAAATTTGTTTTTATTTATGACCATGATTATTTGTTCTATGCCTTCATTTTCTTTTTTGGAATTTAATACTTACTATACTTGCCTACCAATCTATCTTAATATAATTGTGTTTTTATAGCTTGCCTTAGAGTTTCTCAAAAAGGTGCATATCAAACTTCTGCTTTGAAAATACAAGCAATGCAAATATGAAGACTAGCAGTCCTTGGAGAAAGGAAATGGCTTTATCTGAGTTTTGCTAACTTGAAAAACAAAAATGAAGTCCCTGAGGACATTTTAATAATAATTAATGTAAATTTTTTTCAAAATTCAGTTATAATTTCTAATATGTATGAAAATATTGTATTTTAGATCTCTTTGATTTGTCACATATACTTTAAATATGTTATTTTTTAATCACATCCGTTTTAGCTTTTCAAAAAAGTGGTTTACTACTTTTGATGCATACTAAGCTACCTGGTAGTTTGTCATTTTGTCTAGTATCTCTACACTTTGAAACTGTATTCTCTGGGACTGGGACTGTTTGGGGAGAATGCAGTTAGATATGTTAGTGGTGGTAAAACAGGATATAATGGATTTGGCTTATTGAATGGCGTATGGGTTGGTTGGTTGAGGTTGCAGGGAGGGATCTACTGGAGTCTGGATGCTCCCATTTCCCAACTCTACCAAGTCACTTAAATATGAGACACTGAACCTCATTGCTAATAGGAAGATTTGTATAGCTACAGTTGGAGAAAGCTTAGGAGTGATATAGTTCAAATTAACCATAGTTAAATGTCAAGTGAAATAGAGAGCTGAATAGTTTATAAACATAAGGATTCACACCTGAATATGTGGACTGTAAGTAATACTTAAAACTAGGGATGGCATATTCATTACACGAAGAGTGGACTAGCTCCCCTTTTGAGTGTCACGTGTCTGTGATTCTGAAGAGTAGCACTCTGCTCCAGATGTTTCACAACAGGCTTTTTATAAATGTTTAATGAATTTTTGAGTAATTACTATGTATTTAGCACTGTGCTTATCTTCACAGAAAAAATGTTAGCATCCTTTCCTTCTGATCTAGAGGGGGTTATCAGACTATTAGACATGAAACAATTGTAGAGAACCCAATAGTTCACTATCCAATGCAGTGTTTTACTGAGAGCACGTTGAGAGATGTGAGACTGGGTTAGGCATGAGTAAAGGTTTGGTTAAGCAGAGTGGTAAGGAAGGTTCCCTACGTGGGAACATTTAGGAACAGACGGAACTGTTCTCATAAACTTATGGAATAAGACACCAGTCCAGAACATTAAAGAATAATGTTGGCCGGGCGCGGTGGCTCAAGCCTGTAATCCCAGCACTTTGGGAGGCCGAGACGGGCGGATCACGAGGTCAGGAGATCGAGACCATCCTGGCTAACACGGTGAAACCCTGTCTCTACTAAAAATACAAAAAAAAACTAGCCGGGCGAGGTGGCGGGCGCCTGTAGTCCCAGCTACTCGGGAGGCTGAGGCAGGAGAATGGCGGGAACCCGGGAGGCGGAGCTTGCAGTGAGCTGAGATCCGGCCACTGCACTCCAGCCTGGGTGACAGAGCGAGACTCCGTCTCAAAAAAAAAAAAAAAAAAAAAAAAAAAGAATAATGTTGAAGAGATCTGACCAACCTAATATAAATCCAAATAAGCCAACTTTCCCATTAATGTAAAAAATTATTTGAAATAGACAACCAGAATAAGTGTCCTGTGGATGCCGCATGCTCCTCTGATGAGCTGGCCGTAAGTGTAATTCCTGATGATTTTCCAGCCTCATTAGAGAGCTAGTAGACAAGCATAAGGAAAAGAGAAAGGGCTGTATTCCAGTTCCAGGCAGGTGACTGTATGACCTCAGGCATATTTGTACTTAACTCTGAGGAGTCTTGATTTTATTGTTTACTGTGAGGATAAACATACCAACCTTACCTGGCTTTTGCAAAATTCAAATGAGACAATACATGTGAAGGTGGCTAGAACATAACAGGCAACAAATGTTGATCCCTTTTTTTCCTCAAAGTGGCTCTCATCCTGATCCACAAAAGGGCAAGTTAAAAGGGTTAAATCCTGCCAGGCTCACAAGGTTAAATAATATCTTTTCTGATGTATACTGATGTAATCCATATATGCAGTGTTACTTTTTCAGTCATATGTGACTTCTCAAGTTACAGTTTACATGGCATTATTCATTGTATTTAGTTCAATAAGTAGGTGGGAGAGAAAACTGTTGTATTTTCAGGATAAATGCTTTATGTACGCTGAAGTTTAGAGGTCCAAACACAACAACTAAATGTTCTTTTACAAGGTTGATAATTACTTGGAAATTAAAGTAAAACTAAAATGCCTTACACTTTTTCTTCCAGCATGCTACAAATGAAAACTGATGAGAAACTGAATGTGTCTGATGGGAATACAGCAAGTTGCCCTTTGAGCCCCGTTAAGATGTGCCTTAATCGTCCCATTGAATGGAATCTGAATTTGACAACAGCATCTCTAGCGAGCTGTACAGTTCATAACCAAAATCTCAAAAGTGAAGAGAAATAGATTGCAGTTCTTCTTGCACTATCTTTATTTTGTATGTCAATATTCCTTGTGAACAATAAGCATTTATCAATTGATCTTGAAGTATTTCTAGTCCTGTGATTTGTCTTTATATTAAATCATTAGCATTAATCATTTTGATTATATTCTTTGTATGTTTTTTACATGTTTTACATCAGATCATTGTGGAATTTTGTAGTATAAACAGATTTCGATGTTTCTCTTTTTAATGGTATTATGTGAATTTTTTATGCCCTAAGTTTAAATACGTAATTGTCCCCAGTTTTATTTCTGTGCACAAAGTTTTAATATATAACACATTGTGATTTATAGAGCTAGTATTGTAAAGATTTGTGATGACCTGGCCCATGAGCAGTTGTCAAACAGGAAACAGGTGGACACCAACTACCTCGAAGCACATTGGTGAAAGAAAAGGCAAAGGTATCTCTTAGAAGTAAATCTCCTTCAAAGTTATATATGTACAGAAGAAAACAAGTTGACCATAGCTTTTTGTCAAGTAGCATGTTTCCATTCACAGGAGAATGTGAGCTGATCAGTTCTTTCTCTGTATTTTAAACCTGTAAGTCTGTGGGCTTTAAGAACAATGGCACAATTGCATGTTTACTGTTTAGCAAATCTGTGCCTCTTGGTAGAGAAGAATACTATGTGGTTTCTGTAAGTTACCAGTTTTGAATGAAAAAATGGTAAATGGATTTACATCTGTTTTATTGTACCTTAGCCTTTTATTTTAAAGGGATGACTTTTAAAAGCAGGACATTCCCTACCTTTAACTCTAATAGTGCAAAGCACAGTTTCAGCAATGGTTACATGACTGTGTCTAAAAACTGAATACTCAGAATACTAAAGGTTTGGTGCTTAAATTTGTTTTTTCCATGCCACAGAAAGCAAACTTTGGTATGGTGAACCGCATGAGAACATGGCTTCTTTCTTTTTGGATAGCCTGGCCATGTGTGAATGGGATTTTAGTTTATGTTTCTAAGACTTTTCCTTACAGCACACTTAATGTACCTTTTCAGTCCTTCTCCCAACCCCCTGCAAATTATCTTTAAAATAACAATGCATAAGGAATTTGAAGCACAGGAGAACACAGAGCCAACAAACAGAATGAAGAACAATCATCTATTTTTAACTGACTTTCTATCATTACCATTTTTCCTTTTGCTTAATAACTATCTTGCTTTGTAACTTTGACTCCTTTTGTAAGTTCTATGAGGCACATATGTATAGCAATTTGGTTCTAAAAACCAGTGATCTTACTTTAGCTCCATCTTAAAATTTCACTTTAAATGGCCTCTAGTAAATAAGCCTAAAAAAGCACAATCATTTAAACAGATCCATGTTAGGACATTTCTGAATAATAAAGAGAAAAGGTGTTTTGTTGGGTATTGCAGAAAAGAGGACCAGTTTCATACAGTACAAGTTTCATAAGTCAGGTCAAGTGTCAATTTCAAAAGACAAGAAATGAAATTGACATAGTACTCATAAATTGGTAGCATATATAAAGAGAACTTCCTGTCACATTATTTTCCCACTAGAATTATTATCCACAGTAAATATTATTTTATTATGCCAAAAATATAGAGAGCAGCTTCATGGTTAATATACATTTATGTTGACACCTCCCTAACCCAGGAAACATTCACAAACAAGGACTCCCATATGCAAATACTTTAGGAAGAGAGATTTCCCAGGCAGATAGCATCATCAAAAATGTTTTCACTGTAGGTATCACAAAATAAGATTGTCAAAATAACTGTTGAATGTTATACTGGTCTTCCTCACTGGTGGTAAGCTCCTCCTAGCCAGTTTGTGGTACTTCCTTCATTTTCCCTTGACATGTTACTTGTTAAATATGTCCTCAGGCGGTTTCATCTTTGTTGATTCTGCCCATCTAAGTCATAAGCTTCTCAAATGCAAGCTACTAGCTAGTCACAGTTGAAAGTTTTCCATAATGACATGATTTTAAACATAAAGAGTTCATAAGAATCACCTGGAGAGACTATTTAAAAACGAGATTCCTAGGCCCACCTCAATTCTGATAAATCTGTGTGATGCAGATTTTTTCTGGACTATAATAACTGACGCTGTCCTAATGCTTTAATACAGCCCAAAGTAGCGTGGAAGCGCACAGCAGAAAATCTTCAGAAAGACATCAGGTTTGTTCTGATTTTGACAAGGGTAACTTTATTAAAGCAAATAACTGGGCATAATCTTAAAGGATTCCACCTCCATTGTCTTTCCTAACTTACATCTTCATTGAGAAATTGTGCAAAATTAAGTTTACTTTTTTCTAGTGCTGCTGTTTTGGCTCGTCTTGGTAGTCTCATCTTCATTTCTGATTCTGGTTCTGGAACTTCATGATCACTAAATAGATGTTGAAAATACACGAATTTAGATACAAGCTTTAAAACCAGTTTATTTATAAATAAAACTTTTTTGTTTCTGACTCACATTCTATCAGTGTGTAATTGATAGCCTGATTCCATTGACTTAGCTTAAAACTAAAATCAAACAATGTCAAAAAACACTGACTTGGCTATCCAGCAAAGTGAATCATGGAAAACCTAGCTAATGATTTTATATACTATAATGGAACCTGGTGTTATACATGAAAAAAGCCACAGACTTGTAATGAAGCTTGTAATTAAACAAGGACCATAACTGTCCAAAAAAGATTTCTTTGAAACTCAAGAAGTGAGAAAAAAAATAAATTCTCTTGATTTAAGCAATAAATTCTGAAAACACAGTAAAAAATAAGTTCCCCCTCTTGATTAAATTTAATCAAGACAGTGTGAAACTATGTACTGAAAATACACACAATACAATTTTGCCAATGAATACAAGACAGCTACCTACTTTCAGCTCTAACAGTGGCTTCATTGACAAGAAGCCAAAAATAAAACACTCTACTACACAATATACCCAAATTATAGACAGAATTATTCTATCATTAAGTGTAGAGAACCCAAATATTATCAAAATCAAGAGTTGCTAACTGAAGATCAAAGAGGAGTCACATCATGTAATTAGAAACTGAAACAACATATTAAAGATAGCACTAAAGACCATGCCAACTAATTGGCAAAAGCAAACATGCCGTAAGAAATCAAATGCTCTCGATAATGGAATTTTAGACTATATACCCAAGACAGCTATTTATAGTTTTCACTATCTTGTTATAATATTTTCTCTCATTCACAAGAAAATTATAGTTTTTTTCTACTTCTAGAAATAAAAAGTGAAGATAGGCCTCTATATATTCTAGACATGCATGGCATACCTTTCAGAGTCGGTCTCAGCAGTCTGACGCCTCCTGTTCGTCCTAGCTGAAACTGTCACTTTTCTCTGTCCTTGAAGACAGTATAATTCATTATCAGAATTTATTATCAGTTGCTTATTGTTTTTAATCTAGTTTCTAGGCTAACTACATCCTTTGTTTTCAACACAACAATCCTTTCAACACATGTATCTCCTACTTGTTCTAGCCATCTTGGTACTAGTTACCACTACCACAGAAAAAGGAACCCAAGCAAGATTAAAACTTAATTTATTTTGTAAGCACTAATAATGAGTAAGGGAAAATAAGGAAATTTCAAGCAAGTTAAAAGAAGGCAAATTTTAGTTCAATGTATTTGAGGACAGAGTATATGAAAAATGTGTTATAATGAAGTACCTATATTATTGCTATAGCACAAAGTCTGTGGAGAGACTCATGAAAATTAAGGGTTAGAAAGGTAGGTTAGGTGCATAAACAGGTACTAAAGAAACAGAACTTTTTTTTTTCTTGGAAGGTGATAAAACAAATAGAACATTAATCAGTAAGGTAATAATGGCTTCTTGTAAAATAACATATACATGACCAATTCAAATATGTGTTCTAAAATATATTTCAACGTAAAAACCAGAACCTTTATATACTAGGGATTATAAGATTCTACTTACTAGAAATTTACAAGGTTAAGGAGTAAGACAGTTTGGCTTGTGATGTTTCTCATTTATAAGAAATAAAACAGTATGAATACATGAAGTTTGGTGTATTAAAAAGGATGGTGTTCTCATGGTGTGATATACCACAAAAAAAATCTGATCAAAACCAAACTGTTCAATGTGACAGTCTGTTTGAAAATTATATACTCTACTTCATTCATGTGGCACTTTTTTCTACTCCTTACCTGCTTTTACTAATGGATTTGTCCCCAAGAAAACATCCAACAATATGGGACTAATTTGGAACAATAGCCAGCAATCGGTATTTAAATAATTTACTGCTTACAAAACAAAATTCCAGACTCCATTTTAGAAAAAATTAAATCTGCATCGAAAAGGGCCTTAAAAAATAGATTTCTAAAATTAAAATCATGGTTGGCTCATGGGTGGGATTATTAGTGTTCCTTATAGTAGTTTGCCTGGATGTACTTTCTGATTCTTCTGTAATAAGCATGCATTGCTTTTGTAATGAGGAAATAATAAAACAATAAAAAGATCTTGAATTTCAGATTTTTTTGCAAGTGATCCCCTAGTAGTCAGCATTTAGTGTGCCAGCAGATCCCCTATTGTTGGATAGCCCTTGGGAAATAAGTTGGGAAAATATGAAATAAGATGGAAATTGAAGGAAAACAAAGCCCAGAAAAAAATACTACAGGGATTTTTTAAAAATGCTTAGTTATATGAAGGACAGAACACAAATAACTAATATAAAACCATCATTTAACCAAATATTAATTTAACCCAAATTATCTTTTGTAATATGATGTTTTGCAGCATACTTCTTTCAATCAAAAGCACCTAGAGCAACGCTGATTTTATAATCTTTAGACACAAGGCAAAAACTGACATCCACTGAAAGAATTAAAAAGAAAGGATACCAAAGACATTTAAAAAAAATCTTTATCCCTAAGGAAACAAAGATAAGAAAACTTGCAAAACAAGTATTTTTCATTGGAAGATAAAATTTAAAACTTTTATCATAAAGATGGTCAATCCATACACTACCTCTGTTAGTCTTTAGCTGAGTAGATTTTGATGCTTGGGTTGCTTTTACACCTCTGAGAGGAGTCATATATACTTCTTTATTCTTTTCTATTAAAGGGAATAATACAACAATATAAATAAGATAGCCTCATGAAATATTTTAAATTGTCTTTTTAAGTCCAGTTTTTATGAAACTGAAATGACAAAGTCCTTCTAACAGCTAGTGAAAAGTTATAAATCACCCTTTCCAAAATTTGAATGTTGGAAAAGAATCAATACTCCTAAAAAGATGGTCATATGTTGAGAAATGCATGTCAAAAACCACTTGAAAAGTAGAATAAACATTTATCAGTAATGCTGTTTCCCAAGAGGATTAATTAGAAAAAAATTTTCATTCATTTCTGATGTCCAACCAAACATGTTAGAGTAGAAAAAAATATGTCTCAGTAAAGATGAAAAACACAGAATCTTATAAATATTCTGGTCAGTATGTCATTACCATTTTCGTTTTGAAAAGTAGTTGTAGTCAAGCTGGCATCCTGTGCTGCTTCAGCTTGATCACCAAATTCTTTATTTCCTTTTTCTAACTGAATCTTGATTTTCTCCAAAGCTCTCAGACATGTCCTATCTTTTACTTGCTATAAAAGAAAACATTATTAATATTTTGTAAACACCACATTCCCTAATCTTCTTTGAAAATAGTACCAATACATATCAAGTTGTTTAAAAACACTAAAGTATATGAAATTTATGAAGCAAATATTTCAAATAAGTCGTAATATGCTAACATATGTATAATCTAATACAACCATGTAAATTCTACATGTATAAATATAAACACAAACTAATTCAGAGTAATTAGAAACTACTTTACCTCCAGAATCTCATTCAATAGAACCAGCAGATCTTTTGCAAGATGGCTACTGAGTTCTAAAGAACTCAAGGCTTTTGTATAGACTCGAATTTCTGGTGAGCATGGACTTGTTAAGATCTCATTGCAAATTTTCATAGCCAAATTGTCATGTACTGTTAAGGCCTAAAAAATTAAGAGAAAATTCTCTGTAAAATGAAAATGATTATGATTATTATATAGTCTTACACATCTAACAAATATTTCCAACTAATTGTCTTGTCATAATCCCAAATATAAAATGTCTAAAACCAAATTTAACATCCCCTCTGCCCCCAAAATAAACTCCCCTTCTTGACTTCTTGTAGTGGATGCTGTAATATAGGGCCCAGTTCCACTCCCTTTAGGAAAGAAGCACTCATCCTCCAGTTGCAGCATGTTTTGGAGGGTAAAAGTTCCCAGATGCAGTACTGATCCAGGCTGACGAAGGTGGACTTTGGTGGGCCTTGTCCAAGATCATACCTCTTCTCCCAAAGATTTGTCCAAATCCAATGACTGGCCAATGCACAGGTACAATGTCTCAGTTTGCCTCCATTCTGGACAACTCAAAGGAACATCCCAGTTCTGGAACTCCCTAAGGGATTGGCTGGGGTCTTTGCTTGCATAGCAGTAGTTGAACTTAGTGCCATGCCCCAGTCTACCTTCCTCACTCTTCCAGGATGCTGATCACGAGAGTACTCCCCAATTACACTATGGCAACAGCTCCTTTGAAGTCTGCTGTTACACATACTTAGAGTTTGCCTGGACTCCTCCATCTCCCTTGCCTCTCAAGCTCTTTCTTTTAGATTCTTGTACCCATAGTTCTTTATTAGGTCAATTTCTATTCTTTCTACTTTCTACTATTACTTTCTAGTACTTTTTCTACAAGCGAATTATACAGATTTTTCAACTGCTTTCTTAATATTATTTTCTTTCCACTCACCAGTTCATCTCATATAACCATCACTGACCACCAAATTAATCTTTCTAAGTGGTCTTCATGACATTAACCCATTCTCATCATAAGCCCAGCATAATCACCCGCTGGAAATAAGGCCAACTCCAAATTCCCTACATTGGCCTTTAAAGCAATCTATAATCTACCCGCAATGTTCTGCCCTAACAGTCCTATTCAGGATCCTTAGCCAAAGTCATCTTTCTACAGTTCCCCAACATTTGCATAACCATCTACATATATCACCTTTACTAAAACATCCTTCCTCTACCCAAACCACTCCCCAAATACCAACAAGGCCTAACTGAATTTTGGTCAATGAGTGTTAAAACTAACGCTGTACTCATCATTCCTACCACATGACTCTTGCCTTTGTCTCAAGTCGTAAAGTGCTTAATACCTCTATTACTGACCCTTACCTAATTCTGCCTAATATCCTTTGTAATCTTATCTTACCAATAATATAAGACATAGGACTTGAACAGAGTAGCCTATCACTAAATATCAAATAGAGTAACACTTTCAACTTAATCTGTTAGCCTCTGAAATCACTAATACATTAAATTTCAAAAGTAGTAACAAGTTTGACCAAATGCCATTAAAGGATTAAAACAACCCAGCTTAAGTTCAGTCTGTGAGTCAGTGTGCAGTTGGTTTATCTTCTTTGAATTAAAAGCCAAAAAAATTTGAAGTGAATTCTAGTCTTTGAATTCTCCTTCTTTGTGCCAGAAGCATAGCAGGTAACAACATTTGAAGACTCAGTGAGTCCTAGATAATATAGGTTATTATTTCAGATTAACAGTCAGTACTAAGTGGGCATGGTGTGGGTGGTAAATTTTTAGTAATTTCTTTTCAGTAGCAAAAATGTTAGGATTGATTACTTCTGTTTTTGTATGATTTCTCCACATTTCCCGAGGTCTTGTTTTTTCATGCTTTGTGGTAAATGCTTGAGACAGAAGTCTAAAGACCAAAATGCAGTTCCTCAGTATTTCAAGGGATCTTTGAAAGAGATTATTTTACTAAAACAGTGATCTGCGTGCAGTTACCAAAATCACTCACCTGATAATCTTGGGAAGTCTTGGTCTGAGGATTTAATCCACTTGGTCTTGTCAAATCTACAAGTAACTCAGCAACATTTGTGATATCAATTTCAGCTAAAGGAGAAGATGCAGGGGCATTGGCCAGTGTTTGCAGGGTTGGAAGAAAAGCTTCTTCAAAGCATTCCTGATTAGTCCTGTTGAGAAACAAATTCAAAGTATGTTGACAGAACATTATTTGATGAGAGAAAAGCATGACTCCAAAAACTATTATGTATGAAATTCAAAACTACTATATATGAAATTCACTCATCAAGATAAAGTGCATTTTCACCTAGGAAAGAGCCAAAAATTCAGACAGATAAAATCTGTATCATTCTTGTCATTTTATCATTTATCTACTAAAGATAGAAAAAGTATCAACAACAAAATATTATAGATATAATTCATGGGGGACCTGAATTTGATGTCAAGTCAGATTTTTGATTTATCAGTATGACTCAATACCTGCTTGCATAAGCAAAAATGGGGAAGAACACGCCGAGGCAATGTCGAAGTCGAACATCCTCTTCAGTCACAGGATTGTACCACAACAAAATAAGACGAGAAAGAATCCTGCTGCTGACTAAAAGCCCAGAGAACATCAGCTTGGCTAGTCCTTCCGCAGCTCCAGTCCTAAGTTCAGATACCTAACAAAAATGACATTCATTAGAAGAAATTTATTTGTATCTCCTTTTTAAGCTTCTCAATGTAGCCTGTCCTACAGTATTTTTACATGAACCATCCAAAAACCATTCAAGTTATTACCAATTCTTTAAAGGCACATAAAAAGACTGTTTCTTCACAGCTAGACTAACAATGTTAGACAAATCTAAAAGACTAGGAGACTAGATAAATACTTAGTCTAGCCATGAAAAATTCAATTATCTTAAAATTTTTTAGAAGAACCAAAGGCCTTTTAAAACTGTTGGAAAATAAAAAGCAAAACATATATTTAAATGCTTAGCATTTCTGACATAGAAAACCCTGGCCCCTGATATTAGAGGGTGGTGCCTATCTATAAGCAAAAGCTCCATAGGCAGGAGTGGCAATTTGTCTGAATAATGGATAGACTGTGAACAGAAGATGTTGAAGCAGAAGGCATTCCTAGAAAGAGTAAACAAAACAAGTCTAGAGAAGACAAAGGAAAAGAAAACTGGATGTACACAGGCAAAACAATGAAGCTAGACCTTAGACCATATACAAATATTAACTGAAAATGCATCAACAGCCTAAATATAAAAGCTAAAGCCAGAAAATTCTCAAAAGAAAACAGGGATAAATCTTCATGACTTGTACTTAGAATGGATTCTTAGATAGGACACCAAAAGCAGAAGCAACGAAAGAAAAAAATGAGTGTATCTCCAAAATTAAAAATGTTTAATACATCTAAGTATATTAACAAGAAAGTAAAAAGACAACCTATAGAATAAAAGTTACAAATTACACCTGATAAGATCTACCACCCAACTACATAAAGAACTCTATAAAGACAACCAACCCAAATTAAAAATGGGCAAAGGACTTGAACAGACATTTATCCAATCAAAATATACAAATGGCCAAGAAGCAGATGAAAAGATACTCAACAACACTAGTCATTAAGGAAATGCAAATCAAAACCACAATGAAGTAGCACTTCATATATACTAGGATAGCTATAATTTTTTTAAAATGGAACCTAAGTGTCAACAAGGATATGGAGAAATGGCAAACCTTCTACACTGCAGGTGGAAATTTAAAATGGTTCAGTCACTGTGGAAAACAACTTTGTCAAGTTCTCCAAAAGTTAAATGACTCGGCAACCCAATTCCTAGGTATACAGATACCCAAAAGAATTGAAACAGGTACTCAAATAAATACACATTCACACCATATTCATAGTAAGCAGCACTATTCACAATAGCCAAAAGGCAGAAACATCCCAACTGTCCTTCAATGGATGAATGTATAAACAAATCACCATATATACATAAAATGGAGTATTCAGCTACAAAAAGGAATGAAGTACTGATACAAGCAAGATACCATGTGGATGAATCTCGAAAATGTTATGCTAAGTTTAAAAAGCCAAACAGAGGTCACATATTGTGTGATTCCATTTATACAAAATATCCAGAATAGTTAAATCCATAGAAACAGACTGCAGATTGGTTGCTGTCAGGGCTGGCAGAAGTGGGAATGAGGAGCAACTGCTTAATGAGTATTCATTTTGGGATGATTAAAAGGTTTTAAATTAGATGATAGAGGTGGTAGTTGCCTTTCATTTTGAATTGCCTTTCATCTTGAATGTACTAAATGCCAATGAATTATTCACATTAACAGTGTTAGTTTGGGCCAGGCACGAAGGCTCACACTTACAATCCCAGCATTCTGGGAGGCTAAGGCAGGAGGATCGCTTGAGGCCAGGAGTTCAAGACCATCCTGGGCAACAGAGCGAGACCCTGTCTCTACAAAAAATTTAAAAATCAGCGGGCATGGTGGCACATGCCTATAGTTCCAGCTATTCAGGAGGATTCCTTGAACCCAGCAGGTGAGGGGGCAGTGAACTATGATCACACCACTGCACTCCAGCCTGATGACAGAGCAAGGTTCTATCTCAAAAAAAAAAAAAATTGTTAAGTTTTGTTATATCACTTCCACCTCAATGAAAAACTACAATCAGTATAAAAAATTTTTAATCAGTTGGTTTACATGTGTGCTATAAAAATAGTAGTTCAAGAGTACTTAAAAGAGATCTAATCCCATACCCTATCTTACATCTTCTATCCACCTAATATAAAATTATTCTAAACTATTTCTTAAAACTCTTGGGGATAAATCTTAGAAGTCTCTATATCACAAATACAACGTAAAGAAATAAAAAATAACAACCCCCACTAATAATCATCACTTCATTTTTGTTTATACTTCATTTCTTTGCACATACAATTTGATAGTGAGAAATTAGGTATGATAGTGAAAGTGAGGATTTAATTAAGATATTAAAAAAGTAAAATAAAAAATGTCTATCCAAATTTAAAATCCAGTAGGAAAAATAAGATATAAAGAGCAGAGGGGAGGGGAACATCACACACTGGGACCTGTCAGGGGATAGGGGGTTAGGGGAGGGATAGCACTAGGAGAAATACCGAATGTAGATGGGCTGATAGGTGCAGCAAACCACCATGGCACATGTATACCTATGTAACAAATCTGCATGTTCTGTACATGTATCACAGGACTTAAAGTATAATAAATTAAAAAAAAAAAACATAAACAAATACATGCTGAAAATGACATTTCATAATCACAGGACTGGATTATTTCTTACCTCACTATCTAAGAAATCAGACAGGAGTTTCAGAACATTCTTAGCTGTAGCAGTCTCTTCAACTTCTTTTGATTCTTGCTCATCATCACTGTTTATTTCTGTACCTTCACAATGAAGTGTTTTGATTTTTTTAGTTTTAAATGGTTCAATCCCAAACATCATCAGTTGGTCAAAGATTGCCTTTAAAGCACTTATTTTTATTGTGACATCATCAATTTGCAAAACCTAAATCAAGATATTCCCCACCAAAAAAAGTAAATTCAGTAAAGCGTTTTAATTCTGTTTACATAAAATTAATATGTATCTTATTTTTTTCTTAGTCAAATTTCAATGACAGTGTCAAGTCTAAAGAAAACATCACTTTTCAAAAATACAGTTAAAATTTCAATTAAAAAAAAAAACACATTATTTTTACTTATTTGAACCGTAACATTTGAGAGCTATATACTTTAACAAAAAGTTAATCTTCACAGTCAATAAAAATTTCTGGAATTGGAGTCAGGCTGAATTATATTATTTGTTCCTTTTATTTAAAAAAGAATCAACAATGCCCTCAACTATGATTTTATTCTTTTAAGATCCAGAAAAACTGTTCAATTATGTTGAAAGTGTTCTAGCCCATCTGTCAAGAGAAAAACATATTCTAAGCAATGAAAGGCATTCATTAGAACAGTATTCTTCCAGGTTATCAAGTTTCATTTTTCTCTCATTAGCTCAATGAATTTAGAATTCATTAATAGTAAATTCAGTTTTCAAATGGACTCCTTCATGAAAAGAGGTAAACCACGAAACACAGCACTTTGTATGAGTCTATCTTAAGTTTAAAAATGCCTACCAAATTTCAAAGCCATGAAAAAAATACAGAGCTCAGTATTTATATTATAAATATATATATATATTTTTTATATATATATATATATATATTTTTTTTTTTTTGAGACGGAGTCTCACCCTATTGCCCAGGCTGGAGTGCAGTGGCGCGATCTCGGCTCACTGCAACCTCCGCCTCCCGGGTTCAAGCAATTCTCCTGCCTCAGCCTCCTAAGTAGCTGGGATTACAGGCATGCACCACCACGCCCAGCTAATTTTTGTATTTTTAGTAGAGATGGGGGTTTCACCACATTGGTCAAGCTGGTCTCGAATTCCTGACCTCATGATCCACCCGCCTCAGCCACCCAAAGTGGTGGGATTACAGGCGTGTGCCAGTTTACTATATTCTTTAGTGTAATTAAATTTAGGTAATTGGTAAAATAACTTGGCTCTGTAACTTGGCTTTTAAAACAAATAAAAATCACCTGTAAATAATGAATTAAGAAAAATGGCTCAATTTTTCAAAACTTTCAAAGAAATTTCAAGAACACTTCCTGATTGCCAGAAATGGTCCATTAGGAATCCAGAATGGTCCATTATGAAGCAACACTGGACAGCTGGGTCATTCTATCATCTTTAAAATATTACCTTCACTTGCTTTCCAGGAAATCACACCATTCCTCTTCTATTGTCCAATTCACCTTAGCCACTACTGGCTCCTCTTCATCTCCCCTGCTTTTATCTGAGGCTTAGGGTCCTACAAAGTTGACCCTACACTCATTTAATCTATACTCATTCCTCAGGCAACATCCTATCTCTAAGCATTGCATACTATCAGATACTATCAAAAGAATAAAGACTTCCATTTCACCATCTTAGACCTCTCCCCTATACCCCAAACTCACATATAAATGCCTATTCAATATATTCAGTTGTAACTTAAAACTGTAAACTTATCATGCCCAATACTGAACTCCTTATTTCATCCTATCTGCCATAAAACCTGCTCCTCTGCATTCCCCATCATAGGAAAAGTCAACTTCATCCATCCAGTTATTCTGGGGCAAATCTTTAAATTATCCTCTACCTTTCTGTCACATACCACATCAGATTCATTAGCAAATCCTAGACTTAAATTTTCAAACTTAGATTACCATCCTGCTCACAACCTCAACAACCACAACCCTCATCCAAACCATCACCTTCGCTTTCCTAGATTATCAAATACCCTCCTTATTAGTAGTATCCCTGCTTCCATGCTTCTACCCCTATTTAATACTAAGGATCTGCAAACAGCTCAAATCCATTCAACCACCTGTTTTTGCATAGCCTGCAAGTTAGGAAGTTTTGCATTTTCAACTGGTTAAAAAAAAATTTATTACATGTGAAAATTATATGAAATTCAAATTTCAGTGTCCATAAAGTTTTACTGGACTACAGCCATACTAATTCATTCATGTATTATCTACAGCTGTCTTCACACTACAAAAGCAGAGCTGAGTAGTTCAGACAGACCATATGGCCTGCAAAAATCTAAAAATATTCACTCTCTGGCCCTATACACAAAAGGTTTGCCAACCCCTCCCTGGTCTACACCACTTTATGCCCAGTCAGATCATAACAATCCCCTACTCAAAGCTCTCCAATTCCTTTCCATCTCATTTATAGTGAAAGCTGACGTCTTTACAGTCTATAAGGTTCCAGAAGACATGGACATCGTGCTGCCAGCAAACCCTTTCCTATTATTCTTCCCTTTGCTCAATCTTTCCTAGCCATATGTTCTCTTGTTCCTTGAACACACCCAAAGTCCTACACCCCAGGGCCTCTTCCCTTGTTCTTGCCTCTCCTTGGAAATCCAGATAACCAGGTGGTTCACTCTTGTGCTTCCTTCTGGTATTTGCTCAAATGTCAACTTATTAGTGAGGTCTTTCTCAACCAAACAGTTCCCTCTCCTCCTTCCCACTGCTTAGCCCCCTTCTCTGCTTTATTTTTCTCTATCTGATACATTGTATACATATTTTTCACTGTGTGTTTCCCCTTCTAGAATGTAAGCTCCATTAAGACAACACATTTTATCTTGTTTTATTCACTACCTACCTACTTTATTTTTCTAAGTCTAGAACAGTTGCTGGCATATAATATGCACTCCATAAGTATTTGCTATGTGAATAATTAAAAGCATATCTTAAATAATTGGCGTTTCATCTTTTTTCTACAAACACATTTTAATAAGAAAATAAAAGATAAAAGTATTGCATCTCCAAAGATTATCCATAATAATAATAATCATCAATAAGCACCAGAATAGATAAATTCAGAGTATTAGCATTATCACCACAGAGTATTTCAGCAAATACAATTGAGATTTATCACAAGATAAATCCTACCTGCAATAGTAATACGAAGTGTTTACTTGCAAAATCCTGATTCTGTAGTCCACAGCATCCCAAGCATAAAACAGCCAGGTTTCTTACAACAGGATGAACACTTATTATTCCAGGAAGAATCTAAAATGAATCAGAAATTTTCCATATAATTTCATAGATCTACTTCATTTCCCTATTGTCTATTACCTCAAATATGTCATTTTTCACTTTTAAAGAAAAGGTAAGTATTAAATTGCTAAAACAGAACAATAAAGCCAGAGTGACCTTCCTGAAATAGGGTCTGATCATGAGATACCTCCCCTCCACCTGCTAAAAGGGACTCAACGGCTTCCCAATGCTCACAGAACAAGATAAAACACCCCTTAACATGATATATACTATTCCCTATTGTGTAGTTTATTTTCCAATCTTCTTATACCATGCTACCTCTTGCTCAGTTTGTTCAACTAGTCTGGTTTGGATTCAATGCTATCCAACAGAAATACAATAGAAGCCACAAATGGGAACCACCCATGTCATGTTAAATTTTCTAGTAGCCACATTTAAAAAAAAAAAAAAGTAAAACTAGTTTTAATATATTTATTAACTCAATATCACCAAAATATTGTATCTGTAGTATTTAATCAATGTAAATGCTATTAACAAGATAAGTTACCTTCTGCTCTTTGTACTAGTCTTTGAAACCCAACATGGTTTTTTCTTTTCTTTTCTTTTTTATGAGACAAGGTCTCACACTGTCACCCAGGCTGGAGTGCAGTGGCACAATCTCGGCTCACTGCAACCTTAGCCTCCTAGGCTCAAGTGATCCTCCCACTTCAGTCTCCCAAGTTGCTGAGAGCACAGGCCCGAGTCACCACATTTGCCTAATTTTTCTATTTTTTTGTAGAGATGGGGTTTCACCATGTTGCCCTGGCTGGTCTCAAACTCCTGAGCTCAAGCCATCCGCCCACCTTGGCCTCCCAATGTACTAAGATTACAGGTGTGAACCACCACGCTCAACCCCCAACATGTTTTTAATCCTTACAGCATATCTCATTTTGGACTAGTTTTTAAAAGCCATGTGTGGCTGGCAGCTACCATATTAAACAGTCTTCTCTTCCTTTTTCATATAATGTCTACTCAAATATCAGATCAGGGTCACCTTCCATGAATAGGTCAAATCCTGTTATTATAAGTTCACATATGGCCATATAGCTCTTCTTCATAGCAAGCACTAATAGCACAAACTTTCACTTATTTCTTTACTTAATTGATGCTCCTCTCACTTGACCAGATCAACATGGGCAATCTGTATCTATTTTGTATACCATGTATACTTTATTCCCAGCACTTAGTATGTAACAGATGTTCAGTAAATATTTGCTCAATGAATAATTTGGATTTTCCCAATGAATAATTTATTAAATCTTTTATTTAAAACACAGTAACTTCATAAAAATATAACTTTTATCCAAATATCTTTTATATTCCTCTACTAATCTCTTTCAGTCTTTAACTACGGATTTTTATACACTTAAAATCATTATGACCATTCAATTTTGTGTTTCTTCTTCACATAACACTGTATATCCTTTCCCACATATGTACAGTCTTCATATTTACTACTTCAATTTTGTAGGACCAGACATAAAATACCCAAGTACAAACTAAGCATCACTTTTCACTAAAGATAACTGCTTTTCTAAAAATAAAGCTAAATTCTAATGGTTGAGTACAAAACAGTACTTCTCCAGAAGCTCTGAACTATTAAAACTGGTTTTCTTTACTACATTCAGGAACTCATGACAACCCAAGAAATTAGACTTCAGATTATATTCATTGGCTATTTCTCACTAGTACCAAGTAAATACAATTTTGAGAGACTTCTGTAAGAACCTGGTTACATACAGAATTTGCTTAGAATGAGTAGTACTATCAAAAACAACAAAACAGTGCACTAATACTGTGGCCATTAGCCTCATGTGGCTACTGAACACCTGAAATGTGACTAGTCCAGTTTAAGATGTGCTAAGACTTAGTATGCAAAACAGAATGTAAAATATTGCAACAGTTTTACTAGTGAGTAAATAATGAAATGATTAATATTTTGGATATATTGGATATATCCAAATAATACAGTTGGATATATTCAACATACTAAAATTATCCTTTTTTTATTTAATGTGGTTACTAAAACATGTAAAGTTACATATGCTTTGCACTATATTCCTTATCAGAAAGTAATGTTCTAGAGTCTTACAGTACTTGTGTCCCTATGGGAATTACCTACAAAGGGTTATTTTAAAAGCCCTTTAAATATAATAAATAAATTCCTTTCTCAGGGCATAAAATATGATTGTCTCAGTCTCATTACATAGCACGATTCCAGTACTTAAATATTCCTGGTATGTTTCAGTATCTCCTCTCTTACTATTCAAAAAATGAAGATATTCTGTATCTCTTTCCAGTATAAAATCATTTTTTCAATTATATCAGGTCCTTTACAGGCATTATCTTATTTAATCCTCACAATATGAAGTAACTGCTATATATATATATTTATCATTTATACTTAGGTATTTAAGACAGTAATCTTTTCATTATTTTGATTTCTAAAGAACATATTACTTATAAAATAAGAAAGGAGTG
Organism: Chlorocebus sabaeus; assembly: GCF_047675955.1. Lineage (NCBI taxonomy): Eukaryota > Metazoa > Chordata > Mammalia > Primates > Cercopithecidae > Chlorocebus > Chlorocebus sabaeus. Next base: position 33,091,291 of record NC_132930.1, read on the forward strand.
GACTAAAATAAAGCCCAAGAGGCCATCAACATACCAAAGATTCGATGATTCCATTCATGGTTGCACTTAAGCCTGTTGAAATGGACATCTGCTTCAACAGTTCATAGCATAAAATAAGACATTTCTGCAATGTTTCAGCATCATTCTAAAATGAAGACAAAATATTCAGCATTAGTAATATCTTCTCCCCATCCCTTAAATGTTTGCTTTCTCAGGGCTTTGTGTAGGGCATACTGTCCCTCTATATAGACTCTGTAGGTGATCTTACAGCTATCACACAGAGAGTAAATGGTAGAGGCAGGATTTTAAAATTGACAACTTCAGCCAGGCGCAACAGCTCACGCCTGTAATCCCGGCACTTTGGGAGGCCATGGCGGGTAGATCACTTGAGGCCAGGAATTTGGGGCCAGCCTGGTCAACATGGCAAAACTTCATCTCTACTAAAAACACAAAAATTAGTGTGGTGGTGCACACCTGTGCTCCCAGCTACTTGGGAGGCTGAGGCACGAGAATGGCTTGAACACAGGAGGCGGAGGTTGCAGTGAGCCGAGATCATGCCACTGTGCTCCAGCCTGGGCGACAGAGGGTTGCCTCAAAAAAAAAAAAAAAAAAAAAAAAGTCTAATCTTCATCCTGCCTAATTATCATCTCCAAAAGAAAAAAAAAAACCTGACAACCTCGTTTATCATCTATGAGCTAGCCCAGCTATTTTCTAAGTTTCAGATTCATATATACAACTGCTAAAAGGCATCTCTTCTCGGATGTTCCAGTCTCCTCAAACTCAACATGTCCAAAAGGGAACTCATCATTACACAAATCTCTCCTCTTCCTTGTTCTCTAACTTCATGCCGTCATCACCATCTACCCAGTTGTCTAAACCAAAAGACCTAAGATACATTCCTGACTCCCTTTTCTCCCTGTTACTAATTTCTAAATACCTCTGAAGTTCATCACTACTTTCCACATCCACTGTCATTATCTTGTTCAGACTACCATCATCTGTAAGTCTCCCAACCCTACTCTAAGTCTCCCAACTATTATGCCTGTCTAAGCTTTTACTACTCTCCAATCCATTTCCTAAACAACAGTGATCTGAGACATAAGACTTACCTAACCACTTAAAATACTAGTGGTTCACCATGATCCTTAGAATACAAAATTTTTAGTATTGCTTACGCAAGGCCTTACGTGACCTAGGTCTTAATTTTTCCCCAGACTTCTCTCCTGCCTCTCCCCGTCAATTCTCTAGTCACATGGACCTGAAGTTTTAAAACACAACAGGCATTCTTTAACTTCTGGACCATCACAGATGTTGTTCCATCTGTCTACAACATTCCCTCCATAATTCATTGAGGAGAGACATCACAGAGTGAGTCACAAGCACAAGTCTAGAGCCACTTCTTGGGTTTAAATCCTGCCTCCACCATTTACTATCTGTGTGATTTTCGGCGAGTTACTTGCCCTTTGTAAAATGAAGATAATAATAGTACCAACCTCAGAGGCCTATAGTAAGAAAAGAATGAATTCACATTGGTGAAGTAATTGATGCTGTGACTACGACAGAAAAAGTATCCTCTAACTGTTAGATTATATTGTTATTTTTATTCTAATCTCAGGATAAAACATGTCTTCCTCTGGGGAAGCCAACAATACTCTACCAGCATTAGATACCTCTCCATAAAACCTCTATACTTCCCTGACCATAGCATCCATTATGCTCTGTTGTAGTTGCATTTTAACAGATTTGTAGCCCTCAAAAAGGACAAACAGACACATAAATGATCAAAGCGAGTCAAGTTAAACAGATGATATTAACCATGATAGACTACTTTTGCTAATTTTAGAATTTTGAGGTACAGTTTGTCATTTTTCAGATGATATTTTCAGTTTTTGCTTTAAATTTACTTTCCAAATTTAATAGCCTATAATGGCCCACAGACTTTGTCAAATAAAAGCCACCAGTAATAAAAATAAAATTCAGGCATACTCTCTGGAAAGGTGGGTGCTGGAGTTGGGATGTCTATAGCCAAAGATATCAGAAACTCTCCTATATAGAGTCTCCTATTTAGCATTCTTTTTATGAGAATACTCTAATCAACACATCCCAAAATCACAATAAAATGATGTTCATTAAAAAAGGCAAGATCACAAAAGAAATTAAAGTTAATATCAAATATTAATTGATACCTATCTTATGTTTACATATTTATCATTTGTTATAAGACAGAACGGTATCAATACCATTAACAAAAAATTTCTTTAGGGAGGAAAGAAATAATCCATTTAAGAGACTACTTTAACAAACTAATTTTTTTTTTTTTGAGACGGGAGTCTTGCTCTGTCGCCCAGGCTGGAGCGCAGTGGCGCGATCTCGGCTTACTGCAAGCTCCGCCTCCCAGGCCCACCCCATTCTCCTGCCTCGGCCTCCCGAGTAGCTGGGACCACAGGCGCCCGCCACCGCGCCTGGCTAATTTTTTGTATTTTTAGTAGAGACGGGGTTTCACCGTGTTAGCCAGGATGGTCTCGATCTCCTGACCTTGTGATCCGCCTGCCTCAGGCTCCCAAAGTGCTGGGATTACAGGCATGAGCCACCGCGCCCGGCCAACAAACTAATTTTTTAAAAAACAAACTACTGAAAAGCAAGCTTTAAATGTTACTAGACATATAAGTTTAGTATTTCATCAAAAATAACAAAGCTGCTTAGCTTTTTCTAAAAACACAAAAGTAATTTAGTTTTTAAAAATGCAGTTACCATAGAAATTATTTTGCTAGCAATAAAAAAGAAAGGTCATGGATCTTCCACAAGTAAGAGAAAAATGGATCTATTTTCCTTTTTTAAACCATTCAAGACAAAAATACCAGAAAACTCAGATGTGAACCACTGGAAAGCTAGCTTCCCTGGTAAGAAATACTTCAGATTCTAGAGATTAGCATGACAAGGAAGCAAATAAAGTCCTACCTACAATAATTAAAGTTAATTAAGGCCTTCCAAAGTCCAAAAATAGAAACAGGGAAAAACTTTTTTCATTTTAATTCATGTCACTGTTATAAAGTGCTCAAAGTAAATATATTTTGGCAATTCTAGAAGTTAGAGAAAATAAGATTTAGTTGAGATGATTAATAACACCTGAGATTTAGTATGAAAAAAGTTACCTGTACCTTCTCTATGTGGACTTCTTTAATTTCAAGTTGCTCTGTCTCTTTCAAAAGGTTTATTCTGGCATCTTCTAATGCTTTTATTTCTTCTTTTAATTCTGATGCCCGATTAAAATCCTGTAAGGTAATGCAATTTTCCAAAGCTTCTTTGGCTTCAATAAGCTTAACTTTTATTTCAGCCATCTAAGGGAAGATATAAATTGTTTCAACATTGAACAAAAACTGTTACTATGAGTATCTGTAGCAATTCAGGCGCATTATTTAATATCTCAACTGCCCAGAATTTAATGAGTCAGGCATATGCAAACTCATAATTTTCCTGACACAGAGATCTGCATATCTGAGACTGACATATGTGGTAACATTTTAAATATTCTTATAGTTTAACAATTAAACAATAGTTTGACTATGTGAGAAACATTTCAGAACTGCACAGCAAAAGGAAAGAATAGATTTGTACAACTACATTACACTCAAGCACTTCTTTCATTTAAAAGAGACTTACCTTGAGTTCTTTCTTTCTCACATCAGCTGGATCATCATTAACACCAACAGTAACAATGGGCGCCCGAATCTCTGAGATAATTTCTGTAACCTGATAAGTTAAGATTCAGAGTACATGCTTTAATATATGTTTGATATATCAGCAAATAGTATCAAAATTCTATATAAAACTCCAAGTAGTATCCATCATATATTGAATAATAGAGCAAAAATATACAGATAGAAATAGCACATACTCTGTTTGCTAGACAATTTTAGAAAAAAAAAATACATCTGACTACAAAATGAAATTATTTGAATGGAAAGTAAATAGGCACACAGACACTGAAAGTAAATTATCCCTCATATAATGTTTGAAAAAAAGAAAAATGAATTATGGTGCTTAAGATGAGACACTAATAAATTCTCTGCCTGAAATCCTCAACCCTTGTCTTGTTCAGCTCTGTAGGATTTAAACACAGAAAAATGGAATATCCTTTTATTCTTCCTTTGGGTAAACAATGCATAAATAATAACAGCATAAGGAAAGACTTTCCTTTCAGAACCGCTTGTATATTGGAACTGGTTGATCAGGAAAAGGCTGCCTCCCAAATAAAAGTATTTAAGCAGATGCTGAATAACAACTAAGTATGTTGTAGAAGGGGTGTATATATAAGGAGAGGATGGAAGAGATGACCTGTGAATTAACCTGCAACTGAAATTATATGATTTTTACGAAATAAATGATACAGATCTGTCTTTTTTGGCTATGCCAGAAAAAAATAACACTGAAATAGCATTATAGTAAACAATTATTTCTGTATTTATCAAGCAATATAGAACAATACTTTTATGAACAATACCTCATTGAACAATGAAAGGTAGATTTCATTGCTATTCTTATTTGCAGACACGTAAAAAGGCAGAATAACTTGTCCAAGGCCACAAAGCCAGAAAGTGTCAGAGGAGATTCTAAACCCAAGTATGTATAATTTGAGTAAGCTCTCAAAAACACTAGCACCCAGTGCCTCATGGACAAAACCATACCCCACTTGTAACTTCCTACCAAACCTGCTCCATTTCAAAGTGATTCAACAACAGGTACACTAAGAGGAAGAAGGTGATTTTTAAAAACATTCTGTGTATGTAAGAGATAGATAATTGGTTTTAAGAAATTTTAAAACTCATTAAAGAGACAAAACTAAAACAAAACAAAGACAAAACAAAACGTTCTAAAGAGAAAATAAGACAGTATTCAATGTCATTGACCAAAACCTCTTTATCAACAATGAGGAAAATTACTTACAATTTGTGTTCTCTTATTATCATCTATAATGATGTGGAGTAGTCTTTCAACAAGACAAGAAACCAGGGATACTGGGATTGTGGGTAAAATAAGAATCTCCTGTAAAACAGCCAGCAGTTTTTTTCTGCAGTCAAAAAGAACTAATTTAAATATCATTATGACGAAACATGTTTTATCTCTAACATTCACCTACTCTGCAGACTTAATTATGTTTGTTTCAGTTCTTTCACTTAGGTTTATCACTATAATAGGTACAAAACTCTGTATGTACAGACTTTAGGTCAAATATTCTCATTCCACACACAAAAATTTTTTATAAAACACCCTATGATTTTTAATAAATCAACAGGATAAAATGACAAAATGCCAGAAATGATTAAACCTTTTAGAAAATGCTACTAGCCTTAATAAATCTAAACAGAAACTTTTAACCAAAAACTGCAATTTCATTGATTTATTCTGAAGAAATTGAACTAGAAATATAAATGTATGTGTATATATGGAAATACATAGAAGGCAAAAGGGAAAAGAAAACTTTTTATACTACTTTAGAGAGCTAGGGTAAATATGTTTAGTTATATTGTAAAAGGACTATATTTCACTATAACAAATTAGAAGGGCAAATTAGAATGAGAGTTAACATTTAAACATACCTTCCTCCTTCTTCATTGGTATCCAAAGACTTAATAATTAGAATCAATTGTTGACCTATGAATTCTTTTGTCATCAAATTTCCAATATAGGAAAAATCACCTCTGTGTTCTTCATTAACAACTGGAATGCTCTGCATATAACTAAAACAAGCAGAATTAATAAAGTAGAATCTGTTAAGAAACATCAAACAAGAGTTGATTCCCACCATTAGGTCAGAAAAGGGGCATTTTCAGGTCATGTTAGTCTAAATACATACATGTCTATACCATGTAATTTGGTCTACAAACTCAATTCTATGCCACCGTCATTAACTTTTGCAAACAAACTTATAGATGAATCAAAAGAATTTGGAAAATGTATTTTCAATAGTGACTCAAATTTTCTATGGGAAATTTTCAAAAGGTATATATTTATGTCTAACTGATAACTAATTATTTCAATGTCACTAGCATTCTCCCAATTATAGATGGTCCCCAATTACATATGGTCCAACTTACAATTTTTCAACTTTAGGATGAGTTTATCTGAGAATTAAACTCATTTGACTTATGATGTAGCCCCAGTATAAGTCAAGAAGTATCTATCAAGTTCTGAATCCCCTGCCCAAAAATCCAATTAGTCATAAAGATCTAATCTTCAGCCAGGCACAGTGGCTCACACCTGTAATCCCAACACTTTGGGAGGCCGAGGCAGGTGCATCACAAGGTCAGGAGTTCGAGAACAGCCTGGCCAAGATGATGAAACCCCATTCTCTACTAAAAATACAAAAAAATTAGCTGGGAATGGTGGTAGGCACCTATAATCCCAGCTACTCGGGAGGCTGAGGCAGGAGGATTGCTTGAACCCAGGAGGCAGAGGTTGCAGTGAGCCAGGATCACTCCACTACACTCTAGCCTGGGTGACAGAGCAAGACACCATCTCAAAAAAAAAAAAAAAAAAGATCTAATCTTCATCATGCCTAATTATTCTTTTATTTTAAACAATTGTAACAATAATTACACAAGTAATCCATGAACACAATTAACTTTTTTGAAAAAATCAGAAAAATATAAACAATTTCACAAATGTTTATTATCCTTTCTTAGGAACCCTACTAATCTCTGTATATCCCACCACCATCAGCTACCTTTTATTTCACCCTTTTATTCTTACTACAGACATCACCACCCAAACTAAAGCCCTTTACAATCCTCACCAAGAGGGCTGTATATTCAGTAGCCTCTGCTTTTTGTGTGGAATAAAAAAAGCTACTTAAAAGTAGAACTAAGAGTTTAAGCTTACTGAAGTGCCTTTAAGATGGAAGTAACATGAAAAACAATCCTGATCAAAAATGTCATTTAAAAAACGTCACCGGGCACAGTGGCTCACACCTGTAATCCCAACACTTTGGGAGGCCAAGGCAGGCGGATCACTTGACGTCAGTTCAAAAAGAGCCTAACCAACATGGTGAAACCCCATCTCTACTAAAAATACAAAAATTAGCCGAATGTGGTGGTGGGCACCTGTAATCCCAGCTACTCAGGAGGCTGAGACAGAAGAATTGCTTGAACCTGGGAGGCAGAGGCTGCAGTGAGCCAAGATCACGCTACTGCACTCCAGCCTGGGCAACAAAGCAAGACTACGTCTCCAAAAAAAAAAGTGAACAAAAATCAAGTTACAGAAATTGTGGTATATTGTATAATGAATGAGTATATTCTCATGTATTACAAGGTGATGACCAAGAGTAAATAAAAGCTCATAAATTTCTGGCCACAAGATTAGGACTTTCAAGACATCAGCCACCCTTTGGGTTCTAGTAGGAAACTAAGGAAAACTACACAACTGATAACTATCAAAATCAACCAATCAGTAGAGTTACTCTTTTCTGACAGGCTAAAAGAAAACCTTCATTTATACTCATCTTTGGATCTCTCCCCACTTCTCCAGCCCAGCTTTAGCAAAATGCATAGCATCTTGGCCGAGAGTATTTTTTTAAGTAAATTCAAACAGTTGTTTAATTTATAGATTAAAAATCCCCAACTGCATAAATACAACTTAAAACTGACCCACCAATTTTAGTTACCATGACATCTTCTCTTAACCATTTGTAAAGATATGTATTATAATGAAGAGACCACTCAAGAAAGTATTTTAAAGTCTAAGAATTTATACTTAAGACAGCTTTCAACAAATTTTATTGTTGTCCTTTTTACTTACTCTAATTTGATAATCCTCACGTCCTTGTTTGCTCTTTAAGTGAGCACCTCGGTTAACCTAAATTGTTTCACATCAGAGTTCTCAGTCGTTGAATCTACTGTCTAAAACATACAATATGTCTGAAAGTATATTCCTGAGATTATCAGGAAACAATTTGTCAATTTAATTTTGTTTCTGTACTCAAGTATACTAATCCCATCTAGTCATATTGCTCCAAAAAGACAGTCATTCTATTTTTCAGGTATTCTTTCAACAATCACTAAAATAAATTTCTGAAAGTTTTCCTCTTTTTTTTTTGAGACAGAGTCCCACTCTGTCGCCCAGACTGGAGTGCAGTGGCGCTATCTCAGCTCACTGCAAGTTCTGCCTTCCGGGTTCATGCCATTCTCCTGCCTCAGCCTCCCAGGTAGCTGGGAATACAGGCGCCCGCCACCATGCCCAGCTAATTTTTTTGTATTTTTAGGAGAGACGGGGTTTCACTATGTTGGCCAGGATGGTCTCGATCTCCTGACCTCATGATCCGCCTGCCTCGGCCTCCCAAAGTGCTGGGATTACAGGTGTGAGCCACCGCACCTGGCTGAAAGTTTTCCTCTTTAAAGGTGAAGAAAATAAGCCAATGAGGTTAAAGTTCCTTACTTCAAAACTCAAAGACTGAGTGACAAAGGAAATGTTAATCCTTGACCTTTCAGAAGGGAGGAACAAACTCTTAACAAGTCACCTTCTGATGCTGTTCCTTGAGGAAAACTCCTCCCGCTTTATGCCATTTAAATATTTAATATTTCCTCATATTTTCTTGTATTTTCACTACCTCCTATAAACTTCTTTTATATTAATACATATTATTAAACTTTGCCACAAACTCATTCCTTTTGGAAACATTTCAACATGGCCCAAACAGCATTATAATGAATTCCCTAATTAAACGTCAAAGTCTGAAATAATTAACATTAAAACGCTCATTAGATTCACACAGGTTCTTCATGATGTTAATATGGGCTTGAGCTATAGTTTCCCTATTGGTTCATATTTGAGATACTTATCCTAGATTTATCCTAGATATCCTAAATCTAGAGGCATGTACAGCTTTGCTGCCTAACATCTATGTGAGATCATTTTAAACAAAAGCAGAGAAGTGTTATTTCATACAGATAATTCAGGCCCATAATTAATATTATATGGAAGCTTTTTTAAAAAAAATACATCAGGCTGGGCACTGTGGCTCACGCCTGTAATCCCAGCACTTTGGGAGGCCATGGCAGGCAGATCACGAGGTCAAGAGATCAAGACCATCCTGGCCAACATGGTGAAACACTATCTCTACTAAAATTACAAAAATTAGCTGGGCATGGTGGCACGTGCCTGTAGTCCCAGCTACTCAGGAGGCTGAGGCAAGAGAATCGCTTGAACCCGGGAAGCGGAGGATGCAGTGAGCCGAGATCGCACTACTGCACTCTAGCCTGGCAACAGAGCAAGACTCTGTCTCAAAAAAAAAAAAAAAAAAAAGCATAAAGTTAGAGTTAAAAACCTACATACCAATATCTATCAAAATATACATATATTATCCTTTGGTGTAGCAACTTATTTCTTGGAATTAACCCCCAAAGGTACCCAAAAATGTAAAGGAAGTTTAACATACTTTTGCTTTTATCAGGGAAAAATGAAAACATCCTAAATGTCCATCAACAGAGGAATAAATTAAATGTTACCACCATACTATGGAATGATATGCTGTTAAGACTGTAACAGCATCTATTACATTATATATGCACCAATATATAATGATCTCAGGTATGAGTTGAAAAAAAAAACAGTATACATACAGTGTTATATTTTTAAAGAAACCTGTATTCAAAAAATGCATATAAATGCAGAGAAAGAGGTTTGAATATATACCCTATATTGTTTAGTTGCTAATTCTAAGGGTTGCTAGAATCTACACTTAGTTGCTAATCAATGGGATTGAGGAAGTAGGAAATAAAAGGGGGATTCCACATTTTTATTCTATATACCTCTGTATTTGAATTTTGACAAGAATGCATTCATATTTTTCTTATATAATTTTAAAGTGAAATAAAGTAATCCAAATAATTTCTTAATAGGTATAATTATGATAATCCAAATTGTTTTTGAAAAAACTTTAAAACATGAAGCCAGATAGTAAGTTTTGAATAAATAAAACTGGCCACAAAGATCCACGCTGTGAACTGGAAAACAATGGTCTGTGTATCAAATCCAGACTACTACCTGTTATATAGCTTGCAAGCTAAGAATATCTTAAATTTTTAACTGATCATTTTTTTAAATTTCTTATTTTGCTAACACACGAATATTAAAGTTCAACTATTTAGTGGCCATAAAAGTCATTAAAAGTTTTCTTGAAAAACAGTTATTTACATTGTCTTTGGCTGCTTTTACAATACCATGGCAGAGTTGAGTCATTGTGACAGACGGTATGGCCCACAGGACTCTAAGATATTTATTATCTGACACTTAACAGAAAATGTGCCAACCAATTTCAGAAATAATATATCATCATTATCAACTTTATGCAGAAATGGTCATACTTATATCTTAACAGTTTTGAAGAAATGATCCTAAACATAGTGACTTGCTCTTTCAGTATACAGACCAGCACAAGATATTTAAAAAGACTCAATGTATATAACTACCCCTGCATGTACAAAAAACGGATTTTTAACCTATTCACAATTAAGCATGACTTTGAGGAAGGAAGCCAGAAGGTTGACACATGCAGCAACACAATCACTTTCCAAACTAAAAGAAAAAAAATTTACCTCAGTAAATAGTCTGCATATACTACAGGCTCTGGCAAAATCTGCTCTAAAAATTCTTCACCTTCATCTCCTTTTGATTTCAAATATTCACAAAGGGCACACCAATACAAAGCAATTTCAGGAGTTAATGTTTCCACTGGAATCAATTTCCTTCATTTAAAAGAAAGAGTGTAAGAGAAAGCATGATCTTTTTATCATTAAAAATGGAATAGTACAAAAATGGGAATAAGAAGATTTGCTTTAAAACTTCTACACTATCCTTTTAATTAGTCATTAATGTATCCACACAAAAAGGAATGAAGAAACTTAGAACAAAAAAGAACCAAATAAGCAAACACATACTAGGGGTGCATGTTGCTGGATTTTCTCATGGTAGGGTAATTCAAAAATCAAAGTAAGAAACTGAAGGGGGGAAAACACTTAGCTAAAGTAGATAGTCTATGATAAAGCAACAAGTTCTTAACACCAGGAGGGGCAAAAGGAAGGGAAAAAAGATATTCATCAGACTAAAAGAAAACAAGAGAGAGGTAAGATTAAAGGTATTAATATAATCTTAAGCTATGGGGATGAAAAAAACAAATTAATTGCATAAGTTATTCAGTATTACATTTCAAAGAATGAATCCTTTATGTACCTGCTATCATTGTTTTTACAAAGTCCCACCAGTTCACTGAGAGGAGTCATTGAAAACAAGGCATTGAGAACAGAGACTGCCACTTCAGAAGAATTTTCTACATCCAACCGATGAAGCAACTGTAAGATATTTCCTTCAGAGAACCGTAACCAGCCTTGGAGAAGATGCTTCTGCATAGCTTGTTTCACAGCATCTATTGAGTTATTTGAAACATAGGTGAACAAAGGCTCCCTCTAGCTTCCATCTCTTGTATTTTGTCTATTTTAATTAACAAAGTCAATATTTACAATAGAAATAGTAGAGGTTAAGAGGCACAACTAAGGAGATATATATATATTTTTTTTTTTTTTTTTTTTTTGAGACAGAGTCTCGCTCTGTCACCAGGCTGGAGTGCAGTGGCACCATCTCGGTTCACTGCAACTTCCACCTACTGGGTTCAAGCGATTCTCCTGCCTCAGCCTCCCGAGTAGCTGAGACTATAGGCGTGCACCACCACGCCCAGCTAATTTTTCTTTCACCATGTTGGCTGGAATGGTCTTAATATCTTGACCTCGTGATCCACTTGCCTTGGCCTCCCAAAGTGCTGGGATTACAAGTGTGAGCCACAGCGCCCAGCCAACTAAGCATATTAAAGGAAAAAAAAAAAAAAAAGAAGTACCGTGATACTGCAAAAGTCACTGTGATGGCCACTTACAAATAAAAATGGAAAAGGCTCAGCACGAAATACCACAGCCTACACAAATATCTTTACATTCCTTCTCCCCTGGGTTCAATGAGCTTCAGGTGTTAGCCCAGAATATGTAATAGCTATTATTTCACTTGTTATCTGATTTCATCTATTATACAATTGCTATTTGTAGTAGTGAACTATACAAGCATACATCACCGAATGAACCTTAGTCTTAGCTTTTAAGGTCATCCTAGTAATTAATTCTCTGACAATGCTTTCAAACTCAAGTCGGTTTTCTCACTCTAGCACAATAGAGCCATCTTGGCCTTCTCATGGGAGTTAAAAATTTCAAAAAATATCATTCTTATAAGCAGATTGTCTTAGGCTCCCCAACCCCTGGACCATGGACTAGTACCAGTCTGTGGCCTGTTAGGAACCGGGCCGCACAGCAGGAGGTAAGCCGTGGTCTAATGAGCATTACCGCCTGAGCTCTTCCTACTGTCAGATCAGCAGACGCATTAGATTCTCTTAGGTGCAGGAACTCTATTATGAACTGCGCACACGAGGTATCCAGGGTGCGCGCTCCTTATGAGAATCTAAGTAATGCCTGATGATTTGAGGTGGAACAGTTTCATCTGGAAACCATCCAGTCCCCACTCTGTGGAAAAACTGTCTTCCATGAAATCGATCCTTGGTGCCAAAAATGTTGGGGAATGCTACTCTAACAGAAAAAAAAAAAAAAAGGAAAATTATACTGGTCTGACCATTCCTAATTGTTGTTTCTGATACACAGAACACATTCATACCAAGGTATACACATAAGGAACAGCATTTTTTTTTTAAGGAAGAGAGGGCAAACAGATCTTTTCCTACTTCTAACATGAATTAGCTCTACAGACTTAAGTATTGTTTCTCCATCTGTAAAACACAGAAAGGGTGAAAGAAATAAGCTCTGCTCCTTCAAAATACCAAGATCTTGGCTGGATGCGGTGGCTCACGCCTGTAATCCCAACACTTTGGGAGGCCAAAGCAGGTGGATCACTTGAGGTCAGGAGTTCAAGACCAGACTGGCCAACATGGTGAAACCCCGTCTCTACAAAAATATAAAAATTAACCAGGCATGGTGATGTGCACCTGTAATCCCACCTGCTCAGGAGGCTGAGGCAGGAGAACCACTTGAAACCAGAAGGCAGACATTGCAGTGAGCCAAGATGGAGCCATTGCACTCGTCTGAGTGATAGAGCGAGACTCCGTCTCAAAAATATATACATATCAAGATCTTTAGCCCTATGTTTTCTATATAATACATCAACATAAATTTCACCAGGTTCATGGGACTGGCAGGCTTACTTGACCTGATTTGACACTTTTTTCCTAAACCTTGTTAAGTCTAACTTCAAAATCTACTAAAGTTTTGTATATATAAAGTTGTTTATCTTACCTGATCTGTCATTAAGACCTTGTTGAAGGAGCATTACTCTCTGAGCAATGGACATAGCTCTCATATGAACCTTTTCAGCTAAAACCTTAAAAATAATTTATAAAGATGGTCATTAACCTCAACACAATTTACAGATTTCATAAGAACATCACCATCTTAGAAAATTACCCAGGATCTCCAACATTAATACCTGGTAACACACTTAATACAGTAAGATTCTACCTAAATCACCTGTGTTCTCCATAAAACCTCAATTGAAGAAATTATTACATGCCAAGTATTTTTCAAAGGCACTTTAAAAAAATGGCTTCTTGTCCCTTAAGAATATGCCAACACAAAACACTGAACTTATTTACCTGATAAGCCAGCTTTCTGACAGCCTCTTTCACATCCTTGGTGCGCCCTACAATTTTTGGCAAAGTCTTTGCTGATGGTGCAATACATGATAACACTGCCCGTCTAACTTCTGGATTTGAATCATTTTCAATCAAAGTAGCATATGCTAAAAATAAAGCAATACATTTTGGTACTGAAGAAATTATTTATTTAACTATAGTCATAAAATAACACACATTTTGATATTTTAAAATGCCTTTAATATGATAAAGATAGGCTGGGCACGATGGCTAACGCCTATAACCAGCACTTGGGAGGCCAAGGTAGGTGAAGAGCTTGAAGCCAAGAGTTCAAGACCAGCCTGGGCAATATAGCAAGACCCCTGTCTCTACAAAATAATTTTGAAATAAAAAATTAGCTAGGCATAGTAGTGGCGATTCCAGTTACTTAAGGGGCTGAGGTGGAAGGATCACTTAAGCCCAGGAGTTTGAGGTCACACCTCTTCTATCCGGCCTGAGTGAGAACCCATCTATAATAGAAATAATGTCCTTTTTTTAGCCTTACACATTAAGTTTTTTTCCCACCAACTTCCTTCTCGCTATGTTGCCCAGGTTGGAGCCAAAGTGCTGAGATTACAGGCCTGAGTCACTGCTGCACAGGTCACCAACTTCCCTTCTAAAGACACAAGGGGGAATTAGTCAACGGACTGGCTCTAAGGCCAAAAGTGAAAGCAAATAGCCCGAACAGTCATGGTAAATTAATCATAAAGATTATGTCTGTGCTACTCCTCAGTATTTAAGAGAAAGCTTAATATAGCAGTTTATTTTAAACTGATAGGGCTTTATAAGGGCTCATTATTTTGGTTTTTTAATGAGACCTAAAAGGAAATATTTTTTGGTTTTATTCATTGAAACAAACTCATTTCTTATATTTAAATATATTTATCTGTACTTCTCACATCTTTCCCACTCAATTATTAAGTACATGTTGACTATCAAATATCTATGTTTAGTTGATGGGTGCAGCACACCAACATGGCACAAGTATACATACGTAACAAACCTGCACGTTATGCACATGTACCCTAGAACTTAAAGTATAATAATAAAAAAAAAAAAAAATTAAAAAAAAAAATAAAGCAGCTCCCTTTTCAAAAAAAAAAAAAAACAAATATCTATGTTTTACACAATATTATTATGGGTATATTTTAACACCAAAAAAAATACCAACTACTATAGTGATAAATATACCAGTGATTATAAAACTGGTAACAGGGACAAAGAGGACAGAAGAGTGCCTAAAACATACCTAGGCATATATAAGAAAAATGAAATACAACTATCTTTATGACCCCAGAGGTAAGAAAAACTCCTTTAAAAAGAGATTTAAAAAATACAAATCATAATGGCAGAGATTTATATTTTTGACATAAGAATTTCTGTTCAAAAAAAAAGATACCCCAAAGGGAGTGAAACAATGATACCCCAATGAGCCACCTAAAGCAGAAAGAGATATACAATTCATATGACCCAAGGATTTCTTTTCAAAATATATAAAGAACACAAATGAATTTTTTTAAATAGTATTTTAAATTAAAAACCCAATGAAAAAATGGGCAAAACACAGTAACAGGTATTATATAGAAATATAACTGGCTGCTAAATATATACATACAGCATGATTTACACAAAATGATAGGAAAACATTAAGATAGACATATGTGATTTATGTAAAAATTTTTTTTTTAATTTAAGCAAGAGACTAATTAACCCAAAACTGAGGATAATAGTTACTTCTGAGGGACAGGGATGCAGCTGGGATAGGATGCAAGTACCGATTATTTTTTTTAAGCTGGGTGGTTGCTACTTAGGTGTTTTTTTTTTTATCTGAATCATATATTAATTACCGATACTCTTCATATGTATAGACCATAATAAAAAGTTTCAAATACTGAGAATTTAACAAAATCAACAAATCTGAAAAAGATTTAGGAAACTACACACACCATTAACCACTGGGCATTCATCATCCTTGGGATCCTGAAGTCGTGAAAGCGCCAGAACTGCCTGTATTCTCACATTTGGAATCTTATCTTTCAATCTAATAAGCATGGCTTTATTAATTTTATCAAACACATCATCATCAATCTGAGCATTTTCTGGCATACTTCCCAAAAGCTTGTTTATGAGCTGGCACACTCTAAATCTCACTGCATTGCTGTTTGCTTCATGAGACTAAAACAGAAACAAATCAAAACTTATTCATAGTCACATACCACTCCCAAATAATATTATCTGAACTCTATATATTCGGAATGCAAGAAGTTACAACAACAATTCATTTCCTGAAGAGAACTTATAATGCTACCTTGGTCCATATGTATAGCAAATATATATTTTATACAGTCTCAAAATAAACAGTCTGAAAGAAGTCTTTGCTAAGTTACATAGTCCTCTGTGTAGCAGCTTCTAAAATACAGAACTCATTTAAAATAAACATAGAACTGGTTTAAAGAGGTCATTAAAAATTTAATGTTGGAGTTGAAGTCCACTTTTTAATCATAATGATAATTCTAATATTTCCCATAAAAGGTAGACTCATTCAGATTTTTTCAATCACTAGATATTTCATTGTCAAAAACATACAAACTCCCACGACTCTAAGTGGCAAAATTTTCTAAAATCCCTCCCCAAAGCTATCATTTTCATACTACCTTTAAGAGAAAAGTAAACAAATAATTTAAAAGGCCACCATCTTCCTCTTCCTCATCTTCTTCCATATCCGATTGGTGAAATGAGGTAACAAACTTTGCTGCAAATTCTATTACCCTCTCCACAGCTGGTTCACGTTTATAGACCACCATAACATATTTAAGGTAATGAATGAACTCCTCATGAAAAACTGTTTTATCATCCATCTGAAAGACAAAAGAAACCCTTCATAAACTGCACCGACAGAAATCCTTTATTCCCAACATCACCCTAAGACTTCTGAAAGCACTAGCCATAATAATGCAGACAAATTAAAATCTTTATTTAGTAAACTCTTAATTATCCAAACCAGCAAAAGGGCAATCAACTTGCATGAATTTCTCTCCAGGCTATAATGGCAGTACACGAGCTTGACTTTTGACAGTAAAAAGATTTCTTTGATTGTTTTTTTCAATATCTTTGAATTCTTAATAAGCCTTTAGTACCAGTACATTACAAATACGCTTCTTCATCAACAACCCCAAATCAATACTGCCTTTTATATTTCTCATATTCAGGTCTTCCTATCACCAGCAGCTTCTTTATGAGATAACTTGCACATCCTATCTCATATCCTCAAAGCCCTGCGATGTTTACTTACAATTTTTCTTGGACCTCAAGATAATTCATCTTCCCCAAATTAACTGTTCTAGTCTTCTCAAGGTTCCACTCAAAACAAACAAATAGTAATGTACATAAATAAGAATGGCCAGGCCCTAACGATTAATTTGGTATTTGGTGATTGGATTCAATGTAACCGTGGGACGAGGGTAGAATCATTTGACGGTCGGCGGGGAACGATGACCCCAGGGGCAACGACCACCGAACCCCCGCATTCAGGATCCACTCTGCGGTTCAATATTTGATGTCTGATAGCCTCGGTGGTCGTAAATGCTTGTCTCCACGTTCACAATCAGATTAAGGAATAACGGTCCACGCCGCCCAGAGGCTGGGGGTGTCGGCTCAGAAAAGCCAAGGCGGGGCCCGTGTGAACGACGCCCAGACTTCCGAGTCTTTCTGGCCCGGGTGCAGGCGACCTCGGGTAAATCCCTGACTTCTCCGAACCTCAGGTGGTCCCTATGAAGTGAGTCGCGAAGGTGAACAAGGCTAGAGTCACGGTGCGCCGAGCCCGAGGGCCACGGAGGGCCCCTGAGGGAGGGTGGGCCGGGGCGGGCGAGGGGCGGCGGCCAGGGCCGGGCGCGCTTACCGTGCGGTAGGTGCGGCTCAGCGCCACCACCAGCTTCGCCTGGTTCTGGTGCGGATGCTGCGCCAGCCGAAAGGCCTCCTTAATCGACAGCAGCCTCTTTTCCGCTCCCATGGCTCTGGAACCCTGCCGGGACGAGTCCTGCCCGTGCTTGGCTACAGCCTGCCCGCCCGCCAACCCAGAGGCAGAGCTCTCCGCAGTCTTCTCTGACAGCCCCAAGAGTCTTTACCGCCCGAACGTTCAAATAATTGTCGCGAGAGGGGAAAATCCCGCGAGACTGCCGCAAGCACTCTGGGAGGAGAGAGCGGGAAGCGATGGGTCCACCCATCTCACACCCTGCGCTCTGGACGCATGCGTCTAGGTTCAACCTTGTCCAACAGTTTTCACAGAGGGAAGTGGCGTTTTTAAGGGGGAGGGACCTTGACTCGGCCGGAAGTAGTGTCGGCGCGGGAGCGGAGTGGAGTGGCCTAGCCGCGGGAGGGGAAGGGTTGCTAGTGTTAGGCCTAGCTGGGTAGTGCGGTTGAGCGTGAGGCGAGAAAGAAGAGGCGATCCTCCAAGGGTGAAAACGGGAGATCTGCCGAAGATAACAACCTCCCTTGTGGCCAAAGGGCGGGGGATCCCCACACGAGGGCTCCGTTTCGAGAGACGGCGACAAAGGAAAGTTCGTAGCGTGTTCCGGAGGCCAGGCCGCCTCTGAGAAGGGAGACGCTGCTGGGTCCGCTGAGCGGGGCGACCCAAGGTTAGTGGAGACGGATGCGGTCTTTTGACGGCCTTAGTCCCTGCCCTGGTGAAGCCGACTGCGAGGTTCCGCAGGGCGTGCAGGCGGCCTGGGGATCGCTGCGAAGGGGGTGCGGGCTAACTTAGCTATTGCCTTTTCTAGATATGCAGCTGTCGAGGCCCTGTTTACAAGCGGGCATAAGGACAGTGTATTAAGGGAGA
Organism: Chlorocebus sabaeus; assembly: GCF_047675955.1. Lineage (NCBI taxonomy): Eukaryota > Metazoa > Chordata > Mammalia > Primates > Cercopithecidae > Chlorocebus > Chlorocebus sabaeus. The sequence continues at coordinate 33,109,854 of NC_132930.1, forward strand.
ACTCAAGAGAATGGAAAGGTCTTTCGGGTAGTGGTTAAAATAAAGAAGAGTAGAAACTAGGTTTTTAAATTTTAAATGAAATTATATCAGGCAGAATTTCTGTTGGATCTCAGGATGCACCATCCAAAAATAAGACTGTAGGAGAACAGAATATGCCACCCTACAATATACTTCTAGGGTATATTTTGAGCTGGTATTCTGATAAAATGCAGACACAGGAGTCACTCTGAAAATCTGTCCTGTTGTAAAAGAAATTTACATCTACAGAGGAAATATACATCAGTAAAGCATCTGTATCACGAAGAGGGCAGCTCTGCGATAATTTTTGTTACCTGGGAGATTTTATCTGCATACCAAGACAACTTGTATTCACCGTTTATTTCCTCCCCTCACCTTTCCACAACTTTGTGGCCAACCATCCCCCAGAAAGCCGCAAACCACCATTTCTTGAGTAGCGTAGGATGCTGTATAATCTTCAATCATCTGACCATGGTGGGACTCCTCTGCATGTGTGGTTAAGTACGGGTTTTTTTTCTTGTTAATGTCTATGTCAAGTTAATTTGTAACCCAGCCAAAGAACCTAGGAGGATGGAGGGAAGCCGTTTTTCCCTCTCCTACACCTCAGTAACCTACTGCCAGCTGAAGAAATAGAACATTACTAAAGCCACCTGTACATCTTTCTCCTTTTGAATTACCTTCACTCCGAAGAAGTAATGGATTTTCTGAATTTACTGTTAACTTTTACCTTGCAGATTTTTATATATTAATGACACTTTTTTTATGTTAATGACTAAATAAATCCCTGAATGAGGATATTGTACTATTTTGCATGTTTTAACCATTAAATGAATAATTATATGTGCCTCTGGCTTTTTTCAATCAATATTGCTGTGGTTCATATTGATATATTAATAATAGTAACTTGCACGTGATTGACCTTTATAATTCTAAGCACTTCGTTTATTGCTCACAAACCCTGTAGGATAACTTTGATCTTCTTTTAAGATGAGGAAACTGCGACACAGACAGGTTGCTATAGTACTCCATTATATTAATATGCCATACCTTATCCATTCTCCTGCTTAATTCCTCAAACTTTGTAGATATTCAACTGCTAGTTAAGATAAGAATGTGGTAACATTTGTGTTGCCCATAATTTTGCTTTGTGACGTTTCTAATATTTATTTTTATTTTGAGACAGAGTCTTGCTCTGTCGCCCAGGCTGGAGTGCAATGGCGCAATCTTGGCTCACTGCAACCTCTGCCTCCCCAGGTTCAAGTAATTCTCCTGCCTCAGTCTCCCAAGTAGCTGGGTTACAGGCGTTCACCACCACGCCTGGCTACTTTTTTGTATTTTTAATAGAGATGGGTTTCTCCATGTTGGCCAGGCTGGTCTCGAACTCCTGACCTCAGGTGATCCACCCGCCTTTGCCTCCCAAAGTGTTGGAATTACAGGCGTGAGCCAGCTAGTATTTCTTTATTGTATTCAACTTGGCTGTCTCACCAACAGAGACATCACACCATTTTGTCAGTTACAGAAGAATGAGACATCTGGCCACCAGAGGTCAGCCTAACTATATTTTGGTTAGGTTTGTTTTTGTTGTTTTTTTTTTTCCAATGGTTAAAGCCATGGGGGGAGGGGTTCAGTATTTTTTGATATTATAATCTGAAAATATTTTTTTAAAGATGCTAGATTAAATTTAAACAACATAGTATACTGCCTTAAAGCTTACATGTTTCCTGACTTCTGTACTGTGAAACAGAACAAAAACAATTATGGGAAAGTAAGAGCCTTTTTAAAAATTTTCTGAGTAACATAATAACTGAAGTATAGCCAATTAGTAATCTCACAGGTGCAATCTGGTTGAAGTGAAAATAGCAAAAATATTAGAGGACAGCGCAATTAAAAGCCAACAGCTTCTCGTGTCTCAGTTAATAAAGACTGAGTTGTGCTAATAAGGTCATATGGTATGGCTTCAGGTCAGCAATTTTCCTCTAATGAGTATTTCTCTGGCTTTCACACACTCCTAGCACAGTATTATAGTATTATAAACTACGAAGTATTACATTGTTTCTTCTTAAAGGTATAAGCAGTTTCCTTTATATTGCTGTAGTAGCATCATATATGTTGATCCTGCCTTAAAAAATTATCTCATTTGTCTTTGTCTAACATTACCAAATCACCAAGCTATAACTTGGGAACTGTTCTCTCCCTGGAGTAAAATAGAACTTGCTTGTGGTAGTTACTTACTGCAAGCCTTTGCCATTCTCTGATTGTTTCAGATACATTTACTGAGCCACTCATATATGCCAGACACTGTGCTAGGAGTGTGTGAAAGCCAGAGAAATACTCATTAGAGGAAAATTGCTGACCTGAAGCCATACCATATGACCTTATTAGCACAACTCAGTGTATTCGATAATGAAAATGTCCACTGACTTTAATTTTGGAAATGGCCCGTACAGAGTAGCATAAACGACACATTGATACTGTTTCTTTTCTCGTAAAGCTATGCCTTTAAAGGCCACCCATGTTGCTATATATACTTGGAATGTGTTTCTACCACATTTTACCAGTCCGCTTCTCTAGGGATAGGAACCTGGAATGCTTCTAATTCCTGTCATCACAGATGTAGCTTCAGGGTATATCTTCATACATGTTCTTATGGGAATTTCTTTGCTATCTATGCCCAAAAGTAGGATTGCTAGATCATGAGATGTGCAAATAGTTTGCCTAAGTAATGCTGCCAGCCTGTTAGGAACAGTTACTCCACTCTGCAATCCCACCAGCAGTGCCAGTTCCAAAAAATAATTCACTGACACTTGGCATTATCCAGCTTTCTTATTCTACCAAACTGATAGCATAATGTGATCATACTGTTCATGCTTTGGGATTTTCTCTTCTATAATTTGGATGTCTTTGTCCTTTGCTCATTTCTTTATTGAAGTTGCTATCTTTCTTAAAAATTGATTTAACTTTGTCCTTGGTATCTTTAGTTCAGTCCAGAAATGATTAATTGTGATGTGATTAAATTCATTTTTTGGTCTAGTGCTTTATGCTTTTTTGTTTAAGAAGTCTTTCCCTGGCCTCATTTCACAAAGATATTCTGTATTATATTTAACTAACTGTATGGTTTTACCATCCCCATTTAGATCTTTAATCCATCATGAATCCTCCCTTATACATGTCATTATATGTATAGGTATTACATGGTTTTGCTTTTCTTTTTTTTTCTTAACCTTGTTCTTAATTTTTTGTTAATTCTTGTTCCAATAGTTTTACTTTTTTTAATATAGTGAGCCAGTTGTACCAATATTATATACTAAACATATCCATTCACCCTTAGTTTATGTACCAACCTTATTTTATATTACATTCCCAAATTATATATAGCTCTGTTTCTAAGCTCTTTTCTGCTCTTTTGGACTATTGTCTGTTCTTACACTAATGCTACCCTATTTTAATTTCTGTGACGTTAGTCATAGTACATACCTTGAAGAATAGGAACTCCCTTACTCTTCTGTTTAAACAGTTCATTTGGCTATATGTGGAATTTTATTCTTTCTATATAACCTTTATATAGAGTTCCTTAAAATTTTGATTGGAATTGTATAAATAAATAGGGAGAAAGTTGATATCTTTATGATATTTGTTCCATCCAAGAGCATGGAATGTCTGTATTTTAAATTATCTTCTATATTGTTTATTAGATCTTATATATTAATGATTAGTTCCTAGGTTATTTATAGGATTAGGTTTTTGTTTGTTTTTCCTTCTGTGAAATGTCTTTATGGTCTAGTTAGTATTGCTAGTATAAAAGTTAACAGTGCCTGAGTTGAAACACTGGCCCTGTGACTTACTAGATGAATGACTTTGGTCACGTAACTTAATCCACAGGTAAGATGGGGACAATAAAAGTACCACCTTTTACGGTTGTTAGAAGAATTTTAAAATAGTTAACATTTGTGCAGTTACTAGAGTAGTACATGGCAAATAATAAGTGTTATATAAGTAATTAAATTAATGGATATTCATAGGTTAATCTCAGATCAGGAAACTTGTTGAACTCTAATAGTTTGTTTTTTTTTAATTAGATGATAATCATCTGTAAACTAATAGTTTTATCTCTTCCAATTCTTAACGTATCTTTTTCCAAAAAGAAAAACATTGATTAGGACTTTCCGTCCTGTGTCAGACAGTATCAGTCTCAGTCAACATGGTCATCTTTAGCTAATTTCACTTTGTTGTTGTTGTTGTTGTTGAGAAGAGTCTCATTCTGTCACCCAGACTGGAGTACAGCAGTGAGATGATAGCTCACCACGCAGCCTCCAACTCCTGGGCTCAAGCAATCCTCCTGCCTCAGCCTCCCAAGTAGCTAGAACTAAAGGCACACACCACCATACCTGGCTAAATTTTTTTGTAGAGACAGGGTCTTGCTATGTTGCCCAGGCTGGTCTTGAACTCCTGACCTCAAGTGGTCCTCCACCCTTGGCCTCCCAAAATGCTAGGATTACAAGCATGAGCCACTGTGCCCTGCCCCTGACTTCACTTTTAAAGGAAATGTATCTCATCTTATTCAGGATAATGTTTGCTTAAAGATTTTGGTAGATAACCTTTACCAAGTTCAGAAAGTTACATTCTCCTTCCAGTTTAGTAAAAATGTTTTGTTTTGTCTTTTAAAGCATAAATACATGTTGGTCAGGAACTAACAAAGGTTATCCACATTCAATATAATGATCTCTTTTTTTCTTTTAGTTCTGGTAATTTGTACATTTTTTATAATTTGAGCTATTCTTACTTTCCTGGGATAGGCTGTATTTGATAATATTCTTTTTAATGTACTGTTGGATTCTGTTAAGTGATATTTAGGATTTTGCAAGTGAAGCGAGCCTATACTTTTCTTGTTTGGTTCATCTCTAAGTTTGGAATTTATTTTTGTTATCTTTATAAAAGGAACTGGTCAGTTTTCATGCTTTTGTCTTTTTTGTGGAACAGCTTATATAGAATTGGTCATAGGATCACAACTTCTGAGGTCCCAGCAAGAGTCCTAACATCTAGCAGCTCTACCACCAGGACAGGCCCCCTAAAACTAATTCCAACAAGCACCTCTGAAGGTAAAAAAAAAAATAAAATAAAAATAAATAAATACCTTTTAGAGCTCTCTATTTGGAGTTTGGGACATAAGGGATCAGCTTTTGCAAAAGTAATTTTCTGGGCTAAAACTGCATACAAACTGGCCCAGTTTTGTACCAACAAAGAATTAAAATGGCCCCAGACTTTCCTCCCCAATATTGTGATTGTAAGAGCTATTACCAACAAGTAAATTGGCCTAAGCCTATGAGATAGAGAGGGAAGAGTCTGTAAGACTTCTTGTGCAGCGTTTGTTCTGATTTTAGATATCCTGAGGTTAGGTAGGCAATAATGTTATCCAGTGCTTTCAGGCTTTAATGTCATGTCTCTAGTCTTCTCATTCACAGGTTAAGGCTACCTTTCCAGATAGTCCAACAGCTAAATCACCAGTTTCCAAGGGCATTTACGTCACCTGTGGAAAGCATCGGATCCTCTTACACCAGATGTTCTTGACAGCTCATCCCATCATTCCACTGCACAAAAGTTGCTATGCCAGCGGACAACCAAGACAACTACTGAGCTGCTTTTCGTTGTCAAGTAGATATAATATCACTGCCAGCAAAACAGCACAAAAAGTGTCTCTTCACAGTACCACTACCAATTGGGACTATGCTAAGTAAATCAGCTTGCCTAGATGAGGACCCCTCGTATTCTTGGGTAGCCAGGATTTGAAGGAGATACTCTGACCTGTGCCACTGGTAAGTGACTAAATACTTTTACACACTGAACTGGTCCTGAAAACTAAGATGTCTTCTTTGTAAGTGAAGAATATACAACATAATCTTGAAGAACAGCACAGTGGTGTGGGCCGCAAGCATACTTTATGTGCATAATGGACTGAAAGACAAATTAATCTTGGCGAAAGGATTTTTCATCTCTTATTTCTATTTGCCAGTGTTAGTAAGTGTTCTGCTGGCTTTAGATTGTTACCTTTTTCTGGTTCCTTACTGTGTTTTATTCAGATGGGTCCTAGAAATCCCTCTCCTGACCACTTGTCAGATTCAGAAAGTGAGGAAGAAGAAAACATTAGCTACCTAAATGAGAGTTCTGGGGAAGAGTGGGATTCCTCTGAAGAAGAGGACTCCATGGTACCCAACTTATCGCCTCTTGAGAGTCTTGCCTGGCAGGTTAAGTGCCTTTTAAAATATTCCACAACTTGGAAACCTTTAAATCCTAATTCCTGGTTGTATCATGCTAAACTCTTGGATCCAAGCACACCAGTCCATATACTTCGAGAGATAGGTCTAAGACTCTCCCATTGTTCCCACTGTGTCCCCAAACTGGAACCAATTCCTGAATGGCCCCCTCTGGCCTCTTGTGGAGTCCCACCTTTTCAAAAGCCTCTTACAAGTCCCAGCCGGCTCTCTAGAGATCATGCCACTCTAAATGGAGCACTGCAATTTGCCACCAAACAGCTAAGCCGAACATTGAGTAGAGCCACTCCCATACCTGAATACCTAAAACAGATCCCTAATTCTTGTGTTTCTGGGTGTTGCTGTGGCTGGCTGACTAAAACAGTTAAGGAAACAACTCGTACTGAACCCATCAACACTACTTATTCTTACACTGACTTCCAAAAGGCAGTTAACAAACTCCTAACTGCGTCACTGTAAAGATCTACCATTTGCTGTGATATCTCTGATGTTCCGAATTGAGAAAGGGGTACAAAGTTAGTCATTACACAGCCCACTAATGTCTTCTCAGTCAAACTATCTTATGCCCTGGCAAGCCAAAGAGGATACCCTTTGACAAACCCTGTGGATAAAATAATATCAAGGCCAGGCGTGGTGGCTCACGCCTGTAATCCCAACACTTTAGGAGGCTGAGGTGGGTGGATCTCCTGAGGTCGGAAGTTTGAGACCAGCCTTGCCAACACAGTGAAATCCCATCTACTAAAAATAGAAAAAAAAAAATCAGCTGGGCGCAGCAGTGCATGCCTGTAATCCCAGCTACTCGTGAGGCTGAAACAGGAGAATCACTTGAACCAGGGAGGCAGAGGTTGCAGTGAGTCAAGATTATGCCATTGCACTCCAACCTGGGTGACGGAGCAAGACTCAGTATCAAAAAAACAACAACAACAACAAAAAATACCAATGGAGAATTAGTTAAGGGGACCATATTACAAAAGCTAGTTGAATATTCTTCACACTCACTTCTCACCCTACCCATCCCAATTTATTCTGCCTTTCTGAATGGCTTTAATGAGATATCTGATTATTAATGAAGAAAAGTAGACTACCACCCCTTTTGTTATCCAGACTTCAGAACAGCCATTATTGAAAGCTAGAAGTTAGCTACCCACAGTAATACCTTTCTGAACATACCCTTCTCTAACATGCATTTCTATAGAGGTAGTTGAATTAAATTGAGTAACTACACAAAGGAAAATGGCAGGGATGGGGATTTCTTTCCCAGCTTTTATATAGATGTGCCTACATAGAACACTCTTTAGGGTTCCTTTTATTTTTTCTTTTTTTGGCAGTGGGGTGGGAGCGGCAGGGAGGAGTACAATTTTAAGCTTAGCCTGTACTACTACAAACTTATTATGGTACTTACAATTACATCATGCACGTTCTATATCAGAGTCTGCCACCAGGCTGTCTCTGGCTAAATCAGCCTATAAGATCATCCCTTGGGATTAAACAAACACCTGTTCTGTAGAGAATATGTTTCCTGAATCTTGGTACTCAGACTTTTGTCAAGAGTAAATAAAATACCTTTCAAAAGATTAATGGAAAATGATTAAGAGAGCATTTCTGCTTTCAGTATTAACTGCTAATGGATTAAAATTTTAATCTGTATAGCATTTCCTGGAGTAAAAGTTCAAGTACTTTCCACATCCATTGCAAACGTCAGGAACCCTTCTAATTTTAAAGAACCTTCTCATTAGAAAATCTCAGCCTAATACAATCTGAAGTTAAGAGTTTCAGCAGCATTGTTTTTCTAAGTAGATTTAGCTATAGATTTTCTTTTGGCCAAACAAGGAAGAGTATATGCCCTTGTAAATAAGGCTTGTTTTTTTTTTATTTAAATGAGTCAGAACATAGAAATCAGTATACGTGAAATAAAATGCATGAGACTATTAAATCTTTTCATACACTCTACAAATAAAATGAAATCTGTGTGTGGTCCTGGTTGACAGGGAATCAGAAAAGAGATTGTGAAAAGTGTATGTGTATGTGTGTATATATATATATCCTCTTATTTCAGTTTTGCTTTTTCCTATTCTCCATAATTAAGTGCTGCTTACAAGGTGGCATCAAAAAATTGAAGCAGGCCAGGCACAGTGGCTCACGCCTGTAATCCCAACACTTTGGGAGGCTGAGGCAGGTGGGTCACTTGAGATCAGGAGTTCGTGACCAGCCTGGCCAACATGGTGAAAACCCATCTCTACTAAAAATACAAAAATTAGCCGGGCGTAGTGGCATGCACCTGTAATCAATAGCTACTTGGGAGGCTGAGGCAGGAGAATTGCTTGAACCTGGGAGGTGGAGGTTGCAGTGAGCCGAGATCGCGCCACTGCACTCTAGCCTGGGCAACAGCAAGACACCGTCTCAAAAAAAAAAAAAAGGCAGTTAGGAATCATAAATTGTGTAAATATATAGCAATTTTAAGAAGAGAGAAGAATGCTTATAACCTAATGAATATTTCTGCTGAGCCTTAGTTGTCTAAAGGGAAAAAAGAGGAAATTGTAAATAAAAGTATTTGTTAGTGGAAAGTATTGACCTGAAACCATATCATATTGTTAGTGTAACCGAATGTATCAGAAATTGTTCCTATGTAGATATTCTGTGAAACTGGTTTCAAAAATGTTACAGGAAACTCTCTCCTTTTTTTTTTGTTTTGTTTTGTTTTGTTTAAGGGGAGGTGGGAGGAGGTAGGCAAGAGGTCTGAATATTAAAATATGTTGATGTTTATGTGTTCATAATATGTTCTTTTTTCTCTCTTGGTGTGTGTATAAAAGTGCCTTGCTCATGAATGCATTTTTGCTCTTCACTTCGAAAGGAAGCCTTTCCCCAGCTTGGCAGCTGAATAAACCAATAGCTTTGTACATGTTGAACAGCGTATGGTCATTTGTCCTCAACAAATGAAATAGATCCTACTTTGCTTAAGACATATTCAACATTCACTAAGTACTGAATAGAGTTAATAGACACAGTACCTGAATCTATATAGTATGTCTGACAGGAGATGACTTGACGTCTCTAGAGAAGAAATGCACTTGAAGAAGAAAATGTCTGATACTCAGTCAAGATTCAAAGTGAGCTTATTTGTTTATATATTTTAAGTAATTCCAGGTTGCACAAAATAACAGGTACCTAAATAAGCCTTAAGTTAACTTTTTGTGTGGCATAAACACTGGGTTTGGAAATGAATTTACTACCTTTGCACTCACTATGTTGGCTTCTGGTTAAATGCAGTCACCATAATTAGGATAAAAAGTTGAATTTATCCTCTCTCTATAGAAATATTTATCAAAGGAGTAAGGAAACTATTTCTAAACCAGTGGATGTTAACTGTCTTTTACTTTCTCGGTGCAGATAGGCAACTTTTTTTTTTTCTTTTTTTTTTTCTTTTTTTTTTTTTTGAGACAGTTTTGCTCTTGCTGCCCAGGCTGGAGTGCAATGGCGCAATCTTGGCTCACCATAACCTCCACCTCCCGGGTTCAAGCAATTCTTCTCAGCTTCCCAAGTAGCTGGGATTATAGGCATGTGTCACCACACCCGGCTAATTTTGTATTTTTGGTAAAGACAGGGTTTCTCAATTGGTCAAGCTGGTCTCTAACTCCTAACTTCAGGTGATCTACCTGCCTCAGCCTCCCAAAGTGCTGGGATTACAGGTGTGAGCCACCGCGCCTAGCCATAGGCAACATTTTTAGTAAAACAGTCCAGATACCTTGAGCCTCAAAGACCATAATCAGGTCTTTTAATCCCATCTGCTTCCTAAGCAAAGGAAAAAATCCATACATGCATGGCAGGAGGGCATATGTTATGTCTCCTCTGGGGGATAGAAGCCCTTCCTGCTGGGCCTTCTGTCACACCTGTCCATATAAAAATTTTTAAAAAGTCTGATGAAAATGTTTTGATATTAGTGTAAATAGCTAAAGCATTTAAAGACTTTAGAAGTCACCTGGGTTATTTTCTTACGCGTAAGTTGGCTTGCATCTGGCTTTCTACTTTTGGCTCCAGTGTTAGAGAACATGTCTTTTGGAGCAGACTGTTAGTTTTAAATATCTCTTGTTAGAAATTTAGCCATTCATCCAATATTGCTATGGAGAAGTGCCTACTCTAGTACAGACACTGGGAATGCAAAACTAAATAAGATTACTACACATAGGAAATTAGTTTTAAAATATATGAACCTATATATTACCCCAAGCCATTTCTGCTATCTAGGGTCATACTAAATAAACCTAAACCCTAATCCATATGTTGGCCCTTCACATATTGAAAATAACTTATAGTGGAGAATCGTAAAAGAATTGAGTGGTGCAGCCATCCACATGTAATGAAGATTCATGTGGAGGACACACTTCAATTAAACCCCCACAAAGATACTCAACCAAGGAAATGGAGAAAATATATAGATACTTTGTACACAGATTTAAATTATATCTGCTAATCACAAGGCAGTGGCACAAAGATCAGGGCCAAAAGTGTTTTGCTCAGGTAGCTAGGATATATAGAACAGCCTAAGAAATCTGGATAGCTTCGCAGACTTCATGAGATAACTGCAAGCTGGTAACATACCTGTCCACCAGTGATATCTATTGAACTGAGGGAGTTACTGCTAAAAGAAAAATCTCTACGCTGTGTCTCAAATAATTTTAAATAAAGTTGAGTTAATGACTACATATTTGAGTCTGCTAATCATGCAGTTTGCCAAGCTCTTCCTTTCAATTAGCAGCAGCAGTGAGACTTATTGTAAAAGTTTGCAACTGAGACCAAGCAATGGAAAGGATGAGGATATACCACAGTGACCTGACACTGGCTGGCTTCCCATTTTCTGTGAGAGCTATGACCAGCTCTTCTCAATGAGATGTGGAAAATGAATGCCTGGTTTTCATTTTTTATTTTTTTGACACAGGGTTTCACTCTTGCCTAAGCTGGAGTGCAGGGGCGTGATCTTGGCTCACCACAGCCTCGACCTCCCAGGCTCAAGCGATCCACCTTAACTTCATTGGTAGCTGTGGACTACAGGTGCACACCACCACACAGGCCAATTTTTGTATTTCTTTGTAGACGCAGTTTCACTCAGGCTGGTCAGGAACTCCTGAGCTCAAGCGATCCTCCCACCTCAGCCTCCCAGAGTGTTGGTGTTACACTGGTACCTGGTTAAAAAAAAAAAAATGGAGTATAACAGTGTAACAGGAAGACAGCTATAGGGTTATTGCTTCTAAACTATGGAGGCAGTTAAAAATGTTAACAGCAGTTTCAAGTTGAATCATAAAACAGGAATTTGACTGGAATTTGGGCAGTTTATTTGGGAAAACATGATTCTGACATGACACATGATATGAAAATTCCTGGGATCATTAGGGGAGTTAGGCTGTATACAACAATAATCTTTCAGAAGGGACTCAGGATACTGGTTAGCCTAACAAAATTAAAACTAACTTCCTAGTATACACAGCAACCAAGCTAGTTTATCAAATTAGCAACAAACCAGATGAAGCTCCTAAAATGAGTGTTGCAGTTAACAAGGAGCTGGTACTGTAGTTTTATTTGGGGGGAAATTGTTAAGTTTGGGTTAACTGCTCGCCTGTGCCTAATATCACCCTTCCATCTGTGGTATCAGCTGTGGGACCTGACACTCCAGTGTAACAGCTGATGGTTTTGGTTTACAATAAATTAAGCAATGGACCAGTAGGTGCAACTTCCTTTGAGAGATACCCAAACAAGTGGAACAGCCCAAGGGTATGGCCATCTTCCATCAAAAAAGACCCTAGATGGGCTTTATGGTTGCACCTTGAGTAACCAGAATGTCCTGATAGAGTGGCAGAGCTCTGGTGAAAGAAGGGTGCAGCCACTACCGGAAGAATTCTAATCTCTGAATCAATTGAAGGCTGACATTAATGTTGGCCACAGCCAATGCATTCCTTATAGACTTACTGCAAAGCGTGTTATATGATGTTGGTCCCTGTCTACCTATTTGGTACTTAAGTAGACTCCCATGCCTTGAAAGGTCCAGACCCCAGTTTCCTTCTTTGAATGCAGTTTTTCTATGTTGGTCACATCCTACTTGGGACATGTTTCTTGAAATGGGTTGGGTTGCCAGATTTAGCAAACAGAAATACAGGACACCCAAATACAATTGAATTTCAGATAAATAATGAAATATGGCACATATACCAGAAAAAAAGTTATGTTATTTACCTGAAATTTGAATTTAGTTTCCTGCATTTTATCTGCAACCCTATAAGGACGATAGTGGCATGGATTAAGCTTGGGTTTCAGTCTATATAGTTGTTCCCAGGAACTGTCTTGACTCTTTCCAGTATGTATTGTTTTCTTATGTCTAAGTAATTGACTAGTAGCCAGGAGCAGTGCTCGTGCACACCCGTAGTCCCAGCTACTCAGGAAGCTAAATTGGGAGGATTGCTTGAGCTGAGGAGTTTGAGGTTGCAGTGGGTTATGATCATGCCACTGCACAGAAACATGGGCACCAGAGCAAGTGCCCATCTCTAAAATAATATTTAATAATAAGGGACTGGGGGTGAGGAAGGCTCACACATAGTTGACCCAAGTTGTATTTCTTATATATTTATTTCTTAGAACTGTTGTTGAGTGTCAGAAGAGGAGGCCCAATTGCAGATAGGAGACTTTTTATAGGAGACATGTGGTATTTAGCTAAAATAACCACATAACCATTACAATATTTGCAGACACAAATTTTTTAAATGCTGTCTCAACAGCAGGTAGTTTGGGTTTGTGGTTGGTGGTGGTTGTGAAATGGAGACTCACTCTGTCACCAGGCTGGAGTGCAGTGGTGCGATCTCAGCTCACTGCAATCTCCACCTCCTGTGTTCAAGCAATTTCCCTGCCTCGGCCTCCCGAGTAGCTGGGACTACAGGTGTGCACCACCATGCCCGGCTAATTTTTTGTATTTTAGTAGAGATGGTTTTACCGTGTTGGCCAGGATGGTCTCGATCTCCTGACCTCATGATCCGCCCGCCTCAGCCTCGCAAAGTGCTGGGATTACAGGCATGAGCCACCAGGCCCAGCCATCTCTGTGTGTTTCAAGCAGTTACTTTCTCACTCTTCTTTACCATGAAGGGCAAGTATATCATAGGTAGCAGAGTTATGACAACCATTTTTCATCACAGAAAAGGTTCACAAATTTGGAACACCTATCTTTGCCTTCCAGAACCCCCAAAAGACTCAAGGATTTAAAGGCACAAGGTACCCTGGAAGGTGGGAGTAATAAAGTTGAAACCAGGGGATTTTTTGAAAATTTATCTTTGCTCTCCCTTTGTAGGCAGGCAGCTGTCTCTCTAGCAAATGACTGAAGCCTTATTGTCTGGAGAAATTAAACCAAATAGAACTGAGGACAGGGGGAGGATGGTAGTGATAGTGATGTGCTATATGGAAGACAAAATGATTGACAGAATGTGAGTATTCTGAACATTAGGAGCCTCCAGTCCAATTTCTCCACCTGGCTACAGAATCTGGCAATGGAGTTTATACCCAGCCCTGCTCACCCAACCCAAAAAGACTAGCAGTAAAAAAAACAGCTTGACACTCGATTATTTGTTACAGTGAAACTGAGAGTCCCCAAGCCCTGTTCATTCTTATACAGCTTTCCGTCACTTGAAATCACTATACACAGATAGCCAAGGATCACTAGATATTTGAGGAAACTTTCAACATGAAAGATGAACATAAAGAAGCTGTGATATTCTCAGAAACAAATATACTGCTTCCATTAAATAGGATCAGGATGCTATTTTTAAAAATGAACAATCCAAAAACAAAAGCTATTGGAAAAACAGGACACCAAAATTAAGCATTCAGTAGATGTATTAGAAAATAACTTGAAGAAATTTTGAAAAGTAGAACAAAGAAATGAAAACTAGGCAAGAACAAAAAAGAAACTTTAAACCTGAATAATTTGCAACATCTAATAAATAAGAGTTCCAAAATGAGAGAACAGAGAAACAAGGTGAAGAGAGAAAAAATTAAAGAACATTTGCCGAAAATGTAAGACTTAGTCTCCTAAATTAAAAGGGTCCACTAAGTGCCCTGTGAAATGAATTAAAAAATACCAAAGCACATTGTTAGGATATTTCAGAATGCTAGAATTATGGAAGGACCTAAAAGCTTCCCAAAAAAGGTAGCGGGGGAAATTACATAAAAAAGGGTACATTTTCAAAATGGCATTTAGACTTCTTGGTAGCAACACTGGATGCTGGAAGATTATGAAAGCAAGGTCTTTAAATTTAAAAAGAAATGATTTTCAACCTAGAATGTACTCAAATAATCCAGTCAAGAGTGGGGCTAAAATAAAGATACCTTAAGATGTGCATGATCTCAGAATTTTATCTCACCATCTACCCTTTCTTAGGAAGCCACTGGAGGATATGCTTCACCGAAATGAGGGAGTAATCTGAGAAGACTGGGATCCTGAAACTAAAAGATGTCACAAAGGAAAATGAGGAAAGTCCCAGGATAACTACTGTGTCAAGTAAGTAGGATGGAGGTTCTGGGAAGTCGGTCTCTAGGAAAACTGCGAACAAAGTATTTGAGTACAATGGAAAGTGTATAAATGAGCAAGAAATTTGAAATTTTATTTCTTAGAAAGTATGTTATTTAGTAACCAGATTTTTAAAATTTGACATTAAAAGTATAGTCAAATTGGAGTCTTGTCAGCTATAATTAGATTGGTCCTTATGGCATAATACTCCAGTTTTCTGTAGATGCTGACCTTCACTAAGATGTGCACCGCAGAAGATATTTCTAGAAAATAAAGTTTTTCAATTTGTTTTTGTATTTGATTTGCTTAGGCAAATCTCAATTTTGTATTTATTTACAGAAATAATGCCTGGTCTATAGCAGTAATTTCAGCAAGCTTTTTGTTTAAATTTTAGCCTCTGTAGAATCAAAAGCATGAAGAATTACAGGTTGAGCATTCCTAATCCAAAAATTCAAAATCTGAAATGCTCTAAAATCCAAAACTTTTTGAGTGCCAACATGACATCACAAGTGGAGAATTTCACACCTGACCTCATGTGACAGGTCGTCAAAACAAAGGCACACAATACATAGTTTATTAAAACTATTGTATGAAATTACCTTCAAGCTATGTATATATGAAACATGAATGAATTTCATGTTTAGACTTCCCATCCCAAAGATATCTCATTATGTATACGTAAATATTCCAAAATCTGAAAAAGTTAAATCCAAAACACTTCTGTTCCCACACATTTCAGATAAGGGATACTCAACCTGTATCTACTTTTTAAAAATAATATTCTGAAATTCGATATTGTTTTTCATCTTCCATGCTATTTTTGCTATCAAGATATAGTTACATACAGTGGCTGGTCCATAATATATTCCTATATAATATTTTAGGTGTTTCCTTATGAGTTATGGTTCAGGGTTTTTTTCTATGCTTTGTTTATATTAATATTACATAATCTCAGAATGAATTTTTATTTACTTGCAAGTGATATGTATGCTGATAGGTTTTTCTCTCTGTCATTAAATCTATTGAGTAAACCATGCCAGGCCAATTTGTCCATCTCCTTTTTTCTTTTTTTTTTTCTTTTTTTTTTTTTTTGAGACGGAGTCTCGCTCTGTCGCCCAGGCTGGAGTGCAGTGGCACGATCTCGGCTCACTGCAAGCTCCGCGGCCTCCCGGGTTCATGCCATTCTCCTGCCTCAGCCTCCCTAGAAGCTGGGACTACAGGCGCCCGCCACCACGCCCAGCTAATTTTTTTGTATTTTTAGTAGAGATGGGGTTTCACCGTGTTCGCCGGGATGGTCTTGATCTCCTGACCTCGTGATCCGCCCGCCTCGGCCTCCCAAAGTACTGGGATTACAGGCGTGAGCCACCGCACCCGGCCCCATCTCCTTTTTTCTAAGTAAGAAATAACATATATACAGTAAATAGAGTGCACTAATCATAAGTGTACTTGATTTTTAAAAATATGTATACATTCATATCAAGATCATATAAAAATATATACACTCAGACCAAAGTATTAAAAATTTCATATTCTCTTGTGCCCTTTCCTAGTCTATACAGCTCCCAGAAATATCTACTCTTTTCTAAAGATCTATTAGTTTTGCTTGTTCTCAGAATTCATGTGAATGGAATCATACTGTATATATTGTTTTATGGCTGTCTTCTTTCATCAATGTACTTGTTCATTTTTTTATTGTTATAGACTATTTGATTACATGAATATATCATTATTTGTTTATCCTTTTACCTGTTGACATTCACGTTATTTCCAACTTTTTGTTATTATGAATAAACCTATAATAAACATTCTGTATGTATTGTTTTGTTTTGTTTTTTTGTGGATATGTGCATTCATTCCTTTGGGCATATACCTAAGCATCAAATTGCTATATCAGAGTAGTTGTGTATTTAGTTTTAATAAAACTGCCAAACACTTTTTTTTTTTTTTTAATTATACTTTAAGTTCTAGGGTACATGTGCATAACGTGCAGGTTTGTTACATATGTATACTTGTGCCATGTTGCTGTGCTGCACCCATCAACTCGTCAGCACCCATCAACTCGTCATTTACACCAGGTATAACTCCCAATGCAATCCCTCCCCCCTCCCCCCTCCCCATGATAGGCCCCAGTGTGTGATGTTCCCCTTCCCGAGTCCAAGTGATCTCATTGTTCAGTTCCCACCTATGAGTGAGAACATGCGGTGTTTGGTTTTCTGTTCTTGTGATAGTTTGCTAAGCATGATGGTTTCCAGCTGCTGCCAAACACTTTTTAACGTGACTGTATCATTTTATACTCTCACCAACAATGTATGGAAGTTCCAGTTGCTCCATATCTTTACAAACACTTGTGATTGTCAGTCCTTTTAATTTTACTCATTCTGGTGGTGGTGTAATGGTGTCCAGTGTGACTTTAATTTACATTTCTTTGATCAGTGTTACACCTTTTTTATATGCTTATGGGACATTCAGATACCTCTTTGCAAGTACTTGTCCAAGTTTTTTGCCCACTTGTAAAATAGACTATCTTGTTCTTATTAATTTGTAGTTCTGTTTTTTTATTTTTTAGAAATGGGCTCACACTGCTGCCCAGGCTTGTCTCCAAATCCTGACCTCAGATGATCTTCCCCTCTCAACCTCCCAAAATCCCCCAGCTGAAATTACAGGCATGACTCAGCCTGTAGGATTTCTTTATATACACTGTATACAAGTTGTTTATTTATATAATGAATTTTTTCTGCCATTCTATGCCTTGCCTGTTTATTTTCTTTTTTTTAAGACAGAGTCTCACTCTGATGCCTAGGCAGGAGTGCAGTGGCACAATCTCAGCTCACTGCAACCTCTGCCTCCCAGGCTCAAGCAATTCTTGTGCCTCTGCCTCCCAAGTAACTGGGATTACAGGTGTGTGCCACCACACTCAGCTAATTTTTGTAGGTTTTTTGTTGTTGTTGTTAGTAGAGACAGGGTTTCTCCATTTTGGCCAGGCTGGTCTCGAACTCCTGACCTCAACTGATCTGCCCGCCTTGACCTCCCAAAGTGCTGGAATTACGGGCATGAGCCACCACACCCAGCCATTGTTTCTTAATGGTATATTTTGATGAGTAGAAGTTTTCAACTTTGATGAAATCTAATTTATCAGATTTCTTTTTGTATTATGGTTAATGCTTTAACAAATCTTTGTTAACTTGAATATTATGAAGATAATCTCCCATTTTTTAAGAAGATGTATAGTTTTAGCTTCCACATTTAATATACGTTTTCAAATTTGATTACTGAGAAGAGAATATTTGTGGGTATATTCATTTTTCCCTAATACTTTCTCTTTTTCTTCACATTCCTTATTTTATCCAAATTCAAGGGGATTTATCATATATGACATTTACGTCTTTGGAGGTTTTTTTTGTTTTGTTTTTGTTTTGTTTTCATGAAATTTGGGTAGGAAAGTTGACATTCTGTTTTTAAGTTATCCCCAAAAGACTGAAGAATTCCCAAATTGGACATCTTCCTAAAATCTAATTATCTAAGTGGCATAAATTAACTAAAAATCGAACAGTTCTTAATACTTATTTTGTTTAAAATTTTGAATGTTAGCACACCAATTCTGCATTAGAATGAATGATAAATAACCAAATCTATATTATTCTACCATTTATTATTTAAATTTGTTTTACATTTTTGAGGTATTCTTTTAGACATTCTCTAGTCTTACTATTTTAAATATTATCCTTCTACTTCCCTGTCATTCAACTACCAGAAAGTTCTCAGTATCAGTTTCTGTACAAAAAATTGACACTTTTCACAATTATTAATTATTTGTAGCACTTTACTTTTGTAGTACATACACATTAATGTTTTTGCTTATTGATAGAAGCACATTAATTCAGTTAGTCACTCAACAAATATTTATTGAGCACCTACACAGTGCCAAGCACTAAGAATTTAGCAATAAACAAAACAGACAAAAATTCCCACCTTCATAAAACTTACATTGCAGTGAGATTTTTTTCACTTCAATTTATAACTGGAATGTTTTTGTTTACCTTTATTTAAAAATGAATATTCAGGCCAGGTGCGGTGGCTTATGCCTATAATCCCAGCATTTTGGGAGACCCAGGTGAGAGGATCGCTTGAGTTCAGGAGTGTGAGACCAGCCTGGGCAACATAGGGAAACCTCATCTCTACCAAAATTTTTTTAAATTAGCCAGTTATGGTGGTGGCATGCACCTGTGGTCCTAGCTACTCAAGAAACTGAGATGGAAGGATAACTTGAGTCCACACCACCATACTCCAGCCTGGGTGACAGAGTGAGAGACCTTGTTTAAAAAACAAAACAAAACAAAACAAAACAGATAATCTGCAATAAGTCTGAATTATTTGCACTAGGTAATTGTATGTCCATTACAAATGAGTGTTCCCCGAGGTCAGGAGATCAAGACCATCCTGGCCAACATGGTGAAATCCCGTCTCTACTAAAAATACAAAAAAAATTAGCCAGGCATGGCAGCACACTCCTGTAGTCCCAGCTACTCGGGTAGCTGAAGCAGGAGAATTGCTTGAACCCGGGAGGTGGAGGCTGCAGTGAACTAAGATTGTGCCACTGCACTCCAGCCAGGCGATAGAGCGAGACTCTGCCTCAAAAAAAAAAACAATAAAAAAAAAGTGTGCTCCCTTTTCATAGTATACAGTTATGAAAAATTGCTAGCCAGCCAGAAATTACATTTCCCTGACCCCCTTATATCGAGATAGTGCATATCAGTTTTTGCCAATGGAGTGACAACAGAATCGGTGTATTACTTCAAGGCCAAGTTGTTTGAGAAGTGAATATAACTTCTCTGTGTTCTTTTTTGCATTTTGCTGGCTGGATGCAGATGACTGTTAGGCTCTAGGGGATGGTGGACCCACAAGATAGAAAGAGCTGATCCTTGATCCAGTTTAGACAGGAAAGAAGTCCAGAGACCAGTAACTCAGTCACTTTAATGTGAGCAAAATAAACCATGTCAAGCTACTTGTGTAGTTTAGCAATTAGCATCACCTTAATAATATGCTTCCTTCATTAATACTGCAGATGCTGTTAATCTGACCAGATATGATGTTTGTCTGAAAACCAAACCATTATTATTGATCAGGTACAATTTCTGGAATAACGAAGACAATACTGAAGGTGGAAGTTAGCTATGTAGCCTCCCAAAGGCCAATGTTCAGATTTTTGCTGAACATTGAGGTCAGTGCAGACTCCAGTGCATCCCCAGCAGGTAGTGACTTAAAAAAAAAAAACAGTATGGGAGGCAGGTGTTGTATAAGAAAGCAGGAGTAATTGTGATCATTCTTTGACATGAACCATAATGTTACTACAACTGTAGTTAACATTAAGTGGTTAGTGAAACTCTAAGCAAATAAGGCTGAGGAATGTGGAGGAGGTATGGTGTGGGAGAACCATGTCCTTCTGCATTCATTATGGTAGTAAGCACAAAATGGGTCAGAAAATATTATCTACATGCTCAGAATGCTCCTGTATTAATAGAACTGGTTGCCCCTGGGGGAATGGAACCAGTGACCAGGAACAAAGGTGGGAGGGAATCTCTTCATTTTTTCACTTTTGAATATTGTACCATATGAATATATTATGTGTTCAAAAATCATCATTTTGTGATTAGCTTGTGAGAATCGATTGGTCAGGGAAGATATAACTTTACTGAATTTCACAAAGTTGGTGGATGAGATTGCAAAACTTATCATTTAGTAAGTACACGTAATCATACTCTTCGCTTGAGTCAATGAAATTTCATAGGTTTTCGGTTATAACAGCTATTTAGGTCAGTGTTGAAATAAACTGAACTTAACATTAGACCTCTGAACTTCAAACTAGACCTCTGAATCACAGTATCTCAAAATGATAAATTCAATTATGTTGCTTTATTTAAAATGTTACAATACTGTATCATAATATGTTAATAGTATACAATATTTCTAACATTTCATGAAATAACTAACTGCTACGGGAGCTCAAAGATGGCACCTCTGACTGGAGTAGTCAGTCCAGGGCTACCTGATGGGTGTGATTTGAACCGAGATTTGAAAGCTTTTGGGACGTGAATAGCAGAAAAGACAAGAAGAACATCACAAAGCAATTAGAGGGAACTAGTCAGGGTTGGTTGGGCCATTAAGCAATTCTCAACATGGTGTCTGGTAGCATCTACAACAGCATCACTGAAGAGATTGTTTTAAATGCCTGACCCCAAACCGACTGAATCAAAATTTCTGAGATGGGGAAGCAGAAATACTCATTTTTATCAAACTCCTTGTTTAGTAAATCTAAATAAATTTTATGTTTACTAATATTTGAGAATTTCTAACCCCATGTAAATGCTCTGGATAATACGTGTCTGCAAAGACACTGTGGAGGACAACTACCACCAAAAACAGCAGAAGCCATTTCCAAAAAGCGAAATTGAGAAACAACTACATTGCGATATTCAACCATAGATCAGACGTATTATGAATACTTTAGTCCATTAAAAAATTTGAGTTGCCAGTTAGCACACAGCTCAAATGATCATATTGATATTTAACACAATCTGACTGACATTGCTACAAAACATTTTATTCCAAAATGTCAGGCTCCATGGTGTCATGTCGATACACTGAAATCTCAGTATGTTGCGATTGTGTAAAAGAGGTTTTCATTTTTCTCCCTGGGAGATGAGATGGAAGACTTGATACCATGCTACATTTAATGAAACCCTGAATGCTAGTTAATGTGTGTTAGGATTACAGTTAAAAAAAAAAAAAAGCATGATGCTAATTTACACATGTGTTCTTACATTCCCTCTGAAAAGAAAAGGGAAGATGTTTGACAGAAAACATCAGCTTTTAAAAATAAAATATGAAACATGGTATAGGTGCTACAGGGAAATGCAGAGCTATGAGAACATATTTTAAGGACATGCAAACAGATCTGCAGCTTGCAGCTACAGACACAGCCTTCCTGTGGAAGTGACATTCAGGCTGAGATCTGAACAATGAGTAGGAATGAGTCAGGCATAGTAGGGACAAAAAGCCTTCCAGGGAAAGGGGTTAAGTGAAATAGTCAAGAACGTGAACTTGGTTTTAGATGAGTAGTAATATTAGGAGTAATAACAACAATTGAGTTACCCATGCTACTTAACTGATCAGGAAAGAAAAATACTAATTAAAAACTTTAGCCTAAGTAAATCTACCTAAGTAAATTTTTACCAAAGAAATCACCTAAGGCAACACTTAGATTATCAGCGTGGTAAAGATGAATTATTTAATACCTGTTGGGACAACCATTTAGCCATCTGGAAAAGCGTCTGGAGTCTAACCTCATTCCATATATAAGCATACATCCTGGGTAGATAAACCATATTTTAAAAGAAGTCAAAAAAGTACTAGGATAAACTATAGATTCCCTTTTCCTCATAATCTGGAGTAGAGAAGGCTTTTCTAAGCATGAGGAAAAAGCCAAAAAATGTAAGGGAAAAGATCAACAGATTTTCCTACATGAATTCAAAATGTTTATAGAGCATGAGAAAACTAGAAAAAAAAATCCGCTAACTACGGGAAATGCTTGCAATATATATGATAGGCAAAGTGCTAAAAGCCCCTATTAAGGAAGAGCTCTTTGTAAGCAGCAAGAAAGCCAGGCAAAAACAATGACTAATCAAGTTGTGGGAAGGTATTCAGTTCTACCAGCAAACAAATGGTGCGGGGGAATATTTCTGTGGGAACACTTGCACATCTGTGCAAAAACCCACTTACAACAATGTCATGTAGGCGGTTCCCTGGATGCAATAGTAACCTTCGAATACACGATCAGGCAGGCTGACCCAGGTGTCATGCACAGGAAACCTCACACCCCAAATTAAGAGGCTCAAATCACATGGTTTATCGCTTTTCAACAAAATGTAGTTGGAAAGACACAGTGAAGTTTAGCACATTTAGGATAGGGTCCAAGAGAGGTGGGAGGACAAATTACCTGAATTTCATGCTACACGGTGTTGTGGCGTCTTGTCTGCTAGCTACATCAGCCTTTACCTCTGATAGTTAGGTCATGAGGACCACAAGTTAAGTGAAATACTTAACCACGGCCAAAACTGAAAATGGGGGCTCAGCAGTGCTTACAGCCAGCGCACACTTGCTCTGGTCAGAAACTCGGGGGCAAGGATACCTAGCTAATGACCTGCCGAGAGCCATGGTTTTTTGTTGTTTGTTTGTTTGTTTGTTTTTAGAGACAGCATCTCCCTCTGTCACCCAGGCTGGAGTGCAGTGGCAGGGTCATAGCTCACTGCAGCCTCGAACTCCTGGGCTCAAGCAGTCCTCCCACATTAGCCTCCCAAAGTACTGGGATTACAGACAGGAGCCACTGCTCCCAAATAAAAGCCATGTTCTTAATCTGTGTTTCTGTAGCAGAACAGAAATAGGGCCAGAACGGGTGTCACTAATGAATGGCCATTTTAGTAATGAACTATCAGCCTGAAGGTGGCGTCGTCTGTACACTGCAGCTTGGCCTTTCCCACCTTGTTCTGTCCGTGAGGAACACTCTTGTTTCTTCCATCCTTTTTACACATATTCCATTTATTCTCTTTGTCATGTCTCGCACTACACTACCTATACTTAACATCTTAATCCTGCCTGTTTCACAGGCTACTTCTTTGCTCATTATACTTAACACGTGAGTTTCATATATTCTTTCTTTATCTATCCCTTAGGACAGAATTTAATATCCTCATAATACAGCAAGCAAACATTACAAATATACATTAAACATTTTGGCTTAAAATATTTTAAAAACTATCCAGGAGAAGATAGAGTAAATGATATTGTATGTAATGGAAGACTGGTTGTTAAGAATGGGAAGATAGATCTTCATTGACAAAAAGATATCCACTTTATATTACTGAGTAAGTAGAGTTCAAAAACATTATTATAGGCCGCGCATGGTGGCTCACGCCTGTAATCCTAGCACTTTGGGAGGCCAAGGTGGGTGGATCACTTGAGGTCAGGAGTTCGAGACCAGCCTGGCCAACATGATGAAATCCTGTCTCTACTAAAAATACAAAAATTAGCCAGGCATAGTGGCAGGTGCCTGTAATCCCAGCTGCTCCAGAGGCTGAGGCAGGAGAATTAGTTGAACACAGGAGGCAGAGGTTGCAGTTAGCCAAGATCGCGCCACTGCACTCCAGCCTAGGCGACAGAGCAAGACTCAGTCTCAAAAACAAAACAAAACAAAACAAAAAAAATTATTGGCCAGGTGCAGTGGCTCACACCTATAATCCCAGCACTTTGGGAGGCTGAGGCTGAGGTCAAGAGTTCGAGACCAGTCTGGCCAACATGGCGAAACTCCGTCTCTACTGAAAATACAAAAATTAGCTGGGCATGATGGCGCATGCCTGAAATCCCAGCACTCAGGAGGCTGAATGAAGCAAGAGAATCTCTTGAACCCAGGAGGCGGAGGTTGCAGTGAGCCGAGATTGCACCACTGCGCTCCATCCTGGGCAACAAGAGTGAGACTTCATCTCAAAAAAAAAAAATTATTATAGTACTTGTTTATAGTTCTCACAGAAATGTGTAAACATTTCTGAAATACATATCTGTTACATTTCTATATGTGTACACAGAAATGTCTAGAAGTATCTTCTCCAAAATATTAACAATAATTTTCTCTGAGTTTGGGATGTGGGGTTATTTTTGCTTGCTTCTACTCTTTTTTTGTTGTTGTTGTGTGTACTATCATGGGTGAGGATGTTTGGGGAGATATTACAAGAAGTTTATAATCTAAAGAAAAGACAAGTCACTTATGATTTTAAATTTTTTTGACCAAGCACAGTGGCTCACACCTGTAATCCCAGCACTTTTGGGAGGCCAAGATCTTTTGGGAAGATTACTTAAGCTAGGAGTTCAAGACCAGCCTGGACAATATAGTGAGACCTTGTTTCTATTTTTAAAAACGAGAATTTTAAAAAGAAAAAACTATCATATTGCCAGCATTGTGCTCTGGGAAGCTTATATTTGTAATCTAAAGAAAAATCAATTGGAAAGAACATCACCTTTGAAGTCAGATAGACCCAGATCCATTCACTAGCTGTATACAGTTGGGAACTCAACCTGCCTTAGCTTCACTTTCCTAGTCTGTAGAACGAGGATGACAATAAGTACCTCAGAGGAGGTCAGAATATGTGCTAAGGGCTTAGCACAGTGCCAATATGACATTAGTGCCCTAATAAATGTACTTCCACCTCCACATTGGATACAGTACTTAATTCTCTTCTGCCCTCAATTTCATTCCTGATGCTGTAAAGGGAGCTACTAATCCCAGTGCTGGAAAATCCTAGGAGCTGCAGAGGACCCTCCAAAACAGGTGGGCTCATGGTGCCTTGATTACAGCAGCCGTGGGCCAGCAAAGCTGATAAAGGTATCTGATTTCCCCGTTGTCTTCCATTGTAAAGTTGAAAGTATAATATTTCCTACTGGAACATTTTTTAGCCCCAAGACCTAATGAAATCATTATTTAAAAACTAAAACTTGGGGTTAGACTTGCAGTTTTTCTAAACTTCAGTGTGTAAAAGATCATCTAGAGCAATGGCTTTCGATTCTTTTCAGACCAAACATCACCTCTTTTATAACATCCATGTTACTATCTTGAAATTCGTAGGCCCGGCGCGATGGCTCACGCCTGTAATCCCAGCATTTTGGGAGGCCAAGGTGGGCAGATCATGAGGTCAGGAGATCGAGACCATCCTGGCTAACACGGTGAAACCCCGTCTCTACTAAAAAAAAAAAAATACAAAAAATTAGCCGGGCGTGTTGGCGGGCGCCTGTAATCCCAGCTACCGGAGGCTGAGGCAGGAGAATGTCGTGAACCCGGGAGGCGGAGCTTGCAGTGAGCCCAGATGGCGCCACTGCACTCCAGCCTGGCGACAGAGAGAGACTCCATCTCAAAAAAAAAAGAAAGAAAGAAATTCATAGATAATACACACCTTTTTAAATCTGCATGATTTCTTGACTTTGATATTTTTGACATTTGATTCTTGATATTTCATTATAACTAAATAATATATACAATCGGCCCTCCATATCAATGTGTTCCACATCCTCAAAGTCAACTAACCACAAGTCAAAAATATTTGAGGAAAAAAAAAATGGATGGTTGTATCTGTACTGTACATATGCAGACCATTTTTTATTCCCTAAACAATACAGTGTAACAGCTAATTACATAACATTTACATTGTATTAGGTATTACAAGTAATGTAGAGATGATTTAATGCATATGAGAGGATGTGAGTAGGTTATATGCAAATGCTACACAATTTTATATAAGTGACTTGAACATTCATGGATTTTGGTATCTGAAGGGGTCCTGGAACCAAACGCCTATTGATACTGAGGGACATAGTGTAGTACTCAGATGCTTGCATATGTAGGTAGACTCCCATGAATGTGGCGGTTAGAAGTGTGTTGTGGCCAGGCATGGTGGCTCACACCTGTAATTCCAGCACTTTGGGAGGCCTAGGTGGGCGGATCACTTGAGACCAGGAATTTGAGACCAACCCGGCCAACATGGAGAAACCCCATCTCTACTAAAAATACAAAAATTAGTCAGGCGTGGTGGCGCACACCTGTTATCCCAGCTACTCTGGAGGCTGAGGCACGAGAATGGCTTAAACCCAGGAGGTAGAGGTTGCAGTGAGCCAAGATCATGCCACTGCACTCCAGCCTGGGTAACAGAGCAAGATTCTGTCTCAAAAAATAAAAATAAAAAATAAAAAAAGAAGTGTGTTGTATTGGCAACCAAATATCATGAGCCACCTGGCCCTTGATGTGATTTTCCAAAATGGTGAATAACTTTTGGTAAAGTTCTTGACCAAAAAGGCTAATTTTCCTCTAGTTTACACAGTGGTTGAATTCCTGTAAAATTTAGTGTATATTAAGATCCTGCAGAAAATATTCTAAATACACAATTTGGAATTAAGCACAGAGCTGTTTAATGTGGATTCCTCATCCCCTGACCTCCATCCTCACAGGTTTTGTTTCAAGGAATCTAGGATAGGGCACAGAATTTCTTGGCCATGATTCTGATTCAGGCCTCCTGTTTTCTAAAGGAACTGGGGGAGGGAGGGGTTGTGCTAAAAAGAGAACTTAAGATGGTAAACTAGAAATCAAAAACCGAGGTTGGTCATTTGATACAGAATCTAGAATAGGAATGTCTGTTTCAGAAACAGTTCTACTTGTAACTGCCTGACTTGGTACAAATTCTCTGGGTCAGTTTTCCTCACCGACAAAAATGGGTTATTGTTACCTTCAGTATGGATGGGTGGAACTGTGGTTTCTGAGATCCTTTGAAGCTTGTTTGGTTTATGAAGACTATTAAAATTTCTGATATAAGGCAATGTATAAATGATATACATTCACCATGCAAACGATCATGAAGACGCTATTATTCGAGCTTTAGGAAAAGCTGATCACGGTGCCGTCACTTTCCCTTAAAGCCCACTGTCTGAAACCAGAGAACATGCCAGAAAGAAATTTGGCCCACTAACCTCTCCCCTCACCAAACACTAAACAGACACCAGCTCAGAATCCGAAAACTTGACAGTCTGGCTCGTCTGCCCAAGGCCAGTAGTGTGGATTTGGACGACTCACTTTACTTTCAATGGGCTCGGTTTACTTAAATTTTCAGTTCCATCTGTTACTCATCTAACTGCTCCATTCCTCTTTGCTTCTTCCTTTCCCGCACCTGCCACCATCCTTTCTACCTCCCTAAAGACTTTGTCTTTGCGTTCCTACCGCTTCCCGCATTAGGCGTTTCGCACTTTCTCATCTCAGATTTCGGACACCCGCACCCTGCCATCCCCTTGGCTTCTCCTCTTTGTTTAGGCATCCCCGGCAATCCTCCCGCAATGTCCTGGCTCCTCTCCAAGATCCAAAAAGGAAGGCTGCCATCCCCAGCCCCGCCGTGCACTCGCGCAACTCAGGCGCTGGCCCACACCGTGCGCTCCGGATCCCACACCTCCTCGAGTCCCGGTGAATCGCCCTCACCTACCCGCCCCTCTCTTAGCATCTCGTCCCCCACCCCCATCTCCGCCCTCAGCTCGGAGACTCGGAAGCCGCGGGTCACTGTGCCCTGTCCCGCTCCGGAGGCTCTTCTTCCTCCTTGGCCCAGGATGACCACCTCTGGCAGGGTCCGTCGCCACCGAGTCCGGGGCCGCGCTCCACCCACGTGTCCAAGAGCGCCGTGCCCGCCCAGCGCAAACCCCCCAAGGCCGGCTGCTCCTAGCCGCGGAAGCTCTCCTCTTGCACACGAAACCTGCACTGGCTGGGGAGCGGCAGACGGATCACCAACGACACGTGCGGGGCGCCGGAGCCCTGCCGCAGGGTGCGGGTGCCCGCGGAGCCAACCAGCCTGAGAGCCAGCGGGAGAGGAGAAAGGGTGGGCGCGCGGGTGGGCGCGCGGGTGGGCCCGGGAGGCGGAGACCTTCGGGAAGCTGGGGCCACGCGGCGGTGCAGGCGACGGGACTGCAGTGCCACCTCTCCCGAGAAACCCACACGCTCGCACGCCCGCGCGCGCACGCACGTGCACACGGTGGGCAGGGAGAACACAGGCGAGAGTCTTTGAGTGCGGGGCGCGTTTTAGTGATGGCTTCTGCTCTCAAAAGCAAAATTAACCCGCCCGGGACTTGCCCGGGCTCCAAAGACGACGCCCGCGGTGGCGCGGGCTGGAGAATGGACTGTGATCCCGAGATGCACGTGAAAATGTGCAAGAAGATCGCCCAGCTCACCAAGGTAAGGTGGGGCGCAGCGGGCCAGCGAGCTGCACGCCCGGGGCGCCGGAGCCGGGAGGGAGAGAGGATGCCTCTCCCGGGAGGCCCGGGCCGAATCCAGACAGAAACTTTGTCTCGGAGGCCAACCGGGAAGGGAAGCGGTCCTAAATCTGGGTGACTTTTGACCTTCTAGAGGCACCATCCTAAAGCAGCAGAGAAAGAGGATCCTTGCCAAGGAAACTCCCACAGCCTGCTTGCTGAGCAGGTGGTCTGTGCCTTTCCAAGGTGGGAATGTGAATCGTGTGTGTGTGTGTGTGTGTGTGTGTGTGTGTGTGTCCGTCAGCTTTGCTCAAGTGTCTAGAATGTTGTGATTTCATTCAACTGCCATACTTTACAGCTTGGGGAGGTCATGTGGGCTCTATTTAGACAGTTGATCCATGTATTCCTTCATTCAGCAAATATTTGCGTCATTCGTTGAGTGCCAGCAGCTTGCGTGGCACCGTACTAAACCTGGAATGCAGCCTAGGGGACTTACTATCAAACTGGGTGCAGACGTGTGTAGGAGCATAAAAGGAGAAAAGCACGATTCACCAAATAATTATGAGATTAGGAAGGACCTTGGGAGGTCGGTCAGCCAACCCACCTCCCTACCTCCTGTAGAGCCCTGATTGAACCTTCCCAGACTATGTCTTTTTCAAGAAGACCAGCAAAAAGATGCCACCAGTGCTCTTTGTTAACCTTCTGCAACTCCCCAATTAGGAGTTCCTTGTCACAGACTCCCCTCTGTGCCTTGTCTACATGGAGAACAACATCCCTCACTGTCTCCCATACAAGGTTTCAAGTGGATGAATTTAGCTGTTTGCTTTGGGGTTTCCTTTTGGTCTCATAATACACTCCTGGTGCCATGCCCGCCAGGGAAAGGTCAGGTCCAGGTCTGTCCTGTGGCATCTGGAACATGCTTTCTTTCCTCACCATCTCCCTGTCACTTCCCACACATTTTTTGTGGGATCACAGACATTCCCCTCCCGCTGTCCGGCCAACCTCACTATTTTGCCAGGAAGAAGGAGCACAGAGTCTTGGAATTGAACACTAGCTGCCTTCTCCCACCTGTGTCATTAACTTCACATTCTTCGCACATGAGCCTGTCTCCAAAGAGGGCTCTCTTTGGTCAAGGGATGAAAAAGAGATTGGAGATAGCCCTTAGAGTCCTTGGCATATATAACCGGTACTATTGATCTAACCTACATTCATCTAAATAGTGACATCAACCAAAACATGTATTTATTCAAGTACCTGAAAAGGCACTTGGCACAGTGCAAGGCATCTTCCCTATCTTCAAAGGATCTAAAATAGTTTTAGAGAAACAAGATTTGAAACACTGAGTGAAAGCTAGAAGACTATGTCTTGGGTGCTAAATTGGGTGCTTCCAATTACGAGTTCTATAGAAGTAGAAACAAAGGACAAATCAGTACGGAAGGAACTGTAAGGGGAGATTTTATAGACAAGATGATCCTCGAATTCAGTGTGGACTTATGGAATTCCTACTATGTGCCAACTGCTGTGCTGAATGTTGATGGCATAACAATTAGTAAGATATGGTCTTGCCCTTGTGGTATGACAAACACATAAACAGATCATTTCAATATAAAATAGCAATGATTCCACTCATTAATATTTATGGCATACCTATTATGTGCCAAGCACTGAAAACACAGCAGTATAGAAAGCATACATGATTCTTGGCGCACAGTAGGCAGTGTTTCTTAAAGTATATTCTGCATTAGAAATGATGATTGATCCTTATGTAGTGCCTCTGTTTACCATTTTTATGCTAATTGCTTAAATTAGAAGTTTTTGTAATTAATAGACCACCCTTCTTTTGGCTACTATTTGTATGTCAATTATTTTCCATATCTTCATATTTAATCTTTCTATCAGGTTTATTTTGGTTGTATCTCTGACAGGTGAATTTAATCCACAGGCATTTACTGTGATTATTAATATATTTGGGCTTTTCTTCCATCGGATCTTGCGTTTTTCATTTACCATTATTTCTCCTTGCTTCTTTTGCTTCCATTCTTGTCTTCTATCGGATTAGCAAAGTGATCCATATTCCACTGCTGGTTTGAGAGCTTTGGGTTTTATTTCTATTCTTCTCAGAATCGTCTTTTATTTTTCAACATATATACTTAATTCTGATTTTTTCTAACAAAGTTAGTATGTAATTGTTTCTTCCCATGAAAGAACTTTGTATATTTTACTCATTTAACAGTCCCTTCCTTCCCATCTTGTTATTGCTGCCTAGAGTTTTATTTTTACTTTTCTGTTTGTTTGTTTGTTTAAGAGACAGGGTCTTCCTCTGTTACCCAGGCTGGAGTGTAGTGGCACAGTCATGGCTAACTGCAGCCTCAAACTCCTGGCCTCAAGTGATCCTCCCACCTCAGACTCCCAAGTAGCTAGGAACAGGTCCACACCACCACCCCCAGCTAATTTTTTCTTTTTCAAAAATGTTTTGTAGAGATAGAATCTCACCATGTTGCCCAAGCTGGTCTCGAACTCCTGGCCTCAAGCAATCCTCCCGCCTTGACCTCCCAAAGCTCAGGCATGTGTCACCGCATTCTATCTGTTTTTACTTCTTAAATTTAAAAATAGTTTTTATAGTTAAAAGTTAATTAACTTTATTGAGATTTTATCAATTTTTCTGCTCACTATTTTTTTTTCTTGAATCTGCAATGTTCCCTTTAGGTTCACTTTTCTTCTGGCTGAAATCCATCCTTTAATAGTTCTTTCTGTAGGTGCCTTGGTATGGGAGGGAATTCATTGTTGGAAATGTCTTAATTTTGCCCTCACTGTTGTATGATAATTTATGTGGATATAAAACTCTAGTGAACAGTTATTTTCCCACATCACCTTAATGATAGTACTCCACTGTCTTCTGGTACTAAGTGTTGCTGGTGAAAAATTCTGCTGCCAATCTAATTTTCATTCCCTTGTAAATAAGCTGCCTTTTCCCCTTGATAACATTTCAGACTTGTTTTATTTATTTTTACTGTTCAGCAGGTTTTCTAGAACTATCTTGGTGTTCGTTTATCTTTATCCTCTGCAAAAGTAGGAGGTACTATCTTTTGAGGATTATCATGCGCTCCTTTTTTTTTTTTTTTTTTGACAGTGTCTCACTATGTCACCCAGGCTGGAGTGCAGTGGTGTGATCAAAGCTCACTGCAACCTTGACCTCCCATACTCAAGCTGGACTACAAGCATGAGCCACCATGCCCAGCTTATTAAAAAAAATTTTTTTTGTAGAGACAGGGTCTCACTATGTTGCCCAGGCTGATCTCAAACTCCTGAGCTCAAGCAATTCTCCTGCCTTGGCTTCCCAAAGTGCT
The DNA here is from genome assembly GCF_047675955.1 of Chlorocebus sabaeus. Lineage (NCBI taxonomy): Eukaryota > Metazoa > Chordata > Mammalia > Primates > Cercopithecidae > Chlorocebus > Chlorocebus sabaeus. The sequence continues at coordinate 33,141,842 of NC_132930.1, forward strand.
GGGATTACAGGGGTGCATGTGCTTTCTTTAATTCTGGAAAATTATTACTGATTTTCTCTTGCAATATTGCTTCCTAGCCATTACCTCCATTATCTTTTCTGGCACTACCATTAGGAAAGTGAGGAAGCCTCACTATCTATATCCTGAGATGTTATTTTTTAAAAAAGATTTTGTCTTTGTGTTGCATCCTGGTGAATTCCTTGCCTTCCAATTTGCCAGTCCAGAGTTTTTCCCATCTATTAAGTTTTTTGAATATCAATAACTATATTTTTTATTTCTAAGATTGTGCTTCCTATTTTCTTTCTGCCTAATTTTAACAGTTTTTAAAATTTTTACAGCTTTATTGAGGTATAATTTACATACCATAAAATTCACCTGTTTTAAGTGTTCAGTTCAACTTTGTTTTAGTCATTGAGCCATAACCATAATCCAGTTTTAGGGACATTTTCATCACCCCAAAGAAATCTTCCCTTGTGGACATTTGTAGTCAGTTCCTGTTCCCACCACCAGCCCCAGGCAACCATGCATCTACTTCCTATCTCTTTAAATTACCTCTAAATGAAGCCATATAATATATTATTCTTTCCATCTAATTCTTTTAGGTTCATCCACATTGTAACATGTATCTTTAATTCATTCCTTTTTATTACTCACTTATTTATCTTGTTGTATGGGTAGGCCATGTTTTATTTATCCATTCACCAGTTGATGGACATTTGAGTTTCTACTTTTTGGCTTTTGTGAATAATGCTGCTATGAACATTACATTCATGTGCAAGTCTTTATGTGTTCTTGGGTAGGTACCTAGGAGCGGAATTGTTAAGTTGTATGATAACTTTTAATTTTTTGAGAAACTGCCAAATTGTTTTACGAAGTGACTATACCACCATACATTCTCCAGCCTACTTCTTCAGCACAGTCTCCTAGTACTGCACCCAATTCTCAGGTCAAAGTGAAGTACGATTCTTTCCTTACTCCACTGTGCACTCGCCCAGTTTTCCTCTTGAAGTTTCCTCTCCTGAAATGTCTTCAACTCTAAAAGTAAAATCCTGCTTATGTTTTGAGCCCCACCTCCTCTAAGAAAAATCTTTTAAAAACCTTACTTTTGTGATTAAGAATGTGTTAATTGGCCCGGCACCATGGCTCATGCCTGTATTCCCAGCATTTTGGGAGGCCGAGTCAGGTGGATCACCTGAGGTCACGAGTTTGAGACTAGCCTGACCAACATGGAGAAACCTCGTCTCTACTAAAAATACGAAAAAATTAGTTGGGCATGGTGGTGCATGCCTGTAATCCCAGCTACTCAGGAGGCTGAGGCAGGAGAATCACTTGAACTGGGGAGGTGGAGGTTGTGGTGAGCCAAGATAGTGCCATTGCTCTCCAGCCTGGGCAACAAGAGCGAAACTCTGTCTCAAAAAATAAGAATGTGTACATTAATTTTTAACTGTGTATTAAGTGCATTTACGTATCCAACTATTTCTCCAGCAGTTTGTACAATGTCTGACACATAGTAGATCCTCAGTAAGCTTGTTCAATTTAATTATCGTTTCCTCCCATAGTTTTGTTAATATTTCTTTCATGATACTCATCCCTCTGATAGTATAGTTGACTTGTGGATAGTATGTCCTTAAAGTAATAAGCTCCTTAATTTTATTCATAACACTTTACACCTAGTAGACACTCAATATGTGGTAGTGTAATAAACGAATATTCATTTACACAGTGACCCAAGGTCTGAGGTGCACCTTAAAATCACCTACGGAGCCCTTATGTTTTTTTTTTTACTATACCAATGTGTCCAAAATATTCTAAAATATCTATTTACTTATTTTTAATTTGTATAAATTTAGGGGGTACATGTGCTTTTTGGATACAATGTGTGGTAGTGAAGTCTGGATGTTTAGTGCAACCATCACAGGAACAGGGTACGTTGTACCCAGTGAGCTATTTATGATTCCTTATCTGCCCTCCAGTCTCCCACCTTTGGAGTCTCCATTGTCTACTATTCCACATTCTGTGTTCCTGCGTACACATTATTCAGTTTCTACCTATAAGTGAGAACATGTGATATTTGACTTTCTGTTCCTGAGTTATGTAACTTAAGATAATAGCCTCCACTCGGAGAGCTTTTAAAAACTCACCAGTTAGGCTGGGTGCAGTGGCTCACGCCTGTAATCCCAGCACTTTGGGAGGCCGAGGCAGGCGGATCACGAGGTCAGGAGATTGAGACCATCCTGGCTAACACAGTGAAACCCTGTCTCTATTAAAAATACAAAAAAAAAAAAAAAAATTAGCTGGGCGTGGTGGTGGACCCCTGTAGTCCCAGCTACTCGGTAGGCTGAGGCAGGAGAATGGTGTGAACTCGGGAGGTGGAGCTTGCAGTGAGCCAAGATCGTGCCACTGCACTCCAGCCTGGGCAATAGAGCCAGACTCAAACACCAGTTAAAGACTTGACAACTAAATGTAGTGCCTGTCCTAGATTGAATTTTATACTGACCGGAAAAAGTGCTACAAGGAGATGATTGGGTCAGTTGACAAAACTGGAATACAGACGGTAAGTAAAGAAGATAAAAGTGTATCGATGTTAAGTTTACTGGAGTTGACTGTACTATGGCTATGCAAGAAAATATCTTATTCTAGCTGGGCACGGTGGCTCATGCCTGTAATCCCAGCACTTTGGGAGGCCAAGGCAGGTGGATCATAAGGTCAAGAGGTCGAGACCATCCTGGCCAACATGGTGAAACCCCATCTCTACTAAAAATACAAAAAAGGCTGGGCACGGTGACTCACGCCTGTAATCCCAGCACTTTGGGAGGCCAAGGTGAGCAGATCACAAGGCCAGGAGATTGAGACCATCCTGGCTAACATGGTGAATCCCCATTTCTACTAAAAATACAAAAAAATTAGTCGGGTGTGGTGGCATGCACCTGTTGTCCCAGCTACTCAGGAGGCTGAGGCAGGAGAATCGCTTGAACCCAGGGGGCGGAGGTTGCAGTGAGCGGAGATCACACCACTGCACTCCAGCCTGGGCAACAGAGTGAGACTCTATCTCAAAAATAAAATAAAATTAAAATTAAAATACAAAAATTAGGCCGGGCACGGTGGCTCAAGCCTGTAATCCCAGCACTTTGGGAGGCCGAGGCGGGCAGATCATGAGGTCAGGAGATCGAGACCATCCTGACGAACATGGTGAAACCCCGTCTCTACTAAAAAAAAAAAAAAAAAACACAAAAAAAACTAGCCGGGCGTGGTGGCGGGAGCCTGTAGTCCCAGCTACTCGGGAGGCTGAGGCAGGAGAATGGCGGGAACCCGGGAGGCGGAGCTTGCAGTGAGCTGAGATGCGGCCACTGCACTCCAGCCTGGACGACAGAGCGAGACTCCGTCTCAAAACAAACAAACAAAAAAATTAGCTGGGCATGGTGGCACACACCTGTAGTCCCAGCTACTTGGGAGGCTGAGGCAAGCGAATCGCTTGAACCTGGGAGGCAGAGGTTGCAGTGAGCCGAGATCGTGCCACTGCACTCCAGCCTGGCGACAGAGTGAGACACCATCTTAAAAAAAAAAAAAAAAAAAAAAAAAGCAGCAGCCTTATTCTTAGGAAATGCACATTGAAGCTGATCTCACGCTTAAGTTTAAGGAAGTATGATGCCTTACTCTCAAAGCATTTCATTTCATAATGTAGAAAACAGATTATGGAAATAGAATAAAGGCTAAATGAGACAAAATGGGGTAAAATTGGGGATTCTGAGTTACAGAGTATGTGGCTGTTCTTTGTACTTTTCTTTTTCTGTCGGTTGTTTCCTAAGTTTGAGATTCTTTCTAAGTCAAAGTTTAAAACAGGCAAACCAAATAGCATACAAGGGCTCAGGCCCATCTTATAAGGAGAAGAGGGAATGGTGACAGGCATTAGTATTTTTTTTCAGATCCCTTCAAGAGCATCCCAAAGTGCTAGGATTGTAAGCACGAGCCACCACACCTGGCCCCAGTTGTTTTTCATTTGCGGCTCTCTCCATGACCTCATCCCCAGAAGAACTGGAATGCCTCCTACCCGGGGATTCCCCAATTTCCATGTTCAAGGAACAATAGAATGTCTTACCCTAAATACGAGTGTTAATGAAGACTCTTTTATATTAAAACGAGAAAATGAGTGGAATAGCATGTATTCCTCTATAAGAACCATCTCTCAAACTGAAGGCTGATTCTGGGGAACCCAGACCACACACAGGAGAAGCGGATACCAGGGCACTACCTCTCATCTGGACCAACTAGAGGAAATGTACCCAGGAGGAGATGAGTAGCAGTCTTAGTGCCAGAAGCTGCCAAGCTCAAGTATAAGGAGTCAAACGACCTCATGGGACCCTCTCACTCATTCTTGTTTTGGATCTCGGCCAGTTAGTCAGAAGACCCTGCAAGAGCAAATGCTGAGTCAAGTGGCTGCAGTTTCTCCATGTTAGTAATACCTTACGATTCTTTAGTTTTACATACTTTGCAAAGCCTTTGACATACTTACTCATCCTCTGTGTGCACAGCAATTCTGCATGGCTGGGAGGGAAGAACCATCTCTAATTGAGAAAGGGGGTGGGGCATCTGAGACCCAGGAGAGGGTCAGTATTCTGGCCCAACATCACATTAATATATATTGACAGAGCTAGGACATCCAGAATCCAGCGCTGGATGTGTGTGTGTTGAAGAGAGGGAGGTGGGGAAGTTTCTTCCCTGTTCATCCTGATGTTTCCATAGCCCCTCTTAATTACTTTTACTACTTTTTCCACCGCAAGGGGGAATATATAATTAGTGAGGTTTGGAGCAGGGACTGGGCCTACAGAGCTCTTGCTTCTTCTACCCTGCTTGCTCCTGGAGTGATCTGCCTGTAGAAGCACACACTGTCTTCTACACATCAATTATACAGGGGCAGGTGCACGTGGCAGGCAGAGCTGCCCTGGCCTAGCATTGTGACCAGATGGATAAGCGTCAGGAATTCAGCTTGCCAGTGGATATACACCACAATCTCCAGTATTAACTTTAGTTGATAAAACGGTGATAATCTCAAAGCAGCCTCACACTTTGGTCTTGCATTTCAATTAGATCAGTGGGGAAGAGGAATGTTATTTACTGGGCCATCCTGAAGATCCAACGGACAGATCTTAGGATGAGCCTAGCTTCGAGGAATTTGGTACAGAGTTATAGTGAAAACTAATTCCTTTATTTGGGAAAGCACATTAACGTGAGAGTGGGAAACTTTTGAGTGGCAGTGTGGTATTTATCTGTAGATACATCTTCAATGGGAAGTTCAGGAGGTCAAAGTCACCGCTTCCTGCACAGTGGTACAGCCAGACCATGAGGACTTATGTCTCCCCATGTCCCAGAACCTTACCCGTCTATTAAGACACATTAATAGAGACAATAATACTGACTCTGTTATAGGGGTGGGCGATGGGAGGTGATGGGTATAGGATTGGGAGATGTAGTGGAGAATAGTCCCTGAGTTTAAAATCAGAAATAATAAGGAAAAATAATTATAATTTCTATTCAAAGTTATATGTTAAATGAATTTAAATTTGATTTGTTTCTAGAGGGCAACTTTTCACCCTTCTTTATACTAATGACTATAAATTAGAATTAAATAAGAATAAAAATGAAGACATCTAGAGAGCAAATGAATAATTTGGGGGTTAAACTTGGAATGTTCCTCCTCTGGATCCCTGTGTAGCTGGTATCCGCTAAATTACCGTCTCTCCAAAGTGGCCTTTTCTGACCTCCGCATGCAAAGGGGCCAACTGTCCTCATCTTTAATTGGGGAAAAATTTTCCACCTCGGTGATATGTTGTGAGGCTTCACCAATATAAGGGATGTAAGTGAAAAGTCATTTATAACCCAACGTGGGGCACAGCTGAAGCTTGACAGATGCTCATTTCCCATCCCTTTCTGAACTGGAGGAACTTCAGAGAGTCAAGGACTGCTGCCCAGTTGTCAAACTTGGAAACAAGCCAGCTCTTCTCCGGGCTGAGAGGCCAGGGCAGTGCTGTAGGGCAGGAGGCGTGATGCCTGTTGCCATGAGAGTCCTCAGCAACAGGCTGTCACTTGAGCCCTGTGTTTTCATGCCTTAAAGGTGTGGAAATCTTATTGCACCCACTGGCTCCTCTTGCTTTTCTGAAAATATCCTCCTGCTTGCAGGAGCTTGTTTGGGGACAGATGTTTAACCAGTTCCATACCACTTTGCTTTAGGACTCTAGACTTGAAAATGGCAGATCTGTTTTAACAAGCCCTCTCTGTTGGAATCTTTTAATTTAACGATGTGATTCATTGTGTAAAGAGCTCTCACAGATCTTTGCACCATACCGTAAACGGTATGAAGTGCACCTTAAGTTGAATGTCCTTGAACCCTGCTCAGATCCCTGAACTTCTGCATAACCATTCTGGTCTCTCCACTTTCCACAGTGCCCCCAATACTCCCCTGCCTCGCCCCAGCCTTCCTCCTATCCTTTCTCCACACAGCAGCCAGAGTGATCTTAAAACCGAATCAGCATTCTCATACACTGCGGGTGGGAATATAAAATGATGCAGCTGCTGTGGAAAATGGTCTGGCAGTTCCTCGAATGCTTGGGCATGCTTATCGTTCCACTCCTAGGTATATACCCAAGAGAAATGATGCAAGAATGTTCATAGAAACATTATTCATAATAGCCAACAGGCGGAAACCAACTAAATGTCCATCAACTGAGGAATAGATAAATACAAAAAGAAACCTTTCATCCCTTAGACAAAGAGGAGTGTGACTCACAGATGCAAGGTTTCTTTATGGGGTAATAAGAATGTTCTAAAGTTTGTTGTGGTGATGGTTCCGCAACTCTGAAGATACTGAAAGCCAGTGAATTGTACCCTTTTTGGGTGAATTTCCTGGTATAAGAATTACATCTCAATAAAGCTGCTAAAATGAAAACAAACAGAACTCGAATCAGGTCTGTCTCCTGTTTAAATCTAGTTCTGGCCGGGTGCAGTGGCTCACGCCTATAATCCCAGCAGTTTGGGAGGCTGAGGCAGGCAGATCACCTGAGGTCAGGAGTTCAAGACCAGCCTGGCCAACATGGTGAAACCCCGTCTCTAGTAAAAGTACAAAAAAATTAGCCGGGCATGGTGGTGTGCACCTGTAATCTCAGCTACTCGGGAGACTGAGGCAGGAGAATTGCTTGAACCTGGGAGGCGGAGGTTGCAGTGAGCCAAGATTGTGCCACTGCACTCCAGCCTGGGTGGCAGAGCAGGACTCCGTCTCAGAAAAACAAACAAATAACAACAACAAAAAAAACCACCACCACCAACAACAACAAAAAACTAGTTCTGAGTCAAGTCCTAGTGACTTTACCTCATAAACAAAATGAGTAAGTCCACCTCCGTTCTCCATTTCCACCTCCACCATAGTTGGGGCCACCTTCTCCTCTGGCCGCCAACCCCTGCTATGACGCCCGCACTGGCCTCGTGGTCCACTCTTGCCCACTCACACAGTGGCAAGAATTATCTTTTAAATATAAACCAGAACATGCCATTCGTCTGTTTAAAACCTACCACTGGCTTCCCTTGGGATGAAATTTCAATTCCAATTTCACTTAGAAGAAAATGTGTTTTCACTTAGAAGAAAATATATTGAAAAATATTAATAAATTTTTTATCGTAGTCACTTGAGGTAGCTCCTGTCTGCCCCTCAGTCTCATTTCCTCTGCCACACCACCCTTCTCTCAGGCCTTCTCCTGTGCCAAGTTTGTGCCACTGCGGCCCCTTGTCCTCTGGTTTCCTCTGCCTGATCCCGACTCAGCCAACTTGGCTCAGATGCCTCTTCAAACTAATGTGGCTGCCCTGCCCCCCTCTGAGACTATCTCAGCTCCATCTGCCTTTTTTCCTTTATTGGTTTATTGCCTGAGGGTAGGGATTTCTGTCTGTTCTGTCCTCTCCTATATCCCCAGTGCCTAGAACAGTGCCTGGCAAGTGGTGGGCACCCAGCAAGTATTTGTTTATAGACTAAATGAACAAAATTCTTCTTAGACCTCCCATTGCTCTTAGAATAATATATCAAATTTCACCAGGGACTATGGTCATCTTATAGAGGAGTGGGGAGGCCTCATTCAAGGTTTTGGCCTTGAACTCAAGAGGTCTAGCATCTCATTTCAAGTTTTTTAAGAGCACTAGGAAACTGACCAGCTCTGACAAGTAGTCTCTACCCACTCCCTCCCAAGCTTAGATCTAACTTAGTCACTCCCAGCCCCTGACCACAATGACAGGATCTATTCAGACATGGTGCCTCCATTTGATCAGATCCAAATTCCTTCAGGAAACCAGAGTTATGAGGTAAAACAAAAACAATAATGGGAAATCAATCACAGACAGAAAACACACCCATTTTTGAAAACCCAGAAATATAGATAAGCAAAAAGAAAAAGTTTTTTAAAGCAACCTAAATCTGTAAGTATAGTGATATAACGATGATTAACATTTATGCATACCCTACTAGATGATTTCCCCTGCAAAGGGAGACACGTATTTTTTAAAATAGAGTTGTCTTATATGTAACTATTGTGTAACCTGTTTTGTTTTCCCCCTTCGCAATAAATCTTGAACTCTTAAATATAATTTTTAATGGTTGTGTTAGTACTCTGTTATATGGAGATTGCATAGTTTAACTTCATTCATTTAAGAAACATTTACTGGCCGGGCAAGGTGGCTCAAGCCTGTAATCCCAGCACTTTGGGAGGCCGAGGCAGGAGGATCACCTGAGGTTGGGAGTTCAAGAACAGCCTGACCAACATGGAGAAACCCCGTCTCTACTAAATACAAAATTAGCCGGGCGTGGTGGTGCATGCCTGTAATCCCAGCTATTTGGGAGACTGAGACAGGAGAATCTCTTGAACTTGGGAGGCGGAGGTTGCAGTGAGCTGAGATAATGCCATTGCACTCCAGGCTGGGCAACTAGAGCGAAACTCCATGTTAAAAAAGAAAAAGGAAGGAAGGAAGGAAGGAAGGAAGGAAGGAAGGAAGGAAGGAAGGAGAAAAGAAAGAAAGAAAGAAAGAAAGAAAGAAAGAAAGAAAGAAAGAAAGAAAGAAAGAAAGAAAGAAAGAAAGAAAGAAAGAAAGAAAGAAAGAAACATTTACTGAGCACCTGTTATGTGTTAGATAAAATCCCTTACCTTGTGGACCTCATAGGCAAGAAAAGTAGTAAAACTGCGAACAAATATAGTAATAGAGATCCTCTTATTCAACGTCATTTGGACATTTTGGATAATTGAAAACTGACAACCATAAAAGAAAAAACCTAACACATACACAATATTATTTTTAAACTTATAAAGGGGTCAGAAGGCCAGGCATGGTGGCTCATACCTATCATCCCAGCACTTTGGGAGGCCGAGGTGGGTGGACCACCTGAGGTTAGGAGTTCAAGAACAGCCTGACCAATATGGTGAAACCCCATCTCTACTAAAAATACAAAAATTAGCTGGGAGTGCTGGTGTGCACCTGTAGTCCCAGCTACTCTGGAGGCTAAGGCAGGAGAATTGCTTGAACTTGAGAGGCGAAGGTTGCAGTGAGCCGAGATCGCAACACTGCACCCCAGTCCGGGCGACAAGAGTGAGACTTTATCTCAAAAAAAAAGAAGGCAGTCGGGGGGGCCAGAAAACTATGGCCTATAGGCCAAATCTAGCCCACTGCTCATTTTTATATGAGTTCCAAGTCAAGGATGATTTTTACATTTTTAATTGCTTGATATCTTTGAAGAAATAATTTGAAAACAGAAAAAAAAAAAAAAAGAAAAAAATTGCGAATACTTGAACAAAATCAAAAGAAGAACATTCTGTGACACTTGGAAAATTATATGTAATTCTAATTTAGTATCCATGAATAAAATTTTATTGGAACACAGCCATGCCCATTCATTTACAGGTTTTCCAGCGGAGCTTTTGTGTTAAAATAGCAAATCTGAATAGTTATGACAGAGACTGAATAAAGCCTAGAAGAACTACTACCTTTATAGAGAAAGTTTGAAACCCCTAATTTAAAGCATGCAAATAAACACTGGATCACTAATCTTTTAATTGAAGACTCAGTTTCAGTTCTTTGGGAATGGCTTGTTGATTGGCACTCTACCTTATTAATCTTGTTTAAAGTACATCCATAATTAGGGTGATCTTCTAATTTCTCATCCAGACCAGGACTCTGCTGAGACCCAAAAGAGGAGGGAGGGGGGCACTAATCCAGAGAGAGCGCTGAAACAACAGAGGTAAACAGGGACTGTTCCAGCCTGATCCAAGGTAAGGTCACCTCGATCATCATGCATTTGTACTTTTTCCCGTTTTGGTTTACGTGAAGAATGAGAATCTAAAACACACGTAAAACAATCTAGTTCAGAATTCTCCTAAACCTTTAAAACTTGTTTCCCAGTCTTTTTCACTTCTCTATCACCCATAATTTGATACCAGGTTTTCTTCCTTTAGCAATTTGCCTTTATTGAGTTTTTCCAAAGCAGTGAAACCTGTTTTCATAGGAACAACAACTTTCTTTTCACATCCATATGTAATTGACTTGCCACAGTGTTAAATTACATAATTACAACAACAGATACAACCAGCATAAACAGGGCGCAGGGTGAGCAGAGAGAGGCTGAAGAGTATCAGTTTATCCACATGTTGGCTGAAGGCAGACTGGCCAAAGAGCTTCTCCTGTTTTTATACAAAAACTGAATTATAATTTTGATATGCTGCTAATAACTGTGAAAATATTGTTAGTACGAGGGATCATGGAAGTTACATTGAGATAATCCCTCATTGTGAGCCACTCTGGTTGATCCTAGTTTGTCATTATATATTATAATCAATATTATCAATATTAATGTAATCAATATTATAATCAATATTATCAATATTAATATGATCGATATTATAATCAATATAATCAATATTAATATAATCGATATTATAATCAATATTATCAATATTAGTATGATTGATATTATAATCAATATTATCAATATTGATATAATAGACATTATAATCAATATTATCAACATTAATATAATCGATATCATAATCAATGTTATCAATACTAATATAATCGATATTATTATCAATATGATCAATATTAATATAATCAATATTATAATCAATATTGTAGTGGGCCCTCTTTTGATTCTACTCCTGCACACTCACTAGATATTTCCTTGAGGTAGAGTCCTATGAGCAGAATTCACCTTTGTTACGGGTAATGCCCATGAAAGAATATCAGGAAGATTGGAAGAGACCAGCCTAGAAAAAGAAATATTTAGTGATTAAAAACAATCCGATAGACAAGATGTGCTGAGGTCCTGACTTGGTAACTATAAAGCTTGCCATTTTAAAAGCCATTTATTACTGTCTCTCCTCCTGCCATCCAAATGCTAGAAGAACTCCATGGGAGCAACACTCGTAGTTTCAGGGACAAAGGCAGAATTACTTTCTTTTTTTCTTTTTTTGAGATGGGGTCTTGCTCTGTTGCCCAGTCTAGAGTGCAGTGGTATGATTATAGCTCACTGCAACCTTGACCTCCTGGGCTCAAGTGATCCTCCCACCTTAGCCTCCTGAGTAGCTGGGGTTACAGATGTGTGCCACCACACCCAGCTAATTTTGTTTATTTTTTGTAGAGACAAGCTCTTGCTATGTCTTCCAGCCTGGTCTTGATCTCCTGGACTCAAGCGATCCTCCTGCCTTGGCCTCACAAAATACTGGGATTGTAGGTATAAGCCACCACTCCTGACCCCAGAATTACTTTCACATTGCATTGACATAATCACAGTTCAGACTGTCAGTTTGTATTTTGACTGTCTAATGGACCTGTTTGAAGTTACTCCCTATATTCTGAGCCTCCAGGAAAAGAAGATAAATCTGGAAAATGCTCCTAGGTTTCTCAAGGTATCAGAGAAACAAGTGCCTCTCTCATAGCCCAGCGGTCCAGTAGAATCAAAGCATACTAGTTGTTCTCACAGGGACAAGACATTGTCCCTGATCTGCTGAGGAAGTTGTTTTGTTAGCTGTGGAAACTTTAGGAGGTATGGCTGTAGGATCTTTAGGAGATGAAGCAGAAAGATCTGTTTGTGAATCTTTGATATCATCAGGAATAGTGTTGTTCCCAGTCTTCTGAAGCAGAAGGAGCATTACATAGGGTTGTTTTGTTTTGTTTTGTTTTGTTTTTTGAGACGGAGTCTTGCTCTGTTGCCCAGGCTGGAGAGCAGTGGCACGATCTCGGCTCACTACAAGCTCCGCCTCCTGGGTTCACATTATTCTCCTGCCTCAGCCTTCCAAGTAGCTGGGGCTACAGGCGCCCGCCACCGCGCCCTGCTCATTTTTTGTATTTTTAGTAGAGACAGGGTTTCATGGTGTTAGCCAGGGTGGTCTTGATCTCCTGACCTCATGATCCGCCCACCTCGGCCTCCCAAAGTGCTGGGATTACAGGTGTGAGCCACCACGCCTGGAGCATTACATAGGTTTTCCTAAAAAGACATGACTTTGCTATATCTTGAAAAACCACCATAATAACTTTACCCTTTGAATTACAGGCTCTTGTTTGGTTTGTTTTTGTTTTTCCAATATAAGCCCAGTTTCTTACAGGCATACTTGGAAAATATTGCAGGTTTGGTTCCAAAACACACCAGTACAGCTAATATGGCAATAGAATCACACACATTTTTTTGGTTTCTCAGTGCATATAAAAGTTATGTTTACACTAGATTGTAGTCTATTAAAGGCGTAATAACATTATGTCTAAAAAAATGCACATACCTTAATTTTAAAATACTTCATTGCTAAAAAATGCTAATAATCATCTGAGCCTTCAGCCAGTTGTAATATTTTCGCCAGTGGAGGGTCTGGCCTGGATGTTAATGCCTGCTGACTGATCAGGGTTGTGGTTGCTGAATGTTGGGGTGGCTGTGACAATTTCTTAAAATAAGACAGTAATGAAGTTTGCTACATCAATTTGCTCTTCCTTTCACAAAATATTTCTCCATAACATGCAATGCCCTTTGATATAATTTTATCCATAGTAGAAAATCTCGCAACATTGGAGTAAATCCTCTCCAACCCTGCCATTGCTTTATCAGCTAAGTTTGTGTAATATTCTGCGGCCATGTTGTCATTTCAACAACGTTCAACAAAAGCATCTTCACCAGGAGTAGATCCCATCTCAAACCACTTTCTTTGCTTATCCGTAAGAAGCAAATTCTCATCTACTAAAGTTTTACCATGAGATTGCAGCAATCCAGTCACTTCTTCAGGCTCCATTTCCAATTCTAGTTCTCTTGCTATTTCTGTCACATCTGAAGTTCGTTACTCCACTGAAGTCTTAAACCCCTCAAAGTTATCCGTGAGGCCTGGAATCGACTTCTTCCAAGCTCCTGTTAATGTAGATAGTTTGACCTCCTCCCTTGAATCATGAATGTTCTTAATGGACTCTAGAATCGTGAAGCCTTTGCAGAAGATTTTCGGTTTGCTTTGCCCAGATCCGTCAGAGGAATCACTGTCTATGGCAGGTTTAGCCTTATAAAATATATTTTTAAATAACAAGACTTGAGAGTTGAAATTACTCCTTGATTCATAGGCTGCAGAATTCATTGTGTCAGCAGGCATGACAAGAACATTTATTTCCTTGTATATTTTCATGAGAGCTCTTGTTTGACCAGGTGCCTTGTGGGTGAGCAGGAGCAGTAATATTTTGAAAGGAATATTTCTGTCTGAGCAGTAGGTCTCAACACTGGGCCTCAAATATTCAGCAAACCATGCTGTAAACAGATGTGCTGTCATCCAGGCTTTGTTTTTCCATTTATAGAGCACAGGCAGAATAGATTTAGCGTAATCTTTTTTTTTTTTTTTTTTTTTTTTTTTTTTTTTTTGAGACAGGGTGTCACTCTACCACCCAGGCTGGAGTGCAGTGGCACAATCATGGCTCACCACAGCCTCAACTTCCTCGGCTCAGGTAATCCTCCCTCCTCAGCCTCCTAAGTAGCTGGGACTACATGCACCCACCACCATGCCCAGCTAATTTTTGTGTTTTTTGTAGAGACAGAGTTTTTTCATGTTGCCAAGGTGGGTCTTGAACTCCTGGGCTCAAGCAATCTGCCCACCTTAGCCTCCCAAAGTGCTAGGATTACAAGCATGAGCCACCATACCTGGCCAAGTTAGCATACTTCTAAAGGGCCCTAAGAAGCCAGGTGTGTAGGCACACGCCTGTAATCCCAGCTATTAGGGAGGTTAAAGTGGGATGATCACTTGAGCCCAGGGATTTGAGACTATCCTGGACAACATAGTGAGACCCAGTCTTAAAAATTGTAAATAAATACATAAACGGCCCTAGGATAATAGGAATGGTAAATGAGCATTGGCTTCAACTTGAAGTCTTCAGCTGCATCAGCCCTGAGCAAGAGAGTCAGCCTTGTTAACAAAGCTTTTCAGGCATTGAAGCCAGGCCTTGACTTCTCTCTAGTTATAGAAGTCCTAGATGGCATGTTCTTCCAGTAGAAGCCTGTTTCACCTACATTGAAAATCAGTTGTTTGGTGCAGCCACCTTCATCAATGATCTTAGCTACATTTTAGGGACAGCTTGCTGAGCTTCTACGTCAGCACTTGCTGCTTCTTGCACTTTTAGGTTGTGGAGACAGCCTCTTTCCTTAAACCTCATGAATCAACCGCTGCTAGCTTCCAGCATTTCTTCTGCAGCTTCCTCACCTCTTTTAACCTTCAGAGAACTGAAGACACTTAGGACCTTGCTCTAGACTAGGCTCTGGTTTAAGAAAATGTTATGGCAGGTCTGATGGTCTATCCAGACTATTCAAACTTTCTCCATCTCAGCAATAAGACTGTTTTGCTTTCTTATCATCTGTGTGTTCACTGGAGTCGCATTTTTCATTTCCTTCAAGAACTTTTCCTTTGCATTCACAACTTGGCTAACTGTTTAGCACAAGAGGCCCAGCTTTCAGCCTGTCTTGGCTGTCAATGTGCCTTCCTTACTAAGTGTATTCATTTCTAGCTTTTGATTTGATGTGAGAGATACGTGACTCTCCTTTTCACTTGAATACTCATAGGCTATTGTAAGGTTATTAATTGGCCTAGTTTCAATATTGTTGTGTCTCAGGGAATGGGGAGGCCTGAGAGGAGGGAGAGAGATGGGAATGGGGCATCGGTGGGGCAGTCAGAACACACACACACCATTTACCAATTAAGTTGTCTGTCTTATATGAGCATGGTTCATAGTGTCCCAAAACTATTACAATAGTAAGATCAAAGATCACCGATAATAGATCACTATCACAGATATAATAATAATGAAAAGCCTTGAAATATGAGAATCACCACAATGTGACAGAGAGGCACAAAGTGAGCACAGGTTATTTGAAAAATGAAACCAAGAGACCTGTTTGAGGCAGCGTCACCACTCTCCTTCAATTTGTAAAAAACACAATATCTGAGAAACACCATAAAGCAAAGCACAGTAAAATGAGGTATGCCTCTGCTCCTTCGTATTAATTGTGCACTTGGCGGATACGAGCTGTGGAAGACCAACAAATAGCACCCTAAAGATATTCATATCAAATCCCTGGAACCTGTAAATGTTACCTGATTTGAAAAAAAAAAAAAAGACAAAACAGTCTTTGCCGGTGCGATTAAGTTAAGCATTGAAATGAGATAGTCTTGTATGATTGGGCAGGTCCTAAATCCAATGGCAACTATCCTTGTAAGGAAAAGGCAGAGTGAGATTTGAGACAGAAGAAAAAAAGACACAAGAGGAGAAGACCATGTAAAAATGGAGGCAGAGACTGAAGTGAAACAGCTTCAGCCAAAGAAGGCCTGGAGCCACCAGAAGCTGGGAGAAGCAGAGAACAGATTGTCCCCATGAGGCTTAGAAGGCAGCAGGCCTTGTGTTCGCCTTGATTTTGGATTTCTGACCTTCAGAATTGTGAGAGAATAAAATTCTGTTATTTTCAACCACCCAATCTGTAGTGACGTTTTAGCAGCCACGGGAAACAAAAACCCTCACTTTCTATCACAATAGCCTTCTCACCATTACTGAAGGCTTCTTCCTTCTTAGAACTCTACTGAGGTTCTCTGATAATCATCAGTGTCAACCGGAGAGTGTTTTCTTTTTCTTTCTTGTTTTTTTTTTTTTTTTTTTTTTAATGAAAAATCAGACCAGTGAATTTAAATCTTGGATTGAGGCTCAGACAAGTAGGCGTTTTTAAGATTGTTTCTAAGATTGTTTCTGAGATTTTTAGATTCCACTAACAATTGTGACCTGCAGCCTTGGCGTCTTGCCTGGCCTTGGTCTTACCTTGTCTGATAGCAGAGAGATTGTGGATTCACTAGAAGTTCTTTAAGCCAGAGTTTCTCAAATGTTTATGTTAAACACAGATGGCCAGGCCCCACCTGCAGCATTTCTCTTTCACTAGCTCAAGAGTGAGGCCTGAGAATCTGCATTTTAGGCAAGCTCCCACGTGATGCTGCAGACTACAACAAATCTTTAGCATGATCAAGGATCTTTACTTTGCTTTTCTCATCTTTGAACTCCCAATAGTTTCTAGCGTACTGCCCTGCTCTCAATAATATTCAGTAAAATGAGTTGAAATTTTCACTGTTAAACTTTTGAGGACAAGAACCTTGTCTTATGTTTTTTACATCTTTAGCACCTCCATTAATGCCAGGAAACAGCGGGTGCTAGTAAGAGACAGATTAAAGGGTGGGTGTGCCAGCAAAACTCCAACCAATACGGCATGCTGAGGCCTCTCTGGGTGGCAGTGGAAATACCAAGAGATGCAAAATACATGAGAACTCCCTTAAGGGATGTATGCATGTGCTTCGATGAGCCCTTCTAGGTTAGAGGTGCAATTTGGAGGGGCCTTGTGGAGTAAAAAGAGGTGATCGATACACTGCTTTGTGAAGGAGAGCACTTTTGGTTAAACACAAGCTTCTGTTTTAAGGAGTAAATATGCAGGTTTGGGGCCAGAGCTGAATTGTTCCAAGCAGTAGAAGGAAGATTAATCTCTCCCCTCTTCTGTTTTCCATGGTGTGTTCAGTTTCTTGGCATTGACCCAAGACAGATTTGAAAACGAGTGACAGATGTTAGCCTGTTTAGTTTACCCATGGGTCTTGGTCTAGTTTTGCATGCTGCCAATTTTGTTTTGATTAGGATGACAGAAATATTTGTGGGTGATGACAGAGTAAAAAACATGTAGGTAGGTGTTGGGGAGGGGTGGAGAGCATGAAGAGTGATATTTTCACATTTTGAAGACAATGTTTGTCTGGATGGTATTTTTAGTAAAGCCAAGCTAGATCCAAAAAGGTAACAAAAAAAAAAGTAGGTGTGCCTTGTTTTTGTTCACTTTCCTGCCAGGGTAGTCTGCCCTTGAAAAAGCTTGCCCCTCAAACATCTGCTGCTCCTTGCACTTCCTAGCTCATTAATGGCATTTTCCCAGAGACCTAGAAATAGCAAATTCCATTAAAAGGCTTATCATTAAATACAATACAGCTCTTTATGTGGGAGAAGGATGGCCTCTGAATAAGAGTCCATTAGGGCTGTGGGCTGGAAAAAATGGGTCAGCTTTCTTTTAAGGGAGAAATTAATATAGCAGACAAGAGCCAGCAACAGTGGCGACATTCATCTTGCAAAGCTTCTTCTCTTCACGCTGCCAAAGTGCGTTCGTCCAGACTTGCTATTCCTGTCCTTGGCCCCTGGAGCGGGGCCTATTTGTCCCAAGGAAGCCTATCAAATTATCTGGTAACAGCCTAAATAAATATGAGGGAGAAGATTAGAACTGAGTACAGGTGCATGTACATGTGTGTGTGTGTGCGTGTGTGTGTGCGCGCCCTCTGAAAGTTAGGCCAGGAAAACAGACCTAAACAGTAGCTCATTTGCTGATCTCTCTCCCGTTTGGTGGATTCTAATGTCAATTCTATGGGAGGTGGCTCATTGCTGAGCCTATGAAGTGCTGTCCCAGGAAGAACCAATGTAGAGAATCTCGTTTTCAGTGTTGGAGGCCAGTGCTCAAAAGGACTGTCCAGCATCCAGTCTCCTCATTGTGACTTAGGCAAGCTGAAGCACAAGGCACAACTGGACCTTGCTGGCTGGGGTTGACAGGCAAAGAAAGAACTAGCACTGAACAAAATGGGAACTGAGAAATGAACATCCCATTGACAGCAGCCAGGGATGCAGTGTCCAAAAACCAGAGGAAACACAGGAGTGAGTCAGGAACATGTCTACAGTGGCAGAGCTGTTCAGCTGTGTGGGCCGGGGCAGTGAGGAGATCCGGAAGGTGCAGTGATTCGGAAGTCAGGGCAGTTGGCAGCTGGAAGTAGGTGTTGTGTCCAAATTCAGCAACATCCCCTGCTAGTAGGATATGGATGAGAAGACCCATCTCCACAGGAAGGAGTTGGCAGAGTACTGGGCTCTTAGCAAACAACTTGGAGAGTTTAGAGAGCTTGTGAGACATTCGAAAAGGAGATGTCTTATAGGCATTTTGATGTACAGTTGTGCCAGTTTGGATGCTTGCATTATTGTTCACCAAATAGTCACTCACTCCTGTCCCTCTCTCCAACTCATGAGCAGAGATTACTTCCTCATCCCATTGATAATGGGCTTCTCTTTGCAACTTGCTTTGGTTGATCGAATGTTAGAGGACGCCAACATAGGCAGAGGCCTTAAGTGTACTTGTGTGGTTTAGTGATTACCATGACAATATCATGTGTTGGTGGCCACTGCTCTATAGCCTGGCCCTAATGAAGCCGGATCTGAATCCAGCTCACAGCCTGAAGCCGAGCCCACACAATCTGAAGCTTAAGGCAGATCCCCTTAGCCATGCCCAGCCTAGATCAGATCAACCACTGTTAACCTAAAGGAGAATATATGTGTCTTATTGTAAGTCATTAAGTTTAAGGGGTAGTTTGTTATGTGGCATTCTTGTGAGCATCTTTTCTGAGTCTGAAACTCAAAAAAGATATCTAGACCAGAGATTCTGGTTTAGGAATTATCATCTCATAGGGGATACTTTGTTAATTTGTTCATTTATGCATTCACTTAGTAAATATTTAGTACAAGCTTATTTTGTGCTGGATACTTCCATTCATTGGTAGGGAGGACACTGTCCAAGATTCTTATGGAAAGAGGTCTCTTGGCAGCTTTCCCAGAGAGAATTTGCAGAGGAAGAAGAGAAGGACATACCAAAACAAAACAAAACAAAACAAAACGAAGAGCCCTGGGGATTGCTAGCCCATGAAAGAGAGAGTGCCTGAGATCCTTCAGAGAGGTAACAGGAAATGCAGGAGAAGGTGGTATTTTAGAAAGCAAAGGAGGAGAGCCTTTCAAGAGAGGGAGAGTGTTGACTGGTGGTAGATAGTACAGAGAGGTAAGGTGGGTTGAGGCCTGAAAAACAAAACAAAACAAAAAGTCAGCTGCGGTGACTCATGCCTGTAATCCCAGCACTTTGGGAGGCTGAGGCAGGTGGATCACATGAGGTCAGGAGTCCAAGACCAGCCTGGCCAACATGACAAAACCCCATCTCTAATAAAAATACAAAAATTAGCTGGGCATGGTGGCCTGTGATCCCAGGTACTCAGGAGGCTAAGGCAGGAGAATTGCTTGAACCTGGGAAGCAGAGGTTGCAGTAAGCCGAGATCATGCCACTGCACTCTAGGCTGGGCAACAGAGTGAGACTCTGTCTAAAAAAAAAAGGTCATTATGTCATTATAGTTGGCCATTGGTGGCCTAGGTATTCCAAGACTGATGGGCCAGGTTGGAGAGCCTGGTGCAGAGAGCCAGGTGTTGTTATCTGTATAGATCTGCTTGGGCTATGATAACAGAATGTCACAGATTCCATAGTTTAAACAACATATATTTATTTCTCACAGTTCTGGAGCCTGAAAGTCCAAGCTCAAAGTACTGGCAGGGCTGATTTCTGGTGAGGGTTCTTCTCTCTTCCTGACTTGTAGGCTTATGGCCTTGTCCTCATATGACCTTTCCTCTGTGCACACAGGGAGGGAGGGGGAGAGAGAGAGAGAGAGAGAGAGAGAGAGAGAGCACCCTGCTGTCTCTTCCTCTTCTAATAAGG
This sequence comes from Chlorocebus sabaeus, assembly GCF_047675955.1. Taxonomy (NCBI): domain Eukaryota; kingdom Metazoa; phylum Chordata; class Mammalia; order Primates; family Cercopithecidae; genus Chlorocebus; species Chlorocebus sabaeus. Next base: position 33,161,943 of record NC_132930.1, read on the forward strand.
ACATGTGAGGGAACTCCCTTTGTGCTGACTCTTCTAATAAGGACATGTGAGGGAACTCCCTTTGTGCTGACAGTGAGCTGAGGACCAGGACAGAGCCTAGGCACTACCTTAGGCTTAGAGCAGGCTTCTCACCCTGGACACTACTGACGTTTTGGGCCAAATAATTCTTTGCTGTACGAGCTGTCCTTGCATTGTAAGTTGTTCAGCAGTATCCCTGGCCTGAACTAAAAATGTCTCCGACACTGCCAAATTCTCCCTAGCTAGTAGGGAGAGGGCTGTGCAAATCAACTGTTGAGAGCTACTGACTTAGGGTGAGGTCCTTGTCCATTCGAGGTGGCAGCAACCTTTGACATTGACTTTGAAGAGCCTTCAGTTCACTACAGCACAACTCAACTGAAAATCCCAAAGTCTCTTGGAGAAAGGGCATTTCTTCCGAGAAATTTAACAGGCTCTTACGCAATTATGCAACCCCCTGGGGCTTTTACTGGTAAGCCAGAGTTTCCAAGGAGGACTTAGGGATCAGACTCCCATTTTCCCAGAGATCTTTTAGGATTCTAAGTGCTCTGAAAATTAAAAGGACAATTCACACAAAGCTAGTGATACCTAACAACGTCTTATGGATCGCCTGTGTCCTAGAGATGTGTCCTATTTGCTTGTTTATTTATTTCTTTGGAGAGAGAGAGAATAGAACCATTCAGTATCAGGTTGATCATGAGCCTTCACTTCTGTAGAATTTCAATTCTTTTTTTTTTTTTTTTTTTTGAGATGGAGTCTTGCTCTGTAGCCCAGGCTGGGGTGCAGTGGTGCAATCTCAGCTCACTACAACCTCCGCCTCCCAGGTCCTGGTTCAAGGAATTCTCCTGCCTCAGCAACCTGAGTAGCTGGGACTACAGGTACATGCCACCGTGCCCAGTTAATTTTTGTATTTTTAGTAGGGACAGGTTTTCACCATGTTGGTCAGGCTGGTCTTGAACTCCTGACCTTGTGATCCGCCCGCCTCGGCCTCCCAAATTCCTGGGATTACAGGCGTGAGCCACCATGCCCGGCGGATTTCAGTTCTTAAGCTACAAGATTGATGAATTTATTAACTTAGTAATGATTATGTTAATCTCCCATGTCCTCCATGGGGCTGTTGGGTAGGCTCAGGTGATAATTTGTATGTCATGAAATGCTGAGATGTTTAGAGGACACAGCATGATGCAGGGAAAAGAGCCCAGGTGTGCAGTCAGCCAAGCGTGAATCAGATCAGGGGCTGCCACAGTCTACTTGCAGCCTCTGAAAGTTACCTAACAGATTCCTCATCTGATGACTATTGAAACCAGTATCCACCTTGGCCTGTAGATATGGTAAGTAAATGACATAACAGATGAATGTATAAAACACCACAGAAAATGGCTGAAGACTTTTTCAAATGAGTTTTAAGAACTTAGGTGCTTAGTCCAGGTGTGGTGGCTCACACCTGTAATCTCAGCATTTTGGGAGGCCTAAGTGGGTGGATCACCTGAGGTCAGGAGTTCAAGACCAGCCTGGCCAACACTCTCTCTACCAAAAATACAAAAAAAATTCGCTGGATATGGTGGTGGATGCCTGTAATCTCAGCTACTCGGGAGGCTGAGACAGGAAAATTGCTTGAACCTGAGAGGCGAGAGGTTGCAGTGAGCCGAGATTGTGCCACTGCACTCCAGCCTAGGTGACAGAGCGAAATTCCGTCTCAGAAAGAAAGAAAGAAAGAAAGACATACCTGAAACTGGGTAATGTATAAAGAAAAGAGATTTAATTGGCTCATGGTTCTGATTCTGCAGGCTGTGCTGGAAGTATGACTGGCGAGGCCTCAGGAAACTTTCAATTATGGCGGAAGGCAAAGGGGAAATCAGTGTGTCTTTCATGACCAGAGCAGGAGGAATAGAACAAAGTGGGAGGTGCTGCACACTTGAACATCCAGATCTCATGAGAACTCACTCACTATCATGAGAACAACCAATCCTCCAACATTGGGGATAACAATTCGACATGCGATTTGGGTGGGGACACAAATCCAAACCATATCAAGGATACTGGGAGAAACAGAAGCCACCCCCCTTGAGAACCGGCAAGATGTATGGCACTGGGCTTCTAACTCTACACGTGATGGAAGTTCAAGTCCCACTTCTTTAGAATCTTAAGGCACAGGATCGCCAAGCCAACGTTAGACGTATACTGTCTCTCTGAGAAAAGATAAACTGGATTTAACAGACATTATCTTTATACCTGGGTTAAGTTCTGAACTAGCCAAAAGAGGCTGGTCCACCTTTCCTCACCTTTCCCAATCATCCTTTATTCCCATGTGTGTTAAGCTTACTTGGTTTTTTCACCACCTAAATTGGGTAAGCCATCTGAGCAGAGAGAGAAAATGCAGTCCAGCACCATGATCGATGTGCCAGTGCTTTGCAACTGCAGAGTGCTGTGGGAAGGGGAAACATGTCGTTGTTGTGATCCCCGAGCAGTGTGCAGCTGTCACTCAGGCTCCCTCCTGCTAAGTGCCGTTTAATGGCCTCCAAGAATGTTATTTATCACCCCTTTTTCTTCACCGTAGGAGCACCCTCACTAATGCAATAAAAATGACAAGTTACCTCTCTGTAGATGTTTCAATAGGCACTAGAGGTCAAACCTTCTCCTCCTCTTGCCTTGGAAAAAAAATCACACCTGTCACATTTCCAAAACAGATACAACAGCCAGAGTCTGAAAAAGCCAGCCATCTAAATTATCTTCACAACAGCAGACAGCTCTTTGGCTGTTGCCACAGGTAGGCAGGCAGTTAGTTACTTGGCTGGTTGGTTCTAGGATGCATGAGTCCACAGTGAAAGCAATTATGGGCTATTTTAACTTTCTGCCAATATTGAATAAATGATCACTGATGTCTAAACAGACACTAAGATTTATCATGAAGCATTGCCGCTTCTAAAAAGATTATGGGCTAATTCTCTTTAAGAGGGCTTGCTGTAAAAAAAACAATATATAATGAAATTAGTACTGACAAAAGGGGTACGTTTGAGTCCTTTATATTCCTTGAGCTAGGAATATGCTAGAGATAATTTAGTCATTCCCCTAGTTCACAAACTGGAAACTAGAGGACCTTAGAGGCTTCTCTGAGGTCACACAGCTAGTTAGTAGCTGAGCAGGTTTGTTGAGGATATAGTATTAGTTTTGCTTTTGGCACGTTGAGTTTGGGGACTCTGGGAGACATCCAAGTCAAGATTTCAAGGAGGCAGTTGGATATTTTTAATGATCCTTCAAGAGAGAGGTCAGGGTTTGAGTTATAAATTTGGGAGCAGACACTATTGATTATCTCACTCACACATATTTCAAGCCTGATTCTAAACTGCTGCAGAGACTGGAAAGCTTAAAACTATATTTCTCAGAACTCTTGGCAGCTAAATTTCTTGATGTGATTCCAGTTACACAAATTCTGTACTCTGAAAGAAGGCATTTGTTATTGTTTATATAACATTTGACTATGAAAATTTCAAGTATGTATAACATTAGAAAGTATAAGGTATAATGTATCCCTGTTGCTCGGCCTCAAAAATTACTAACACGTGTGAATCTTGCTTTATTTACATCCTTATCTATTCCCGACACCTGGATCATTTTATAGCAATCTCAGAAGTATTTCATCCATAAATATTTCAGTGTATGTCTCTGAAAGATAAGCATTCTTTTTTATAACATTCCCACAATGCCATTATCCCACTGAAAAAAATTAACGCTAAATCCCACTAATATCACGAAATATCTGATCAGTGTTCATTTTTTTTTTCAATTTTATTTACCTTTTATTTTTTATTTATTTATTTTTTAATTTATTTATTATTATTATACTTTAAGTTGTAGGGTACATGTGCATAACGTGCAGGTTTGTTACATATGTATACTTGTGCCATGTTGGTGTGCTGCACCCATCAACTCGTCATTTACATCAGGTATAACTCGCAATGCAATCCCTCCCCCCTCCCCCCTCCCTCAGTGTTCATTTAACCCAAATTTTCTTCTAGTACTTACATTGTTTTGTAGTTCTGTCTCATAAAATTTTTAGTTTTTAAAAATCAGGATTCAAATAAGGATTTATATGTTACAATAGGTTGATATGTCTTTTAGAGTTTTTAAATCTGTGGTTTCATACACACACACATTTTTTTTTCCTTTGCTTATTTATGAAACTGAGTTATTCGATCTATAGAGTTTCCAACAGTTTGAGTTTTGCTGATTGCACTTATGATGCTCTGTAGCCTGTTCTTCTGTCACTTATATTTCCTATAAATTTGTAGTTATGTCTAGAAGATTGATTCAATTCAGGTTCAATGTTTTTGGCAAGAACATTTCATAGGAAGTGCTGTGAATTTCAATCAGAAGGAACATACTGTCTGATTTTCTCTTTTTGCGATGTTATCAGTCACTGGAAAGACAGCTGATCATCATTTCACTAGAGGTTGCAAAATAATGACTTCCTAATTCCATTCCATCTTTTTTTTTTTCTTTTTTGAGATGGAGTCTCGCTCTATCACCCAGGCTGAGTGCAGTGACGTGATCTTGGCTCACTGCAACCTCCACCTCCCAGGTTCAAGCGATTCTCCTGTTTCAGCCTCCCAAGTAGCTGGGATTACAAGTGTGCACCACCATGCCCGGCTAATTTTTGTATTTTCAGTAGAGACGGGTTTTTGCCATGTTGTCCAGGCTGATCTCAAACTCCTGATCTCAGGTCATCTGCCCGCCTCAGCCTTCCAAAGTGCTGGGATTGCAGGTGTGAGCCACTGCCCTCGACCCCATCTTCATTTAATAGCTAAAACACTTCTATCAAGAGAAACTTCTCCTCATCAACTATTTGGTTAGCTGGTGGTATGGTTCATATTGGAAAAGCAAAACAAATGCTTGATTGTATTTTGTTGATTACCCGCCTTAAAAATTATGGTTTATTTTCCTAACATCCTCACAATATGACCAATGAGGTTTTTTATTAGGGGAGGATATCATTATAAATTTAGATAATTATTTATATGTAAATGATATAATATTTCATGTGTTTCAATCCATTGCAGTTATTCTTTTTGATGTTCAAATTGACTGATTTTTGGTTAGAGAAACCTTCAGTGTTGGCTCCTGAGTCCTTTGGACATGGCCGAAATATTCTTTAACAGGTTTTTCCTTTTTTTTTTTCTTGCTCTCAAGACATTTGAGGAGCATCTTGTATGTTTCCTGCTCTAGATCTAGATTCAGCCATTGTCCCAAGAAACTCTGTTTCTTTTTAGTAGGAAATGGTATTTAGAGACCCCAATTTATACACTGAAAATGTTCATTGCTACTAGGTCTTCATTGTCTCCAGGCTTTTTTTCAGCTTCTGAGTTCCAGGGTACATGTGCAGGATATGCAAGTTTGTTACATAGGTAAACATGTGCCATGGTGATTTGCTGCACAGATCAACCCATCACCTAGGTATTAAGCCCAGCATTCATTAGCTATTCTTCCTGATGTTCTCCCTCTTCTCCACTCCCCTCAACAGGCCCCACTGTGTGTTGTTCACCCCATGTGTCCATGTATGTTCATCATTTGGTTCCCATTTGTAAGTGAGAACATATGGTGTTTGGTTTTCTGTTCCCGCATTAGTTTGCTGAGGATAACGGCTTCCAGCTCCATCCATGTCCCTGCAAAGGACTTGATCTCATTCCCTTCTATGGCTGCATAGTATTTCATGGTGTATATGTACCACATTTTCTTTATCCAGTCTATCATTGATGGGCATTTGGGTTGATTCCATGTCTTTGCCATTGTGAATAGTGCTGCGATGAACATATGCATGTACATATCTTTATAATAAAATGACTTAATATTACTTTAGATACATACTCAGTGATGGGATTGCTGGGTCAAATGGTATTTCTGCTTCTAGATCTTTAAGGAATTGCCACACTGTCCTCCACAATGGTTGAACTAATTTACAGTTCCACCAACAGTGTAAAAGTGTTCCTTTTTCTCCACAACCTCGCCAGCATCTGTTGTTTCTTGACTTTTTAATGATCACCATTCTGACTCACGTGAAATGGTATCTTATTGTGGTTTTGATGTACATTTCTCTAATGATCAGTGATGATGAGCTTTATTTCCATGTTTGTTGGCTGCATGAATGTCTTCTTTCTAGGCTTTGTTTTGTTTTGTTTTGTTTTGAGACGGAGTCTCACTCTGTCGCCCAGGCTGGAGTGCAGTGGCCAGATCTCAGCTCACTGCAAGCTCCGCCTCCCGGGTTTACGCCATTCTCCTGCCTCTGCCTCCCGAGTAGCTGGGACTACAGGCGCCCGCTACGTCGCCCGGCTAGTTTTTTGTATTTTTTTTTTTTTAGTAGAGACAGGGTTTCAACGTGTTAGCCAGGATGGTCTCGATCTCCTGACCTCATGATCCGCCCATCTCGGCCTCCCAAAGTGCTGGGATTACAGGCTTGAGCCACCGCGCCCAGCCTCTAGGTTTTTTTATGAAGACCTAGAAAATAAGTGTTTTTTTTTTTAAAGATAAATTACATCACAAGTTCATATTGATACTTTTATTCAAATTGAAGTATAAAAGAATTTTAGACTGGGCAAGGTAGCTTACACTTGTAATTTCAATACTTTGAGAGGCTGAGGCAGGAGGATTGCTTAAGGCCAAGAGTTTGAACTCAGCATGGGAAACACAACAAGACCCCATTCTTACAAAAAAAAAAAAAAAAAAAAAATTAGCCAGGCGTGGTGGTTCACACCTGTAGTCCTTGCTACTAGGGAGGCTGAAGCTGACCCAGGAGGTTGAGGCTGCAGTGAGCTATGTCACCCACTGCACTGCAGCCTGGGTGACAGAGCCAGACTCTGTCTCAAAAAAAAAAAAAAAAGTTTTAATTTAATTTTATTTTATTGATTTCCTATCTGTATCTCCTTTTTCCCCACTTTAAACATTTTTGTTTCTAAGGCCCTAATTACTTGTTTATTTCATAATATATATGGAAAAGTCTCAGAATAACAATAATAACACTACCAACAATGATGTGATTATTGAAAATGGTTTAACATATATCTAGGGGCTTACGTGTTTGTGCGCATGTGCATGTGTGCAGTTCTTTGATCTTTAGGTTCTATTCCACCAGGGATGTGTCAGTAAAATTCTGTGCTAAAGATCTAAATTTTCTTTTTCTTTTTTTCTTTTACTTTTTTTTTTTTTTTTTTTTTGAGACAGAGTTTTATTCTTGTTGCCTAGGCTGGAGTGCAATGGTGCAACTTTGGCTCACTGCAACCTCGGCTCACTGCAACCTCCGCCTCCCAGGTTCAAGCAATTCTCCTGCCTCAGCTTCCCGAGTAGCTGGGATTACAGGCCTGCGCTACTACACCCGGCTAATTTTGTATTTTTAGTAAAGACGGGGCTTCTCCATGTTGGTCAGGCTAGTCTCAAACTCCCGACCGCAGGTGATCCACCTGCCTTGGCCTCCCAAAGTGCTCGGATTACAGGCATGGGTCACTGTGCCTGGCCTAAATTCTCTTCTTAAGTTTTTTCCTAAATGTGTGCATGGATGTGTATGCGTGTGCGCGCATGTGTGTGTGTGGACTGCTGTTGTAAATAGAATATATACTTCCTTAACATGTTTTCAGCTGGTTATTTTTTATAATTGGGTGTGGAGGCTAAAGTAACCATTTTAGATGATAATCTGCTGTGTTGACTTCTGGTTCACCCCCAGTTCTAGTAACACCTCTAAGAATTCTACTTTATTTTTTATATCTTGTGTAAGAGCCATACTTGCTGTAAATCCTGCCCTTAGGCAAAGACAACCTTGATTTATGTAAATAAATTCTACCCTTAGGCTATAATACACTAGTCCTCTTGCCTTTCACTAAGAGGTCGACTTCAATTGTCCTACATATTTCTTCCAAAGCTCGCATACCCTTTCCCTGTGCCTGGAAGGTCACAGTACAGAGATCTCCCTCTCTTATGGTCACCTAAGACCATGCTTCTGTCCCTAAGTTCCCCAATAAATCGCCCTCTATGGACAAACTGGATTCACCTGCTTTGTTCTTTGGTTTCTTGGCTCCTTCTGTGTTTGCATATACAGCCCTTTTAGCAAACATTGGGAAAGCTACTGAAACACATATTTTTATCCTAGTCCATTTTTACAGCCCTCCGGAAAGTGACCACCAACTATCTCACAGCACCCTATTCTAGTACTTAATAAGTGTCTTCTCTAGATTACTTGGTTGTGAAAATTATTGACAGAGAACTGATTTAAGTGTGTGGGAAAATTGTCTTATGGTTATCTTTAAAATAATGCTGGGTTCTATTTAAACAATTTAAAACATTTTGTTCAATAAAATATACATACAGAGAAGTTTCTAAAGCCTTGTTTTAATAAAATTTGGTCTTACAGGTTCAAGCTTATTCCTTTATACCTAAAACATTTTTGAGATCCTTCTGTGTTAGGTACTGGGTCAAGAATAAGACATGCTCCCTCCCCTAAGGAGACTCACGATAAATTAGAGGACAGATATGTAAATAAACAAACAATTACACATAGATTCTGATGGGTGTGAGCTAATGGAGGTCCATTTGGGGTGCAGTGGAGCACAAAGGAGGGAACCCCAATGGGGCGGATGGAGGATGACAAAGGTCAGGGCAGGGGTCAAATAGATGTGAGAGGAAACTTAGGCAAAGAGGAATCAAAAACCCAGCTACCAAATTGAAAAGACCTTGCAACACTGCTAAGTGAAGAATGTACAAGCAAATTAAAACACTGCAAACAAGTTAGAAGTAGCTGCTACCTTCAAGGGCAAATAGTGGAGGTTAAGAGAGAAACTTGGATGTCAATCAAACTGCGTTCCATTCGGAAAAGACATCCGTTGCTTTAATCTCTGGTGTTCTGCTAATTTTAACAAATGCAGCTATCCTGGATTCAGTACAGGTCAAAGCTTTTTCAGCGATGATATTAGATTTCTGAGTGCTGTCATATATATCAGTTTGATAGTTCATTTGCAGTTCTCATTTACATATCTGACTTGAAGGAAGTATCTTTGTGTCTTTTTAAAAGATATATGACATATACAAATTTTGTGCAGTAGACTCTTGTGATGTCCTGGGCATCCTCCTGTGGTCTGATTTTGGGATGCACTTCTGCCCTCAAAGTCCGTGAAATGCAGCAAGAAGGGAATGTGGCCTGCTGAGATCTCCGGAGGTTCCTTCCCACCTTAAGAATATGGCTCTCTGTGATCAAAGCAAAACCTGAAAGAGTTGCTATTATTCATTTGTTCATCTATATAGTTGCCCATTGTTCCTCTAGTAAGCTATCCCACCCACTCATCCACCCACCCAACCATTCATTCTTTTCATTGCCTCCTCCTCCCATCCAGCCTTCTGCCTAGCCTCACCTCCACCTATCTGCCCTCCTGCCCATCCACCCATTTCCCTATTCATTTACTCACCCATCTACCCACGTCAGACATGGGATCAAAATCTCTCTTGAAACTCCAATTCCAAAACCCTCATTCATTCTCTCATACGATAGTACTTTCCTCAAGGTATGTTGGCACTAAGTCCATCAGTTCCTACCTGTTTTAGCTCCCCCAAATTACTAGTACTGAAGACTTCCAAGCTTGGTACAGCCCAGTGAAAACAGAGCTGGTCATTGTGTACCAAGAGCTCCTGTTACTGTCCATGGTGGGCTTGGAATTCATCTGCTTCCCTGGGATTCTGGACTCTCAGTAGGGAAACCCACCCACTCAGTGACCCAGCCGGTTCTTTTTTTTTTTTTTTTTTTTCCTGATCTTTCCAGGTCTCCTTTTTTCTTATTCCATGGGTTCCTGAACTAGAGTTTGCATCCCACCACACCTCTACCTGTCTGAACTTGCGTGCCTGGTTCTTTTGTGTGTGTGTGTGTGTGTGTGTGTGCGTACCTCATTCTTCAGGGCCAGAATCAGCCTTCTTGACCTCCAGCCCCTTGGCTAAGCTCCTTCTTCAACTAGCTGGACCTCCCTGAAGCAACATCCCTTCTCAGAAGTTGGTCCTTATAACTGTGGGCCTGCCTACTGCTCAAACGTGGATGTTGAAACAGGCTCAGATAGGACCAGGATCCACCACCTCTCCCTGGCACTATTTAGGGGCTCCCAGAAAGCCCGTTCGGATGCTAATCGTGAAGGACACAACAGTAACAACAAAAGGTTGTTTGAAAATTTAGAAGTGTGTTACCTCCCATAGCAAGGAGTCTGGAAGTAGAGCCTCTCCCTGGGGAGGTACTTCAGTGTCTCAGGGATGTCACCACAGCCACATGCCTTCTGTATTCCTACTCCTCAGCATGTCAGTGTTTTTTCCCCGCAGCACTTCCAGGCAACACATGGCAACACTGACAGCATCTACTAAAGAAGAAGGGCACTGTCTCCTGTGTGCTGCTTTTTTTTTTTTTTTTTTTTTTTTTTTTGAGACAGAGTCTTGCTCTGTCATCCCAGGCTGGAGGGCAGTGGTGAGATCGCCTCTTATTGCAACCTCCGCCTCCCAGGTTCAAGTAATTCTCCTGCCTCAGACTCCTGAGTAGCTGGGATTACAGGTGCCCACCACCACACCAGACTAAATTTTGTATTTTTAGTAAAGCCAGGGTTTCATCATGTTGACCAGGCTGGTTTTGAACTCCTGACCTCAGGTGATCCACCTACCTTGGCCTCCCAGAATGCTGGGATTACAGGTGTGAACCACCGTGCCCGGCCCTGTGTGCTGCTTTTTATCAGTAAAGCAAATCTTTCCCAAAAGTCCTGCAGCAGATGTCTTCTTGGGTCCTACAGGTCGGGACTGAGTTCCATGTCCTAACCAAAGCCAGTCACTGATAAGGAGAATAAGGCTACCAGGCCAGCTTAGACCAGGCATAATGAGACAGAATTCATTCCCTGGGTCTAGGCAGGGGGAACAGCTGAACAAAACTGGGGCTTTGCTGGCAAGGAAGAAGGAAGGAAGGGTGCTGGGAAGGCTCTGTCAGGTCTAAGATACTAAAGAATGAAATGTCAACATTGGAATGAAATGTGAACTAATAGAGCTATATGGTTTTCATTAGAACGGTAATTCTTAGACAGGGGCTACTTTCCCCCTGGGGACATTTGGCAATGTCTGGAGACATTTTTGGTTGTCACAGCCTGGTGGAGCTTCTGACATCCACTGAGTCAACGCCAAGAATGCTGTGAAATACCATTTAATGCCCAGGACAGCCCCTCACGACAAATAATTATCCAGTCCAAAATGCCGACAGGACTGAAGGTAAAACCCTGCATTAAAATACAACAATATGAAGCAGGATGAATTAAAAGACTGAAACTGCTTTTATAAATGTTCGTAAAATGTTTTAGTTCATTTTTTGTATATCTGTGATACTGGTTTGTAGTATCTTACTGGCATCTCTGGGAATTAAATTTCATAGGATTAAAACAGAATCATGGGAATTAAGTCAATGATTTTTGCCGACAGTAAAGATTAAAGAATAGTAATACACAATAATGGTGAGAGTATAGTGAAGCAGACACTATTTTAAGCTGGTGGTGATGGGAAATCGCATGACTATTTTCAAAAGCAGTTTTACAATATGTATGATGACTTTTAAAAATGTTCATGCCCAGGCCGGGTATGGTGGCTCACGCCTGTAATCCCAGCACTTTGGGAGGCCGAGGCGGGCAGATCACGAGGTCAGATCAAGACCATCCTGGCCAACATGGTGAAACCCCGTCTCTATTAAAAATACAAAAATTAGCTGGGCATAGTGGCACATGCCTATAATCCTAACTACACGGGAGGCTAAGGCAGGAGAATCTCTTGAACCCGGGAGTTGGAGGTTGCAGTGAGCCAAGATCACCACTGCACTCCAGCCTGGCGACAGAGCAAGACTCTGTCTCAAAAAAAAAAAAAAAGTTCATGCCCTTTCATCCTCAAATTCTGCTTCTGAGAATCTGTCCTAAGGGAAAATTCCAAAATACAAAAAAAGCTTTAATGCAGGACTTTATTCTAAACACCATTATTTACAAGAAAACATTGAAAATAAATTTCTAACATAGCTGCAAATAGCAATAAAATATGATTGAAGTAGATGGTGGGGAATTTTATATTGGCGTTAAGCATGATTTTTATGAAGGAAAAAGACACTTACATTTTAATGGTAAATACTAAAAGCGAGGAAATAAAATAGAATATATACCATGATCTTAACTATGAAAATAAATACCTTAAAATATATATGCACAAAAGTAACCTGGCAGGAAACACCAGAATGTTAGTGTGACTATTCTTTTGTACTGAAGGGGATTGAGGTGAATTTTATTCTTCTAGTTTTGATTTTTTTAAGATGATATGACATGTTTATTTTGAAGGTAACACAACCTTATTTTTTAATGTAATGCAACCACTATATTATTATGTAACATGGCAACAAATGCAGGCCATATAGATGGTACTGATAATTCAATTTTTAGATCTGTTTCCATTGGTAGTTTTTAATAACTTAATTTTTGTATCTGTTTCCATTGATAGTTTTTAATAATTCAATTTTTAGATGTTTCCACCGATAGTTTCTAATAATTCAATTTTTAGATCTGTTTCCATTGAGAGTTTTTTCTTGTCTTTCTTTTTATTTTTTCCTAGAATCCTTTCCTGAAGCATCTTTTTTTTAATAGAGATGAGATCTCACTAGGCTGCCCCGGCTGGCTTTGAACTCCTGGCCTCAAGCGATTCTCCCGTCCTAGCCTCCCAAAGTGCTGGGATTATAGGTGTGAGCCACTGTGCCCGGCTATTTCTTTTGTTTCTGATCTTTTCTGACCTCCCTTTTTTATAATTCCATGGGTTCCTGAACTGGAGTCCATAGACATTAAGAGGCTCATAGACGTACTTCAGAGGCTCCTTAGTGCCTTAAAACTGTAAAACATATATACTCTTTAAAAAAGAAATAAGGATATTTTAAACAGAGCACAGTGGCTTCTGCCTATAATCCCAGCTACTCAGGAGGTTGAAGCAGGAGAATCGCTTGAAGCCAGGAGTTTGAGACCAGCCTGGACAACATAGCGAGCCCCTGTCTCTTGGAAAAAAAAAAAAAAAAAAGCCGGGTATGATGGCATGCACCTGTAGTCTCAGCTACTCCAGAGTCTAAACTGGGAAAATCACTTGAGCCCAGGAGTTTGGCTGCAGACAGCTATGATTGCACCCAATACACTCATGTCTGGGTGACAGAGCAAAACCCCATCTCTAAGACACAAAACAAAAAATTATACAGGAAGGCCAGGCACAGTGGCTCATGTCTGTAATCCCAGCACTTTGGGAGGTCAAGGCAGAAGGATCACTTGGGCCAGGGAATTCAAGACAAGCCTGAGCAATATAATAAGAACTCGTCTCTACAAAAAATTAAAGAATTAGCTGGGTGTGGTGGCACGCACCTGTGAACCCAGCTACTTGGGAGGCTGAGGCCAGAGGCTCGCTTGAGCCCCAGAGGTCAAGGCTACAACAGGCCGAGATCACAACACTGCACTCCAGCCTGGGCAGCAGAGCGAGATGCTATCTCAAAAAAAAAAAAAAAAAATTACACAGGAGGATTGAAGTAAGGGACAAAGTCATGTGTCAAATCCAAGGACAACAATTGACCAACTCTGAGGTCTGTCAGTGGACCATAGAGTCTTGATTCCCACCTCTGACAGGGACAACCCCATCAGCTGAGGATGCCCCAACTGATACCTGGATCTTTGGGGCCAGGTTAGCTTTGCGAGGCAGGTGGGGGTTTGCCAAAAGTCAGTTAGATGCTCCCTCCTGGGACCAGGAAATGCCCTGGAATATAACATGCATGTCAGAGAGCAAGAGTGGACACCCCACCGCGTCACAGAGAGGCTCCCATGGAGCAGCATTGTAAGTATTGGGCATTGAAGAAGAAAACAAAGGGCATTTGCTACTTCTGACTCTTTCTTTTTTTCTTTCTTTCTTTTTTTTTTTTCTTTCCAGACGAGTCTTTCTCTGTCACCCAGGCTGGAGTGCAATGGCACGATCTCAGCTAACTGCAACCTCCGCCTCCCGGGTTTAAGCGATTCTCCTGCCTCAGCCTGGAGTAGCTGGGATTACAGGCATGCACCACCATGCCCAGCTAATTTTTGTATTTTTAATAGAGGTGGCATTTCACCACGATGGCCCGGCTGGTCTCAAACTCCTGACCTCAGGTGATTCACCCACCTCGGCCTCCCAAAGTGCTAGGATTACAGGTGTGAGCTACCGACACCTACTCTTTCTTATCTTTTTATTTACTTTGCGTTTTGTTTAGATAAGAGAGCTCTTCCCCAGACTTCGGAAGTGCCAATCTCTACCCATATCACAGATCTCTAAAATAATGTCCGTGCTGGAAACGGAGCTAAACCAAAGGTCCACACTGCTTCCCATGTTCTTCTCTTCCCTCGCTGGCCAACCCCACACCCCCTCAACTGCCCAGCTGTTGTCTCAACATACTGGGAATGTCTTTAGCACATTGCCACCTGGGGGACAAATTCCTTCTCGTTCTTTATTACCTGCTGAAATGTCACCACCTAAAGAGGTCACTTTGGCTCACGCCGCCCCCCACCATGCAGCATCAGTGACTTCCCATGGTACCCCACAGCACATTATAGGTACCCAGGAAATAATTTTTGTAAAACTTAAGAAGCTCTCTATGGGTCAAATCCAGGAATCTACTTTTTTTTTTTTTTTTTTTTGAGATGGAATCTCAGTCTCATTCTGTCACTCAGGATGGAGTATGGAGTACAATGGCATGATCTCAGCTCACAGCAACCTCCACCTCCTGGGCTCAAGCGATTCTCCTGCTTCTTCAGCTTTCCAAGTAGCTGAAATTACAGGTGTGCGCCACCACATCCAGCTGAATTTTTGTATTTTTAGTAGAGATGGGGTTTTGCCATGTTGGCCAGGCTGGTCTCGAACTCCTGACCTCAGGTGATCTGCCAGCCTCAGCCTCCCAAAGTGTTGGGATTACAGGCGTGAGCCACTGTGCCTAACCAGGAATCTACTTTTTTTTTTTTTTGAGATGGAGTCTCGCTCTGTTGCCCAGGCTGGAGGGCAGTGGCGTGATCTCGGCTCACTGCAAGCTCCACCTCCTGGGTCCACACCGTTCTCCTGCCTCAGCCTCCCAAGTAGCTGGGACTACAGGCGCCCACCACCACACCCGGCTAATTTTTTCTATTTTTAGTAGAGACGGGGTTTCACCGTGTTAGCCAGGATGGTCTCGACCTCCTGACCCCAGGTGATCCACCCACCTCAGCCTCCCAAAGTGCTGGGAGTACAGGCCTGAGCCACCCTGCCCGGCCAAAGGAATCTACTTTTTTAAGCCATTCCCAGGGGACTCTTCTGTGTGCAAAGTAGAAGAACCATTGGCTCAAACAGTGATGGTTCATTCACATTATGTGTAGAGTTTTCAGCCAGTCCTTAAGGAACTATTGCCCAGAATCCTTTACCTTGCCTCATAAGATATCACCAACGGGAAAGTTTTTTTTTTTTGTAGCAATCAGGTACAGTTCTTTGTAGTGACAAAAATTAAATATAACCAAAGATCATAGGCCCAAATAGTTGTGGATCAGAGATCTAAATATGCAATCATCTTTTTTTTCTTTCATCAAACAGGGATAACTCTAAAATCACAAAAGCAGGTAGGATCTTTGAGCTAGAAGGGACCACAGAAATCCAGTCGAGTGTCCTTGATGCTACAGATGAGAGAAAGAGGATTAACCTGTGTGTCAGTTTGGGTCCTCTGAAAATCAGAAACCAAGAAGAATTTAGATGTACAAGAGATCTATTGGGAGAAGTGTCTGTGAAAGGTAATGGGGGAGGGACCAGGAGTAGGCACGATGCATCTATTGACAGAGGTGCAGGTCTGCATATGTGAAAGGAGACGGAAAGAAGCAGGTGGATAGGAGAACCCTCAGACTGTGATACAGACGTGAAAGGGTCTTGGCCAGGCCAATGAGGTATCCCTGAGCAAAGATCAAACATTTGAGGAGTCTTGTGTTGGGCAGAAATAACCCAGCCACAGTAACTACAATGGACTTAGTAGTTGGCTGGAAGCAGCTTGGTGAGCGGCAGGGAGAAATCAAGCTTTGTTGTGAATATCACAGCAAATCCAAAGGTGTGAAAGGTAGAAGCTGTCACCCAACTATACTCCCCACATCAGGTTCTCTTTAAGGGAGGTCTGAGTGGCCATCCTCCATAGCCACCGCAACATGTTCATGATCACGGTTAGTAGCAGAGCAAGGACTAAACTCTAGTCCAGAGTTCTTTCTAGATTATTCTGCAAGGCATTCTCTCTCCAATGCCTGTCCCCATCCCATGGCCCAAGTTTATAGGTTTGGACTGAATCTTGTGGATGCTAGAGCCGGATGTCAGCCCCCTGACTGTTAGAGAAGGCAGGACCACTCAGCAGGTCAGAAGAGGAAAGAGGGCGGTGCAGAAGGGCTGTAAGGTCTTTGGGGAAAGAGAAGCAGCTCCGACTGAAGAGGTCCCAGTGGCTCTATGCATCTGCTTGCCCGACATGCGTCCTACCTCCTCCTTCAGACCACTCTTCACCTCTTCCAGCTGCTTCTCAATCTCGGCACTCCACTTCCCATCCCAGACCCGACTGGCTCCATCAGACTCTTTCTCTAAGTTGATATTCCAGCATTAGGAGAAAGACATTATCTTTTTACTGGAAAAGCAAAACTGTGATAGCAGAAACTAGGGCAGTTGGTGGCTTTTTTGTTTGTTTGTTTTTGAGATGGAGTCTCGCTGTGTCCCCCAGGCTGGAGTGCAATGGCACAATCTTGGCTCACTGCAACTTCCACCTCCCAGATTCAAGCGATTCTCCTGCCTCAGCCTCCTGAGTAGCTGGGATTACAGGCATGTGGCTTTCTTGTTACACGGGAGGAGCGACTCTGCAGAATGAAGACCAGCAGAGATGAGAGGTGAATGGAGAAAGGTGTGTGTGTGGTGTGTGTGTGAGTGTTGTGTGTGTGTGTTGTGTGTGTGCACGTTTGTGTGTGTTGTGTGTGTGTGTTGTGTGTATGTTGGTGTGTGTGTTCTGTGTGTGCACATTTGTGTGTATGTGTGTGTTGTGTGTGTGTGTTTGTGTGTGTATGTTTGTGTGTGTGTGTTGTGTGTATGTGTGTGTGCGTGTTTGTGTGTATGTGTGTGTGTTGTGTATGTGTTGTGTGTGTGTGTTTGTGTGTGTGTATGTTTGTGTGTGTGTGGTGTGTGTGTGTGTGAGAGAGAGAGAGGGAATGAATGAGTCATGGCACATTGAATCCTAGTCCCAGACCCCAAGGCCTGCCTGGCGCCTTCAGCTCTTCTACTCCAGGCACTTCCCCAGATGGATCAATGTGCTCCCTTTTTCTTGGTGTGGTGGGCAGATTTCTAGGATGGCTCATAATTCCCAGCCCCTGGTCTATCGCACCTTCTCCCAGTTATTCAGTCAAGCACTAATCTAGGTGTTGCTGTGAAGGGACTTTGCAGTTGAAATTAAGACCCCAAATAAATTGACTTTAAGATAGGGAGATGATCCAAGCAGATCTGGCTTAATTACACAAGGCCTTCCAACTGAGTCTAGAGATTAAGCATAGAAAAATCAGAAAGATGTGAAATGTGACAAAATATTAGTGAGAGAGTCAAAGCAGGTGGCCTCTGGGAGCTGAGAGCAGTCCCCTGTCAGCAGTCTAATAACCACAGGGAACTGAATTAGGCCTACCACCTGAATTAGCTTGGAAACGGGCTTTTCCCCAGAGCCTTCAGATGAGAACTCAGCTAGGCCAACACCACGATTTCCTTTGGTCCTTGAGACCCTGAGTGAAGACCCCAGCCCTGCCATACCTAGACTGCTGGCATACAGTACGTGTTTTAAGTGGCCAAGTTAGTGGTTGTTTATCAGCAATAGAAAACTAGTACACTTGGGTAAGACCTGAAGAAGTGTTGACTAAACCAGTGAAGAAAAAATAGTCCTAGGATTCTAGACACTGCCGTTCTTCACTTGGCTTTTCTTGGGTATGAATCTGCTTACAAGAGTATCTGTTGTTGACTAGTGTGATGAAAGAATTTAAAACACATTTGGATGAGGACAGAGGGAGCACAAGACGGTTCTTGGTTCTGAAGGGGCTGGGGAGGAAGATCACCGCAGGAGTGAAGAGGGGGAGGGGAAAATGGCTCGTGAGAGATGGTGCCTCGGGACATGGAAAATAAATGTCTCCTGACTGGTCTCCCTGACTAGTCTCCCTGACTAGTCTCCCTGCTTCCACCTGCTCTCAACGCAGCAGCCAGAGTGACATTTATAACAGGTGAATCAGCTTTGGCAACCTGCTCAAAACTCTCCAGGTCTTCTCATTTCATTAGGAGTGAACGGAAATTCTTCGGTGACTGACAGGGGCCTCCACCACTGGTGCCATCCCTCTTTTCACGAGCTTTCTCCCCATCCCCATCCCAGCCACTCTGGCCTCGTGGATCCATCAACCCACGTAGATCCTTACACCTCCCGTACTTTGCTCTTTTTTTGGTGGGGGTGAACAGGGTCTCGATGAGACAGGATAGTTCTCTTGACCTCCTTTGCAAGCAGGAACTGGAGTGGCCTGTTTCACTCAGTCTGTTACTGGCCACTCCTCACAGGAGGAAGCATGCAATACAGTGAGTGCGGGAAGTGGAATAAATGGATGCTGGAATGGCCGGTCACTCCTCTCTGGCAGGAGCAAGCTCTGTGGGGCTCCACAGCAGCTCCAAGCATGTTATAACCAATGTTTTTTCAGCTCTGCTGTAACCATCCAGGGATGGTCAAGTGCCAACCAGCTCAGTGGAGGGTCAGGGCAGCCCCTGTCCTCTTGGCACCCAGGTTCTTGCCCTCTTGGCATCCGGGTTCTTGTCCGGCGTCCAGGAAGAATCAGGTCACATGAACTGTTTGAAAGGTGATGCATGCGGAAGACTTAATACTGATGGGTAGCCCTCAGCAGAAAGGGAGGCTGCCAACGGGATGGGAAGGTAATCTTTCCCTGAAGCCGCACTGTCTGAAGTTAGCTGCATCTATCCGTAGTCTTTGACACTCAGCTGCTTCTCTGCTCGCGGCTCAGCTGCTTGTAACCTCAATGCTCAGCCGCCTGTGTTGTTCTACCAGCTGAAATCTTTTATAGGCACAGGATAGGGGCGGGGTGGGGCAGGCCAAAAAGGCAACCTTTGCGCCGATAAATGGGGTCTGCCGTTTTCACTCAGGGCTGTGGTTCCAGGCTGAAGGGCGGGGTTTAGCGGCCCTTCTGTTACCATTGCTGTGCCACTCAGGTTGGAGTGCAGTGGTGTGATCGTGGCTCCCTGCAGCCTTAACCTCCTGAGCTCAAGCAATCCTCTCACCTCAGCCTCCTGGCTGATTTTTTAAATTTTTGGTAGAGATGGGGGTCTTGCTGTGTTGCCCAGGCTGGTCTCAAACTCCTGACTTCAAGTGATCCTCTTGTCTTGGCCTCCCAAAGTGCTGCAATTACAGACATGAACCACCTATATATATTATATATATATATATACACACACACATATATATATATTTTATTGTGGTAAGAACACTTAACATGAGATCTACCCTCTTGGTAAATTTTTAAGTGTCCAATATATTATTGCTGACTGTAGGTACAACATGGTACAGCAGATCTCTAGAACTTAATTATGTTTGTTGGCTGAAACTTCTATTGATTAGTAACCCTTGTTGTAACTATTAGTAACTTCTATTGATAGTAAACCTATTGATTAGAAACTCCCCATCTCCCACTTGCCCCAGCCTCTGGTAACCACCATTCCACTCTTTAATTATATGAACATACTATTTCAGATACTTCATAGAAGTGACATAATGTGGTCTTTGTCTTTCTGTGAGTGGGCTATTTAACCCAGGGCAGTGTCGTCCAGGTTTGTGTCCATGTCCAGCCCATGTTGCCCAGGACTTTGCGTTTTCTTGCTTTGTTTTGTTTTTGAGATGGAGTCTTGCTCTGTTGCCCAGCCTGGAGTGCAGTGGTGCAATCTCAGCTCACTGCAACCTCCATCTCCTGGGTTCAAGCGATTCTCATGTCTCAGCCTCCCGAGTAGCTGGGATTACAGGCATGCACTATCACGCCTTTTTTGAGATGGAGTCTCTGCCACTCAGGCTGGAGTATGGAGTACAGTGGCATGATCTCAGCTTACAGCAACCTCCGCCTCCTGGGCTCAAGCGATTCTCCTGCTTCTTCAGCTTTCCAAGTAGCTGGAATTACAGCTGTGTGCCACCACATCCAGCTTATTTTTGTATTTTTAGTAGAGATGGGGTTTCATCATGTTGGCCAGGCTGGTCTCGAACTCCTGACCTCAGGTGATCCACCTGCCTCGGCCTCCCAAAGTGCTGGGGTTACGGGCATGAGCCACCATGCCTGGCCAGGACTTTGCTCTTAAACCTGGGCGGGACTGCACTTTCCTGTGATACCTCATTTCTTACTCTTTCATTTCTGTCAAATCTTCACTCACATGTCACTTTCTCAGTGAAGCCTTTCTTGACCACCTTGTGTAAAATTTTAACTCCATCCCCCAAATATCCCTTCCTTGCTTTATTCTTTTCTTCGAGCACATATCACTCACGAATTGTTTATTCTACTCATTTAATATGTTTGTCAGATCCTCCCACTAGAATGTTAGCTTGATGACCACAAGAACCCAGGTGTATTTAAAGCATGTTGTATTCCTAATACTGAGAACAGTGCCTGGCACATGGCAGGCACTCAATAAATATTTGCTCAACGATTGAACAAAAGGGAGATGTGTGCATAAGCAGAAATATATTCCATTTCCTAAGGGTAACTGCTTTCTCCTTACCAAGAAATTGGTAGTGGGTATATTTTTTAAGAAAAGTAATGAGCTGGCTATTCATTCCCCTTGGCTACAAAAGTCCAGGGCAAAGAGACAGTAAGGTTGTGCAGCTTGCTTTCAAGCAGAGCCGACAGTGAAGCCTGTTGTGATGGAAAAAGAAAGACATGACATGAAACATAAGTCTCCCATGAGGCTTTATGACACAAAGCACCTGGGGGCCTGGAGGTTGGCTTCTGATGACGGTTAGCTTTTATAAATATTAGATAAGTATAATCCCAAAACCACTCAATCATCTCTCCCAGCCAGCTTTCAACTGGGCAACTGCCAGTCTTCCTTTTCTATCTGTCATGACCTGAACGGTGAGGCCCACCTGACAGCAGCTGTCTTCCAAAGGCAAGATTATGTATTTTATTTCAAGAAATGAAGAGTGTAAACAGCAGCTCAACTAGGTCTTAAAAGCTACAGTGAAACATCCCTAGCTTTCCCCAAAGTACTTCCTGAATTACAAATATCTACATATGTTTGATACATGTATGCAAAATATTTATTTTATATTGTTGTTGTGGTGTGAACCATTTAACATACACCCATGTGCTTATGACTCCACAGACTTTTTTTTTTTTTGAGACAGGGTCTCACTCTGTTGCCCAGGCTGGAGTGCAGTGGCATGATCTCAGCTCACTGAAACCTCTGCCTCCCCAGTTCAAGCAATTCTTGTGCCTCAGCCTCCCGAGTAGCTGGGATTACAGGCGCCTGCCACCACACCTAGCTAATTTTTGTATTTTTAGTAGAGACGTGGCTTTGCTATATTGTCCAGGCTTGTCTCCAACTCCTGGCCTCATGCGATCCACCCACCTCGGCCTCCCAAAGCGCTAGAATTATAGGCCTCAGCCACCATGCCCAGCTGCCAGACATTTTTTATGAGTGTCTGTTTTGTGCCAGACACTATGCAAGGTGCAGAAGATGCAAAAGTGAACAAGGAAGAAGGACTTTTTATTACTTAGAGTTAGGTTTAAGGTTTAACAGAAAATCCAAAATAATAGCAATTTAAACAAATTAGAAGTGTATTCCCCTCTTAGATAAAAGAAGTCCAGATATAGACAGTTAAAAGTCGGTATGATAGGCTGGGTGTGGTGGCTTGCACTTGTAATCCCTGCACTTTGGGAGGCTGAGGCAGGTGGATCACTTGAGGTCAGGAGTTTGAGACCAGCCTGGCCAACATGGCGGAACCCCATCTCTACTAAAAATACAAAAATTAGTTGAACATCATGGTGGGTGCTTGTAGTCCCAGCTACTCGGGAGGCTGAGGCAGGAGAATCACTTGAACCTGGGAGGCAGAGGTTGCCGGTGAGCCAAGATGGCACCACTGCACTCCAGCCTGGGAGACACAGGGAAACCGCATCTCAAAAAAAAAAAAAAAAAAAAATTGGTATGACGTAGGGTGTAGGGACCCAGCCAGGCTCTTGTAATTTTTCTTCTCTGCTCTCCCTGGCTTAGAACTCTTCACCCAGATTCTGCCTGGCTAACGTTGCCTCTCCCAAGAACCTAGAATAAAGAACACCTGTGGAGATGTTGTGTAGGTGTCACAAATGGAAGTTTTCTACTCTGGACAGAAGTGGGAACAGCAGAGGCAGATTCTGATGTCCACTGTGGGACAGTTGTACTGGGGACAAGACTTGAGATTCCTCTGCCTGGAAGGGGATCTGCCCATGGTGGTTGAGGAAGGGAGGTCAGACTGGGGAAGGAGGCTGACAGGAATCAACCCAGAGAAGAAGCTGTCCGGAATCAAATCCACCTTGTGAGGTGAATACATGAATCCTAATTCTATGCAGGAAAGTCAAGCTGCTGCCTTCATTCAGAGGATGGTGTCTTGCAGGCACAAGGGTGTGTGAATTCATTTTGTACTTCTATAAAGGAATATCTGAGACTGGGCAATTTATAAAGAAAAAAGGTTTATTTGGCTCATGCTTCTGCTGGATGGAAGACTGGGCATCTGGTAAAAGCCTCAGGCTGCTTCTACTCACGGTGGAGGCCGGGGGGAGCTGGCGTGTGCAGAGATCACATGGTGAGAGAGGAAACGAGAGTGAGAAGGGAGGGGCTGACGCTTTTTAACAAGGACCCATCACAGAAACTATAATAATAGAGTGAGAACTCACTCACTGCACCCGCCACCTAGGGTATCAGTCCATTCATGAGTGATCCACCCCCATGAACAAACACCCCCCATTAGGTCCCACCTCCAACACTGGGGTCAAATTTCAACATGAGATTTGGAGGGGACAAGCATCCAAACTATAGCACAGGACTATCTGTTGCAGTAGAAAGAACTAAGATTTTTTTTTTAAATTTATTTATTATTATTATACTTTAAGTTGTAGGGTACATGTGCATAACGTGCAGGTTTGTTACATATGTATACTTGTGCCATGTTGGTGTGCTGCACCCATCAACTCGTCATTTACATCAGGTATAACTCCCAATGCAATCCCTCCCCCCTCCCCCGTCCCCATGATAGGCCCCGGTGTGTGATGTTCCCCTTCCCGAGTCCAAGTGATCTCATTGTTCAGTTCCCACCTATGAGTGAGAACATGCGGTGTTTGGTTTTCTGTTCTTGTGATAGTTTGCTAAGAATGATAGTTTCCAGCTGCATCCATGTCCCTACAAAGGACACAAACTCATCCTTTTTTATGGCTGCATAGTATTCCATGGTGTATATGTGCCACATTTTCTTAATCCAATCTGTCACTGATGGACATTTGGGTTGATTCCAAGTCTTTGCTATTGTGAATAGTGCTGAACTAAGATTTTTTTTAGAGTCAGACGGATTTGGGTTCATGGCCCAGTTCTCTCTTTAGCTGTGTGGCAAATTATTGGTCCTCCTTGTTCTCCAAAGAAACAAAGAGGATAATGACATTATACTCTTATGAATATTACTGTTTTTATCATCCTTCAATGAGATGCTATTAAGTGCCTACATTGTATGTTGGCACCATTCCTGGCATAAACATTCAAAATGTTTATTCTGATGATAATGGTGATGATACAAGATCTGGATATTTGTTGCTGTTAGGCAGGGTCTTTAACTCTCTCTCCAACTCGTATCTCTGCATTGATCTGTTTGGCAGGGTCACTCTTTCCTACTAATAAAAAACTTTTTCCATGTGATGGAGAGCAGGACCACTGATCAGTCTGAATTCATACCCTTCCAACCTTCAGACCTAACAAGCAAGAGAGAGATTCTCTCCCATCCCAAAGAATAAATTGCCAAGAAGGACTCTGCTTGGCTTGGCTTGGCTTGGCTTGAGTCGCATGCCCATCTTTGCCAATCACTTTGGTCAGAGGGATGGAGTTCTATCATCAGCCCACTCTAAGATACCTGCTCATCCCTGTGACCAAGGTCAAGGTCTATTACAGGTGATATGTGGAATATTATGCTCTCTGGGAAAATAAATAAAATAGCTGACATTCTATATTCAGCTGTTATGTCATTTTGTATCATTTCATGTTTTTTTAATGTATCTTAATTGATTTTGTCATTTCTTATAATTAATGTTTATCATGTTTTCTATTGAAAGCAGTCCTGTAATTAATATCTAAATAACACTGCTTTAAACAGAATATAATATCACTATGTAAGCTATAGTCCTGCTGCTGTTCCTTTACTTTCTTTGTATTATTATACTTTAAGTTCTAGGGTACATGTGCACAACGTGCAAGTTTGTTACTTATGTATACATGTGCCATGTTGGTGTGCTGCACCCATTAACTCATCATTTACATTAGGTATATCTCCTAATGCTATCCCTCCCCCCTCCCCTCACCCCACGACAGGCCCCAGTGTGTGATGTTCCCCTTCCTGTGCTCAAGTGTTCTCATTGTTCAACTCCCACCTATGAGTCAGAACATGCGGTGTTTGGTTTTCTGTTCTTGTGCTAGTTTGCTGAGAATGATGGTTTCCAGCTTCATCCATGTCCCTACAAAGGACATGAACTCATCCTTTTTTATGACTGCATAGTATTCCATGGTGTATATGTGCCATATTTTTCTTAATCCAGTCTATCATTGATGGACATTTGGGTTGGTTCCAAGTCTTTGCTATTGTGAATAGTGCCACAATAAACATACATGTGCATGTGTCTTTATAGCAGCATGATTTATAATCCTCTGGGTATATACCCAGTAATGGGATGGCTGGGTCAAATGGTATTTCTAGTTCTAAATCCTTCAGGAATCGCCACACTGTCTTCCACAATGGTTGAACTAGTTCACAGTCCTACCAACAGTGTAAAAGTGTTCCTATTTCTCCACATCCTCTCCAGCACCTATTGTTTCCTGACTTTAATGATTGCCATTCTAACTGGTGTGAGATAGTATCTCATTGTGGTTTTGATTTGCATTTCTCTGATGGCCAGTGATGATGAGCATTTTTTCATGTGTCTGTTGGCTGCATAAGTGTCTTCTTTTGAGAAGTATCTGTTCATATCCTTTGCCCACTTTTTGATGGGGTTGTTTGTTTTTTTCTTGTAAATTTGTTGGAGTTCTTTGTAGATTCTGGATATTAGCCCTTTGTCAGATGAGCAGATTGCAAAAATTTTCTCCCATTCTGTAGGTTGCCTCTTCACTCTGATGGTAGTTTCTTTTGCTGTGCAGAAGCTCTTTAATTTAATTAGATCCCATGTGTCAATTTTGGCTTTTATTGCCACTGCTTTTAGTGTTTTAGACATGAAGTCCTTGCCCATGCCTATGTCCTGAATGGTATTGCCTAGGTTTTCATCTAGGGTTTTTATGATTTTAGGTCTAAGATTGAAGTCTCTAATCCATGTTGAATTTTTGCATAAGGAGTAAGGAAGGGATCCAGTTTCAGCTTTCTACATATGGCTAGCCAGTTTTCTCAGCACCATTTATTAAATAGGAATCCTTTCCCCATTTCTTGTTTTTGTTAACTTTGTCAAAGATCAGATGGTTGTAGGTGTGGTATTATTTCTGAGGGCTCTGTTCTGTCCATTGGTCTATATATCTGTTTTGATATCAGTACCATATTGTTTTGGTTACTGTAGCCTTGTAGTATAGTTTGAAGTCAGGTAGTGTGATGCCTCCAGCTTTGTTCTTTTGGCTTAGGATTGATCTGGCAATGCGGGCTCTTTTTTGGTCCCGTATGAACTTTAAGGTAGTTTTTTCCAATTCTGCGAAGAAAGTCATTGGTAGCTTAATGGGGATGGCATTGAATCTATAAATTACCTTGGACAGTGTGGCCATTTTCATGATATTGATTCTTCCTATCCATGAGCATGGAATGTTCTTCCATTTGTTTGTGTCTTCTTTTATTTCGTTGAACAGTGGTTTGTAGTTCTCCCTGAAGAGGTCCTTCACATCCCTTGTAAGTTGGATTCCTAGGTATTTTATTCTCTTTGAAGCTATTGTGAATGGGAGTTCACTCATGATTTGGCTCTCTGTTCGTCTGTTACTGGTGTATAAGAATGCTTGTGATTTTTGCACATTGATTTTGTATCCTGAGAATGTGCTGAAGTTGCTTAAGGAGATTTTGGGCTGAGACGATGGGGTTTTCTAAATATACAATCATGTCATCTGCAGACAGGGACAATTTGACTTCCTCTTTTCCTAATTGAATGCCCTTTATTTCTTACTCCTGCCTGATTGCCCTGGCCAGAACTTCCAACACTATGTTGAATAGAAGTGGTGAGAGAGGGCATCCCTGTCTTGTGCCAGTTTTCAAAGGGAATGCTTCCAGTTTTTGCCCATTCAGTATGATATTGGCTGTGGGTTTGTCATAAATAGCTCTTATTATTTTGAGATACGTCCCATCAATACCTAATTTATTGAGAGTTTTTAGCATGAAGGGCTGTTGAATTTTGTCAAAGGCCTCTTCTACATCTATTGAGATAATCATGTGGTTTTTGTCTTTGGTTCTGTTTAGATACTGGATTACATTTATTGATTTGCATATGTTGAACCAGCATTGCATCCCAGGGATGAAGCCCACTTGATCATGGTGGAAAAGCTTTTTGATGTGCTGCTGGATTCAGTTTGCCAGTATTTTATTGAGGATTTTTGCATCGATGTTCATCAGGGATATTGGTCTAAAATTCTCTTTTGTTGTGTCTCTGCCAGGTTTTGGTATCAGGATGATGCTGACCTCATAAAATGAGTTAGGGAGGATTCCCTCTTTTTCTATTGATTGGAATAGTTTCAGAAGGCATGGTATCAACTCCTCCTTGTACCTCTGGTAGAATTCAGCTGTGAATCTGTCTGGTCCTGGACTTTTTTTGGTTGGTAGGCTATTAATTATTGCCTCAATTTCAGAGCCTACTATTGGTCGATTCAGGGATTCAACTTCTTCCTGGTTTAGTCTTGGGAGGGTGTATGTGTCCAGGAATTTATCCATTTCTTCTAGATTTTCTAGTTTATTTGCGTAGAGGTATTTATAGTACTCTCTGATGGTAGTTTGTATTCTGTGGGATAGGTGGTGATATCCCCTTTATCATTTTTTATTGTATCTATCTGATTCTTCTCTCTTTTCTTCTTTATCAGTCTTGCTAGCAGTCTATCAATTTTGTTGATCTTTTCAAAAACACAGTTCTTGGATTCATTGACTTTTTGAAGGGTTTTTTTGTGTCTCTATCTCCTTCAGTTCTGCTCTGATCTTAGTTATTTCTTGCCTTCTGCTAGCTTTTGAATGTGTTTGCTCTTGCTTCTCTAGTTCTTTTAATTGTGATGTTAGGGTGTCAATTTTAGATCTTTTCTACTTTCTCTTGTGGGCATTTAGTGCTATAAATTTCCCCCTACATACTGCTTTAAATGTGTCCCAGAGATTCTGGAATGTTATGTCTTTGTTCTCACTGGTTTCAAAGAACATCTTTATTTCTGCCTTCATTTGGTTATGTACCCAGTAGTCATTCAGGAGCAGGTTGTTCAGTTTCCATGTGGGTGAGTGGTTTTGAGTGAGTTTCTTAATCTTGAGTTCTGGTTTGATTGCACTGTGGTCTGAGAGACAGTTTGTTATAATTTCTGTTCTTGTACATTTGCTGAGGAGTGCTTTACTTCCAACTATGTGGTAAATTTTGGAATAAGTGTGATGTGGTGCTGAGAAGAATGTATATTCTGTTGATTTGGGGTGGAGAGTTCTGTAGATGTCTCTTAGGTCTGCTTGGTGCAGAGCTGAGTTCAATTCCTGGATATCCTTGTTAACTTTCTGTCTCATTGATCTGTCTAATGTTGACATTGGGGTGTTAAAGTTCTCCCATTATTATCGTGTTGGAGTCTAAGTCTCTTTGTAGGTCTCTAAGGACATGCTTTATGAATCTGGGTGCTCCTATATTGGGTGCATATATATTTAGGATAGTTAGCTCTTCTTGTTGAATTGATCCCTTTACCATTATGTAATGGCTTTCTTTGTCTCTTTTGATCTTTGTTAGTTTAAACTCTGTTTTATCAGAGACTAGGATTGCAACCCCTGCCTTTTTTTGTCTTCCATTTCCTCCATCCCTTTATTTTGAGCCTATATGTGTCTCTGCATGTGAGATGGGTCTCCTGAATACAGCACACTGATGGATCTTGACTCTATCCAATTTGCCAGTCTGTATCTTTTAATTGGGGCATTTAACCCCTTTACATTTAAGGTTAATATTGTTATGTGTGAATTTGATCCTGTCATTATGATGTTAGCTGGTTATTTTGCTCGTTAGTTGATGCAGTTTCTTCTTAGCATCGATGGTCTTTACAGTTTAGCATGTTTTTGCAGTGGCTGGTACCGTTGTTCCTTTCCATGTTTAGTGCTTCCTTTAGGAGCTCTTGTAGGGCGGGCCTGTTGGTGACAAAATCTCTCAGCATTTGCTTGTCTGTAAAGGATTTTATTTCTCCTTCACTTATGAAGCTTAGTTTGACTAGATATGAAATTCTGGGTTGAAAATTCTTTTCTTTAAGAATGTTGTATATTGGCCCCCACTCTCTTCTGGCTTGGAGAGTTTCTGCCGAGATATCCACTGTTAGTCTGATAGGCTTCCCTTTGTGGGTTGGGTAACCCAACCTTTCTCTCTGGCTGCCCTTAACATTTTTTTCCTACATTTCAACTTTGGTGAATCTGACAATTATGTGTCTTGGAGTTGCTCTTCTTGAGGAGTATCTTTGTGGTGTTCTCTGTATTTCCTGAATTTGAGTGTTGGCCTGCCTTGCTAGGTTGGGGAAGTTCTCCTGGATAATATCCTGCAGAGTATTTTCCAACTTGGTTCCATTCTCCCCGTCACTTTCAGGTACACTAATCAGACATAGGTTTGGTCTTTTCACATAGTCCCATATTTCTTGGAGGCTTTGTTCATTTCTTTTTCCTCTTTTTTTTCTAAACTTCTTTTCTTGCTTCATTTCATTCATTTGATCTTCAATCACTGATACCCTTTCTTCCAGTTGATTGAATCAGCTACTGAAGCTTGTGCATTCGTCATGTAGTTCTTGTGTCATGGTTTTCAGCTCCATCAGGTCATTTAAGGACTTCTCTACACTGGTAATTCTAGTTAGCCATTTGTCTAATCTTTTTTCAAGGTTTTTAGCTTCTTTGTGATAGGTTCGAACCTCCTCCTTTAGCTTGGAGAAGTTTGATCATCTGAAGACTTCTTCTCTCAACTCATCAAAGTCATTCTCTGTCTAGCTTTGTTCCATTGCTGGTGAGGACCTGCGTTCCTTTGGAGGGGGAGAGGCGCTCTGATTTTTAGAATTTTCAGCTTTTCTGCTCTGTTTTTCCCCATCTTTGTGGTTTTATCTACCTTTGGTCTTTGATGATGGTGACATACAGATGGGGTTTTGGTGTGGATGTCCTTTCTATTTGTTAGTTTTCCTTCTAACAGTCTGGACCCTCAGCTGCAGGTCTGTTGGAATTTGCTGGAGGTCCACTCCACACCCTGTTTGCCTGGGTATCAGCAGCAGAGGCTGCAGAACAGCAAATGTTGCTGAACAGCAAATGTTGCTGCCTGATCATTCCTCTAGGAGCTTCATCTCAGAGGGGTACCCAGCCATGTGAGGTGTCAGTCTGCCCCTACTGGGGGATGCCTCACAGTTAGGCTACTCAGGGGTCAGGGACCCACTTGAGGAGGCAGTCTGTCCATTCTCAGATCTCACACTCCATGCTGGGAGAACCACTACTCTCTTCAAAGCTGTCAGACAAGGACATTTAAGTCTACGGAGGTTTCTGCTGCTTTTTGTTCGGCTATGCCCTGCCCGCAGAGGTGGAGGCTACAGAGGCAGGCAGGCCTCCTTGTGCTGCAATGGGCTCCACCCAGTTCGAGCTTCCTGGCCATTTTGTTTACCTAATCAAGCCTCAGCAATGGCAGGTGCCCCTCCCTCAGCCTCGCTGCCACCTTGCAGTTCAATCTCATACTGCT
The DNA here is from genome assembly GCF_047675955.1 of Chlorocebus sabaeus. Classification (NCBI taxonomy): domain Eukaryota; kingdom Metazoa; phylum Chordata; class Mammalia; order Primates; family Cercopithecidae; genus Chlorocebus; species Chlorocebus sabaeus. The sequence continues at coordinate 33,192,173 of NC_132930.1, forward strand.
GTGCTAGCAATGAGCAAGGCTCCTTGGGCGGAATATAATCTCCCAGGCAGGTGCGGAATATAATCTCCTGGTGTGCCATTTGCTCAGTTGTAAATGCAGAAATCACCCATCTTCTGCGTCCCTCATGCTGGGAGCTGTAGACTGGAGCTGTTCCTATTTGGCCATCTTGGAACAGCCCTCATGGTTGTTTTTGTCTGTTTGTTGCTAAATTGTAAGCTCCCAGAGGCCAGAACTGTGGCCCCTGTATCTTTGCATTCCTCAGCACCTAGAATGGTACCTCTATAAATGGAAGTTGGTTGGTTGAAACTCACTGTTTTCTGAATGTGAGCCAGATCAGAGAGTAACAGATTTTAGAGATAATGCTCAAGAAGCTAGAGTGGGGTTTCCTGGGAGTTTCATGGGCTCCAGTGTTAGGGTATTGGGAGATACTTTGTCCTTCTCATGAGGAACTTTGAGATTCGGGGGAGGAACACTGAAAATCGAAAGATAAATCAGTCAGCTCAACTTCTGGAGCCAAAGCTGCCTTATTACAGAATGAGGAAGGTGATCCTGGTGATATCTTGCTTACAATCTGAAAATTCTATGAATATGTTTATGTTTCTTTTTGACATTTATTGGCTCCTTTTGAACCTCTTTTTAACATCTGAGCAATGTTAAAATCAGGTATCATTTTTTAAAGGTCATTGTGTTTATCTGGCACAACTTAGAAATTTCATGCTTTCCTTTCCAATTTAATATGAAGACTCAATTTAGAAAAAAAAAAAAAAAAGAACACTGTGCTGAATATCATGGAACAGCTCTAGATTCAGTTCTGCCTAATGAGATGAAGGATGTTGACAAGATCTCTTAGACTCTCTGAGCCTCATCTTCCTTGTTTGTACATAACACAGCTGGTAAAAATTTGGTAAAAGGCAAACTCTAATTTTAATGTCCTGAGGTACTGGCATGGAGGAAACAGCCATCTCCCCTTTTTCCTTTCTTTCCCTTTTTTTTTTTGAGATAGAGTCTTGCTCTGTTGCCCAGGCTGGAGTGCAGTGGCACAATCTCGGCTCACTGCAAGCTCCGCCTCCCGGGTTCACACCATTCTGCTGCCTCAGCCTCCCGAGCAGCTGGGACTACAGGCACCCACCACCACACCTGGCTAAATTTTTTGTATTTTTAGTAGAGACGGGGTTTCACTGTGTTAGCCAGGATGGTCTCGATCTCCTGACCTCGTGATCCTCCTGCCTCAGCTTCCCAAAGTGCTTGGATTACAGGCATGAGCCACTTGCACCTGGCGGTTTTTTTTTTTTTTTTTTTTTTTTTTTTTTTTGCTTGTTTGTTTTGGTTTTTTTTTGAGACAAAGTTTTGCTCTTGTTGCCCAGGCTGGAGTGCAATGGCACGATCTCGGCTCACTGCAACCTCCATGCCTGGGTTCAAGCGATTCTCCTGCCTCAGCTTCCCGAGTAGCTGGGATTACAGGTGCCTGCCACCACACCTAGCTAATTTTTGTATTTTTTTAGAGACAGGGTTTCTCCATGTTGGCCAGGCAGTCTCGAACTCCTGACCTCAGGCAATCTGCGTGCCTCGGCCTCCCAAAGTGCTGGGATTACAGGCATGAGCCACTGCGCCTGGCCTCCCCTTTTTCCTTTCAATAATTGAACCATCCATGAATTTTCTGGGCACATGGCAACCCAGCTAGAGACTTCATTTCTCAGCCTCTGCGTGGCCAGGTGTGGCCATGGGAGTAAGTGCAGGCAAGAGAGAGGTGAGATGAGGGGATGAATGTACCCTCTAGTTCATCCCCAACCTAAGCACAAGCTACTTACCCTGAGTCCCCTGTCTTTCCCCTTCTTACCACATGAGAATGGTGACAACCAGGACAGCCGACTTGGGCCGAGATAACAGAAGTTGTAGGTTGAGAACTGATGAAGGCTGAATAGTCACAGACTAGAGTCTTCCATTCACTTCTGACCACCACTGGCCTTGAGACTGTTGTCCCAAGAGAAGAATATATTTCCACCTTATTTAACCCTCTGTACTTTGGAGAGTTTTTTTTTTTTTAATAACAGCTTAACCTGAACCTTACGAATCACAGAATTCAAATTCATTTTTATTTAAGATTGAGTAACGATTAAGATTCATGATTTAATTAAGTCCCTACCAATCACATAATTAGGATTCACTTTTACTTAAGTGGCACTCCTGTTTTCTTTAAATAGCTTACACAGTGGTTAAGAACACAGGCTGTGGAGTCAGAATGGAACAGAATCCTAGTTCTGTTGTTTTCCAGCCCTGTAACCTCGGGCATACTACCCAGCTTCACCACACCCTGGTTTGTCTATCTGTAAAAATGGGGCAATAATGAGACTTACCTGATGGGATGCTCGGAAGAATCACATGAGAGAAGGTGTAGAAAGATGCTGCCTCAGTGCCTGCCACCTTGTAAACCCTCAGAAGTATTAGTTTCTGATATAATGATTAACACTGTTATCAAGATGATCACCACCATCATCATCTATTGATGTTTTTGTAAAACTGGTTTACTGAGCTTCCCAGGTTTAGGAAGCCCACTATGAACAGTCACCCATCCTTAATAAAACACTCTGGGATTCTCTGTACATCTGTTGGCCACAGGATGAGTTTGGCACTGTGTGTAGGTATATATCTTAAAGAGACCTGCTGCCTTTGCATTTGTTCTGGTTTTAATGTCATTTGCAGAGTGATTGAGCATGGCGTTCCTTGCACTTGTGGTCCTGCACATTCAACATCCTCTCAGGAGCCGGAACACCTGAAATGAGACAGGGAGCACTGAGGAAAAATGAAAGGTTGGATAGAGAAGGGTTTCTTTTTCACGTTTGTCATCGTTAGATTTGCTTTTTGACTATGAAAAAAAAACTGCCAATGACAGGAGTCTAAGGAAGAAGCCTTGAAAGTTGCCATTAACATGAAAATCTTCCCCTTTTAATAAAATACAATATTGGACATAGAAAAAGCTACATGTTGGTTTAAATCATGTCTGGGTTTAAAAAATACTTGTAAAATTTCCTTTGATCATTTTAATTGAACCAGTAAGAATTCATTGTAGGAAACAAGAAAATGAAAAAAATGAAAAATTTTTAAAAAATTTAAATCCACTGTAATCCCATCACCCAGAGGTTACTACTAACATGCTGAGATACCTCCTGAGTCTGACATCAGCATTTCTCTCAACTCTCCATAGGCAGCATTTGCCCCTGCTCCACACCTGGTCTCAATTTCCGCAGCACTCTTCCTTCCTACTGCCCCTCAGTTCCCGTCCTTTCCACCCTTCAGGACACCTGCTTTCACTGCAGCACCTGCACTGACTGCCCCCAAGAGAAGGAGTCTGCAAGCCCTAAGCTCTCCTAGGATTAGTTCTTGTGTGCTATTGATACTTTAACTAGCAGCAGTCAAAACGTAAAGATCTCCTGGTCCAGAACTTTCCAAAATATGTTCTCAGGCATGTTAATTTTCATTGTAATTTTTTTTTAAGAGACAAGGTCTCGCTCTATCACCTAGGCTGGAGTGCACTGACATGATCATAGCTCACTGCAGCCTCGACCTCCTAGGCTCTAGCAATCCTCCCATCTCAGTCTCCTGAGTAGCTGGGACTACAGGTGCGCTTGTGGATGGATGGATATGCAATGTTGGCCCTGATCCTCTTCCATCAGCAACACGATCCTCAGTTTCATCCTCATTGTCACCACCTTCAGCATCATTGTCATCATCATTATGACCATCATTCCTGGCTAATTTTTTTTTAATTTTGTAGAGACAGGGTCTCGCTTTATTACTCAGGCTGGTCTCAAACTCCTAGATTTAAGTGATCCTCCCACCTTGGCCTCTGAAAGTGCTGGGATTACAAGTGTGAACCATCATGCCTGGACTCATTGTAATTTTATTTTTAAAAATAAGAACTCAATGGCCAACTGCTGGGGTAAAGACAGTTAAGCAAATGTCTTTATAACAGAGCTAACCAAACACTCCCCAGGCTTATTTGACCCTTTGTCCCTTTCATTCCCTTTGGGAAATATCAGGTTAGTCTGACCATTTCATTAGGTGATATGGTTTGACTCTGTGTCCCCACCCAAATCTCCTCTCGAATTGTAATCCGCATATGTCAAGGGAAGGACTTGGTGGGAAGTGGTTGGATCATGGGGGTGGTCTTCCCCATGCTGTTCTCATGATTGTGAGTTCTCATGAGTTCTGTTGATTTGAAAAATGAAGGAGTTCTCACAAGATCTGATGATTTAAAAGTGGCAATTTCCCCTGAACTCACTCTCTCTCCCCTGCCACCTTGTGAAGAAGTTGCCTGCTTCCCCTTCACCTTCTGCCATGATTGTGAGTTTCCTGAGGCCCTCCCCAGCCATGCAGAACTGTGAGTCAATTAAACCTCTTTTGTTTATAAATTCTCCAGTCTCAGCTAGTATCTTTATAGTAGTGTGAGAACAGACTCATACATTAGGAAAGGAAACTTAGTTTTCTCAGAGAGACTGTAGGACTTGCCTAACGTCACACTGCTTGAGAGGGACAGAGCTGGGTCTTGGGACTCAGGTCTCTTGTCGGCTGGCCTGGTGCCTCTTCTGGTGTCCTGCATAGTCTTCATCCTGTCCCATCTTTCTGCCTGGAGGTTTTGCATGATGCTGTGTCTGTACATGTCCTTCTCATGTCCTATGTGAGAGTAGGGACTGAGTCCTAATCTTTTGTTCTGTCTCCTCCAGTTCTGAAGTTGGTGTTCAGTGAGTCACACTGTGTTTACTCAGAAGGGTCAGGAATGTTGGCTGTAGCATGTATCTGTTCTTACTGACACAGCATCTATGTGTGTCTTGGCACCAGGTTTCTAATTTCCTTTGAGATACTGAGCAGGTACCCTGACTCAGTCTTCATTCTGTGTGATTGTGGCATGTCAACCCCGTTCTCCTGGATCCCATGCAACCTGAAATTAGCCAGTCAGAATATTCTATCCCATTGGCCACAGGGATCCATCAGCGTTAGATCCATGACCCTAGCCAGATGGATGGAGTTAGCTTTGAAGCTTTTGTTGGGACTGTTGACAAAGAGGTGCTCTCTTTCCTGGAGCATGCTAAGCTGGGAAAATAAAATCCTGAAGCTGCCTGTGACTACCTTGTCAAGAGCCTACCAAGGAATAAAGCCAACTCAGAGGAAAGCAAAACTATGGGATGGGGAAAGGTAGAGTCAAAATGACATCATTTGGCTGGGCACAGTGGCTCAAGCCTGTAATCCCAATATTTTGGGAGACCGAGACGGGTGGATCACCTGAGGTCAGGAATTCGAGACCAGCCTGACCAACATGGTGAAACTCCATCTCTACTAAAAATACAAAAATTAGCCAAGTGTGATGGCACATGCCTGTAATCCCAGCTACTCAGAAGGCTGAGGCACAAGAGTCACTTGAACCCACGAGGCAGAGGTTGTAGTGAGCTGAGATCAGGCCATGGCACTCCATCCTGGTCAACAAGGGTGAAACTCTGTCTCAAAAAAACCAAAACCAAACAAAACAAAAAGACATCATTTAAGAGCTCATGTCTGGAGCTAGCCCTGGGTTTGGGCTTTTCAGGTATATGAGCCAACACATTTCCTTTAACCCAAGCTAGTGGATTTGGGAATCTGGTTTTGTATAGAGAAGAGTTTTAATTAGTAAATTCGTACATATATGGGATTTGGTTGCTAAAACATAATTATTTTAAAAGGAATCTCACAGAATTTCACTGGACAAGAAGAATCTGGCCAAGCCATGCTGAGAGGGCATTATGCCCCAACCCCTGGGCCTTTCTTTTTAAAGAGCCAAGGAAAGACTTTCGGGAATATGTACTAAATGCCACTTTCTGCCTTCCAGTACTGACAGACGATATACGACTGGCTCAGGGAACTCAGCCAAGAAAAAGGGAGCCTGTCAACGTTAGCGAAAATGGAGATGACTTTACACTTAACCCTATTATCCAACCCACACTGGCAACTTCCCAGACTCTCACCTTCAAATGTGCTAATAGGAGTGTGTGTGACCCTAAAGACAGCTACCAGATTTGAACTGAGTGAAAACAGCCCTAGATTCAGGACTTGACACATATTTGGTGCTATTAGATGTTTGTGAAAGAGTAGTTTCCATTACTTTTTGACGTTGGTATCTGGGATGAGAAAACTTGCATTTCTTAAATCTGCTAAGTGGTGATAATAATTACATGCCTCTTTTCACCAGGCAGCACCGCATAAATCCACTTGCACATAACACATCTGAATGGTGTCTCCTCTCTGTCATACAGAATTCTTCATTCATTTTTTCATCATTTATTCACTCATTCACTTACCATCTGCTGAATCCTGGACCAGGGTTCTGCTTGGTAGTGAGGATACAGTACTGAGTAACAAACAGTCCCTGCCAGTTCCTGTCCCTGAGGACCTGCCGTGTGCCTGCACATTGCCTGACCCTATGTTTGCCACTGGGACACAAAGGTGACTAAGTCATGACCCTGCCTCACAAAGCCAGCAGGTTCTGCAGCGATGAGTCCCCCAGAGACCAGGCCTTACCCTCAGCTATGTGGAGGCAGATGGAGATTGAGAGCCACTCCTGCGGTGGATGAGGAGTCTCCATGGAGTATTGAGCAAGACTGTCTTGTAGTCAGCCCTTCGATTTAGAAAGAACACTCTAGCCAGGCGAGGGAGAGAAGGGATATAGAATACAGGAGTCCTAGGAAGGGTGGTCTGGAGGAAATGATTCCAGAAATATTTAGGCAGGACAGAGAGCAAGCTTGCCCTCCACTTTACAAAGCCAAATCTTCTTACTGTTGTTGTGACATTCATTCTCAGAAGAGCTTTATGCAAGGTCGAATTGAGGAGCTCATTTGTGCAAGCGCAGAGTGCCTGCCACCACATGGCTTCTGTTGTTTGTGCCGTGTAGTTCCCTGCCTGCTGGATGGAAGCTCCAGGTAGCACCTCATTACATCAGCAGCAGCAAGACTCTCTCAAACTCTTTTCCTCCATGGAACCAAGTTTCTGGTGGAAGAGACAACACGTTTACTGTCATTGGGCTGCTCAGACTAAAACAGACCAATTTTGATTTCTCTCCAACCAGGTGGGCACAGCACAGCCAGAGCCAAATCCCTCAAGGGAGGCCTCAGGACTTGGCCCTTCCTTGTCAGGATCTGTTTCTCCTCCCAGGGCTATGTCCCGGGCTTATGTACTTGTGGATTAACTGATGGAGAGTATTTTGATGGTATATCTTTAGCCTTAATAAATGAAACTCGATGATAATTGAAGTGCATGTGCATCATAGAAAAATTAGGAAATGCATAAAAACAAAAAGAAGAAGAGAAATTGATCACCTATAATCTTACCATCTAAAGATAACCACGGTCATGTTTTGGCATATTCTTGGTCACGTTTTGGTGTATCCTTGACCTTTTCCTTTGTCGATATATATGCATGTGTATGTAAGAGTGTGTGTGTGCGCATGTGTGTGATTTTGTTTGTTTGTTTGCTTCCCTCTTTTTAAAAAATTTCATTAGCTTCAGGGGTGCAAGTGGTTTTTGATTACATGGATAAATTGTATAGTGGTGGCATGTGTGATTTTGAAACAAACTTGGAACAAGATTTTACCTTGTTTAAGAGAGTCTTGCTGCCCCGGATGTGATGACGTACTACCCGAAGCTTCCATCCAGCAGACAGGGAACCACAGAGCACAAACAACAGAAGTCATGTGGTGGCAGGCACTCTATGCTTTCAGAAATGAGCTCTTGAATTCGACCTTGCATAAAGCTCTTCTGGGAATGAACATCACAGCAACAGTAAGAACATTTGGCTGTGTAAAGTGGGGGGCAAGCTTGCTCCCTGTCCTGCCTAGACATTTCTGGAATCATTTCCTCCAGACCACCCTTCCTAGGACTCCTCTATTGTATGTCCCCTTTCTCCCTGGCCTGGCAGGCTGTCATGGACTGTATACAGACACTACTGAGAGCATGAGTCAGAGACAAAAGATGGCTGTGGACTGGACCCAGTGTGGCATTTCCATTTCTGATGTTCAGGTTAAGTGAGAAGCATCTGACCCATAACCCATAAACTAAGAATTCAACCGAATCATTAGCAAAACTACCTGCTGCTATACTCAAGGCCACGTGCAGTCAGAGCACAGAAATTCAGCCATTGCTGGGAAGACAATTGGCAAAGGTGACCTGAGTATCATAAATGGATGTTTGGGTTTTGTAACGGTGTTGTTTGGACAATAATAGAACTTGAAGCATACTGTTTATTTGAGGATTTTGCAGAAGTTACAATAAATGAACTGGAAAATAGTTAAAGAAATTTTTCTCTGCTGAGAATAGTGGCAAAAGTAAAAATTCATGTAGAACAAGCATTCAATATATTTATATTTATCATGCTGTGGGGTTTACCTTGTAAAGTTGCTTGGTGAACCGGAAAATGCTATGTAAAAATAATGGTAGCACACATTGTTATACCATTCATATGGAAAAACGGATATGCATGTCTATTTAGATCTGCACACAAAAGCTGCTTTCAGGATTTGAATATGTAAAATCGGCATCTAAACAGGTGAACTTGAAGAGCTGCTCTGTCTGCATTAGAATTTTTGGAATTCCATTTGTATGCATGATTATAGGGTTTGATGCTCCTGCTTGGATTAATTCTCTCTCAAAATATTTCCTGTGAAAAGTGTTAAGATTTATTTGTATTGTTTTTATTCATAAAAAAATATCCTTCACACATACACGTATCTATTAACCACGCTGGCCAAACAAGGGCACTTTCTAAAAAACTCTAAGCAAGTCATTCAAGATTTGAAATAAACAAGATGATCCCTTTCCAGACCCCCATCTTATGCAGTGTGGAGGCTCCCTGGGAGAGAGTCCAGGCCTGTGTTCTGTGTGAGGGTTGGACTGGGTCTGTAAATGGAGGGGATCTCATTAAGAACCTTCCTGGGAGCCCACCCTCATCTTTCAGCTAAGTCTCAGCCTAAATTGGTTTGGAGAACAGTTGGGTTTCAATTACTCAGAAGCTGATGTCTCACAGTTCAATGCCATGTGCAGCTAGGCGCCTAGCAACGGCTCTCTGATGAGCAATGATGAGATTTTAATTAGCGTTTTGGATCTATCTAGAAATCCATTCCAAGCTCATTTGCTGGAAGGAGCCCAGCCTTGTTTGGGACCTGTTTGAGGCTGTTTTCCTAAAGGAAGTTTCAGCAACCACACAACCGCTGCTCTCCCCAGGCCTCTCAGCACCCGAATCCAGGGCTTCCTTCTGGCGGTTTAGTTAGTCCTCTTTTCTGACTTGGTCCCCAGAACACTGAAGCTCCGCTCTGTGTGCAGGGATCTGAGTCAAGAGCAGTGACCGTGGCCTTTTGGTGTCCCACAATCCCAGGAAGCTCTACTTCCCAGTAGAAGTGGGATAGCCATCCCCTCAGTCACGCAAGCTGCAGCATCCTCTACACTCTTCCCTCTCCCCCTCTCCACACCTAGTGAGTCACTGGCCCTGCCACTCCTCCTCATGGACAGTTCTCTAGCCCAAACTCCCTCCCCTGGCCCCTTCCTTAACTCTTCTTCCTGCCCGCATCGCATCCAGACTGCTCTCTGCAACGATTCCAGAGATGCAGTGTTATTCCCCCTAGCTCCCAAGAGGCCAAATCTCATGAGAGAAACCTCCTGTATGGAACACATACCACAGGTCTCCAAAGTATGCACCCATCTGGCTTTCAGAACTTAGGCCCATTGCAAGGGAATGTTAAAAATGCAGATCTCGGGACCTCCCCCAGACTCTCCACATCAGGCTGTCTGGGGCAGGGCCTGAAAGTCTGCATGATCACCACGTGCTAGCAAACAGGACAAAGTCAGCAATCCCTAACATGGATGCTGGACTTGTGAGTGTCTGACCCCTGCCCACCTGTCCAGCATCGTGTCATGGTGCGCTCCTCTTCCCTGCCAATGCCCTTCGCCCCAGCTCTGCCCCGGAGGACGCCCGTTGCACGTCCTCACAGTCTACTCTATGTCATGCCTTTGCGCTTCTTCCTGCTCTTGGTACTTCCCTTACCAGTAGTTTCTTCCCCTTCCTGTCCACCTGGCTGACATTTGCTCACCTTTCCAAACCCAACTTGGGTATCCTCTGCTCTCGGATGCCCTTTCTGCTAGGGCGAAGAGAATTTTTATTCATTCAACAAATATTAGGGTCCTTTCCATAAGCCAGCCACTCTTTGGGGATCTGGTAGTGAACTCTGCAATCTTTTTCACCTGCGTGTAATTTATATTTTAGATAAGCAAATGGAATTACCAGATCATATGAAATTTTATGTTTAATTTCTTTTTCTTTTTTTTTTTTTTTAGACAAAGTCTTGCTCTGTCACCAGGCTGGAGTGCAGTGGCTTGATCTCGGCTCACTGCAACCTCTGACTTCCTGGTTCAAGCGATTCTTCTGCCTCAGCCTCCCGAGCAGCTAGGACCACAGGGGTGTACCACCACGCCCAGCTAATTTTGCATTTTTAGTAGAGACAGGGTTTCACCATGTTGGCCGGGATGGTCTCGAACTCCTGACCTCGTGATCTGCCCTCCTTGGCCTCCCAAAGTGCTAGGATTACAGACGTGAGCCACCGCGTCCGGCCCTATGTTTAATTTTTTGAGGAACCACCATGCTGTTTTCCACAGTGGCTACACCATTTTACATTCCCACCAGCAATGTACAGGGGCTCCGATTTTTCCACATCCTCACTAACACTTCTCTTTTTGTGATGATAGCCGTTCTAATGAGCATGAAATGCTATCTCATTGTGGTTTTGAGCTGCATTTCCCTAATGATTAAAGATGTTGAGCATCCTTTCATGTGCTTATGTGTTGATTCTAAAACTTTCCACGTCAGCAATTGAAAGAAGGGAGTTGCTGTGAAATGAGATGAGGAATATTGTGGGAAGAGCAGGTATTAAAGGAAAAATCCAGAATTAAATTTGAGCTGCACGTTCAATATCCAAGTAGAGATATTGGTAAGCAACAGAATACATGAGTCTGATGTTCAGGTGGCAAGTCCAGCCTGGTCATATAAATTTGGGAGTCATTAGCAAATAGAGAATGCATTCAATCATGGAATTGAGTGGTATCCCAAGGGAAATTTTGCAAAAGAATAGAAACAGTCTGAGGCTAACGCTCTGGGGCACTCCTATGTGAAGGTTGGGAGTTGTGGAGGATGTAACTAGCCAAAGAGATGAGAAGGAGTGGTCAGCAGTCAGTAGGAGTATGTTGTATTGTGGAAGCCAAGTGAAGACAATGTTTCGAGAAGAGGGAGTGATTCATTAGCTCTAATGCTGCTGAAAAGTTGAACAGATGAAGACTGAGAACTGGCTATTGTTTTAGTAACGTGGAGATCACTAGTGACTCTGATGAGCTGTTTGAGTGGATTAGTTGGTGTAAAAGCCTGATTGGAGATAATTCAAGAGGAATAGGGAAGTTGAGAAATTAGTAACAATGGTTATAAAGGGTATTTGAGGAGTTTGCTATAAAGGGGTGTAGAAAAGGCCAGGCGCGGTGGCTCATGCCTGTAATCCCAGTACTTTGGGAGGCTGAGGCGGGCAGATCATGAGGTCAGGAGATCGAGACCATCCTGGCTAACATTGTGAAACCCTATTTCTACTAAAAATACAAAAAATTAGCCGGGTGTGGTGGCGAGCGCCTGTAGTCCCAGCTACTCGGGAGGCTGAGGCAGGAGAATGGTGTGAACCCGGGAGGTGGAGCTTGCAGTGAGCCAAGACTGCACCACTACACTCCAGCCTGGGCAACAGAGCAAGACTTTGTCTCAAAAAAAAGGTGGGGGGGTGTAGAAAAATGGAGAATGTGGGGTTAAAATAAAGATTTTTGTTCATGATAAAAATTACAGCACATTTATGTGTTGATGGGAGTGATCCGCTAATGGTAATGAAGGAGAAAAGGGTGGGGGGTTACTGGAGCAATGTGATCCTTTTCTCCCCTGTGTCTTTCTCTGCCCACCACAGACTTCTAGCAAAGTACTTGAAATACCTCTAGACAGTAGTCCCTTTTTTTCTGTGTTTTTGCTTTCCAAGGTTTTAGTTACCGAAGGTGAACCAAGAAGGCCTGAAAATATTAAATGGAAAATTCCAGAAATAAACAATTCATAAGTTTTAAATTGTTTGTTGTTGTGAGTAGCATAATTAAATCTTGTGCCATCCTCCTCTGTCCCTCCTGGGATGTGAATCATCCCCTTGTCCAGAGTATCGGCACTGTAGTCCCTACCTGCCCATTAGTCACTAGTAGCTGTCTCGATTATCAGATCAACTGTTGCAGTGCTTGTTTTCAAGTAAGTAAGCCTTATTTTTACCCCATAATGGCCCCAAAGCTCAAGAGCAGTGATGCTAGCACATTGTTATAATTGTTCTATTTTATTACTAGTGATTGCTGTTAACCTCTTATTGTGCCTAATTTATAAATTAAGCCTTATCACAGGTATGTACTTATGTATAGGAAAACACATAGTGTCTATAGGGGTTGTACTATCCAAGCTTTCAGACATCCAGTGGACATCTTGGAAGGTGTCCCCCTCAGACAAGGGATGACTACTGTACATACAAATTGGCTTTCTTTTCTATCTCGCTTGGTGTATTAGGCAGATGTTCCTGCAATAATGCTGTGTAACAAACAACTCTAAATCTCAATGGCTACAGCAGTGAGTTATTTCCTGCTCAGCTTCGCTGCTGTTCAGCTGCTTTCAGCTGGGTTTGGCTGAGCCAGTTGCATTCCACACTCCGGGGTGGGGTCCAGCCTGCTCCATGTCTCTCATTCTGGGACCCATGGGTACCCAGCACGGGCTTTTCTTGTAGCAAGTGGTAGAAGCGCAAGAGGGCAAGCCACAGCACATAAACATATCAAAAGCCTTTGCTTGCAACACGTCCACTCGCATTCCCTTGGCCAAAGCAAGTCACACAGCCAAGTTCAACATCAATAGGGAAGACAAATAAATGCCAGCCACAGACCACTGCAAGGAGGGGGAAAGAAAGGGGGAAGATTATTATATGGACAAATAATATAGTCTGCCACACTCTACTACTCTATAAGCCCCTCAACAGAATGGTCTTATGTGTTCCGTTTTTCCAATGCCGAGTATCATGCTAGGCATATAGGAAATGCTGCAAAATCATGGAGAAAAAACCATATTACCAGCTTTTTTTTCTAAACAAGGTATGATTCTACTCTTTCAACTTTGGACCCAGAAGGAATTGGATTTGAATCCCAACACTCTCACTTTTTAGTTCAATGACTTCTGGCAGTAATACCAATAATAGTAAAAATCATAACTAATGACATTTCTTAAGTGCCTAAGAAGGGTTAAGTGCTTAAGAGTGCTGTGAAGCATTTTTGGTTCATAATGTCATTTAATCTCCAAACATGAATAAGGTAACTGAGACTCAGTTTCAGTAACTTACTGAAGGCCACACAGCTAGAAAAAGGTGGAGTTCTATTACATTACCCCTACATATGAAGTTAGCCTCGTCTGTAAAATAAGGCTAAGCATAAAAACATTCACTTCGTAGAATTGTTATTAGGTTGGTTTAAAAGTAATCATGGTTTTCGCCATTACTTTTTGTGACTACCACGATTACTTTTGCACCAACCTAAATAGATTAATTGAAAAGACACATGTAAATTATCTGGCCCAGTGAATGTCATACTCTGGGCCCTCAACAGATATTATGTCCTTTTTTTTCATTTTCATTTCAATTCTGATTCCTGCTGCCCAACTTGATGAAAACTTTAATCAGGATCTGATGTTCAAAAGCCGTTAATTAGAGCCTTGTTAAACCTACAACACTCAACCTCTACGACCCTAACAGGCCTCTGCTGAAATCTCCTCTGAAGTCAATGCATCAGCAGTGGATTTCTAAAACTCTTAGGAAGTCGTTTTGACTTGCTCAGAATTTCTCTTGGCTGCTCAATTATTTATGTGCCTTGATGGATTCTGAAGTCAGCCTCCCCCGTAGGAGGTGGGTTTATATATGAGGCCTGGAACAGTCTGATGTTCCAGTCTAGAAAGTGGTGAGTGAAAGCAAGCAAGCAGATGGCAGAAGATTTGCCAAGCAACTTGCGAGGCATGAAGCCCAGGAGAAGAGCAGGCCACTCAAAATCTGCTCAATGATTTCAAACGCTCAGAACAAGCTGGAGGAGATTGTGTCTCTAAAACATGGGACCCTTCCTTTGGAGGAGATGGGGTGAGAGAAGAGGGAAGGAAGAAATGTTTAATAAGTACTTACTACGTGCCAGACACCTAAGATATATAATCCTATTTGATCCTCACAAAAACCAGGCCTGGATTCTCTCTATTTTACAGGCAAGAAAACTGAGGATCAGAGAAGTGAAATAACTTGAGCACATTTTAATAGATAAGTTCTGGGCAGGGTGCGGTGCCACACACTGGTAATCCCAGCACTTTGGGAGGCCAAGGCAGGTGGATCACCTGAGGTCAGGAGTTCGAGACCAGCCTGGCCAACATGGTGAAACCCCATCTTTACTAAAAATACAAAAAAACTAGCCAGGTATGGTGGCATGCACCTGTAGTCCCAGCTACTCAGGAGACTGAGGCAGGAGACTCGCTTGGACCCAGGAAGCAGAGGTTGCAGTGAAGAACCACTGCACTTCAGCCTGGAAGACAGAGGGAGAAAATAAGATAAAATAAAATAAAATAAAATAAAAGGTAAACTCTGGTATTGAGAATGCCAAAAATGCAAGGCTAAAGATGAGCTGAGCAGGGGATTTGAAGATGTCAACAAGAATGTAATTGAAATGATTGACCATGAGGGACAGGCTAAAAAAGGACAGATGTTGAGATGAAAAGAGACTGTCAACCTGGGAGAGGGCTGGGCGCGGTGACTCACACCTATAATCCCAGCACTGTTGGAGGCTGAGGCGGGCAGATCACTTGAGCCTAGAAGTTCGAGACAAACCTGGGCAACATAATGAGACCCTGTCTCTAAAAAATAAAATGAAATAATAATCCAGGCATGGTGGTATGCACCTGTAATCCCAGGTACTCAGGAGGCTGAGGTAGGAGGATCACTTGAGCCCGGGAGGTCAAGGCTGCAGTGAGCCATAATGACACCACTGCACTGCAGTCTGGGACATAAAGAGAGACCCTGTCTGTCAAAAAACAAACAAACAAACAAACAAAAACCTAGGAGAGGAAAAAGGGTCAAGCTCAGAGAACAAGTATAGAATGAGGGGAAGGGAGTGGAGAGGGTGGAAAAAAGAGAGGATGTGGTAAGAGTAAGCACATGTCCCGGGGAGCAGTCCCAGGAGTGCCCTTGCATGGTCAGTCATGAACACTTGCACACATCCCCACGTTGCACAGGAAGACACACTGGATGCTTGCAGGCATTCTCAACATTCTTTGAGCTAGTTTTATGACACAAGATGGCAGGTATCTTGTCCTCCTTCCTCTTTCATCTCTTTCTGAGGCTCCTGTATTAATTGTGAAGATGAGTTTTTTAAGGCCATTGGAATTTTATTATTTTATTATTGGAATTTTATTAGTTGCATTTATAAGCAAAAAAGCAGACTTCAGGCTTACTGGCAGAGATGGAAAAAAGAGTAAAGAAAATGTTGCTTATTAACAGTGAAATGAGAAACATGTCGATAATCTCCCACAGAAAATGACTTAATGGCTCTCAGGAGGAGGCAGAGAAATAAATTATAGCTTACACAATGGCACATGAAGCAGCCAAAAATTAAAATGTGATATCTCTTTTCTTTTTAACTGACAAGTAAAAATTACATACTGGAAATTACATGCTGGAAATTTATGGTTTCCAGCATGATGTTTTGGTGTATACATATGTGATGGAGTGGATAAATCAGGCTATTTAACATATGCATGACCTCACATGCTTATCATTTTTTGTGATGAGAACACTTAAAATCTGCTCTCTTAGCAATTTTCAAATATACAGTGTATTGTTATTAACTGCAGTCACTGTGCTACATGATAGATCTCTTGAACTTGTTCCTTTAACTGAAATTTTGTGTCTTTTGACCACATTAATTTCATTTTTTTGTTTGTTTTTGTTTTTGGAGACAGAGTGTCACTCTGTCATCTAGGTTGGAGTGACAGTGGCATGGTCTTGACTCACTGCAACCTCCACCTCCCAGGTTCCAGTGATTCTCCTGCCTCAGCCTCCCAAGTAGCTGAGGTTACAGGTGCGCAGCACCATGCACAGCTAATTTTTTAATTTTTAATGGAGACGGGGTTTCACCATGTTGGCCAGGCTGGTCTCAAACTCCTGACCTCAAGCAATCTGCCCACCTTGGCCTCTCGAAGTGCTGGGATTACAGGCATGAGCCACTGCACCTGGCCCCAACGCTAATTTCCTTAGTGCTTACAGAAATAGCATGGTCTCCAAAATCTATTACGAAGTTTAAAAAAATCAAGGTGCAGATGAATGTGTATGTGTATAAAAGACGGTGAAAAATGTGATATGGAGTATATAACATAACATTCTTTTTTATGCACACATTATCCCTGAAAGGATATATGAGTAACCTGGGCAGGGGGGTGAGGGGAGGGGGAGGTAAGGAGCCATTTACCAGATTTCAGCCTAACAGAACAGTTCGGGCAGATCCTTGGTGTCCACAAGGGATACCACATTTTGTTGGATTTGGGGACTTTGGTTGCCAGACACTGTGGCTCCATGTAAATGTGCTAAAGTGCCCTTAGACATTGTGAGCCCACCGTGTGGTACCCTCTCTGCTACCCCCACCCTGAATCTGATTTTGTGTTAATTTTGAGTGGGCACTTTGGAAGCTTGCCCCTAGATTTCCTCCAGATTCCATCCCATGCATGTTTCCTTTTAGCTGATTTTGTTTGTACCTTTCACTGTCATAAATCATAGCCCTGAGCATGGCTATATACTGAGTCCTCCGAGTCCTCTAATGAGTGGTTAAACCTGGAGCTAGTCTCGGGAACCCCGAACAGATACTAATAGATGCTGTTACAGATAAATGCCAAGATGTCAGAGGCTCAGCACGGTCGTTATTGATGTAAAGATCGATGACAGTGTTCCTGAGGGAGTAGGTGGCCTTCTCCCTGGTCCTTCAGGGCTCGGATGCTTTCCATCTTGAACTCTGCCTTCCTCTAAGGCCTCTGACTCCTAATTAAGTTTGCAGATGAAAAAGAAACTATGGAAAGAACATGAGCCCTTCTTAATTTCCCCACATTGGCCCCAGGATGACACACATCACCCCATCTACCCAAATTCCATTGGCAATCACCAGGCATAGGACCTCACCTAAATGCAGGGAGCTAGGAAATGGGGCCTCTGCTCAGTGGCTGCTCTGCAGTAGCTCTTCACGTGGAAGGAAAGCGTGAATCCTTGATGACTTACAGTAGCCCCACAGCAGATACTTACTATGAACCAACTGTATACTCAACTTTATACCAAGTGCTACTGAGCAGCCCAAATAAGTGATATTGTTCTTGTCTATGTGCAGCTTGACATGGAAAAGGGGATTGTTCACCCCAAGGATGAGGAGGCAAGGCCCACTTTTTTCTGGGAAGTCTTCTTTCCTCCCAGACTGCTTCCTCTGTGTTTCCATAGTAACTGGTGATGAATCCTCTCCTAGGACTCATCACAGTGCATTGAAACTTTCCACTTTCTTGTTTGACTCTCCTACTGAATTGTAATATTTCTGAGGTTGCAAATTCAGTTGTCTTATTGGCCAGCATGTAACCCCAGTGTCCAGCACAGATGCTGCCACATCCAAGATGTGCAGTGAATCTGCGAATGAATAAATGACTGAGATGGTGAGATGCAGTGTGGCACCAGGCGCAGAATGTTACTCAAACCTTCTTATCTCTGGGACTTCGCAAAAGTTACTGAACTTCTCCGAACCTCATTTGCTCAGAAAAAATACCAAATTTCAGGGTTGCCATGAGGATCCTCTGAGATTAGGAATGTGTATATAGCACCTATCCCTGTGCTAGGCACATAGTAAATTTGATTAAAATGGTATTTGCTATTAACATAAATTATAGCCAATGGGAAACCAATTTCAGCTTCCAGATATATTCTTGGATGGAAGTCACTAGGAGGTCACAGAAATTAACAAAAGTGGACAAATCCTGTGCACAAAGTGATGAGAGGGCGGAGTTTTGGAAACAGCACTTCATTTCATTGTGGGATCTTCCTGGAAGGACAAGGGGACTTCCTTCTTCTGTCCGTGACAGAGTGTTGGATTCGTGGTTCTCAAAGTAGTGCTTATTCTCCCAGGGCTTCACAAGATGTCAAACTCATCTCACACTTTGAGTTACATTCTTCAAGATAGAGTTCTGACTCCTTTCTTCACTCATTCGCATAGTAATTTTTAGAGTGTCCACTTGAGCCAGGCACTGGGGACGGAGAGTAATGAACAAGGAAGACCAAGCCTCTCTCTCCTGGAGCTTACATTCTGGTGAGGAAGACAGACAAAAAACGGATAGCTGTATCAGACACAGACAAGGAAAAACAAGATCTTAGGCTGTGTCCTGGATATACATACACTCTTTCTGCAAGATCTGCAGCCTCCAGGTAAACCGTTGTTAAATCTATTACACATGTCACCTCTAGTGGTGCCATCTGGCCTTCAATGATGATTTTATAATTAATGCACACATGCACAGACACACAGGCACGCAGTGACACCCAAAACTTCCTCTCATATACTATTCCTGATTGGTCTATTTTCTATTTCATTACCATCTAAGCCTCTAGTTTTTGACTTTCTTTTTTAAAGCCATACAAAGCTTTTTTTTTTTTTTTTTTTTTTTTCTAAACTCTATGCTAGGAAAGCCTGAGTGTGAAAGCTCTTCCCTGGTTGATGGGGGGTCCCCACTTGCTCAGCCTCCCCCAGGCTCCCTGATGTTGCCCTGACTTCCATCAGAGAACTCAAGACTACAAGGAGTGCAGTTTGAAAACCGTGGGTGAATCAGTGTTAGAAACCTGGCAATGAAGTTAGAGTCTAGTTCAATAGACAGCCTCATGGATAAGGAAAAACCAGCAACCCACAAAGGCTAAAAGTAAATCTGTGTGAAAGGGGGTGGTGAAGAGTCTTCAGGAAAACTGTTCTGATTGTAAATGCCCCAGGGAGCCAGTGTCGTGTTTGGCATCTGACTCCACGGTGTCTACACCAGCCCAGCTTCTCTTGCATTGTTCTCAGTGAGGACATCTCATGTGGGGTTCACCTTGCCCTGGACTTCTCAGTCTTTGACCCCCTTATCTCCAGTGATCTTTTCCTCTACTTGGCCTCAGTCACACACTCCCTTTGCCATGTGGCCTTGTCATCACCAAAAACCTGCTTCTGCTCCATCTTTTCAGTATGTTGGCCCTTGAAAATACCTTGTCTTCTCTTTCTGTCACACCCACCAAATAAAACTCCAACTCCAAATAACCCATCCATCCTTCCTGTCCTTCTTTGAACTCATTCAGATGAACCTGACTAAGGAAAATCTCACAGTATAGCAGAGAGAACCGTAAGTCAACACAGCCTCTGATACCACATGGTAACGTAGACCACTGGCTTCCCCGTTCTAAAAATGAATTCACAACTTCTCACACTTCACACCTCTATGCTTTCTTCCTGTCCTCCAACTCAGCTCACTGTTAGTGACCTTGTCTCATTCCACTGAGAATGTAGAATTAGCCACCTTCTCATGTCTACAAGGTGAGAGCTCCCTCATTCACCTGTCCCAAGTGCCACACACCTGTCTCCACCTCTTCCTTCCATCCTATCCCCCTGAGGATGTGTTCTCATGGCTCTTAAAACCAGTCTCTGTGGTACCCTTCTCAGGGATTTTGGCCCTTTATTATCTACTGTTATTCCTGGGGCTTCAACTTCTGTTTGTTTTGGTTTTGAAACAGGGTCTCACTCTGTCACCCAGGCTGGAGTGCAGTGGCATGATCACGGCTCACTGTAGCCTTAATCCCCCTGGCCCAAGTGATCCTCCCACCTCAGCCTCCCAAGTAACTGAGACCACACGCATGTGCCACCATGCCCTGCTGCTGCTGCTGCTGCTGCTGCTGCTGCTTCTGCTGCTGCTGCTTCTTCTTCTTCTTCTTCTTCTTCTTCTTCTTCTTCTTCTTCTTCTTCTTCTTCTTCTTCTTCTTCTTCTTCTTCCTCCTCCTCCTCCTCCTCCTCCTCCTCCTCCTCCTCCTCCTTCTCTTCTTCTTCTTCTTCTTCTTCTTCTTCTTCTTCTTCTTCTTCTTCTTCTTCTTCTTCTTCTTCTTCTTCTTCTTTTTTGAGACCGTGTCTTGCTCTATCGCCCAGGCTGGAGTGCAGTGGCGCAATCTCTACTCACTGCAACCTCTACCTCCCGGGTTCAAGCGATTCCTTCAGCCTCCCCAATAGCTGGGAGTACAGGCGCCCGCCCCATGCCCGGCTAATTTTTGTAGTTTTAGTAGAGACGGGGTTTCATCATATTGGCCAGGCTGGTCTCAAACTCCTGACCATGTGATCCACTGCCTCGGCCTCCCAAAGTGCTGGGATTACAGGTGTGAGCCACTGCGCCCAGCTTTTTTTTTTTTTTTTTTTGTAGAGACAGGGTCTCCCTATGTTGCCCAGGCTGGTCTCGAAATCTTATGCTCAAGTAATCCTCCTGCCTCAGCCTCCCAAAGTACTGGGATTACAGGCATGAGCCACTGTGCCTGGCTTCAACTTCTGGATTCTCCCTGGGGTCATTCCCATCATCCTACAGATATGTTCTGGACTCTCTCATCAAGCAAACAGTAACAAAACTCTCCCAACTCCACCCGCTTCATCTGTAGCTCAGGCTCCCTCCTCTGAGCGCCAGATATTTATCTGTGTGTGTGCCTTGGTGCCGTCTCCACTAGTACATCCGGAGGCACATCAAACTTACAACGTCCAAATTAGACTTCTCGATTTTCTTCTCCTTACCTGTTCTACCTACAGTTTTTCCCATTTCAGAAAACACCAATCTGTGGCTCAGGTCAACATCCTAGGAGTCATTCTTGATTCCTGGGCTTCTCACGGTGCTCCTGTCTTCCTTCATTCAGTTCTTCACACAGCAAAGAAAGCATTCTTTTTTTTCTTTTGTGTTAAAAGTGGAAGAACAGACATCCTTGTCTTCTTCCTGATCCTACGAGGAACGCATTCAGTCTTACACCATTGAGTATGGTGTTAACTGGGGACTTTTCCTAGATGTGCCTTATGAGGCTGAGAAGAGTCCCTTCTGTGCCTTGCTTGTTGAGTAAGTTTTTTATCACGCAAAGATGTTGAATTTTGTCAAATATTTTTTTTTCTGTGTCTATTGAGACAATCCTGTGGTTTTTGTCCTTTACTCTTGATGTGGGGTATTACATTAGCTGCTTTTCAAGTTATACTGGCCTTTTTATATATCACCCTGTCCAGTTTTTTTGTTTGTTTTCTTTTTTTGAGATGGAGTTTCATTCTTTTTGCCCTGGCTGGAGTGCAATGGCGTGATCTCAGCTTGCTGCAACCTCCGCCTCCTGGGTTCAAGTTACTCTCCTGCCTCAGCCTCCCAAGTAGCTGGGATTACAGGTGCATGCCACCACACTCAGCTAATTTTTGTACTTTTAGTAGAGACCAGATCGCCCTGTTGACTAGGCTGGCCTCGAACTCCTGACCTCAGGTGATCTGCCTGCCTCTGCATCTCAAAGTGCTGGGATTACAGCCATTAGCCACTGTGCCTGGCCTCTGTCCAGTTTTCTAAGTGTTGTGTTCGGGGGTTTGCATTCCAAAGTGTTCCTTCTGAACAAATGAGATGACATCACTTCTCTGCTTTAAAACTCTTCCGTGGATTCCCACCGTACTGCAGAGGTCCCCTTTGGAATTCGGCCAAAGCTGCCCTCTTTGGGGCCTTTGTGCAACGTCACCCCTTTTCTCTGCTCCCAGCCCAACTCCTTCCCTGTCGCACTTTCCAGCACTTTCCAGCTCTCTCACTGGCTTCTCCTGGGAACAGTTTCTAATAAATCCCCTCCACGCAAATCGTCTTCTCAGGTGCCTCTTGTTCAGATCAACCGCCATGCAGGAGAAGCATCTCTGGTCTCCTCAGCCCTCCCACACCCCAGCCCCCTCGCCCTAACTGGGCTCTGTTGATTTTCCCGCAGGTGATTTATGCCCTGAACACCCGCCAGGATGAGGCTGAGGCCAGCATGGAGGCGCTGCGGGAAGCGCACCAGGAGGAGCTCCAGAATGCGGTGGCAGAGACCAAGGCCAGGCTCCTGCAGGAACAGGGCTGCGCAGAGGAGGAGGCCCTTCTCCAGCGCATCCAGGCCCTGGAGAGCGCCCTGGAACTGCAGAAGAGGCTGACGCAGGAGGCGCTGGCTGAGTCGGCCTCCTGCAGGTTGGAGACCAAGGAGAGAGAGCTGAGGGTGGAGGCGGAGCACGCCGAGCGAGTCCTCACGCTCTCCAGGGAAATGCTGGAGCTCAAGGCTGACTACGAGAGGAGGCTCCAGCACCTGACGAGCCACGAGGCTCCCCCGCGGGGCCGGCTGCCCCAGGAGAACCCTGATACCAAGTCAGAGCCAGGCCAGGGCCCGGAGATGCAGGAGGTCCTGCTAGAAGTGCAGCGGCTGCGAGTAGAGAACCAGCAGCTGAGCAAGGACTATGCCCGGAAGGCCGAGGAGCTGCAGGCCACCTACGAGCGGGAAAACGAGGCCATCCGGCAGGCCATGCAGCAGTCGGTGAGCCAGGCTCTGTGGCAGTGGCAGGAGAAGGAGTCGGACCTCCGCAAGAACTTCCAGGTCCAGGAGTCGGCCCTGCAGGCTCAGGTCCGGAAGCTGGAAGGAGACCTGGAGCACAGAGGCCGCAAGATAAGTGACCTGAAGAAGTACGCCCAGAAGCTGAAGGAGAGGATTCAGGTAAAGCAGCATCTCTTCTTACAACCCCTAAGGGGATAAATCAGCAGGGCTGCTTATTGTGAACCTGCTATAGGTCAGGCAATGTGCTAAACACTTGCTTTCTAAGGAGGTGAGCCCTATTATCTCCATTGAATTCAACTACATTCATTCCACACAAAAAAATAGATATATATTCGTTTGTTTGTGTATTTTTGAGACGGAGCCTCACTCTGTCTCCCAGGCAGGAGTGCAGTGGTGTGATCTCAGCTCACTGCAACCTCCACCTCCCAGGTTCAAGCAATTATCCTGCCTCAGCCTCCCTAGTAGCTGGGAATACAGGCGCCCACCACCAACCCAGCTAATTTTTGTATTTTTAGTACAGGCGGGGTCTCACTATGTTGGCCAGACTGGTCTCCAACTCCTGACCTCAGGTGATCCACCTGCCTCAGCCTCCCAAAGTTCTGGGATTACAGGTTTGAGCCACTGCGCCCCACCCTACAGATATTTATTGAACACTGACTATCTGCCAGGCCCAGGACTATGGGCAAGGGACACATAGTGAGTTAGACTTGGTCCCTAACGTTGGAGAACTTGGAAACCTACAGTCTATAGATGAGAAGCTAAGACCAAAATTGAGAGGCTTAAGGACTAGCCTACATTGGCACATGGCTAATCAGTGTCTGAACTCAGGTCAGCCTGATTCTATAAACCCCTGTTCATTTCACAGCAACCTGCCTGCCCTAAAATCCCCAGGACTTTGTGTTTATAGAGAGCAGGATCATTGATGATTCAGTTATGTGAGCCCCACAAAAGCACAGAGCCCCATCTCTAAAAGTAGAAGCAGTTAACATTTATAACATTCCCTGAGCATTTTTTTTTTTTAACCACTTTATCTCATTTAATCCTCACTAAAGGAAGACCAGAGGATGAGGAGGGATTTGATGAGCCCTGGGTCACTGAATTCCACAGACTCAGGGCTTCTGCTGTGCAATACCCGCCTTTCAGGTCTGATGGCTATTCTATGTACACAGGATGTCTCTATGCAGAGCTATAACCAGAGAAATGGGACCCTTGCTGTCTGTTTAGGACCTGGATGTGCAGCTTAAGGAGGCTCGACAGGAGAATTCGGAGTTGAAAGGCACTGCAAAAAAACTTGGGGAGAAGCTGGCTGTTGCCAAAGACAGAATGATGCTGCAGGAGTGTCGTGGGACCCAGAAGACAGGTGAGAGGCCCTGGAATGATTTCCTTAAAAGACCCAAGGTTAGCTGCCAGCTTGGTCTGGTGCTACTGGCAGCCTTACGCCTGCTAAGGGAGCAGAGAGGAGGGGCAGGGCTGCTTGATCTGACCTGCCTGGTGGGTGAGACCAATGCCTGCATGGTACAGGTGAGCTGACACCTACAGCTGCCTCACCTGGAGCTGGCTCAGGTTGGACATCTAAAAGGTATGATGTGAAAGGACCCCTTGCCCCCAGATATTTCCCCACCAGGCTCACCACAGTGCCTGAAATTCTTAGCACTGACTCCCTTCACCCCCTACCACTTACACAATGCTTTATGCTTTTAATATCATTTAACACAATTATGCTATTGAGTCTTTCCAATAATTTTGTGTGATAAGTATTGTCTATCTAGTTGGGCAGATTGATGGTGGCTCATGCCTGTAATCCCAACACTTTAGGAGGCTGAGGAGGGAGGGCCACTTGAGCCCAGGACTTTGAGACTGGCCTGGGCAACATAGTGAGACTCTGTCTCTATGAAAAAATAAAAATTAAAAAATTAAATACAGGCCAGGCCTGGTGGCTCATGCCTGTAATCCCAGCACTTTGGGAGGCCAAGGCAGGTGGATAACCTGAGGTCAGGAGTTCGATATCAGCCTGGCAAACATAGTGAAACCCTGTCTCTACTAAAAATGCAAGAAAAGTAGCCAAGTGTGGTGACGGGTGCCTCTAATCCCAGCTACTTGGGAGGCTGAGGCAGGAGACTCGCTTGAGCCCTGGATGCAGAGGTTGCAGTGAGCCGCGACTGGGCCATTGTACTCCAGCCTGGGCAATAACAACAAAACTCCCTCTCAAAAAAAAGACAGACAGACAGAAAGAAAGAAATTAAATACAAAGTATTGTCTTGAAATTTGGGGCTCAAGTGATCCTCCCACCTTGGCCTCCCAAAGTGTTAGGATTACAGGCGTTAGCCACCACACCCAGCCCAAAAAGTATTGCCAATCTTTCATGTTACAGATGAAGAAATAAGACCAAGAAAGGATAAGTGGCTGGCTTAAGGTCAGCCAACTGGTTGGTGATAGAGCCCTTGCTTGTATCCAAAAATACATGATTCTAAGTGCCTTCCCCCAGGCCCCTCAACAGAAAGCTCCTGACACTGGGACACAGTGTCAAAGGCACAAAACCTGGGAGCTGCCTTCAGGGAGCTCATGGGTCTGTACCTTACAGCCCACAGTATGCTTTGGTATCACAGACATGGCCCCGGCAGCAGACGAAGAATGTGCATGGGAAAGAAGCCACCACGGGGCAGAAAGGTGCAGAGAAGGAGATGTACTAGTTCTGGAGAAACCAGAAAGGTGTTGTGGGTTTCGAGCAGAGGTCTCAAAAGTGGTACACGAGTACTTTAGAGAATATGGGAGGAAAACTTAGTCATTCTGCTTATATTAAATATTTGTTTTTGTTTCATCCTTTAAATTCCTATTAAAAGAACGTATATTTGGAACATGCTCAATTTTTTTAACCTATGGAAACTGCAGTCAAAAAGATTTGAAGATTATTTAGGAAGGGAAAGCAGGGCAGCTATTTAAGCTCACGAGGCTTCTTGAGAAGAGATGAGAATTGCTACCTTGACCATGCTTGGGGACCAGCAGACCACAGGGCAGGAATTACACAGGGGGTGTTGGACAAAGTGGTTGAAAAGCGGAATGGGGGCCTGACAGCAGAAAGCCTTGAACCAGAGGCTGCGGCCAAGAGCATCCCAAATAATGCTGAAATGTATGCTTGCAGATGCCAGGAAGACTGAGCTAGTTTCAGAGAACAAAGTCCTGGGGGAAGAGAATGACTTGGAAGCCGGCAATCTTCATCCTCAACATGATCAAAGCTCTCTCAAGGAGTGCCCTTGCGTGAAAGGAGGCACAGATATGCAGGTAGTGTCTGACCCAGCCCTGGGAGTGGACAAGGCACAGAGAGCTTTGCTATCTATCATAAGCATCAGGTAGAGGCCAGTTCCCAAACATAGTGGATCCACTTGGAATCAGCAGACCCCGTAGTTCCTGGAGTAGAATTCCAGCCAACTTACTGCCTACTCCATGCCATTGGAAACCAGGAGACTGAGAATGTAGCAGAATCCTCCCAATGCTATGTCATCGGCTTCTGGGAAACTGGAAACTGGCTTAGGCTCTCATTGCATGTTCCCAGTCAAAACAAGCAGAGCATTATTTAAAATCTACCATAGTATGGGCTGAAATATCCAATCTCATGATAATAGATACACCATTCCGCCGTTTTCCAGTGGTGGAGACTCTTACTAACATCAAATATATAGTCTTGTAAAATTGATTGCACCTTGTGCTACGTGCTGTAAAAAATGATGTATAAACCTTGTAACAGTTGTATGAAAGGGAAATCGTGATTCCCTGCTCCTCATCCCTCCCCAGCGGTTTTACAAGGTCCTTTTTCTTTTTATAGACCAAGAAAGAGGCAAGTGCTGAGACAGAATATATGAAGCAACAGTACGAAGACGACCTTCGTAAAATCAAACATCAGACAGAAGAGGAGAAGAAACATCTCAAAGACCAGCTAGTGAAGCGACTGGAAGACTTGGTAAAGAAGCACACCGTGGAAATCAAATCCGTTCGCTCATCTGTGGAGGCCGAAAGAAAGAAACTGCAGAAGGTGAGACCTACTTCTATAGAGACTGTTCTGGTTCTTTTTTCTTTCTCCCACCTCCTTTCTTCCCTTTTTTGTTCCTTCTTTTCTTCCTCGAACATTTACCGAGCTCCTGCTCTGTACAAATGTAAGCTTCTTCTCTGAATACACACAGATGAGACGTACAGTTATGATAGATAGCAGAGCTCCCTATGCCTTCTCCAAAGGGAGTCCAGGGTCTTTTGGAGGAGACAGAGGGACACCCTTATAAGCCTGGAGTCATTGACCTGGGGCGGAATCGTGTCATGAGTGGTGAACTTAGGGAAATTCAACTCCACTTACTCTGCAAAAACACACAGAGAAATACCATGAACCAAAAATTCAGGCCTGGAGGACTTCCTGGATCCAGTTCCCCACTCTATCGCCACACTTCAAGTGGTTTAACCTGGGCCCCCACAGAGGGAAATTCCACGTGCCTCAGGATCCTCATTTGTAAAATGGAGGATAATAATAATAGCACCTCGTAGAGTAGCTGCAAGGATTTAATGGGGAGCCACGTGAAGACACAAGGCGTATCCTAATGCCTAGGACACGTGGGCAGCAGGCTGATGCAGGTAATTAGCAGCGTGCCAAAGTGAGGGAAAATTCTGCCTGTGTGTGCTGTTCCACTCTCCCTCCAAACAGGGCGGCTTTCTACTGGCAAGTCATGTGAAGCCTCGTCTCTTGTGTTTGCTGGAATAAGTAAGTAACATGTGAAGATTTCGGAAAAGAATGAAGTGTGAAGCAATATCATGGTGAACGTAGGTGGAATGCTTTGTTTAATTATTACAAGGAGGCCTCTTTATAGCCCAAGATTCTGCAGTACCAGCTTTGAGTGTTCACTGAAAGATAATACTGTATCACTGGGGCGTGCACTGTTGTGCGGGGATTACGAGTAGTCAATACTCAAGATTATATGTTAAATGAACTTGTGAAAGATCAAAAGATCAAGACTAGTCTTGAATCTAAGTCTGAACCCTAACACAAGCTGTGCGGCTGTAGACAGGTCATATAACCTCTCTGAAGCCTGATTTCTTTCTTTCTTTCTTTTTTTTTTTTAAGACAGAGTCTTGGTCTCTCACCAGGCTGAAGTGCAGTGGTGCGATCTCGGCTCACTGCAACCTCCACCTCCCCAGGTTCAAGCAATTCTCCTGCCTCAGCCTCCCAAGTAGCTGGGACTACAGGCATGTGCCACCATGCCCAGCTAATTTTTGTATTTTTAGTAGAGACGGGGTTTCACCATGTTGGCCAGGTTGGTCTCCATCTCGTGACCTCGTGATCCGCCCTCCTTGGCCTCCCAAAGTGCTGGAATTACAGGCGTGAGCCACTATGCCCGGCCTAAAACCTGATTTCTAAAATAGGGCTAAATACTTCAAGGGCTTATTATGTAAATTAAATGTGGTATTATAGTATATATAAACCCTTATCTTAGTGCGAAGCATGTAATGAAAGTTCAAGATATGGTAAGTATTGTTAATTTCTTTTTTTTCTTTTTTTTTCTTTTTTTTTTTTTTTGAGACAGGGTCTCTCTCTCTTGCCTAGGCTGGAGTGCGTTGGTGTGATCATGGCTCACTGCAGCCTCAACCTCCTGGGCTCAAGGGATCCTCCTACCTCAGTCTCCTGAGTAACTGGGGCTGCAGGTGCACGCTACCATGCCTGGTTAATTTTTAAATTTTTCTGTAGAAATGGGGATCTCACTATGTTGTCCAGCTGGTCTTGAACTCCTGGACTCAAGGGATCCTCCCACCTTAGCCCCCCAAAGTGCTGGGATTATAGGCGTGTGCCACCATGCCCAGCTCTCATTGTTAATTTCCATGTGCATTGGGTAACATAATGTGTGATAATATTATTTCATGCCCATTATACTTTATAAAGTACCTGATACTTTAAAACGCATTTAATCTTTCCAACAATATTACAAAATGTTCATATCCCCATTTAGAGTTGAGGAAACTGAAGCTCAAAGATGTTATATATCAAGACACACAGCTAAGTGGTGGAGCTGCAATTCAAACCTGATATCCTGACTCCAGAGCCCGTGGCTTCACGCTGGGTAGGCAGCTGTATTGAAAGCGTTTTTTCCTCCCCGTGAGCTGCAACTGGTTGCACAAACCTAATCCTCAGACAAACAGATGGACACTCTTTCCATCCCCGGCCGCAAGCGGCAGGAGGGAGCGCAGCATGCTCTCGCAGAGCTACAGGTTGCCCTGGTAACCTGTCAGCCACACCTGACTCTGAATGTGTAAATCTCACTTCGGCCTTAATAGGGGGCATGAGTCCATCTGGGATATGAATCATGTCGCAATAAATTGCACTTACTTGTTATTTTTGTTTTACATTTTGTTCATTTTCAAGAACTGAGCATTTAAATTAGGCCATGCAGATTGGGAAAGGCAAAACCTTAAAGAGGCCTCCAATCTGGGGTTTATGAACTAAAAATAGATACCATTGTCCCCTGTAGAGTTAGGAGTGCACTATTTCTTTGAGCCCTTGTCTGCAGGTATATTGTGTATCCTGAATGCTACCCTAACCTAAAGAACACACTATAGGAGGTGGCCTGGAGCTGACCTGGAGGCCTTGATGCCTTCCTTGACCCCAGATTAGATGATACTGTCACCGAATCCTGATGGACAGCACCGTACACATCCTATAATTAGCATTTGCATACACTGACTCCTAGGAAAGGGATGCAGACGATGTATTCAGCACTTCCTGAGCTGTGCTAATCACTTCTGCACATTCTCATTTGTATGTGAATCACTTAGGATTCTTGGTGACAAGAATCACAAACCCACCTGGGAGTTTATGCAGAAAAGGAATTTAACAAAACATAACGGAAGACCAGGGAACTGGGCTTGGCAACTACCCAGCCAAGAATAATGTCCCAAATCTATTGCAAGACAGATTAGAACACCTATGCTGCCACCTCTGAACCTGGACCTGCAGCTTACACAGCCGAAACCACCAACACTGGGCCCTGGGCATTGCCTGGAGAACTGAGCTATCTAGTATGGGAGCCAATAGACACATGTGATTACTTAAATTTGAATTAATTACAATCAAATAAAATTTAAATTTCAGTTCCTCGGTGGCAGTAGCCACATTTCAAGTGCTCCCTAGTCATATGTGACCAGCACATGTCATATGTGACCAGTGGCTACCCTAGTGGCCAGCACAGCTCTGAGGGATTTCTGCACATTAGCTATGTCACACTGTGGAACATTCCATCATCACAGAAAGTTCAGGTGGTCAGTACAGCTCTAGAACAGCTGGCCCTGCTGCCGCTGAAAACTGCAGGTGCCAAATTCTGTGTGACTCCCACTGTCCACATCACTGGCCTCTGATTTGAAATCCAGGATAGGTGTGCCTTACTGGGGAGCTTCAGTCACATGCCCATGCTCAAGGTGCTGGCAGTCTGGTGTTTTCCAGGTCTATGATGAGAGGAGGGCTCTGATGCATCAGATGGAGAGTTCTCAAACATCCAAACGGAAGGGAGGCTAGATCTTTGGCAGCCAAAAGGAATGACAACTCTCCACTCAGCAATCAGATCCCGACCTCAGCTCTGTTATTGTTTTTCCATTTCATAGACAAGGAACTTGGGAAATTAAGTAACTTGAGTAGAACACAACTAAGAGATAACAGACTTGAATATGAATCAGGCCTGTCTGACTCCACAGCCAGTAATTCTTGCTCTCTACCAGTCTACGTGTATAAAAGAATATACATTGCCCTGGGCCTTGGATAGTAACATTCAGGTCCTTGCTCTGCCATTATCCATATACTGTTTATTTATCATTGACTGAATGCCTATTTATGTTTTGAGCAATGCAGGGATACAGGAATCGGCCATGTCTTCAGGGAATACACAGTCTCGTAGGGAGGAAAAGATCTAGTGAAACAACCAGAGTCAAGTCAGTGTGTACTAAGCACAGTGCCTGGGGAGAGCATTCTCACTGTCAAATCTTAAATATGTCACTTCGAACCACTTCGAAAACAGAACCACTTCGGGCCTCTGTTTTCTAATTTTAAATAACAAATATTAATGATATTATTTTCTCAAATTTTTTCTTTATTTGCTACTACCACCAAGATCTCAGATTTTTTTTTTCATGTTTCTATCAATTCCCAAAATACCCCTGGTTATTTAGAAGTATATTGTTCAATTTTTAACTATTTGGTACATTTCTAGATACCATTTTATTATTGATTTCTAATTCGGTTCCCCTGGGGTTAGAGAATAGATTCTGTCATTTCATTCCTTTGAAATTTGTTCAGCTTGTTTTTGACCCACATGTGGTCTGTCTAGATGAATGGTTCCTGTGTGCTTGAAAAGAATCTGAATCTGCTGCTGTTGGGTGGAGTGTTCTATAAAAGCTAATTAGGTCAAGTTGGTTGATAGTATTGTTCAAGTCTATTATGTCCTTACTGATGTTTCTCTACTTGTTCTGTTGATCATTGAGAGAGGAAGATTGAAATCTCAAATTAGAATTGTAGATTTGTCTATTTCTCCTTTTGGTTCTCAGTTTTTGCTTCATGAAAATTGAAACCTTTTTATTAGTGCATATACATTTAGGATTCTTGTGTCTTCTTGATGAATTGATTCTTATTATTTATGAAATATTATTTGTCCTGAAGTCTGCTTTGTCTGATGATATATACATATTCTAGCATGTTTACGGTTAGTGTATCTTGGTCTATTTTAATCTGTCCTTTTATTTTAACCTACCTGTGTCTTTCTATTGAAAGTGCTTTTGTGGTATACTTGAATCCTTTTTTATACAGATTGACAACCTCCGCCTTTTAGGGGACATTCAGACCATTCACATTTAATGTAATTATCATTAAGTGTACGATCTTGTTTTTCCTACTTGTCTCATCTGTTCCCCACCCCCTTTTTCTGTTCAATTTGGATACATTGAGTATTTTGGGGGTATTCCATTTTCTAGCTCCACCTTTGACTTATTAGATATGCTCTTTTTTGGCAAAGTGGAGAGCTAGCAGTTACTCTAGGATTTGGAATGTGCATCTTTAAATTTATTGGTCCGTCTTGAAATACATTACTTCACACATATAAACCTCATGATAATACATTTTCATTTTACCCTTTGTGTTCTTTGTACAATGGTTGTCATATGTTGTATTTTATTTTATACATGCTATAAATCCCACAGCATGTTGCTTTTATATTTGCTTAAACGGACAACCTTATTTTAGAGAAAAAAAATTAATGAGAAAAAAGGGTCATTTTCCCATTTGTTTGCCATTTCTGCAGTCTTCATTCCTTTGGTGACTTCAAGTGCCTGTATAGTATCGTTTTTCTTTAGCCTAAAGAACTTCCTGTAACATTTCTTGTAGCATGTGTCAACTCCTACTCACAACATATTTTCTTTCTCTATTTTGCCTTCATTTTTGTTGGATATTTTTACTGGATATAGAATTCTAGGTTGACAGTTTTTTTTCTTTCAACACTTTAAAGATGTCATTTTGGTTTGCATTTTCTTCTAGTGAAAAGTTAACAGCCATATTTATCTTCTTTTCGTTTTGCATAGTATGTTTCTTCTTATCGACTGCTTTCAAGATTTTCTCTTTATCACTAGTTTTCAACAATTTGATTATGATATGATGTGATTTTTTTTTTTTCTTTTTCTTTCTTTTTTTTTTTGAGACTGAGTTTCACTCTTATTGCCCAGGCTAGAGTACAATGGTGTGATCTCAGCTCACCGCAACCTCTGCCTCCTGGATTCAAGCGATTCTCCTGCCTCAGCCTCCCTAGTAGCTGGGATTACAGGCATGAGCCACCACGCCCAGCTAGTTTTGTATTTTTAGTAGAGATGGGCTTTCTCCATGTTGGTCAGGCTGGTCTCAAACTCCTGGCCACCCACCTTGGCCTCCCAAAGTGCTGGGATTACAGGCATGAGCCACTGCGTCTGGTCGCCATGGTGTGATTTTTCTTTGTGTTTTTGTTGTAAGTTCATTGAGTCTATGGGTTTACAGTTTTCATGAAATTTGGAAATTTTCAGGCCATTATTTCTTCCATTTGTTTTTCCTGCTCTTGCTCCTCTTCTAATATTGTCCCACAAGTCATTGAGGTTCTCTTCAGATTCCTTGTCTCTGTGTTTAAGTTTAGATAATTTCTCTTGCTGTATCTTCAAGTTTACTCATCTTTCTTTCTGTACCATCTAATCTTTTGAAAAACCCATTCAGTACATTTTTCACTTTAGATATTATATTTTTTTGCCTTAGAAATTCCCTTCTGTTCTTCTTTACAGTTTTTTTTTCCATTCTCATTATTTTCATGTTTTCCTTTAAATTATTGAACATATTTATAATTGTTCCTTTAGCATTGTCATCTCTGTCCATTTTGGGTATTTTTGATTGGTTGTTCTGCTCTTTTTGAGTCACATTTTTCTGCTTCTTTGCCTATTTAGTAATTTTTTATTGGATGCTGGACATTGAGAATGTTGTCATTAAACATCTGAATTTTATTGTCATTTTTGCTAAATTTTCTTTTGACAGGCAGTTAAATTACTTGTGAACCAGCTTCATTGTGTGAGACATCTTTATTATGATAAATTATACATAATATAAAATTTTCAGTTTTCTAGATTTATTTTTAAGCTTTGTTAGGATGAATCTAGAGTAGAATTTTCTCTAGTTCTAGTTAAGCCCTACTACTGAGTTGCGATGCTTCATGGGGTCTCCCGCGTATTGATTAGTATCAGTGTTGATATTATTGCTAATGACTGGTTCTGAGTGATTTTTTATTTTATTTTATTTTATTTTATTTTATTTTTTTGAGACAGAGTCTCACCGTGTCGCCCAGGTTGGAGTGCAGTGGCGCGTTCTCGGCTCACTGCAAGCTCCACCTCCCGGGTTAACGCCATTCTCCTGCCTCAGCCTCCCAGAGTGATTATTTAAGGCCTTGTACTGATTGACTCTTTCAGCTGCATCATGAACTTTAAATATATGCCAAATAATTAACTTTTCTTTTTGAAAAAAAGTTAACAAGTTTCCTCTTAAAACTCCAACTGAAATCTCCACATGGTAATTTTCTGTGGTTGCTCAGTTGTTGTCCCTTACAGTGGCACTTTCACATCGCTTTTCCTTAATTACCTGTAATTGTAGACAATCTGGACAAAGAAACAGAAAATGAGTGTGAGTCCTGTATCCACATCTTATCAGCTGTGGGATTTCCTCTGTGTAAAATGGGTGCCATCAAACCTGTTTTCCTGGGTATCTGAAAGTTCAGTCAGAATAGCATTTATGAAAATGCTCTGTGAATTCTAAAAATTAATGGCCCATGAAACAGTCTTCCAGATTTGGGATGAAGCAGTTTAAATATCTGAGAGCATTCATCTCCTTTTTTCTCAATGTCCTTGTCTTTGTTATTATTTTTTTTTCTCTTTACCTGAGTTAAGGGAATTTTCCTGTTGAAATCTTCAAGGTCACTTTCGGCTTAGCCGGACCGGGCATGCTTCTTTCAAATCTGTGTTCTCCAGTGACCCAGAAATGTTTGTTTTCTGACAGTAAACCACATTATTTTGCACCCAAAATGAAGCTTACTTATGCCAAAAATTACTGCTGAAATTGATTATTTCCATCTGTGGGGGAATTTTTTTCACATTAGGTTCATTTGTCAAGGTTACAGCTGAAGCTATGATTAGTTACTTGTAGAGTGGGAAGTTAAGCTATGTAAAATTAGAAATAGCCATTCCTTTATGCTAAAAATTATTATCACAGGGGATTGTCACCGTGCTGTTACAGTGAACACATGTTGGCCGTGTTAGTGAGTGTCTTCTTTATTAAAGCATGTTAAACAAAACTTCTGTTCAATGAAAGCTTCTATGGATGAGAAGCTAATTAATGAAGTAAAGAAAATGAATTTTTGTTGAAGGGATGGCCTTGCTGCTGCTGATTGCTTAAGTTACCTGAACTTGTTTGAAACCAAAGGAGAATTTACATACTGTGTTTAGAAAATGAGCTCTCAAAAACAACAAGCCCTGCAAAAAGGGATCACAGATTTACTGAACAGAGACTATACACATGTTAAATGTCCAGGGATTTCTTCCTTCTCTGTAAGTGACTGACCCCAGGAAAAATGCTAAGGGCCTCCCCAGAGTCACTGGCCTAAGCTGGGCTTGGCCCCACAGTAAGTGTAAAGGTGTCATGGAGGTGATCAGCAGCAGTGTCTTTTCAGATGTTCAACTTGGAAACCCAGGAGTCAAACATGATCCCTTTCTCACCCCTCACATTCAGTCGTCCATCTAATGTATTAATTCTGCTTCTTCAATGACTGGAATTCCTCCACTTCCCCCTCTCCTCAGTGGTACCACGCTGATCCAGTCAACCACCATTTCATGATGGAACGTGCGATGATTTCCCTGCCTCCAGTCTCCCCACTTCATGTAATCTAATCTTCATTGCAGTGGAACCTTCTGAAAATTCAACCTTCGTTTCAAACTCTCCAATCACTCCCTATCATCTTTATAACGTATTAAATAGTTCCAATTCCTTAACATGGTTTTTAAGACCCTACAGAGGCAGACTCCTGATTGCTCTTTCCTGCCTTATCCCACACCTCTCCCCTGTCCAACTCTGCTCTCCAGCCTTTTACTTTTTATTCATTCATTCATTCATTCATTCATTCATTCAGAGACAGGGCCTTGCTTTGACACCCAGGCTGGAATACGGTGATGCGATCATGGCTCACTGCAGCTTCGAACTCCTGGGCCCAAGTGATCCTCCTGCCTCAGCCCCCTGAGTAGCTAAGACATGCCACCAAGCCCAGCTAATTTTTTAAAAATTTCGTACAGATAGTGTCTCGCTGTGTTGCCAAGGTTAGTCTCAAACTCCTGGCCTCAAAAAATTCTACTGCCTCAGTCTCCCAAAGTATTTGGATTATAGGTGTGAGCCACACTCAGTGGTTCCAGCCTTTTGGTTCGTCATTCATTCCATGTTCTTTCCCTTGACGAAGAGCACTTTCTCCCTGCTCCAAATTTTCCTGCCTGATCCTGTCCAGTTCTTACTGATCCTTCCAGTCCAGCTTAAACATGGGTTTTCCTACAAGTCTTCTCTGCTCAGCCTAGTGATGCTGTTGTCTGATACATGACAACTTCTGTACTCACACAGTCAAGCGTTTTTCTGTACTAGGAGCTAAATTTTCCTTGAGAAGGCGGGGAAGAAGCACAGTCAACCAGTCAGGCTTTCCTGAGTTCAAATCTTAACCCTGGGCAAGGCATTTAACCTCTTTAAGTTTCATTTATTTATCTTTACAATAAGCCTTGGTGGTGGTACCTCAGTCAGAGGGCTTTCACGAAGACCAGAGAGATGGTCTGTGTAAAGTGCCAGCAAATGGCATGTACTCGGCAAATGTCAGCTACTGTTATCATGTCCATTAGATCTACAGGTCCATAATCAACTGACAGCTTAGGAGAGCTGCTCTACAAATACCTGCTGGATGTCGTAACCTCTAATTCATAGGAAATTTTGGAATGTCTGAGGGCTTGGTTCTTTAATGTCTTGTATTTTCCTCATGTTCTCATTCCTGTTCTCTAGCTTTTCTCATTCTAATGCATGCCTCAATACATTCTGTATGCTGATGGCTCCCAAATGCATACTCCAACCCAGAATCCTCCCCTGAATTCCAGACCCTCTATCTATCTACTTAGATATCTAACAGATGTATCAAACTTGACACATGCAAACAAGCTCCTCAGAGGGTCCCTGAATCCACTCCTGTCTTCCCCATCTCAGTTCATGGTGGCACCATTCTCTCCTTGCTTAGGTCAGAAAGCCTGGTGCCATCCTGACCTCTCCTTTCAGTGAGTCCTGTCAGTCAACATTCCACATATGTCCCAAGTTCTACCCCTCCTCCCTGCTGCACTGCTGCCACAGGTCCAGCCACCATCACTCTTACCTCAGTTACCACCACAGCCTCCTCCCAGGCCTGCCTGCCACTGCTCTCCCCTGACCCCTCCATCCACATCAGTCTGTACTCCAGACAGAAACCAGTAGTGAAGCTGGGCCTGGTGGTTCATGCATGTAATCCCAGCACTTTGAGAGGTGGAAGTGGGAGTATCACTGGAGTTTAGGAGTTCGAGACCAGCCTGGGCAACATAGCAAGACCCCATCTCTACAAAAAAAATTTTTTTTAATTAGCTGGGCATGGTGGCATGCACCTGTAGTCCCAGTTACTTGGGAGGCTGAGGTAGGAGGATTGCTTGAGCCCGGGTGGTCAAGGCTGCAATGAGCCATGATTGTACTATTGTGCTCCAGTCTGGGTGACAGAGCGAGACCTTGTCTCAAAAAAAAAAAAAAACAAAAAACACAGTAGCAAGCTTATCCAAATATCATTGCAAACACATCACTACATCACTCCTCTGACCAACAGTTAAGTGGCCTTCACCTCACTGGTAAGTCTAACTTTGATGTTTGAGGCCTCAGATGGTGCTCTTCAGACCTCATCTAGTCCAGCCACCATGGATCCTCTCTGTCCTTAGAATGTGCGAGGGCCTTTGCACATCCTGGAAATCTCACACCCAGACATCTCCTTGGTGAACTCCCTCACTTATGACAGGATTTTACTCCAAAGTCACTTTCTGGAGCACTTCTCTGGCCAAGTTATCTAACGTTTCAGCCCCTCCCCAGCACTGCAGAGCCCCCTTCCGGCTTTATTATTTCTCCATCCAACCTAGTGTTTGTCGTCTTGTTTACTCATGGACTTTGATTGCTGCCTATCTTTTTCACTCAAATGTCAGTTTCCTAGTGTGTAGGAATTCTCCCTTTTATCTCCCCAGCTCTGAGAACAGTGCCTGGCACACAGTAGATCTCAAGAAACATTTGTTGAATGAATGAGTGATACAATATCTACCTAAATTCAGCCAAGAGGAACAGACTATCTCATTCACTCCTCTAGATATTTGCACAATTTCCATAGAAATTAAGCTAGAACAGAAAGCCTCGGTCTCTATGAGAATAATATTAGTGCCTATCATCTACCGATCCTTTACTATGTACCTGGAGTGGCAGGGAGCATGTGAGGAGCACAGTGAGTCACTGAGAGGTTAGGAAATGTGCTTGAGATGACAGATGGAACGTGACTGTACCACTTATGTGGTCCCCAGAATGTTCCTTCACCTGGATCTGCTTTGCACTGAGGTTCATGGGCTGTGGTGAGGGACCATGGAGCAATTGGCCCTAGGAATCCCATCATTTTATTTTATTTTATTTTTATTTATTTATTTATTTATTTATTTATTTATTTATTTATTTTTAAAATAGAGACACCATCTCACTATGTTCCCCAGGCTGGTCTTGAACTCCTGGGCTCAAGCGATCCACTTGCCTCAGCCTCCCAAAGTGCTGGGATGACAGGTGTGAGCCACTGTACCCGGCTAACCCCATCATTTTGACTCATGTATGGATGCTGTTGAGAAGAAATTTCGTACTGCTTTTTCTGTTTCCCTGCATCCAAAAATGTAGTTGGCTTTTTTACTTATGTGACACTGAGAATTTTGCTAGTAATGAATGTGACACTGAAAATTTTGTTAGTAATGAGCATTTTTTAAAATTTGACACTAGAAAACTTAAAGACAACAATATGCCCCACCCCACCCCTATATACACATCAGGCTTTGTGGTGTGAAGTTAACACACATTTTCTTTTGACCTTCTCATGTATGTCCAGTTTCTGTATATTTGCGGTATTTTATGACTCTCGTAAGCTTCTTTGATCTCTGGGAAGAAGGCAGGGTGTGAAAACCTTAAGTGTCCTGTTTCCGTGCCTTGTATGGTTAACTCTAACAATCGTCATTTAGGAAGTAGAAGCACAGCTGGAGGAAGTGAGGAAGAAATCAGAAAAGGAGATAAAGCAGCTGGAAGAAGAGAAAGCAGCCCTCAATGTGAAGCTCCAGAATTCTCTGCTCGAGGTAAGCCCTGAACAGATGTGAGCCTTGGGGTGCTGTTTCTGGTCCCTGGGAGCTTCTGCCTAATTGAGAAGCCAAGAATTTTGGAAGACAGAAAAAGACACTCAGCCAGACAGGAAGGCTGTCTCAGGGGGCATGCATTTAGCTGCAAGTAACAGAGAACCAGATTAGAGGTGCTTAAACAAAGAGGCCTGTAATGTCTCAAATAAGAGAAGGAGGCCACTGGTGTTGGTTCTGTGGCTTCATGAAGGCACAAGTGGGTAACCTGCAGTTCCCCTGCCTTTCCTTCCCCAGGGCTACATTCGCCCCTTTGTGGGCTCTTAACAATTTTGCCTTTCTAGGCCCTTCCTTTATTAAAAAATATTAAAAATTTATATTTTATGACTGCAGTGGTAGAAATATGAGTATCATCCAGACTATACATTTTTCTGATTTTAAACGAAATTAACACATTTTCATGGGCACCTGAAAGTATCAAAGAACTAGTGGAAAAGGCTAGAAACAGAATCCTAAGAGCCATTTCTGAGCCTGCTTAAACCAAAAAAATGTCAACAAGTTTCATTCCTTCCCCTGTCCTCCCTCAAACCTTCCAGATGAGACCTGTGTCTCCCACCTGCTTCAGGAACCCATGACACCAGTTCCTCAGCCCTGCTGTACATCACAACCTCTGGGGTATTTTTAAGAACACAGAGGCCACATGCAAAACAGTATCGATTGTTTAGGAATATCCAAGAGGTCAATCTAAACAAAGCACGAGGATGATAGAATCAAGCTGGGCCAGTGGTTACCTCTAGAAGGGAGAGAGTGTAAGGGGCTGCAGCTGTATTTGTGACATGTTATTTCTTTAGCTGAGTGATGAGTACACAGGTGTGATGTTTTCTCTAACTCCTTCTATTTCTAAAATCATTATTTTAAAAAATGATGAGCATGTTATTCCTTAGACTTGATATTTCAGGGTCTAGAGGTAGGTCTTGGTGAAAAGTTCTGGGATAGAGTCTTCTGTTCCAGCCCAGACCAAGGTGGGGCTGCACAGCAAAGAAGCCTTTCTCTCTCCTTCCTCCTTTCTGCCCTGTTGTCTTCCCTTCCTCCTGCCTTTCCCTCACTCCATCTTCCTTCACTTCTCCCTCCCTCCATCTCTTCCTCTCGCCCTGTTGAAGATACACTGCCAGTCTTCCTGTTGTACCTGGACCACACCTTGCTGCAGAGCTTAAGGTGGCCTCATGTACATGTATGAGACCAACCTAGTTATTCGTTTTTTTGGTTTGTTTTTTTTGAGACAGAGTCTCGCTCTGTTGCCCAAGTGGAGTGCAGTGGCGTGATCTTGGCTCACTGCAACCTCCGCCTCCCAGGTTCAAGCAATTCTCCTGCCTCAGCCTCCCAAGTAGCTGGGATTATAGGCACCTGACACACGCCTGGCTAATTTTTGTATTTTTAGTAGAGATGGGGTTTCACCATGTTGGCCAGGATGATCTCAACTTCTTGACCTTGTGATCCACCTGCCTTGGCCTTCCAAAGTGCTGGGATTACAGACCCAGTTATTCTTTTGAATAACACAGGTCAGGGAAGCCTGGACTCTGACCTATTTCTGTGAATGTGCCTTAGAGCTCTTTTTTTTTTTTTTTTTAAACGGAATCTCACTGTCACCCAGGCTGGAGTGCAGTGGCATGATCTCAGCTCACTGCAACTTCTGCCTCCCAGGTTCAAGCAATTCTCCTGCCTCAGCCTCCCAACTAGCTGGGATTACAGGAGCACGCTACCACACCCGGCTAATTTTTTGTATTTTAGTAAAGACAGGGTTTCACTGTGTTGCCCAGGCTGGTTGCGAACTCCTGAGTTCAGGTGATCCACCCGCCTCTGCCTCCCAAAGTGCTGGGATTACAGGCGTGAGCCACCGCACCTGGCCCTATTGCTGTAAATTCTATGCAGTAGTACCTACCTTATAATGGCTGTTGTGAGGATTAAAAGAGTTAATACTGTAAAAGGCTTAGGTTCCTGGCTGGGCATAGTGGTTCACCCCTATAATCTCAGCACTTTGGGAGGCTGAGGTGGGAGGATCTCTTGAGCCTAGGAGTTTGAGACCAGCCTGGGCAACATAGCAAGATCCCATCTCATTTTTAAAAATAATAATAATAATTTTGTTTAAAAGGCTTAGATTCCTGGGTGGCACAGAGCAAATGGACCATTCAGGAGGTGCTCTTATTATGTTATACATATCTCTACTGGGTGTCATTGGGGTTATAAACATTTATCTATCTCCCTCATAAAATGATAGCTTTTTAAAGGCAGGGACCATGCTTTATGATTTCACTATCTTGCTCTCACTCTGTCCCTTCCCCATCCCTCCTTGTACCTAGCATGGTGCCTAACTAGTATTAAGGTTTCTAGAAAAATTTGAGGAAAGTCTAAGTTTCCTTTATGTTTTTTGGCCTCATTCTCCTCAAAGTCTAGGGGAAAGCCGTCTGTTTAATTCATATATTACAATTAGTTGGTTAATCATCATCATCATAATTAAGGCCTTACCCTTTAAGAGCACCCCCAAGCCACTCTTCTCTCATTTTATCTACGTAATTCTTAAATGTTGTTCATTTTCTTTACCAATTAGCTTTTTTGTTTTGTTTTCAAAAGAAATTGAGTGGCCTTCCAGGAATGATATGAAAGCCACCCTACAGATCTAGTATAGAAATACGTATGTAAATAACTTAAAGGAAACTGTGGAATACTATAAACCTGCTGGGCACATTTTCTTCTGGAAAGACTAAGCAACTAGCTCATTAGACATGGCATTTCTAGGCCTGGCGCAGTGGCTCATGCCTGTAATCCCAGCACTTTTGGAGGCCGAGGCAGGCAGATCGCTTAAGGTCAGGAGTTTAAGACCAGGCTGGGCAACATGGTGAAACCCCGTCTCTACTAAAAAAGCAAAAAATTAGCTGGGTATGGTGGTGCGTACCTGTAGTCCCAGCTACTTGGGAGGCTGAGGCAGGAGAATCACTTGAACCTGGGAGGCAGAGGTTGCAGTGAGCCAAGA
The DNA here is from genome assembly GCF_047675955.1 of Chlorocebus sabaeus. Classification (NCBI taxonomy): domain Eukaryota; kingdom Metazoa; phylum Chordata; class Mammalia; order Primates; family Cercopithecidae; genus Chlorocebus; species Chlorocebus sabaeus. The sequence goes on from NC_132930.1 coordinate 33,233,884, forward strand.
TTGCGCCACTGCACTCCAGCCTGGGTGACAGAGTGAGACCCTGGCTCAAAAAAAAAAAAGTATTTCTAGAAGTGTGTGTAAAATTTGCCTAATGGGGCACTCTTCCCAGAACAGACTGACCCAGGAGAATTGATTCCCAGATGAATGACTGTGTCGAGGAGGCAGAACTTGATTTCATTGCGTGGTGTTTCTTATCTCCTCTTTTAGGTTTTAAGGCTGGAAGAATTTATCCAACAAAATAAGGCACGCCCCACAAGAGCTGAGGAAAGGCCCCAGGAATTAGGCTGCCAGCGCTGCAGCATTCTGGAGACCCAGGTAACCTCCAGCTTTGTCAGATTTAATTGAAGATATTTCTCTTCTCAGTCTCAGCCTTTCAGTGTCCCCAGTGACGCATGTTGATGTTAATGGGCTCTTTTACATCTCCCCTCGACACTGCCAAAATGCCTGGAAAAAAAAAAAAATCACCACAAAATCCATTCACAGAAACCACGAAGGAAATAGAATTCTGACTAATTATCTGGGTGGTTTGAAAAAGAATAAGGCCTGTCAGATGAGTCTCCGCTCTCTCTGTCAGAGCAGCCTGCCTGGCGGATAAAGGGCGCACTCAACTGGAGCAGGGCCTTTAATTCTGCCCAGCACGAACCCCAGTAGTAGTCATAAAAGCCCCTCTCTTGCCCCGGCTGTCTCCCTCCACAGCCATGATCTCATTTACTCTCACAACAGCCCTTGTCCGTGAAGCTGCCCTTTCAGGGACGCTGCTTGAGGATAGAAACTGGTTGGTTTGTGTCTCTGTCTGGCCTGCAGTGGGTTGTATCGTTCTCTAGGATCACCATAATGAATGACCGCGTACTTGGTGGCTTCAGCGATGGAAATGTACTCTCTCACAGTTCTGGAGGCCAGAGGTCTGAAATCAAGGTGTTGGCAGGGTTGGTTTATTTTGGAGGCTGCAAGGGAGAACCTGGTCTGTGCCGCTCCCCTCACCTCTGCTGGTTGCTGGGCAATCCTGGTGTTCCTTGGCCAGTCTTCCTTGCAGACCTGTCACTCCGGTCTCTGCCTCTGTCATCACATGGCCTCCTTCCCCGAGTGTCTGAGTCTCTGTGTCTTCACATAGCCTTCTTATAAAGACACCAGTCATTGGATTTAGGGCGCACTCTACTACGGTATGACTTCATCGTAACTAATTGCATCTGCAAAGATCCTACTTCCAAATAAGGTCACATTCTTAGGTACCGGAGCTTAATACTTCAGCATATCTTCTTAGAGACACAGCCTAACCCACAAGATAGGCACTCAGTGAACATTTGTTGTACCATGTCAGGAAGATAAATAATCCCTGTGAAGTGGGCGCTTGAGTACCCTGGCTTGAATAACGCTCTTAATTCCTGTTTTGGCAGCAAGAGAGACAAAAACAAAACAAAACAAAACAAAAAAAACCCCACAGCCTTCAATTTCACTTATTTGATTGCTGCCTGCAATTTTCAGGCCATTTCAAACTCCAGGCGGGAAAACACTACATGGGTGACTCTGAATCTTCCCACATCAGTCTCACCAGTCTCTTGTTTACCCATTTCTGTGTACACGAGTGTCCTCAGGAACTACAACTTCTCTCCCATGACCCCCATCTTCCAGGGCTCAGGCCCTGGTCCTGCCAACAGCCCCCATGACATACTCCTCTGGGATAACCCCCAGTCAACCACATATTCACCAGGGCAAGAAAGAGCCAAAATCTAGTGACTGTGGATTTAAATAATAATTAACATTTGTATGTGAACTGGTCAGTCATGGAGCACTGTTCTCATCTTTGACTTCATTGGAGTTTTTTGTTTTTGAGACAGAGTGTCTTGCTCTGTTCCCCAGGCTGTGGTGCAGTGGTGCAATCATGGCTCACTGCAGCCTCGACCTCCTGGCCTCAAGTGATCCTCCCACCTAAGCCTCCCGAGTAGCTGTGACTTCATATGCCACCATTAGTAGAGACGGTGTTTCATCATGTTGGCCAGGCTAGTCTTGAACTTCTAACCTCAGGTGATCCTCCCAAAGTGATGGGATTGCAGGTATGAGTCAGCATGTTCAGCTTCATTGGAATTTTGCAACAACCCTGTAAGGCACCCATTTTATAGAAGGGAAAACTGAAGTTGAGGGCAGGTGACCTGCCCACAGTCACAGGCCGGTAAATAGCCAAGACAGGATGGAACCACAGGCTCTGATCCTCTCCTCTCTCCATAAGAGCGGCACATGCCCAGGATGCCTTCCAGATAAAACAGGCCCCAGCTGTCATTGGGTTAAGGGGAGCAGCCAGGACTCTCTGGTTTCCTCCCTCTTCCTCTGACACCCAGAAAAGAGGAGAATCCTTGAGCAGCCCTGTTGCCCCCGCTGCCCCCCGCCACTCGATAAGCCTGGAAGAGAATCCTAAAGGAGCAGAGGCACCCTCATCCACAGGGCTTTCCCCTTCCTGATCTGAGGCTGTCCCCCTCCTTTCGGAAGATTTCTGCCTGAGGGAGGTGCAGATATTTTCATTCTCCCTCGGTTTCTTAAGAACCAGTCTCATGAGCTGGCATTCCAGAGAACTTTTGGCCCCAGGGACAACTGCATCTTTCACCAGCACCATGTGGGGCTTCCCAGAAAGGTTGTCCTGAGATATTCCAGTATTTCTCAGCTCCTCAAAGTGACGGTGGCAGGGAGATGGACCGGAGTTGGCTGACATCCTTCTTGATGAAATTAAATCTGAAATAAGGTTGGTAAGCTGGAGACTGAATTTAAAAATGCAGTTCAGGAACATTGTAGAGCAGGCCGTATTTTAAGAGGGAAAATAAACACGTAGAAGTTCTAGGTATGTTCCGGGGCTGATGACCCGAGTCTACCAGTCATGGTGACGATGTCCATGAGCCGGTGCTGTCACCACAGCTCAACTTCAGCACTTGACTTTGGGGTTGGATAATCCTTTGTTTGGGTGGGTTGCGGGGAGCTGTGCTGTGTGCTGCAGGATACATAGCAGCCTCCTAGGCCTTTACCAACAAGATGCCAGTAGTACCCTCCCAACCAAAAATGTCTCCTGGGGACAAAACTATCCCCAGTGGAGAACCACCTCTGCAGCTAAAAAAGCAAGTCCTGAAGAAGTCCGGAATACAAGTGCCTGTTGGGAACCATGGGTTGGTCCACCAGGAAACTCCTCAGCCTTTTTTTTTTTTTTTTTTTTTTTTTTTTTTTTTTTTGAGACAGAGTCTCACTCTGTCACCCAGGCTGGAGTGCAATGGCGCAATCTCGGCTCACTGCAACCTCCGCCGCCAGGGTTCAAGCTCTTCTTCTGCCTCAGCCTCCCGAGTCGCTGGGACCACAGGTGTGCACCCATGCCCGGCTAATTTTTGTATTTTTAGTAGAGATGAAATTTCACCATATTGGTCTATATCTCGAACTCCTGACCTCATGATCTGCCCGCCTCGACCTCCCAAGGTGCTGGGATTACAGGCGTGAGCCACCCCGCCCAGCCCTCCTCAGCCTTCTTAACCTAGAATGTTGTCTTTCAATGAGCTTGGTTTTGTTTTTTTTGTTTTTTTTTTTAAGTTCCAGGGTCCATGTGCAGGATGTACAGGTTTGTTACCTAGGTAAACATGTGCCATAGTGGTTTGCTACACTTATCAACCCATTACCTAGGTATTAAGCCCAGCATGTATTAGCTCTTTTCCCTATTGCCCTCCCCCAAGAGGCCGCAGTAAGTGTTGTTCCCCTTCCTGTATCCATGTATTCTCATGGTTCAGCTCCCACTTATAAGCAAGAACTTGTGGTGTTTGGTTTTCTGTTCCTGTGTTAGTTTGCTGAGGATTATGGCTTCCAGCTCCATCCATGTCCCTGCAAAGGACATGATCTCATTCTTTTTTATGGCTGCACAGTATTCTGTGGTGTATATGTACCACGTTTTCTTTATTCAGTCTATCATTGATGGGCATTTGGGTTGGTTTGATGTCTTTACTATTGTGAATAGTGAATGAGCTTGGTTTCCAGAGGGAAGTGCAGATGCCTCCTCTATACCGTTGCAGCAGGAACCTCGACAAATATCAGTTTCATTTGATTCAACTCAGTATGCACATTATTCATTCATTCTGCAGTTGTGCGTGCAATACCTGGGATATGCCAGCCTCTGAGCTGGATGCTAGAGGGAGAAGTGTGCATAAACAAATAGCTGGAAAACAATGTGGACAATTAGTAACAGCTTAAACATCTGGTGCTGTTTTCTATTAGGCATTTTGCAGTATTGTTTGTTCTTTCAAATTAAGACCTCTTTTCAAATAAGCAATCCACATATGTGGTACAGAACTCAAATGGTATATAAAGGTATACATTGGAAAGCATCTTTCTTCTTGCTGCCAAGTTCCCTATCCCAGGGCAAACTACTTGCTGTGTTTTATCTTCTCTCTTTTTACATATCCTTTCAGAGATATACTGTATATACAGGCATAATTGTGGATTTTTAAAATATAAATGATAGCATACTCTCATGAAATCTTTTTTTTTTTTTTTTGGAGACTGGATCTTGTTCTGTCACCCAGAGTAGAGTATAGTCCTGGCTCACTGCAAACCTCGACGTCCTGCCTCAGCCTCCTGAGTGGCTGGGACTACAGGCACCCACCACCACGCCTGGCTAATTTTTGGGTCTCACTGCAATCCTCAGCTCACTGCAGTCCTGGCTCACTGCAATCCTCCTTGCTTGGGCTCAAGCAGTCCTCCTGCCTCATCCTCCTGGGTGGCTGAGACTACAGGTGCCCACCACCACGCCCAGCTAGTTTTTGTATTTTTTGTAGAGATGGGGCTTCATCATGCTGTCCAGGCTGGTCTCAAACTCCTGGGCTCAAACCATCCACCCACCTCCGCCTCCCAAAGTACTGGAATTGCAAACATGAACCACTGCGCCTGGCCAATTCTGCTTTTCTTAACTTAAATTTTATAGCTTAGAGACACTTTTATAGCTCAGTACACTTCCCTTTCAGCTTCATTTTTTTAAAAAAGACAAACCATCTAGTTCTCCCTTGTATAGAAAAACCATATTATATTGAACGATTCCCTTGTGATTGACATTTAGATTGTTTTCACATCTCTCTATTTTAGATAATACTTCAATGGATAGCACCATAGAGGGATATAATATATAGTATAATATATAGTAGTTAAGCAAGCTCACCCCTGAACCAGACACCTGGGTTCTTACTGGCTGGATAATCTTGGACAAATAATTTGATGTGTCTTTGCTTCACCTTTCTCATTTATATGCCAAGGATGATGATAGCATCTACTCCAGAGGGTCTTTGTGAGGTCTAAATGAATTCCTATCTGTCTGGCGTTGGAAACAGCACCTAGTGTGTGTAAATGCTCCCTCGGTGCTAACTCTTGCTCCCGTGGAATCTGCCAGGTCCAGTGGTGTGTGCGTGTTTAACTGCAATAGATACCACCACTCGCCACCCACTGAGGTTGTTCCGCTCTGTGCCCCCACCAGCAGCACGTGTGCCTTGCTAATACAGCAAGTTACAAAACTTTCTGAACTTTTCCAGTCAGAAAAGAAATTCTAATCTAGTCCAAATAGTTTTGGCAAGCCAGCTCTGTGCCAGCCTGGTGAGCCGAAGCTCTGCCGAGGTCTAGATGAGGTGTGAGCAGCATACTTCAGCATGGCCATACCTGCAACCACACAGGATGGTACAAGGGGCAGAGGTAAAGCCAGGGAGGCATGGGCAGGGGCTTGAACAGTCCAATGACAGATCTGCTGGTGGAAACAGGGGCATCAGAACAGGATATTAAATGACAACTTCCCCAGTGATGTTCCTGCTGGATTGAGGCTATAAAATGTAAGTTTGCTCAAGACTCAGGGGTTTTAGTTTAGGCCAGTAGCTGTTCTGCCAAAGCATTTCAGTGAGTCAAGAGAAATAAAAACAGGCCAGGCGCAGTGGCTCATGCTTATAATCCCAGCACTTTGGGAGACGGAGGCGGGTGGATCACTTGAAGCCAGAAGTTCAAGACAAGCCTGAGCAACATGGCAAAATACATGTTAAAATATAAAAATTAGCTGGGCATGGTGGCACACCTGTAGTCTCAGCTACGTGGAAGACTGAGGCACAAGAACCGCTAGGACCTGGCAGGTAGAGGTTGCAGTGAGCCAAGATTGTGCCTCTGTACTCCAGCCTGGGGAACAGAGTGAGACTCTGCCTCAAAAATAAGTAAATAAATAAACAAATAAATAAAAAATAAATCTAAAAAAGAAAGAGAGAGATCAAAATAATAATGTCAGCTGAGAGCAGGCTTTCCACTCCATTCCCAGAACAGGCAGCGAGAGGGCTGCCAAACGTGGGTGTGACTCTGTCCCCACTAAACTTAGCTGGGACCTCACCAAGCCTTTAATCCTGGTTTCTCCCTGCCAGCCCTTGATTTCGTAGATTCAAAGTCTTACTAATTGGTTTCCAGAAAGCCATTTTAGTCATAATCATTCTGAAGGAAAATTTTTTTCCAGAAGACTCCTTTGGTGCCTGGGCCACACAGAACGGGCAGTGGAAAAGGGTGGAAATTTTCATACATACCCCTGCCCACGCCCTCTCCAGAAGGAAAAGGGAGTCATTTGTGGTAACTGCTATTTAAGTCATCTCGTCTCTACAAATATGTCTGAGTACCGTCACTATACAAGCCATGGGGCTGCATGTCCAGGAGAATGAGGCCTAATCTTGGTCCTTGGAGGGCTCATATTTCAAATGGGAGAAATAACTATTTCCTTAAATATTAACCTGTTATGATGACTGCTATGATGATGGCAAGAAGATATATTAATGGCAAGCCCATATGGGAAAGGAAGCTTTCTGTCCAGGGGAGTCCAGGAAACTATTCCAGAAGAATGACGTCTGCGGACATCTGCTTGACACTGAAATCTGAATATGACTTCACCAGAAAATGGGATGCTGTGGGGAAGCAGCCCAAGGCAAGCTCCCTGAGGCGTTCGGGAAGGAGCCAGGGACACTCTCAAGCTCTCCAGGCCTGAAAGTGTCCCCTGCTCCTTGGAGGCCCTGAGTAGTTTGCTGGGCAACAGTCGCCCCATGCCATATGTTGGAGGACCGTAGGAATTGGAGGTGTCAGCTGTCCTGGCTGTTGGCAGGCAGATGACCACTAGGCTGTTAAACAACTGTGACATCCTGAGTGTTCCTCAGGCCAACTGGGAGCCAGCACCCTCAGTCTGGTGTGAAAAGGCAGCCTGCCCTTCACTCCACGGAGAGGTTCCGGGCATCAGCTGAGATTCAGTGTAGGAAGACAGTGTAGGGCAGGGCCACCTGCCTAAGGCTTAGGACATGGGTTCCACCCAGCTCTACCCAAGAGCTGCTTAGGAGCCTCAGACAGGCCAGAAACCATCCCTGAGATCAGTTTCTTCATTACTCATAATGGCAAACCCAGAGTACTTCACACAGTTCACAAACCACCCTATGAGACTTCTTATAGAGAAACCACAGCCCAAAGGGTGGCACCAGGGCCTGCGCTGTAAGCTGCAATGCTGCACTACTTCTTCTTAGTAAAACAGCAGCAATAATCCCTGCCCTTCACACCCCCAGAGACTTGAGGTAATGAACAGGAGAAAGCATATGAAGGCACTTTTCAGAACTATTAAAGATTCTGTCAATGTAAGGTGACTTTATAGTATCTATTACAGTCCCCTGTAATCATTTCAGCAAAACTCCATTACATTTGGTGTTCTATTTTAAGATGCACATAATGCTACCTTTGAAAGATTGTCAAATGAACTTGAGAATGACTGAATATTCCCTTACAGGAGATTTCCTGGGCGTGGGTGTTTCTTTAAAATAGAAATAATCCAGAAAAGGTTAAATAAATGGAAGATGAAAGATGAGGACCTAATGTGAACATGGATTTAAAATAACCAGCCATTTGCCTGGGAGGAAGTGGGAGGAGGCATTTGCAGTGGATGGTTTGGAGGAGAAGCAGATCCATTTATTTTTCCGTGCACTAACTACTCATACCCAGGCCACTTTAGCACGGGAGAGAGCACTGGACTGAACCTGAGAAATACGCCTTTTGGGAAAAACCCAAGAGTAGGAATTGGGTTGAACAACTCAGGATACACCAGGAGTGGTTCAGGGATATTCTCAGAAGCCATGTTCTGAGTCTGTTTTATTTAGAGTTCAGAGAAGTGGACAATTTTTTTGTTTTGTTTTGTTTATTTCAATAGGGTTTTGGGGAACAAGTGGTGTCTGGTTACATGAAATAAGTTCTTTTTTCTGTTACATGAAATAAGTTCTTTTTTCTGTTATATCATTATTATCATTGAACACGTGTTTAAATCTAGGCTTTTAAGGTTTTCACAAGAGAGAACGATTATATATTTAGTGCAACCAGGTACAAGACAGGCTGAAAAACAAAACTGAAAAAGATCTGTGGAAAAGCTCTCAAAATAACAAAATTTAAATATAATTTTTAATGACAAAAACTATAATTTATCATGTGTAACATGTTTTGAAATATCTATACCTTGTGGAATGGCTCAATATAGCTACTTAACATATGTGTTAACTTATATGCTTGAATAAGTTCTTTAGTGCTGATTTCTGAGATGTTGGTGCACCCATCACCCGTGCAGTGTACACTGTACCCAATGTGCAGTCTTTTATCCCTCACCCTCTTCTCACCCTTTGCCCTGAGTCCTCAAAGTCCATTGTATCATTCTTACGTTTTTGCATCCTCATAGCTTAGCCCCCACTTATGAGTGAGAACGTACCATGTTTGGTTTTCCATTCCTGAGTTACTTCACTTAGAATAATGGTCTCTAATTCCATCCAGGTTGCTGCAAATGCCATTATTTTGTTCCTTTTTATGGCTGAGTAGTATTCCATGGTGTATATATATATACCACAATTTTTTTTATCCACTCATTGACTGATGGGCATTTGGGCTGGTTCCATATTTTTGCAATTGCAAATTTTGCTGCTATAAACATGCGTGTGCAAGTATCTTTTTCATATAATGACTTCTTTTCCTCTGGGTAGTTACCCAGTAGTGGGACTGCTGGTAGTTCAACCACTATAGAAAACAATATAGAGATTCCTTGAAGAACTTTACACACTGTTTTTCATAGTGGTTGTACTAGTTTACATTTTCACCAGCAGTTGTAAAAATGTTCCCTTTTCACTACAGCCATGTCAACATGTATTTTTTTTTATTTTTTGACTATGGCCGTTCTTGCAGAGTAAGGTGGTATCACATTGTGGTTTTGATTTGCATTTCCCTGATCATTAGTGATGTTGAGCATTTTTTCATGTTTGTTGGCCATTTGTATATCTTCTTTTGAGAATTGTCTATTCATGTCCTTAGCCCACTTTTTGGTGGGATTGTTTGTCTTGCTGATTTGAGTTCCTTATAGATTCTGGATATTAGTCCTTTGTCAGATGTATAGATTGCAAAGATTTTCTCCCACTCTGTAGGTTATCTGTTTACTCTGCTGATTGTTTCTTTTGCTGTGCTGAGCTTCTTAGTTTAATTAAGTCCAATCTATTTATCTTTGGTTTTGTGGCACTTGCTTTTGTTTTCTTGGTCATGAACTCTTTGCCTAAGCCAATGTCTGGAAGGGTTTTCCCAATGTTATAGAATTTTTATGGTTTTGGGTCTTAGATTTAAGTCCTTGAACCATCTTGAGTTGATTTTTGTATAAGGTGAGAGATTAGGATCCAGTTTCATTCTTCTACATGTGGCTTGCCAATTATCCCAGCACCATTTGTTGAATAGGGTGCCCTTTCCCCCCACCTCTTTTTTTTTTTTTCTTTTTCTTTTTTTTTGCTTTGTTAAAGATCAGTTGGCTGCATTTGGCTTTATTTCTGGGTTTTCTACTGTGTTCTATTGTTCTATGGGTCTGTTTTTATAACAGTACCATACCGTTTTGGTGACTGTGGCCTTACAGAATAGTTAGAAGTCAGGTAATGTGATGCCTCCAGATTTGTCCTTTTTGCTTAGCCTTGCTTTGGCTGTGTGGGTTCTTTTTTTTTCCCATATGAATTTTAGGATTGTTTTTTCCAAGTTCTGGGAAGAATGACGGCAGTGTTTTGATGGGAAGTGCATTGAATTTGCAGATTGCTTTTGGCAGTATGACCATTTTTACAATATTGATTCTACCCATTCCTGAGCATGGAATGTGTTTCCATTTGTTTGTGTCATCTATGATTTTTTTTCAGCAGTGTTTTGTAGTTTTCCTTGTAGTGGTCTTTCACCTCCTTGGTTAGGTATATTCCTAAGGTTTATGGTCTTTCACCTCCTTGGTTAGGTATATTCCTAAGGTTTTTTGTTTGTTTGTTTCTTTGTTTGTTTGTTTTGCAGCTATTATAAAAGGGGTTGGGTTCTTGATTTGATTCTCAGCTTGGTCAATGTTGGTGTATAGCAGAGCTACTGATGTGTATGCATTAATTTTGTATCCTGAAACTTTGCTGAATTCATGTATCAGTTCTAGGAGCTTTTTGGAGGAGTCTTTAGGGTTTTCTAGGTATACGATCACATCATCAGCAAACAGTGATAGTTTGACTTCCTCTTTACTGATTTGGATACCCTTTGTCTCTTTCTCTTGTCTGATTACTCTGGCTGGGACTTCCAATACTATGTTGAATAGAAGTAGTGAGAGTGGGCAACCTTGTTTTGTTCCAGTTCTTAGGGGGAATGCTTTCCACTTTTCCCCATTCCACAGAATGTGGACTGAGAGTTTGCTGTAGATGGCTTTTATTATATTGAGGTATGTTCCTTCTATACTGATTTTGCTGAGGGTTTTAACCATAAAGGGATGCTAAATTTTGTCAGATGCTTTTTCTGCATCTATTGAAATGATCATGTGATTTTTTGTTTTAATTCTGTTTGTGTGGTGTATCACAGTTATTGACTTGCATATGTTAAACCATCCCTGCATCCCTGGTATGAAACCCACTTGGTCATGGTGGATTATTTTTTTGATATGCTGTTGGATTTCGTTAGCTAGTATTTTGTTAAGGATTTTTGCATCTATGTTCATCAGGGATATTGGTTTGTAGTTTCCTTTTTTTGTTACGTCCTTTCATGATTTTAGTATTGGGTGATACTGGCTTAATAGAATGATTTAGGGAGGGTTTCCTCTTTCTCTAACTTGTGGAATAGTGTCAATAGGATTAGTACTGATTCTTCTTTGAATGTCTGATAGAATTCAGCTGTGAAATCCATCTGGTCCTTGACTTTTTTTGGCAATTTTTTTTTTACCATTTCAGCCTCACTGCTTGTTATTGGCCTGTTCAGAGTTTCTATTTCTTCCTGGTTTAATCTAGAAGAGTTGTATATTTCCAGGAATTTATCCATCTCCTCTAGGTTTTCTAGTTTATACATGTAAAGGTGTTCGTAATAGCAACTGAAACAAGTATTGCTGGACTTGAAAGAGCTCATTCAGGTCGGGTGCAGTGGCTTACACTTGTAATCCTAACACTTTGGGAGGTCAATGTGGGCAGATCACTTGAGCTCAGGAGTTTGAGACCAGCCTGGGCAACATGGCAAAACCCCATCTCTACAAAAAATACAAAAAATTAGCAGGGCGTGGTGGTGTGTACCTGTAGTCCCAGCTACTTGGGAGGCTGAGGTGGGAAGATAGCTTGAGCCCAGGAGGCAGAGGTTGCAGTGAGCTGAGATCATGCCACTGTACTCCAGCCTGGGCAACAGAGCCACAGACCTTATCTTAAAAAAGAAAAAAAAAAAAAAAAAAAAGCATTCATTCAGCCAACTATTTATTAATCTCCATGATCAAGTTCAATTGTGAAATACAGTTGTATGTCACTTAATGACGATGACACATTCTGATAAATGGGTTGTTAGGCGATTTTGTCATTGTGGAAACATTATAGATGGTGTAGCCCACTACACACCTAGGTTATGTGCTGTAGCTTTTTGCTTTTAGGCTGCAAGCCTATACAGCATATTACTGTACTATATATGTGGACAGTTGTAACACAAGGGTAAATATTTATGTATCCTAATGTAGCTAAACATAGAAAAGATAACGTGTAACACTACATCTTTACAATGGCTATGTCATCATTAGACAATAGGAATTTTTCAGCTCCATTATGAAGGCATACCTTGGAAATGTTGCAAATTCAGTTCTAGACCACCACAAAAAAGTAAATATTGAATAAAGCAAATCACACAAATTTATTGGTTTCCCAATACATGTAAAAGTTATGTTTATACTATACTACAGTCTATTAAGTGTGTAATAGCATTATTTATAAAACTATAATATGTGTACCTTAATTTAAAAATATACTTCATGTCTCTGTGTCACATTTTGGTAATTCTCACAATATTTCAAAATTTATTATTCTTATTGTATCTGATAAGGTGATCTATGATTAGTGATCTTTCATGTTGCTATTGTAATTGTTTTGGGGCACCACAAACCATGCCCATAGAAAATGGTGAACTTAATAAATGTTGTGCGTGTTCTGGTTGTGTTCCAGAACCAGCTGTTTCCCTGTCTCTTTCCCTCTCTATCCTTGGACCTCCCTATTCCCTGAAACACAACAATATTGCAGTTAGGCCAATTAACAATACTAGAATGGCCTCTAAGTGTTTATGTGAAAGGAAGAGTTGCACATCTCATGTTGAATCAAAAACTAGAAATGATTAAGTGTAGAGAGGAAGGCATGTCAAAAACTTTGAGACAGACCTAAGCTAGGCCTCTTGTGCTGAACAGTTAGCCAAGTTGTGAGTGCAAAGGAAAAGTTATTGAAAGAAATAAATAGTGCTACTCCAGTGACACATGAGTAATAAGAAAGTAAGACAACCCTACTGCTGATATGGAGAAAGTTTTAGTTGTCTGGATAGAAGATCAAACCAGCCACAACATTCCCATAAGCCAAAGCCTAATCCAGAGCAAGTCTGTAATTCTCTTCAATTCTGTAAAGGCAGAGAGAGTCAAGGAAGCTGCAGAAGAAAAGTTGGAAACTAGCAGAGGTTGTTTCATGAAGTTTATGGAAACAAGCCATCTCCATAACATAACAAGCAGCAAGCGCTGATGGAGAAGCTACAGCAAGTTATCCAGAAGATCTAGCTAAGATCATTGATGAAAATGGCTACCTTAAATAACAGATTTTCAATATAGACAAAACAGCCTTATATTAGAAGATGTCATCTAGGACTTTCATAGCTAGAGAGGAAAAGTCAATGCCTGATTTCAAAGCTTCAAAGGACAGGCTGACTCTTTCATTAGGAGATAATAAAGCTAGTAACTTTAAGTTAAAGCCAATGACCATTTATCATTTCAAAAATTCTAGAGGCCTTAAGAATTGTGTGAAATCTACTCTACTTGTGCTTTATAAGTAAAGCAATAAAGCCTGTATGATAGCACATCTGTTTATGGCATTATTTATTGAATATTTCAAGCCCAGTGTTGAGACTTACTGCTCAGAAAAAAAAAAGATTCCTTTTAAAATGTTATTGCTCATTGACCAATTAGTCACCCAAGAGCACTGATGAAGAGGTACAAGGAGAGTAATGTTGTTTTCATGCCTGCTGACACAATACTCATTCTGTAGCTCATAGATCAAGGAATAATTTCTCCTTTGAGGTCTTATTATTTAGGAAGTAGATTTCTTGACACAATAAGACAGGGTGAAAAAAAAGAAATACATTTCATTTCATAAGATTGTAGCTGCCATAGATAGTGGTTCCCCTGATGGATCTGGGCAAAGCCCTTTGAAAACCTTCTGGAAAGCATTCACCATTCTAGAAACCATTAATAATATTCATGATTCATGATTTATGGGAGGAGATAAAAACAACAATAGGAGTTTGAAAGAAATTTATTCCAAACCTCATGGATGACTTGGAGGAGTTTGAGATTTCAGATGAGGAAGTAACTATGTAGAGACAGAAAGAGAACTAGAATGAAATGTAAAACCTGATGATGTGACTGAATTGCTGCAATCTCATGATAGAACTTCAATGGATGAGGAGTTGCTTCTTACAAATCATGAAAGAAAGTGGTCTCTTGAGATGAAATTTACTCCTGATGAGACTTCTGTGAGCATTGTTAAAATAACAAGACAGGATTTAGAATATTACATGAACTTAGTTAATAGATCAGTGACAGCCAGGCGTGGTGGCTCACGCCTGTAATCCCAGCACTTTGAGAGGCCAAGGCAGGTGGATCACAAGGTCAGGAGATCAAGACCATCCTGGCTAACATGGTGAAACCCCAACTCTACTTAAAATACAAAAAATTAGCCGGGTGTGGTGGTGGGCACCTGTAGTCCCAGCTACTTGGGAGGCTGAGGCAGGAGAATGGTGTGAACACGGGAGGCAGAGCTTGCAGTGAGCCGAGATCGCGCCACTGCACTCCAGCCTGGGCAACAGAGCAAGACTCCATCTCAAATAAATAAATAAATAAATAAATAATAAATCAGTGACAGTTTGAGAGGATTGCCTCAACTTTTTAAAGAAGTTCTACTGTGAGCAAAATAGTGTCAAACAGTATTGTATGCTACAGAGAAATCTTTTGTGAAAGACAGAGTCAAGCTATGTGGCAGACTTCATTGTTATCTTATTCTAAGAAATTGCCACAGCTGCCCCAGCCTTCAGCAATGATCATTTTGATCAGTCAGCAGCCATCAACATTGAAGAAAGACCCTTCACAGCAAAAAAAATTACAACTCACTGAAGGCTCAGATGATTGTTAGCATTTTTTAGCAAAATAGTACTTTTAAATTTAGATATGTATTTTTAGACATAAGGTTATTGTACACTTAATAAACTGTAGTATAATGTAAACATAACTTTTATGTGTACGAGAAACAAAAAAAGTGTGTCTTGCTTTATTGCAATGTTTGCTTTATTGTGGTAGTCTGGAACTGAACCTACAATATCTCTGAGGTATGCTTGTAATTACTAATACTTTTGTCTTTTAACTTTTATGCTAGAATTAAAAGTAATTGGCACACTACCGTTACAATAATATAGTTCTATATTTGCCTATATATTTTCCTTTTCTAATGAGTTTCATACTTTTAGGCTACCGTGTTGCTGTTTAACATCCTTTCATGTCAACTTGAAGAAATCCCTTTAGCATTTCTTGTAAGGCAGGTCTAGTGATGAAGGATACACTCCACTTTTCTTTGTCTGGGAAAATCTTTCATTTATTTTTGTTTGTTGTTGTTGTTGTTTAAAATTGTTTTTTATTTCCATAGGTTATTGGTGAACAGGTGGTGTTTGGTTACATGAGTAAGTTCTTTAGTGGTGATTTATGAGATTTTGGTATACTGATCGCCTGAGCAATATACACTGCACTCCGTTTATAGTCTTTTATCTCTCACCCCTTTCCCACCTTTTCCCCCTGAGTCCCCAAAGTCCATTGTGTCATTCTTATGCCTTTGCATCATCATAGCTTAGCTCCCACTTATGAATGAGAACATATGATGTTTGGCTTTCCATTCCTGAGTTATTTCACTTAGAATAATAGTCTCTAATCTCATCCAGGTCACTGCGAATGCCATTAATTCATCCTTTCTGTGACTGGGTAGTATTCCATTGTATATATATACCACAGTTTCTTTATCTGCTCGTTGATTGATGAGCATTTGGGTTGGTTCCACATTTTTGCAATTGCAAACTCTGCTCCTATAAACATGCCTGTGCAAGTACCTTTTTCGTATAATGACTTCTTTTCCTCAGGGTAGATACCCAGTAGTGGGATTGCTGGATCAAATGGTAGTTCTACTTTTAGTTCCTTAAAGAATCTCCACACTGTTTTCCACAGTGGTTATACTAGTTTACATTCCAATCAGCAGGGTAGAAGTGTTCCCTGTTCATTGCATCTACACCAATATCTATTTTTTTTTAATTTTTTTGATTATGGCCATTCTTGCAGGAATAAGGTGGTATCACATTGCGGTTTTGATTAGCATTTCCCTGATCATTAGTGATGTTGAGCATTTTTTCATATGTTTGTTGACCACTTGGATATCTTCTTTTGAGAATTGTCTATTCATGTCCTTAGCCCACTTTTTGGTGGGATTGTTTGTTTTTTTCTTGCTAATTTGTTCGAGTTCATTGTGGATTCTGGATATTTGTCCTTTGTCAGTGGTGTAGATTGTGAAGATTTTCTCCCACTCTGTGGGTTGTCTGTTGACTCTGCTGACTATTCCTAATAGGTGCCAATCCTATTGACACTATTCTACAAGATAGAAGAAGAGGGAACCCTCCCTAATTCATTCTATGAAGCCAGTATGACCCTAATACCCAAACCAGGAAAGGACATAACAAAAAAAGAAAACTACAGACCAATATCACTGATAAACATAGATGCTAAAATCTGTAACAAAATACTAGCTAACCAAATCTAACAACATATCAAAAAAATGATTCACCATGATCAAGTGGGTTTCATACCAGGGATGCAGGGATGGTTTAACATATGCAAGTCAATACATGTGATACACCACATAAACAGAATTAAAACCAAAAATCACATAATCATCTCAATAGATGCAGAAAAAACATTTGATAAAATCAAGCATCCCTTTATGATTAAAACTCTCAGGAAAATTGTCATACAAAGGACACACCTCAATGCAATAAAAGCCATCTATGACAAACCCACATTCTACTGAATGGTAAAAATTCAGCAGAATGGGAAAAAGTTGAAAGTATTCTGTCTGAGAGCTAGAACAAGACAAGAATGCCCGCTATCATCACTCCTCTTCAACATAGTACTAGAAGTCCTAGCCAGAGCAATCAGATAAGAAAAAGAAATAAAGGGCATCCAAATCAGTCAAGAGAAAGCAAACTTTCTTTTATTTTTGAAGGAGGATTTTCCCAGGTATAGTATTCTTAGTTGACTTTTTTTTTTTTTTTTTTTTGGCACTTTGAATATATCATCCCATTCCCTTCTGACCTGCAAGGTTTCTGCTGGAAAATGTTCATTGTCTTATGAGGGGGTTCTTTTGTATGTGACAAATAGCTTTTCTCTTTCTGCTTTCAAAATTTTATGTCTTTGACCTTTGACAATTTGATTATCTATCTCAGTATGGTTCTTTGGGTTCATCTTATCTGATGTATTTAGGGCTTCTTGGATCTGCATGCTTATTTCCTTTTCCAGATTTGGGAACTTCTTAGTCATTATATTTAAATAAGCCTTCTTGTCCTTTCTCTCTTCTTTTTTCTTTTTGCATCTTTGACTGAATTATTTCCAGTGACCTGTCTTTGAGTTTACTAATCCTTTCTTCTGCTTGATATAGTTTTCTATTAAATTCCTCTAGCGAATTTTCTTTGAGACAGAATCTCACTCTGTTGCCCAGGCTGGAGTGCAGTGGCACGATCTTGGCTCACTGCAAGCTCTGCCTCCCGGGTTCATGCCATTCCCTTGCCTCAGTCTCTCAAGTAGCTGGGACTACAGGTGCCCACCACCACACCTGGCTTATTTTTTGTATTTTTAGTGGAGACGGGGTTTCACCATGTTAGCCAGGATGGTCTCAATCTCCTGACCTTGTGATCTGCCTGCCTTAGCCTCCCAAAGTGCTGGGATTACAGGCGTGAGCCCCTGTGCCCGGCCAGTGAATTTTCATTTCAGTTATTGTGTTACTGTGTTTTCAGGTCCATGATTTCTTTTGGTACTTTAAAAATATTTCCTTTTTTTGTTGAAATTCTCACTTTGTTCATTCATTGTTCTCTTTATCTTGGTAAGCAACTCTATCAGAGTTATTTTTATTCTCTGTCAGGTAAATCATATAATTGTTTCACTAGGGTCAATTTATGGAGATTTATCTTGTTCCTTTGTTGGGAACATCTTACCTGATTTTTATTTTCCTTGACTCTCTGTGCTGGTGTCCATGCATTAGACAAAGCAGTCACCTCTCCCAGTCTTCCCAGGTTCATCTTGTACAAGAGAATCCCCCATCAATGAGCCTGGCCAGGTAATGGGGGTCTCTACAAACTCATTTCCTCCCAGTAAGAAGGAGGAAGCTGCAGTTTTCGTTTGCTCACTCCGCACTGAGCCTAGGAGGAGCTATGGTATCTACCAGCCCAAGTTTCTATCTCCATTCTCTTCCAAGTGGCTAGACTGTGATGGACCTTATAGAACTCCAACAGCAGCAAGACAAAAGCTAGTCCTCTAGGGACCTCCCCCTTGGAAAAGTTGGGGTGCTAGACATGCCAATTAACTCCTTTCCTCCTCTGGTTGAAGCTGGTGTAGGGGGTCTCTTCATGATCATATGGTACTTCACCAGGGGCAGCATCTTTGACAAGAGTATGTTCTGAATCTCCCTACCAGCTTTGGTGAGTCTGTTTCTGCATTCTCCTGGGGTGCAGGAGACTTTTGATTAGTTTCTGATTTTTTACAAAGGGAATATGTACATGAATTATTGCTGAAGTGATATGCTCATTGGGGAAAAAAGGGATCAGGACTTCCTTCTGCCATGTTGCTGACGTTACTCCTCTCAGGTTGATTTTCGAGCCGCAATTTTTTAGATACTTGGTATTTGCACAACATGGTCTAGACTCACATCCATTTAGGCCTTGATGCTGGTAGGTGACAATCATGTCAAAACAGCCCAGCTGAGTGTCAGTGCGGTGACATGGAATTACGTGGATGGGAATCAGAAAATACAGGGCTCTACTTTTTGTGCCACCCTCCAGTGGCCATGAGGCCTGAGGCAAATGGCTGGACTTCTCCAATTTTAGTTTCACATCTGTAAATCAAAGATGGCAGTGCCTTTCTGGCTACTTCATAGAGTCATATGCATCCATGAGAAAATGCAGAGAAATAGACAAATGCAGTGTAGCTGGGAGCCAGTGTTATTATCTGGGTGCATCAGCCATTTTAGTATTTTCAGTCCTCTCCTCTTTCTGGACTCCTGCCCAGGACTCCTTTAAATATAGCTGTGGCCAATAAAATGGCCCAAAAATTACATCCAGCAGATTCCCTTCCATAGGCCCTGTGTTGTCTCAGAGTACATTTGGAATTCTTTTTAATCTCTAATAACTGTCATGAGATCCTTGTCCATTATTCATGTTGCTTTAAGTTTTTTCTCCCCTTTTCCTTGATCAGGCTTGCCAGAAGTTTGATGCATCTTTTCTTTCTTTCTTTTTCTTTTTTTTTTTTTTTTTTTGAAACGTAGTTTCTCTCTGTTGCCCAGGCTGGAGGGCAGTGGTGTGATCTCGTCTCACTGCAAGCTCCGCCTCCCGGGTTCACACCATTCTCCTGCCTCAGACTCCCGAGTAGCTGGGACTACAGGCGCCCGCCACCACGCCCGGCTAATTTTTTGTATTTTTAGTAGAGACAGGGTTTCACCGTGTTAGCCAGGATGGTCTCGATTGCTGACCTCGTGATCTGCCCGCCTTGGCCTCCCAAAGTGCTGGGATTACAGACGTGAGCCACTGCACCCGGCCGATGCATCCTTTCAAAAACCCAGCTTTTAGATGTGTTGGTCAGATGTGTTTTTTCTATTTCATTTGTTTTGTCTCTTATATCTCTTTCCTTCTACTTGCTTTGGATTTATTCTTTTGTTCATTTTCTAACTTCTTGAATGTTTTCTAATGAATACATTTAAAGCTATAAATTTCCCTCTAAGTGTATGTCTTATCTGTGTCCCAGAGTTTTGAAGTTTATCTGATTCTTTTAAATCTACCTTCTTATTGCTTTCTAATGTTCTTGTGGTGCCATCAGATAACACAGTCTGTAAAATGTCAGCACTTTGAACTGTGTTGAGGTTTGCTTTGTAGACCAATTCAGGGTCAATTTTAAATAGTTCCTATAGATAAAGAAAAAAGCACATATTCTTGGTGTGGTAGTAAAACATGCATATTTGAATCCTGGCTCTGGAATATATTCACTATGTGACCTCACATAAATATTAGTAGCTATTGGTTTATTTTTTAGCTATTAGGTTTAGCTTACTGATCTTGTTCAAATCTTCCTCATCCTAGCTCATTTTGTCTGCTTAATGCATCAGTTTCTGAGAGATGTGTATTAAAATCTCCCATTATAAGTTGTCTCATTTCTCACTACAGTGATACACATTTTGCCTTATGTTTTCAGGCTGTGTCATTAGAGGGCTATAGCTTCATTATTAGAGCGTTTTAGTGAACAATTCCTTTCATCAGAAGAGCTCTCCATGTAGAACTTAGCCAGTTCACGTTTGTTCTGACTACTGGTCTCATTAGAATTGTTTTGCCAACGTATTTTGTGCTTTCTATTGAACACAGTTTCTTTGTAACCTTGAATTTTCCTTTTGAGACATGGACCTACTGAATCATACATCATTTATATATTTATATCATAATAGTATGTATGCTCATCTGATTATCTGTTTTCCTTCCACGTTCACCATGCGATTTCCCTAGGTTTATACCAAACCTGAACTTATGGCAGGTAACTCACAAAGCTGTTTTGCTTCTAGACTATGATATTTACTGCTGGGCTTTGTGGGAATTAGAGATCTCTGAGATATTTTTTATGCCCAAAATACCTGAAACTAGGAGGCACAGGAGGACCTTTTAGCCTCTGGTTCACATGTAGGTTATAATCTGTTTAGTCACAACATGTTTGAAAATACATGACAATGAACCAACCTCACTGGAGCCTGTGACCAGTTCATGTCAAACAGCTTGACTTTAGTTTCTAGTTACATGAAGAGGGAGGACTCAGGCTATGAAAAAAAAACTGTGCTGCAGGTTCTCAGTCCCTGGCTGTAGGGTTTATAACATTTTTAAAACTATATCTGGGATTATGTTTACATTCACTTATGTTTAGGAAGGAAGAAAGAAATTGCTCCTATAACAATATAAGGCAGAAAAACTTGTGTTGTTTTGTTTATTCATGTGTTCCTAGAACAATGCCTGGCACATAGTAAGTGATCAATAAGTATTTGTAAGAAAATTGTGGTAGCAAGGCCGGCTGTGGTGGCTCATGCCTATAATCCCAGCACTTTGGGAGGCTGAGGCAGGTGGATCACCTGAGGTCAGGAGTTTGAGACCAGCCTGGACAACATGGTGAAAACCTGTCTGTACTAAAAATACAAAAATGAGCTGGGCATGGTGGCGCTCACCTGTAGTCCCAGCTACTTGGGAGGGTGAGGCAGGAGACTCACTTGAACCCAGGAGGTGGAAGTTGCAGTGAGCCTAGATCCCACCACTGCACTCCAACCTGAGTGACAGAGCAAGACTCCGTCTCAAAAACAAAACAAAAAACAACAACAACAAAAAGAAAATTGTGGTAGCAAAAAATTGTTATGGGAACTTCAAGAGGAGAAGGTGTCATTGCAACAAAAGATATTGTGAAGCCTTCATGAGAAAGTAACAGTTGAATAGGCCCTCGAAGATAAGTAGGATCTGGAGATTAAAAGGTGCATCAATTAGGGTTTGATCACAGAAACAAGCTACTAAGAATGATATAGGATATGAGATTAAATTTAGGAACTGACCTAGCATAATTGAAGGAGCCAGCTAAACACTTTACATTCCACTATTGCTTCTTTACCTGGTGGTGGGACTAAAGTCAGCAGGGTGGGCCGCTGGAAGGAAAGAAGGACAGAAGTGAAGTGAGGAAGATCAAGAACGAACTGCAGCCCACAAGGCTGGGCTTGAACCGTGTCAGTATCTGAAGCCAACAAGGCTCCACATTTGCTAATGCAGTGACCTGTAGGAGAATCAGGCATGCTTCATCATGGAGCTAGACATGCACGTGGCCGGGGATAGGGAGAACCCTGAGGAGGATCTGGCGGGTGTGGGAGGAGCTTCAGGCCTGGCTGCTGCCCCAGGAGCTGTACACACAGGCCCAGGATAGAGAGAACTCAAAGAGAAACCAGCAGGAGCTAAAGGAGCTGAGAGCCCAAAACCTGCCCTGGCCGATAAGGTGAGCGAGCAGATCAGCAATGACATGTGTAAGCTGCAACAGCACCAGGTGCCCTGCATTCAAGCATCCAAGCTTAACAAGGAGATGACTGCTGCTTCACTTCCATCTTCCACATTTTATGCAAAGTCACATGGTCCACAGTATGCAGGGAAGGAAGTCCTGGGAAGTGTATTTCTGGCTTAGCAGAGTTAACTCAGAACATACCCACCCGAGAGGGAAGATAAGGGCTTAGGGAGAAAAGCTGCAGGAGGCAGAGTGGATGTTTACTCTCTCTCAAGCCATCACTTTGGAGTGCCCCAGGACAGATCCTCCTGGCACAGTGGGCAGTGGGCACCCAAGTGCCATCTCCTTGCTGATTCTCTGGAAGTGGGCATCACATGGTATTCTGCTACATTTAGAGGCAATGGAAATGATTTAAACAGAACTTGAACTTATGAATCATAAAGGCTCCTAAAGCAGGGCAGGAAAACACTCAAAGTTTGGGCGACAGCCGTCTCCACATGCCACCATCCAGCCACATGCCCAGGGGATTTTCATGACAATGCAGCAATCCCAGGCCCTTCTCTCCATGGGATGTAAAGCAGGGGAAGGGTGGGTACTGTGACTTACACCTGTAATATGAGAACTTTGGGAGGCTGAGGCAGGAGGATCATTTGAGCCCAGGAGTTTGAGACCAGCCTAGGCAACAATAGCAAGACACTGTGCCTACAGAGAATGTAAAAAGTACCTGGGCATGGTGGTATATACCTGTAGTCCCAGCTACTCGGGAGGCTGAGGTGGGAGGATCGCTTGAGCCTGGGAAGTTGAGGCTCCAGTGAGCCACAATTTCGCAACTGTACTCTACCCTGGGTGACAGAGCGAAATCTTGTATCATAAAACAAAACAAAAAAACAACAACAAAAGTGAGTATAGGGTAAGTATGGGAGAGAGTGGTCCTCCCACTATCCTGGAGTGGCCCGTGACATATTTGTGCTTATTCATTTAGTAATGACTCGCATGTGCCACACACTGTTCTAGGCATCAGGGAAACAGGTGAGCAAAGTCCCTGCCCTCATGGAGCTTACCTTCCAGTGAGGGAAACAGATAATTAAAAAGTGGACAAGTCAACGTCAGGCCGTGATATGTACTTTGGGAAAAACATAGAGCAAGGTGGGGAAAACAGAGTGAGAGGGGCTGGAATTTTAGAGAAGGTATCCGGGGAACAAGAATCCCAGGGAACAGTCCAGGCATGGTGGCTCACACCTGTAATCCTAGCACTTTGGGAGGCCGAGGTGGGCAGATCACTTGAGCTCAGGAGTTCGAGACTGGCCTGAGCAACATGTGAAATGCGTCCTTACTAAAAATAAAAAAATAAAATTAAAAAATGAGCCAGGCATGGTGGCATGCGCCTGCAGTCCCAACTACTCGGGAGGCTGAGACAGGGGAATTGCTTGAACTCGGGAGGCAGAGGTTGCAGTGAGCTGAAATTGCACCACTGCACTCCAGCCCAGGTGACAGAGTAAGACTCTGTCTTAAAAAAATAAAATAAAATAAATAATAATAATTCCAGGGAATAAACTTGAGTGTTGAGTGTTCTTTAGGTACCTAATACCGTTCTGAGGACTTTACATTGTATCGACTCATTTAATCCTTGGGAAAACCTAAGTAATTTTCCAAGGTGACATCATTAATAAGTAAAATATCTGGCATTTAAACACAGGTCGTCTGGTAGCAGAGCCTAAGCTTTAAGTCAGAGACGATCTCCTGGTTGCAGTGAGTGAAGTGAGGGAGCAAGGAATGCAAATACCAGAAGGAAGAGGGAACAGCCAGTGCAAAGCCCTGAGTCAAGTGCATGCTTGTTGTTTGGAGGAGTAAAAGCAAGAGTTTGGTTCTGGACATGTGGCAGTTTGAGAAGCAGGAGAGGAGGAGACTTCAGCAGAGAAGACTGAGAAGCAGCAACTGGGGGCGGGGGGAGGAGAAAGCCCAGGAAAGAAGGCTGCATAAAGGAAGGAATCATCAATATTTCCAATTCTGCTGGGAGGCCCAGTTAGCACAGACCCAAGAATTGACCATTGGATTTGGCAATGTGGAGGTCTTCATTGGTCTTGACATTGATGGCCTTTTATAGACAATACAGTATGTGGAAAGGCAACCAAAGCAGTTCCAGATCAAGGGTGAATGGGAGCCCAAGGCCCTACTCTCCAGCCTCAGTTCTGCCCCTTCCTATCCCGAGACACCTCCCAGGATCCCTGGAACACAGTTTGACCACAGATGTAAGCCAACCCCTTTGTTTCACAGCTGATGAAACTCAGGTCCAAAAAAGGGAAGAAGCTGGCTCAAGGCCATACAATTAGTTAGTGAAAGCACAGGTTACAATGACCACTATTTCAGGAGACAAATCTGTTCCTACCCTGTCTTATGCTGCTTTCATGGACAGTGTGGTTATGACAAATAGAAAAATCAAAATAACAAGGTCTTTTACACCCATGTATCTCTGTGGGAAGGAAAGAATGAGAACATGAGCAAATTCAATTCATAAAATATTCAGAAGCCTCACTGTTAACTAATAGTTTCCATATTCTCCTCCCATACCACATTTCTGGTCATTCAGCAAGGTCCATGTTTTCTGATTCTACATAATGGGACATAGCAGACTACAAACTGTAAAACGGATGTAATAGTAACACCAGTTGCTCACACTTACTGACCACTAGCCATGAGCCAGCATCATTCTCAGGTCCTCACAACAGCCCTGTGCAGCAGGCTTACCTAGGAAACAAAGCCCTCTCTGAGGGTTATGCTTGGAACCATATCATGAAGTGGTCAAGAGTTCAGTCCCCAGGGTCCTATTGTCCAGTTGCATATTTCATTTCCACTCCTCACTGATGGTGGCACCCTAGCCAGGTTACTTCCCCTCTTTATGCTTTAGTTTTGTCAGCAGTGTGAAATGCTTCGTAGACTGAAAAACAGGATACAGGGATCAGGGTTGGCATTGATCACAGTAAGCCAGGCACTGTTCTAGTCACGTCATCATCACAAGCCTTGGCATCTCCTGCAAGCAGGGCACTGATAGTGGGTTGCTGAGGGCTCCCTCTCATCTGCTCTCTGATTTGAATAAGCCACAGATTGAATCATTAAGCTGTACTTAAGCTCATCTTGCCTCTTTTTATGTTTTATTTTTGCCTTAGGATCCATGCTTGAAGCTGGATGAAACTTCGCCGAGAGGAGAGGAGTATCAAAATAAGTTAGCAGCTGAAGAAGGAACCAGCAGTGATGAAGAAGAAAGGTACAGAAAGACATGCAGACTTCTGAGTGCTCCAATGAATGAGGACTCAGATGTGGAAGGATTCATCCATTCATTCATTCTATCCTCAAGTATTTATCACTGCTCCTTGCAGCATGCTTGGGGAGTCAACAAGTATATCTTGTATGTCTTCAGCATAGCTATGGACTTTACATAAACTATCTTTCTTAATTGTTACAACAACCCAGAGAAGCCATTTTTTAGCTTAAGAACCTGGAGCTCAAAGAAGTTAGCAAACCTGTCCAAGATTCAGACCTGCACTGGCCCAAAACCTCTGCCCCTATGTTTCCAAGTGTTCTTTAATTAGGGGATATAAGCAAGCTTTGTGATCCTGAGGAGATCCCCACCTATATCACCTATGTCAGTCAGCTATTGCTGCTACAACACCCCCAAATATCAAAGACTTTTAGCTCATAGATTAGCTACCCTTATGATTGGCTGTATCAGGCTCTGCAGGTATATTAGGTCGTTTCCACACTGCTATAAAGAAGCCCCCAAGACTGGGTAGTTTATAAAGGAAAGAGGCTTAATTGACTGACAGTTCTGCTTGACTGGGGAGGCCTCAGGAAACTTACAGTCATGCCAGAAGGGGAAGCAGGCACGTCTTACATGGTGGCAGGTGAGAGAAAAGTATGTGTAGGAGGAAATGACAAACACTTATAAAACCATCAGATTTCGTGAAAACTCACTATCATGAGAACAGCATGGGGCAAACTGCCCCCATGATCCAATCACCTCCCACCAAGTCCCATCCTCAATGCGTGAGGATTATGGGGATTACAACTCGAAATGAGATTTGGATGGGGACACAAAACCTAACCATATCAGTGGGACTTATATGAGCTTGGCTCCTGGGTGAGGGTCAGGTGTTATTGCTCTGCCACAAACTACAGTTAAAATCTGCTCCACATGCCATCTCATTCTGTGGCCCAGGCTGAAGGATTAGTCCCCATCTAGGGAATGTTGTTGTCATGGTAAAGGGAAGATGTTCAAAAGGCTTATAGAAACATGCAGTGGCTCGTGAAGCCTAAACTCAGAAATGCACTCTCATTTCCACCCAGCTTCCATGGGCCAGAGCAAGCCACGGAGCCAAAACTAATATTAAAAATCTTGAAGAAGAAAGTTGGAGGACTCAGGCTACCTGATTTCAAGGCATGTTATAAAGCTTTAGTGATAAAGACATTGTGATATCAATATGCCAGTACACAAATAAACTAATGAGACACAATGGAATGTTAAGAAATAGATTCACACACACGTAGTTGCTAGATTAATTTTTGTTCATGGTGCCAAGGCAATTCAATGGACACAGGAAAAGTTTTTCAACAAATGGTGTTGGAACTGAATACACATGAGAAGAAAATGAACCTCAACCCCTACTACGCCCTATGCACAAAAATTAATTTGAGATGTTTCATACATCTAAAATATAAAAACTAAAACAGGAAAGTATCTTTGAAACTTTGGTGTAGGCAGTAATTTCTTAGATAGGATGTGAAAACACTAATTATCAAAGGAAAATTAATAAATTGGTTTTCATCAAAATTGAAAGTTCTGCTTATTAAAAAAAAAAACTTGAATAGAAAAGCCACAGACTGGGATAAAATATCCCATCTGTATTAAGAATATATAAATAACTCTTATAAATCAGTAATAAAAAGATAAACCTATTTGGTTTTTAATTGAACTTTTGAGTTCAGGAGTTCATGTGCAGGTTCGTTATATAGGTAAACTTGTGTCATGGGGGTTTGTGTTACAGATTATTTTGTCACCCAGATATTAAGCCTAATACACATTAGTTACTTTTCCTAATTCTCTCTCTCCTCCCACCTTTCACCCTCTGGTAGGCCCCAGTGTCTGTCGTTCCCCTCTATGTGTGCATGTGTTCTCATCATTTAACTCCCACCTATAAAAGCGAGGACATGTGATATTTGGTTTTCTGTTCCTGTTTTACTTTGCTAAGGATAATGGCCTCCAGCTCCAACTACATTCCTGCAAAGGACATGATCTCATTCTTTCTTATGACTGCATAGTATTCCATGGTATATATGTACCACATTTTTTAAAATCCAGTCTACCATTGATGGGCGTTTAGGTTGATTCCATGTCCTTGCTATTGTGAATTGCACTGTAGTGAACATATGTGTGCATGTATCTTTATAATAGATTTATGTTCCTTTGGGTAGATACCCAGTAATGGGATTGCTGGGTCAAATGGTATTTCTGCCTCTAAGTCTTTTAGGAATTGCCACACTGTCTTCTGCAATGGCTGAACTAATTTACACTCACACCAACAGTGTATAAGCATTCCTTTTTCTCTATAACCTCATCAGCATCTGTTATTTTTTGACCTTTTAATAGCAGCCATTCTGACTGGTGTGAAATGCTATATCATTATGGTTTTGATTTGCATTCCTCTAATGATCAGTGATGTTGAGTTTTTTTCATATGATTTTTGGCCACATGTATGTCTCCTTCTGAAAAGTGTCTGTTCATGTCCTTTGCCCACTTTTTTAATGGGGTTGTTTGTTTTTCTCTTGTAAATTTGTTCAAGTTCGTTATAGATGCTGGATATTAAACCTTTGTCAGATGCATAGTTTGCAAATCTTGTCTCCCATTCTGTAAGTTGTCTGCTCTCTCTGTTGATAGTTTCCTTTGCTGTGTAGAAGCTCTTGGTTTAACTGGATCCCATTTGTCAATTGTTGCTTTTGCTGCCATCTCTTTTAGTGTCTTCGTCATGAAATATTTGCCTGTTTCTATGTCCAGAATGGTATTGTCTAGCTTGTCTTCCAGGGTTTTTATAGTTTTGGGTTTTACATTTAAGTCTTTAATCCACAGAGTTCATTTATTTTCTTAGAGACAGGGTCTCACTATGTTGCCCAGGCTAGTCTTGAATGATGCTTCCACCTCAGCCTCCCAAAGTGTTGGGATTCAGGCATGAGCCACCATGCCTGGCCTTAAGTTAACTTTTGTATGTGGTATAAGGAAGCGGTCCAGTTTCAATCTTCTGCAAATGATGCCGTTATCCCAGCACCATTGATTGAATAGGGAATTCTTACCTCACTGCTTGTTTTTGTCAGGGTTGTCAAAGATCAGATAGTTGTAGGTGTGTGACTTTATTTCTGGGTTCTCTATTATGTTCCATCGATCTGTGTATCTGTTTTTGTACCAGTACCATTCTTTTGGTTCTTTTGGTTACTGTAGTCCTGTAGTATAGTTTGAAGTCAGGTAGCATGATGCCTCCAACTTTGTTCATTTTGCTAAAGATTACCTTGGCTATTTGGGCTCTTTTTGGGTCTATATGAATTTTAAAATAGTTGTTTCTACTTCTGTGAAAAATGTTCAACAGAGATAGCATTTAATCTATAAATTGCTTTAGGCAGTATGTTCATTTAACAATATTGATTCATCCTAACCATGGGCATGGAATGTTTTCCCATTTGTTTGTGTCATCTCTGATTTCTTTGAGCAGTGTTTTGTAGTTCTCCTTGCAGAGGTCTTTCACCTCCCTGGTTAGCTGTATTCCTTCTATATTTGTGTGTGTGTGTGAGTTGTGAATGGGATTGTGTTCCTGATTTGGCTCTCAGCTTGAATGCTGTTGGTGTATAGGAATGTTAGTGATTTTTGCACATCAATTTTGTATCTTGAGACTTTGCTGAAGTTGTTTATCAGCATAAGGAGCTTTTGGGCTGAGACTATGGGTTTTCTAGATATAGGATCATATCATCTGCAAACAAGGATAGTTTGACTTCCTGTCTTCCTATTTGGATGGCCTTTATTTCTTTCTCTTGCCTGATTACCGTGGCCAGAACTTCCAATACTATGTTGAACAGGAGTGAGAGAGGGCATCTTTGTCACATGCTGCAAAACTATTTTTTAAATGGACAAAATACTCGAACAAGCACTTTCCTAAAAAAGATGTATGTGAGGCCGGGCATGGTGGCTCATGTCTGTAATCTCAGCACTTTGGAAGGCCAAGGCAGGTGGACTGCTTGAGCCCAAGAGTTCAAGACCAGCTTGGGCAACATGGCAAAACCCCATCTCTACAAAAAAAATACAAAAATTAGCTGAGCGTGGTGGCACATGCCTGTAGTCCCACCTACTCAAGAGGCTGAGGTGGGAGGATTGCTTGAGTCTGGAAGGTTGAGGCAGCAGCAACCCATGGGCCACTGTACTCCAGCCTGGACAACAGAGCAAGACCCTGTCCCAAAAAAGAAAAACATATATATATGTGAGTGGCTCATAAGCACATGAACATGTGGTTAACATCATTAGTCATCAGGAAAATGCAACCACAGTGAGATACCATTTCCCACCCACTGGAATGGCTAAAATTAAGAAGTCTGACAACATAAAATGTTAGCAACAATCCAGGGCAACTGAAACTCCCATACATTGCTGGCAGGGTCTAAAATGGTACAATCACTTTAGAAAACTATATGATTGTTCCTTAAAACATTAAGCACGTACCTACCAGCAGTTCCACTTTTAGGTATTTAAGCAAAATAAATGGAAAACATTGCCGAGCGCAGTGGCTCACACCAGTAATCCCAGCCCTTTGGGAGGCTGAGGCAGGCAGATCACCTGAGGACAGGAGTTCAAGACCAGCCTGGCCAACATGGTGAAACCTCGTCTCTACTAAAAATACAAAAATTAGCTGGGCGTGGTGGCACACACCTGTAGCCCCAGCTACTCAGGAGGCTGAGGCAGGACAATCACTTGAACCTGGGAGGTGGAGGTTGCAGTAAGCCAAGATCACGCCACTGTACTCCAGCCTGTGTGACAGAGCGAGACTCTGTCTCAAAAAAAGAAAACAAAAACATATATCCACAAAAATCCTTGGACACATTTATTTCTATCAGCTTTATTTAAAATAGCCCAGAAGCGAAAACAATCCAAATGTCTATCAGTAGAAAAATGGATAAACAAACTACCATATATTCATGTAAAGGAATACTACACAGCAACGAAAAGAATGAATTGCTGATATACACAACAACATGGATGAGCCCAAAGACATGATGGGGAGCCACATAACCTGGAAACAAGAGAATGCATCCCACATGATTCTGTTTGTATGATGCTCAAGCTCAGGCAAAAGTGATCTATGGTGATGGAAATCAAAGCTTTGGCTGCAAGGGAAGTTTTGGGGTAATGAAAATATTCTGTATTTGATTGAGATGTTGGTTTCATGGTTGTATATATTTGTCAAAACTCACTGAATTGTACACTTAAGATCTGTGTACCTCACTATATGTAAATTTTACTTGAATAAAACATTAAAAAGAATAATAATAACTGATCCCTATCCTGAGAGAAAGTTCAGCCCCCTCCCCTCTCCCGGGACTCACTGGGAGTGCTTACCTGGCGGTGCCACCTGTCACTCTTGCCCAAGGCTGCTCTTTCGCTTTCTCTGGCCTCCTAACCCTTGGTTTCATACCCAGAGTTCAGACCCAGGTATCCCTGCTTCATTGCTCCTTAAAGGTGGCTATGTTTTGCACACTTTCAAAAGGCTTGAGGATAACCTAAGAGAATCAGAATGCAGAGAAAGAAAACGTCTCTCTTTTAATGTGTAGTTTTGTTTGTTTGTTTGAGATGGAGTTTCACTCTTGTTGCCCAGGCTGGAGTGGAATGTTGTGATCTCGGCTCACTGCAACCTCCACTTCCTGAGTCCAAGCAGTTCTCCTGCCTCGGCCTCCTGAGTAGCTGGGATTACAGGTGCCCGCCACCACACCCAGCTAATGTTTTGTATTTTTAGTAGAGATGGGGTTTCACCATGTTGGTCGGGCTGGTCTCGAACTCCTGACCTCAGGCTATCCACTCGCGTCTGCCTCCCAAAGTGCTGGGATTACAGGCATGAGCCACCGCGCGCAGCCCATAGTTAGTTCTTTATGTAATTCTTACTATGCGCCAGACACTGTTTTAAGTACTTTATAGATACTGACTCTACTAATCCTTATGGAAAAGGTAGCATTATTAACGTTATGTTATAGAGGAGGAAGCTCAAGCCAAGAGAGTTTAAAGATCTTGGTGAGATCTTTAAACTCTCCCCTGCATTGAGTGGGTTGTAGAGCTGGAATTTGGAGCTGGGTAGTCTGGCTCTTGCACCATCCTCTTGGCCACCTTCCTATGCTGCTTCTAGCATTATACCCTTCCTTTCAGGGGTCCCCATTGTCTGTCTCTTCCTTAACCCTTCAGCCTGGGCCTTCACACCTCTGCCGAGCAAAGTGCCCCGCCTCATGGCCTTTTCTCACAGCCTAAGACCCTAAACCTCACCTCTGGAGCTCTGGCCTGATGTCCTTGTCAGGGGAAGCAGATGCTGCTTATCACCTGGCAATCTCTCCAGAGGTCCCCACCATGTGGCATCCTTTCACGTTGTGAAACAAGATAAATACTTAACATCCCAATCTAACCCAATCGCACTTGAAATTCTCAACTGGTTCAAAAGTTCAGAATTAAGGAAGGGAGCTCTGGTCTCTTCTAAAGACGTTTGTCAGCATCTTATCTAGAATGCAGAAACTCTTGCAGCTTTAAACTAGCATTTCCTTGTTCACGTTACATATGTGGAGGCCTATTTGTAGTCCGCCGATTTGTTCTTGGGGATGCCAGTCAAATGTGTGAGCATGCTTTGACAAGCGCAAAACACTGTGTTAAAGTGAAGTGTTGTTGTCGTTTTTATATGTGCAGAAAGAGCTGCAAAATTAAGACCATAGAGATCTCTTTTTTGGAGCCCCCAAAGACCTCATATCAGTAACTCTAGCTCTCAGTCATTTTGACAGTTGATCACCATTTATTAAGAACCCACTAAAACAGATATCAGGTGGTTCCTGATTGTATCCTAAGTGCAATAATACACTTTATATGGCAGGTTGCTTTTTGAAAGTCAAGTAAGATGTTTCTAACCCCCACTAATTGCTCTCAGAGCTCCCTCCTCCCAGGCACAGTGGCTGTCATGTTATCAGAGTGGCAGTGTCATTCCCAGCCTGAGGATCTTTTGTGATTGTGGCATCCCTATCTTCAAAGGACCAAAGTGCTTCTCAAGGAGGGAAGTGACCCACAACCTCCACTGGGCTCTTTGTTGAAGGAGAAAACATCCGAAATCCCCCGTCTACAGGAGGACTGGCAAAGCCAGAAGGCCAAATTGCAAGCCCAGGTAGGACAACCCTGGTGGGGATTTCTCCCTTCCTGAGATCCTGCTCCCTCCTTTTTACAAACTTGGAAATGCATGCAGGGCCGGATTCACATCCAAGCTGGGAAGGCATTACAGGACCAGGGCAAAGTGGGATTCTTGGTTTTATTTATTCATTCATTCCAAACCTGCTGCAGCTGGGCACGGTGGCTCACGCCTATAATCCCAGCATTTTGGGAGGCCGATGGGGGCAGATCACTTGAGGTCAGGAGTTGGAGACCAGCCTGGCCAACATGCTGAAACCCTGTTTCTACTAAAAATATAAAAAATAGCTGGGCATGTGGTGGGCACCTGTAATCCCAGCTACTCAGGAGGCTGAGGCAAGAGAATCATTTGAACCCGGGAGGCAGAGGTTGCAGTGAGCTGAGATTGCACCACTTCACTCCAGCCTGGGTGACAGAGTGAGACTGCATCTCAAAAAGAAAATAAAAAACTTGCTGTGCTAATGAGCACTCAGTATGAGCCACTGATGAATTCATCAATGCACAAACCAGAAAAAATACCTTACATTTTACGACCAGGTGTGGTGGTTCACACCCATAATCCCAGCCCTTTGGGAGGCTGAGGCAGGAGGAACGCTTGAGCCTAGGAGTTCAAGATCAGCCAGGGTAACATAGCAAGACTCTGTCTCTACAAAAAAAAAAAAAAGTTACCGGGTATGGTGACATGTGCCTGTACTCCCAGCTACTCGGGAGGCTGAGGTGGGAGGGTTGCTTGAGCTCAGGAGTTCGAGGCTGCCGTGAGTCATGATCACAACACCACACTCCAGCCTGGGCAACAAAGCAAGACCCTGTCTCAAAAAAAAAAAAGATATTTTTTATATATATAAAATATATATATATCTTTATATTTAAAGATATATATATATTTAAAGCTATAGATATATATATATTTATATTTTATATATAAAATATAGATATATATATCTATATTTTATATATATAAAATATACATATATCTTTATATTTAAAGATATATATATATTTTAGCAATGAAAGTGGGAACAGACAATAAATGGTTGACATAAGAAGTTAGTAAATCACGTAGTTCATTCTAAGGTAATGATGGCTCAGGAAAAAGAAAACTAGAGCAGGGAGGCTGTCCTGTGATGGGAGACGTGGGGTTGGGGGAGGTAGTACTATACGGGGCTATCAGGAGAAGCCTCAGTGAGGAAGCCAGATTCGAGCAGGCACCTGAGGGAGGAGGGGGGATGCCACGTGGGTTCCTGGAAGGCATTCCAGTCCCCTCTTGATTTCTCTTGAAAGGTTGGTGTCCCCACCCCTCTTTTCCTCTTTCCCGGCATTCGTGGCTCTAGCTGAGGGGTCCCTGGAAGGACTAGCCACCCCCAGGTCCTTCAAGCTTGCAGCTTCCATCCCCTCAGAGTCCCTAGAGGCAGAGGAGGCTCAGCTGCATGGAGGTGACATTTAGAAAGCTTTTATTTAAAGAAAACATCCCAGGAAAGGCAAGGGGCTTAGTCTGAGGGTAGGATGCCTGGTGCACAGGTCTTGCAGATGCAGCAGGCTCTGGAGCAGTGCACCAGCAACTACACGGAGGACCTGCAGGCGCTCAAGCAGCTCTCGGACCTTGAGAGGGAGAAGCTGCAGCGTGAACTCCAGGAGACCACTCAGCAGAACCAGGCCGTGAAAGCCCAGCTCGAGGCTTCCCACCAGAGAGCCCTGCGCATGCTGGAGAAAGCCAGACATCAGGAACTCAAGGTGAGGGAATGACTGTGTGGTCTACTGTGTGCTGGGCACCTGCTAGGTGAGAACTGCCATGCGCAAAGCCGTCCCTTTTCTACATGACGTCCAGTCCCCCGAGAATCTTTCCACATTGTTATTATTGTATTCCCTTTTCCAGATGAGGAAAGAGGCTCAGAGAGATTTTGTAACTTGCTCAGGGTCACACAGCTAGTAAGTGGCAAAGCAAGGAAGCAGGCTAGGTCTGCCGGGCTTCTTGTGCTACGTTTCCCCACCTGCTTGCAACCTTGGTGGCATAAGAATGAGTTGCTTTCATGACTAGAGCAGTGGCGTGCATGAACACACCAGGAAGTCAGGCTCAGTCCTACAGCTAAAAACGAAGATGGCAGCACAGTTGAGAAAGAACAGCTCAGGCTGGGCGCAGTGACTCACGCCTGTAATCCCAGCACTTTTGGAGGCAGAGGTGGGTGGATCACCTGAGGTCAGGAGTTTGAGACCAGCCTGACCAACATGGTGAAGCCACGTCTCTACTAAAAATACAAAAATTAGCCAGGTGTGGGGGCAGGTGCCTGTAATCCCAGCTACTTGGGAGGCTGAGGCAGGAGAATTGCTTGAGCCTGGAAGGTGGAGGTTGCAGTGAGCCGAGACTGTGCCATTGCACTCCAGCCTGGGTGACAGAGCAAGACTCTGTCTCAAAAAAAAAGCAAAAAAAACAAAAAAAAACAAAAACTCAGCCACAAAGACCTTTCCAAGGGTTTGGAAAACCGTGGTGTGTTATACAATGATGGATAATCTGGTGGGGTGCTTCAGGCATGTTTCATCCAGCACCTTCTACCTTGTGGCCTGGCTTAAACACAGCTTTCTCAGAGGGTGTTC
Source organism: Chlorocebus sabaeus (assembly GCF_047675955.1). Taxonomy (NCBI): domain Eukaryota; kingdom Metazoa; phylum Chordata; class Mammalia; order Primates; family Cercopithecidae; genus Chlorocebus; species Chlorocebus sabaeus. The sequence goes on from NC_132930.1 coordinate 33,268,803, forward strand.
CCTTCCTGCCCTCTTAAGAGTTCCTTGAAGAGGTGTCCCACAAAAACAGGGGAGCAAACCAAGGGAGAGGGAATAAAAGAGAGATGGGAAACTGGGGATTCAATGCAGGAGCAAGAAGGAAGGTTTGAGGAGTCTGGCTTTGCGGCTGGACAAGGAACTGGGGGCTCTGGAAGAGCTGTCTCCAGGAGAAACCAGAACTGATGGATTCTCTGATCAATTTGGCCATGTGGAAAATTGCACTGTGTGTTTTACAAAGCATTTAGAAGTTGTAGGAAGACTTTGCCAGATAGCCAAAGGAAACTAAACAAATAAAAAATGCAGCATTTATTAATGCAAGGAAAAACAAAAAACTGCACAAGGCAGAAGTTCAATCATAATAATTTATTCAGCTCAACAGTAAATAATATTTACATATTCTCTATAAGGAAAATAGGAAGTGTACTTCAATATATTAAAAATATATATTGTATACTATGTAAAAGGAATGGAAGACATAGAGTGAGTAAGACCTGAAATCCTGATCTACTATAGTAGGAAGACAATTCATAGTCTCAAAAATTATCAAGATACACTAGAATGGAAACATTGTCTTTTTAATGCTGGTAAATACAACAAGAAACAAGGAGCTGACAATGGCTGCCTCAGAGAAGAGGAGTCAGAGAGGGAGGAGGAAAGGACTAGGAGGCTGCTTATTTTCCTTTCTTTTAATACTATTTGGCTCTTTATACTAAATGCACATATTCCCTTGAGAAGAATATAAGAGAAGTTTTGAAAAAAAAAAAGAAAGTCGAGCACAGTGGCTCACGCCTGTAATCCCAGCACTTTGGGAGGCCAAGATGAGCAGACCACTTGAGGCCAGGCGTTCGAGACCAGCCTGGCCAACACAGTGAAATCCCATCACTACTAAAAATACAAAAATTGGCTGGACATCGTGGTGCTCGCCTGTAGTCCCAGCTACTCAGGAGGCTGAGGCAGGAGAATTGCTTGAACCCGGGAGGCAGAGGTTGCAGCGAGCTGAGATCACACCATTGCTCTCCAGCCTGTGTGACATGGCGAGACTCCGTCTCAAAACAAAAGGAAGGAAAGAGGGAGGGAGGGAAGGAAGGAAGGGAGGGAGGGAGGGACGGAGGGAGGAAATAATGCACATGGACTGCCCGGCACTTATCAGGTATTCAAAAAAGATGTCAGTTTCCTTATTTCTTTAATTCTTCCAAATCTTTTTTCACTTTGGCTTACAATCTGCAAGAGCTCAGTGTGGGGAGATCCCAGGTGTATTCACTGCTGGGTGATATTGACCTTTGTGTATGGCCAAGCTTTATTCCTCCATGCTGTGGACCCCGATTTCTCACAGGAGGCAGACAGGCAGGGGGCTTCATTCACCTGAGGCAGGGAGTTCCAGGGGCCCTAGCGGGTTGGACGCTTGAGGTCTGAGTCTTGGCCAAGGGAAAGTGAAAGGACACTCTGCCCATCGGGTATAAGCCCCAGTTCCTGTGTCAGCGATTAGGAATGGGCTGCCTGGGTTCAAGTCCTGGCTCTGCCATTTACAAAGTGTGGGAGCTCAGGTCATTAGCTTCTTTGTGCCTCAGTTTCCTCGTGTATAAAATGATAGATGGTAGTATGAATCTTATGAGATGGTTATGAAGATCAAAAGGGATACTGCTTGTAAAGTACTTAGAACAGTGCACGGCTCAGTAACAGCGTGGTTTTTAAAAGGTCCACTTGTATTATTCACTCATCTATCCTGCAGGCATTAATTGAGTAGCTACCACGAGCTGTCATCATGCAGAGCTGCGGAGATACCAGACGATCACTACACTCTCTGTCCTTACGTAGCTCATCTCTAGGGGAAAAGGCAGCCCCTCAAACAGGTTGCTGGGATCGGTGGGTGGAAGCCATGAGGGAGTTGTCTAAGGTATTTGGAAGCACTGGGAAAGGAGACATTATACAATACAGGACTTTTGGAGAGACAGGGTGAAACTAGGTCCCTCAGGAGGCCTCAAACTGGCCACAACCAGATCAGGGTAACCCTCCCATAGCAGCTGGAGAAATTCACCAGGAATGAGTCTCCAACTGGCCCTGAGCCCTGAGTGCTGCACCCTGTGTGATCCTCACTGCCAAGGGCTCCTGAGCAGGCGAGTGGGCAGTGCTGACCTGAATCTTTGGTTACTCCCAGGGATGGAGAGAGGCTGGGTCAGAGTAAGAGAGTTTGGCTCCCTCTTGCAAAGCCAGGCTTCAACCTCTCCGTCCCCATTTCCCTAGGGATAAAAATGTCACCAATTGGTGTTCTCTGAGCCTTGCAGCAAGGGAAAAAGGAGGAAGGTATCAGAGAATTTGAAAAGTATGAGGCTTTTCTGTTTTATTAAATCGTCTTGCAGCAAGGGAAAGAGGAGGAAAGTATCAGAGAATTTGAAAAGTATGAGGCTTTTCTGTTTTATTGAATAAACTCGCAACTAGGTATGGTGACTCACGCCTGCAATCCCAGAACTTTAGGAGGCCAAGACAGGAGGATCACTTGAGGCCAGGAATTTGAGGTTAGCCTGGGCAACATAGAGAGAACTAAGCTCTACTAAAAAAATTAGCCAGGTGTAGTGGTGAGCATCTGTAGTCTCAACTACTGAAGAGGCTGAGGTAGGAGGATCACTTGGACCTGGGAGGTCAAGGCTGCTGTGAGCCATGATTGTGCCGCTGCACTCCAGCTGGGCAACAGAATGAGACTCTGTCTCAAAAAAAAAAAAGAAAAAGAAAAAGAAACTCGCCACAGAATGACTGAGTTTCCCCTGGAAGGAGTGAGACCAGTTCCCTATTGCTATCCCCAGTGACAGGTGGCAGAGACAGGCTGAGGAAAGCCTCCACATGATCCGCTGGGTTCAGGAGGCCAACTGGGCTCAAAGATGGTTGAGTTCTTCCCTCACAGGAGCCTCATGCATTTGGTGAAATCCCAGAGGAAATTTGGTGAAATGTCCACTGCATGAGTGAGTGGAAAGGGCTTGGGCCCTGGACTCCACCACTCATGGGTCACGATCCTGCCTCTTCCATCACCTGTCTACAGGCAGGTCCCCTGGCCCCAGTTTCCTGCTCTGTTAAAAAAGATGGCAGCAGGGGTGGGTGCCTGGGCGTGGTGGCTCATGCCTATAATCCCAACACTTCAGGAGGCTGAGGCGGGAGGACTGCTTGAGCTCAGGAGTTTGAGACCAGCTGGGCAACATAGCGAGACTCTCCCTCTCCATATATATATATATAAAGAGTTTAAAAAAAAAATGGGGGGATAATACTTTCTGTATCTTTTTCTGTGTGACCCTGGGAAACCAAATTCATCTCTCCAATGCCCATCTCTCCTTTCCTTATCTAAAACCTGGGGATATATATTAACTGGAACTCTCCTAACTGAAAAACAAAAAGCAAAACAGAAACTATATTAGTTTCCTATTGCTGCTGTAACAAATTAGCACAAGCCTGGTGGCTTAAAACAACACAGATTTATTATCCGACAATTCTGGAGGTCAGAAATCCAAAAATCATGGAATTGGCAGGGCTGGTTTCTTCTCAAGGCTGCAGAGGAGAATCTGTGTCCTTGCCTTTTCCAGCTTCTAGAGGCCGCCTGAGTTCTTTGGCTTCTGGTCCCTTCCTGCATTATCAAAGCCGAAAGTGTAGCAGCTTCGAATCTCGTGCTCTCTCCCCCTCTCCTTCTCTCTCCCTCTCTCTCCCTCTTTCTGTCTCTCTGACCTCTGCTTCCACCATCAACTCTTTTCTCACTGAGCTTCCTACAGCCTTCTGATAAAGACTCCTGTGATTGAGGCCCACCCAGATATTTCAGGATAATCTCCCATCTAAGATCCTTAATCACATCTGCAAAGTCCCTTTGACCGCGTAAGGTAACATGCTCAGTTTTCAGACATGGGCATCTTAGGGGTTGTTTTTGTGCCTCTCACAGAAACCAACTTGCAGGCAGTGAAGAGACACTTATTAAAGTTTACCCAGCTGCTCACAGAACTTGCTTTGGGTGTTCGACACACAGTGGGACTTTAGTAAATAAATGTTTGTTGAGTGAAAGCATAAATGAACCAAAAATAAAAAGTAGGGAAAGAAAGAATGAATCAATATGAACCCAAGGACAGAGACACAGCCAGTTCTCAGGACCAAACAAGAGCAGGAACTGAAAAGCTGTAGGGATTCTTCACCCCTCCCCATGTCATTTCTGCTCTGCTCTGCTCTGCACACCAGCCCTGGGCTTCCTCCACAGATGGCCGCCTCCACCTCACTGGTCCTGCAGCAGATGTCAGATAGTTACCTTAGTGCTCCTGAGTATGGTAAATTTGGAGCCACAGAGTCAGTATCTGTCTGTCAGTCTCTTTTGCTCTATCCCCCACCTCTTCATATCAAATTTACATTAAAGGAACTTTGATTGGCCCAGGTTAGAAGAGGTGTCCACTCTGGCCCAATCAGCTGTGGAAGGGGGTGGGTTCACCTGGTGCAAAATGGCTGCTGTGGCCAGGCCATTGCTACAGCATTCTCTGTAGCCTGATAAGCCCTCCGTGGGAGATAGCAAGCGTTCAGAGCATCCTGGCTGAGAAGAGTTTGGCAAAGGAGTCAGGTCTCCCACCCTTGTGCCCACTTTCATGCCTTCTTGTCCCCACTTTTTCCCACAGGCCACAGAGGAACGCTTGAAGAAGGAATCCAGCCACAGCCTCCAGATTCAACACCAGGCACACCGGCTGGAGCTCCAGGCCTTGGAGGAAAAGGCCAGGCAAGAGCTGCAGGAGGAGCGTGAGAGGATGCAGGCACAGCAGGCCCTGCTGCTAGGTATACACCCAACAGTGCACCAAGGAGGGCCTGGCCAACTGCAGGGTCTGCACCTAGAAACCAGCGACAAGCTGAGGGCCAGGGCTCCTGGGCTCTCAGACTCACAGGCCAGGGCTCCAGGGGTTCTGGGCTCACAGGCCAGGGTTCCAGGGGTCTCGGGCTCACAGACCAGGGCTCCAGGGGTCTCAGGCTCACAGGCCAGGGCTCCAGGAATCTCGGGCACACAGGTCAGGGCTCCAGCATTCTTGGGCACGCAGGTTAGGGACAACCCTGGCTCTGCCACCAACTAGCTGTGAACCCTGGGATGGCTTACTATGAGCTTCATTTTCGTTTTGTAAAAAATGGAATTACAGGCCGGGCGCAGTGGCTCAAGCCTGTAATCCCAGCACTTTGGGAGGCCGAGACAGGCGGATCACGAGGTCAGGAGGTCGAGACCATCCTGGCTAACCCCGTGAAACCCCATCTCTATTGAAAAATGCAAAAAACTAGCCGGGCGAGGTGGCGGGTGCCTGTAGTCCCAGCTATTCGGGAGGCTGAGGCAGGAGAATGGAGTAAACCCGGGAGACGGAGCTTTCAGTGAGCTGAGATCCGGCCACTGCACTCCAGCCTGGGCGACAGAGTGAGACTCCCTCTCAAAAAAAAAAAAAAATGGAATTACAATTGTCCCTACCACATAGGCTCACCGTGTGGATTACATGAGATATTAAATATAAAGTGCCTAGCACTTTATAGATATAAATATAGATATTATCATTATCATTATTATTGCATGTAACCCAGATCTCTAAGCCTTCATATGAGTTTCATGGTATTGCCTTAACCTCTCATTTCTGTTCTGAAGATTTCAGCAAGTTGGGGGATCTTAGGCCTCCAGGCTCTGCTTCCTCTGCCTGCCCCCACATCATCCCCAGCTCAAAACTCTGCCCCTTTTCAGTTGCCACATCAATAAAACCACTCACACAAAGCATCCTGGAAGTCAACAGAGGTAGTTAAGATCTTTAGAGCCAAACTGCCTGGGTGTGAAGCTCAGCTCTAACATTCACTAGCTGTGTGACTTCGGGCAGGAAGTTGCTTAACTGCTCTGTGCCTCAGTCTTCCATGTATAAAATGAGGATGATAATAGCATTCACCTCACTGGGCCATAATGACGATTACATAAGTAAATACATGAGAAGTGCTTCAAATAGAGCCTGGTATGTAGTAAGTCTATGTAAGTGTTCCCTGTTAAATTATGACTGAATATTTCCTTTCTTTTCTTTTCTTTTTTTGAGATGGAGTCTTGCTCTGTCACCCAGGCTGGAGTGCAGTGGCGTGATCTTGGCTCACTGCAGGCTCCACCTCCCAGGTTAACACCATTCTCCTGCCTCAGACTCCTAAGTAGCTAGGACTACAGGCACCCGCCACCACGCCTGGCTAATTTTTTTGTATTTTTTTTTTGTAGAGATGGGGTTTCACCATGTTAGCCAGGATGGTCTCGATCTCCTGACCTTGTGATCTGCCCTCCTCGGCCTCCCAAAGTGCTGGGATTACAGGCGTGAGCCACCACGCCTGGCCATGATTGAATATTTCAATGTTGCATGCCTGATTCTGGAGACCTCTCTCATTTTTGTAGATCATCCCTGTCACTCATTTTCTCCTGTACTCTTATCTTCTCTTAAGAGCAAGACAAATACCTCTCACCATTTCATGCTAAGCACTAAAGATCTCGTTGGCTTTATTAAATATTTCTTCCAAACCTAGACAGGGCTCTCCTTAAGAGATTTCTGAGTGCTGAGTGTGGTGGCTCATGCCTATAGTCTCAGCACTTTGGGAGGCCAAGGTGAGAGAGGATCACTTGAGGTCAGTAGTTCAAGACCAGCCTGGACAACATAGCAAGACCCCATCTTAGGGGGTCTTGCTATTAATTAGGAAAAAATTAGGAAAAAAAGTAAAAAGAGAATTCTGGAGGACAACATTTTCTTTACCTCCGTAAGTGAGTTAGGCTCTACCTTGCTGCTTGTTTGAGTTCTCATTAGAAAGCGTGTCCCACTGACTGCATGTTTCTGAGGAAGTGGTGTGAGAAGCAGGAAGGAAAGAGTTTCATAGACTTCCCAGTTAGCAGCTACCCTGGAATGGAGGCGTCCACATGGGAAATGCTGAAGTCAGCAGCATGTAAAGATAGAATCCAGGCTGTGCCACATGGCTCAGGTCCAAGGCTCCCCATGTACAGGTCAGGCTGGACACCCTGGTGATTCCAACACCCAGCAGCAGCTGCCAGTGCAGATGTCCCTGCCACCCCTTCCCTGGCTTTTCTGACTCCACAGCAGCCCCGTTCTTCCCTGAAGAAAAGAATCAGGAGGGATCCCTGGAAAGACCCTGGGGAAAGGCTGGGCTTCTCAGCACCAGTCCCAAGAAGAAGGGGCTCTGTGGACTCTGCAAGGCCAAAAAATCATAGTATTCAAGGGAAGGCGCGAGCACCTAGAGCAATGGCAGGTTGATATGAGATATTCCTGAAGCTGATTATTCATCTTCTGACATCTGTGTGAGACACAACTGACCTGCAATACCATAGGTCCCTGCGAAAGGGCAGGGAGGGTGGGTGTTTACTAGAGGGTTGGAACCCAGACATGCTGAATGGATGGATGGATGGATGGATGGATGGATGGATGGATGGATGGATGGATGGATGGATGGGTGGATGGGTGGATGGATGGATGGATGGATGGACAAGTGGATGGGGGTGTGGGTGAATGGGTGGTTGGGTGGACAGGTGGATGGACAGAAAAATGAGTCGATGGATGGACAGGAGGAAGGATGGATGGATGGATGGATGGATGGATGGATGGATGGACAGATAGATGGAGATGTATGGATGGGCAGATGAGTGGGCAGACAAATGGGTAGACACACAGATGGATGGACAGATGATTGGGTGAGCAACCAATGGGTGGATCGGTGGATGGATGAATGGACGGACAGATGGATAGACAGATAGGTGGACAGACAGGTGGGTGGATGGATAGGTGGATGGATGGATGAGTAAATGGATGGATGGATGGATGGATAGATAAGTGGACGGGTGGATGGATGGACAGGTGGATGGATGGACAGGTGAATAGAGGGATGGATGTGTAGACGGATAGATGGATAGGTAGATGGATGGATAGATGAATGGTGGGAAGGTATGAGAGAAGGAGGAGGGTAAAGAATGAATACCTTATAATTTATGATTTGGTAAAAAGTTTTATTGCATATATCTTGTGATAAAGTTTTCAAAAAATGGGGTTGTGTTTGGAGAATTTTTTTAAGAAAATAAGCTATAGAAATCACTTTATCAAAATTCTGCTGGAAAGGAAAGATGACCAAGTAAATTTTTCATCTTTTTTTTTTTTTTTGAGACAACATCTCGCTTTGTCATCCAGGCTGGAGTACCGTGGCGCAATCTCGGCTCACTGCAAGCTCCGCCTCCCAGGTTCATGCCATTCTTTCTCCTCCCTCAGCCTCCCAAGTAGCTGAGACTACAGGTGCCTGCCACCACGCCTGGGTAATTTTTTGTATTTTTAGTAGAGATGGGGTTTCACCATGTTAGCCAGGATGGTCTCAATCTCCTGACCTTGTGATCCACCCACCTCGGCCTCCCAAAGTGCTGGGATTACAGGCATGAGCCACCACGCCCGGCCAATTTTTCATCTTAATATCATCCAAATATACTACGCTTTTGCACATGTTTAATATAGTTAACCTTTGAGGGCAGGTTAGTAAGCTTATAGGAAAGCTTTTATAACTAATACACTTTTATCACCTCATCCATTTTCACTCTAAAGATTGTTTATTTTACAAATACATGTTGAGCACTTGCTCTGTACTAAAACCTGTGCTAGGTGCTCATGGAATGATCAGAACAATGTTTCAAAGGTTATTTTCAGTAACTAAAATACAGAGTCTCAAAAGCTCATTACAGAAAAGTAAAGTATCCAATTTACAAGCACTTAAAAAGTATCTTTTTTAAAAGGAATATCTCACTAAATAGCATCTGCTCTATCAGAAAATATTCATTTTGAAATAATTGTTTCAATCATGCTGGGAAGTGTCTAGTGTATTAGAAATCAATCTCCATCCTCAGAGGGGAAGCTCAAGTTTCTGGTCTTACTCTCCCCTGAGTTTAAGAGAATGTACACATTTCTTCTGGATGATTCCATTTTAGTTCCTATCCTGCTGGGATGACATGCCATCTCCTCCTCCATGATCCAGCCAAGACCCCACACCCGTGGGAAGAAGAACCTGTGAACATTTTGTCTTTTTAAGAGTTGACATTGACCGGGTACAGTGGCTCACACCTATAATCCCAGCACTTTGGGAGGCCAATGTGGGTGGATCACTTGAGGTCAGGAATTCGAGACCAGCCTGGCCAAAATGGTGAAATCCCATCTCTACTAAAAAAATTCAAAAATTAGCCGGGCGTGGTAGTGCGTGCCTGGTCCCAGCTACTCGGAAGGCTGAGGCAGGAGAATCGCTTGAAACCAGGAGGTGGAGGCTGCAGTGAGCCAAGATCATGCCACTGCATTCCAGCCTGGGCAACAAAGCGAGACTCCGTCTCAAAAAAAAAAAAAAAAAAAAAAAAAGATGACAAAAATTTAAAACTTTCCAACTTGAGACCGTTGCCCCCAGAAGAGGCCTTTGGGTCATTTGATAATTGCCTGTTCTTTGCCTGGTCTCCTAACTTGATGCTGAGGCCAAGCGTTGTCACAGGATTTGGCCCTGGGCTCAGGCCATGCTGCCCTCACCTGCCACCCCACCCATCCTAACCAACCAGTAGAGGGCAAGCAGGGGGTTCAGAGTGAAGAACCACTTGAAATTTTGCATCCCAACTCCACCATTTAATAGCTGTGTGGCTTTGAGCATTGTACTCACCCTCTCTGATGCTCAGGTCCCTCATCCTAAAATGGAGCAGGGGTGGGGAGAGGGGGATAATTCATACCAGAAAAGATGGTTGTGGACTTAAATGAGAACAGTTTTCACACATGGCCCTGTTATTACTGTTATCTTGGAAAAGGTTTGGAGAACTCAACCCACCACAAGCCTTCAGCAGCCCCTCACTTCATCCACCCCCGCCCCAGAAACTGTTGTCCCCACCAGACAGGCTTCAGCCTAGACCCAGCGCCTAACTCCCTACTGCTCTCCCTTTTCCAGAGTCCCTGAGGCAGGAGCTGTCGGAGCAGCAAGCTGCCTGCTCTGGGCACCAGAAGGACTTGGAGGCACTGCAGGCCGAGCTGAGGGCTCTGGGCAGACAGCAAGCCAGCAGCCAGTGTCCAGGAGACAGCGAGGACCACATCATCACCACAGAGGTCAGTACCCCTGCCTTTGCACCAGCCACACCCCTCCCAGAGCAGCATCAGGGCCTCAGTGAGAAGCCCCATAAAGGATGGGCTCTGAGGCCGGGTGCAGTGGCTCACACTTGGAATCCAGCACTTTGGGAGGCCAAAGCCAGAGGACCACTTGAGGCCAGGATTTCAAGACCAGCCAGGGCAACATAGCAAGAGTATGTCTCTACAAAAAAATCAAAAATTAGCTGGAGATGGTGGCATATGCCTGTAATCCTGGCTTGGGAGTCTGAGGCAGGAGGATCGCTTGAGCCCGGGAGTTCCAGGCTGTAGTGAGCTATGACTGTGCCACCGCACTCCAGCCTGGGCAACACAGCAAGACCCTGTCTCAAAAAAAAAAAAAAGGATGGGCTCTGGGTACTCAGTCATTCCTCTGCCCCCTGCCCCCTGCCTGAAGTGGGGAAGACCCTTCTCCACAGGCCTGTGGGATACTTGGTGGGCCTGCAGGGTCTTGTCTTTGAAAAGAAAAACAAAAATGGTCTTAAGTGCTGCATGTTATTTATAATTCAGATGCAATGGTATCTCAGGGTGTTGGTGCTAGACAGGCCCTCAGTGCAGCTGGTCTGGGCTACTCCTTTGGATCTGCAGGGGAATTTCTCAGAACATTTTCCCAGATAGGCTCTGTCTAGACCTTGCTGTTCCCCTAAGCGGAGCAGCTTTGTTGTCACCCAGACTCAGTGCCGGCTCTCCTTCCTCTTCCTGCTCAGACTTTGCGCATCAGCCCCTTCCCTGCACGTCCATCATTCCTGGTCTAACTGGGTGGCACAGTCACCTCCTAACAGCCCAGCCCTCTCTCCCTCCAGTCCATAGTGTATGGCTTCAGGTATTCCCCCAAAGCCCAGCATCACTTTTCATAAAGCCTTTGGTGGTTCCCACTGGGGAAAGCTCCAAATGCTTCGACTTGGCATTGAAAAGCTTCCACCACTGACTATGACCTGTATGTCCTGCCATATTCCCTGTGGCTCATAAACCCGGCACCTGCACCCTCCCTTCATCCTTTGCCTGTGCCACTCCTCCTGCCTGGGATGCTGCCCAGCATGTCCCATGCTGGGGGCCTTCCCTGGCACACAGTGGCCCCCTCTGGCTCTGAGATCCTGGAGCACTTGCTGTCAAGACAACTCAGTTGGCTTTAGGATCTACCACCCGGTCCTGTTGCGGACATGCCATTTCATGGACATCCTTGTTGCCTAGACTGGATCAGAGTCTTTTGAGGATAACCCATCTGTTCTGCCTCATCGCCACCCCACCCCCACTCCCAGCCCTCAGCAGGGTCTCCACCAGTGCCTGTGGATGGTGAGGATTCATTGGTGGCCCAGTCCTGCTGAAGGTGCTGAGGACACAGGAATCATGTGTGCCAGATTTAGCTGTTGCTGAGCATAGGAAGGCGATTTCTATGTTTATGTGAAAAATATTAACAAATGATGAATCACAGGTTAGCCCAGTGGTTAGGTCTAGCAGAGGGAAGACAGAATGTGTTCCATTAAGTGTTTAGAAGGCTGGGAGCCACCGGTACTAATGGGAGGGGACAGGGGAAACGTGAGATGATGACAGCTGGGGACTGGGCCATGGAGGGAGTCAGTGTTTGCCTGAGGGCTCAGGATAGAAGCCAAGGAGCACTGAGTGCATGAGCCACTACCTGGCCACCTGTGCACCAGCCCTCACCTTTGCCCCATAGGAGGGAAGCCCTGAACCCTCTAGAAGGAAAGCGTGGTCTCAGGTGATACCCCACACAGAGAGCAGATGCAGGGGTGTCAGCAAAGAGGAACAGCCCAGGCCGCAGGAATCAAAAAGGAAAGGGAAGGGGACACAATGCCAGACTGCAGGCCCAAGCTGGCCACCGCTGAGCTAAGTGGAGTTCATCCCACTGGGATCTAATTCTTATATCTCCCCTACCCAGAGACCCAAGAGGGGAACGTATTTTTCCATCCGTTTCTGTCCTCCATTGGTCACGGGTTGTCCTCACAAGGCAGTAACCCCCCAGCTCTTGCTCTTCCAGGCTATGCATGTGAGAGTGCCAAGTGGGTGCCTGCAGCCATCCCACACCATGCCAACCCCAGGGCGGGAAGGCAGGGACATGGGGCCTGGGCCACAGATTCCCCCTGTGCACAGCTGTGCAATCACTGTGTGCAGTGAACAGATAACCTGCACAAGTGGTCGGGCATGTTTGAGTGAATTTGAAAACTGGAACATTCACTAATCACAGATTAAATCTGACCCCATCTGCTGTTGGACAGCAATCTTTGTGTTTCTACCTGAACTACTGACATTCTAGCACAATCTTATTTAGCAAGCATTCACATGGCACCTATAGAATACACCAGGCTAGGTGCTACAGGGTTGGAAAGATGAAGAGAGGAATAGCTCTCAATCTAGCCAAGGAAACCAGCATGGAAACATATTCTCTTCGGCGTCACCCCTTACAGAGCCAGAGTTAGCGATATTTGGTGGTATTAGAGAAAGCTCATCAGTTCTCCCCTGAGAGGTGGGGAAGACTTCACTGAGGCAGTGTCACTTCACTGAACACTTCACTGAGGGAGGACTTCACTGAGGCAGGCAGGGAGGGCACCCAGGCAGGTGGAGTGTGGTTGGTGTTCATTCGGATGCAAGCCCCATTCTTGGCTCAGCAGTTTTATTAAACTCTAAAGGCCGGATTTGGCCAACACCCAGAGAAGGAAATTTTAAGAGACTGAATGGAAGACCCTGCAGGGAACCCATCCAGGCTCCAGCCTGGGCGGGTGGCCCGTGGGTCTCTATCTCGCAGCAGCACATCTCTGGTCCTTTGTAACTTGTCCGCCCCTGCGCCTCCTGAAGACACCTCCTGGTTGCCTTCTCCTCAGGAGCGGGGCGGCCCGGGCCAGACCGGCTCCCCACCGGGCGCTGCTGGGCAGGGTTCCAGCGAGGGATGCGGGCTTTGGGAGGAGAACGCACAGCTCCAGGACGCCGTGCGGCGGCTGCGCGCGGAGGTGGAGCAGCATCAGCAGGAGGCGCAGCAGCTCCGCGACCAGCACAGGTGGGTGACCGCCCCCTGCCCCCACTCGCCAGCTTCCCTCCCTCCCCCACTGCGGCTCGCTGAGCCTGAGACCTGAAATGGGTCACTCCCTTGGCATCCTGCCCCGCAAGACACTAGACACTTAATGCGCCAGCATTTCACAGATGTTACTCCTCGACCCATGAAATGTCCCAGAGCTCTCGAAATTCTAGATCTCAAAACCGCAGACGAAGTGTCTTGAAATAGAAGAGGGAGTGCGGCCAGGCATGGTGCCTCACGCCTGTAATCCCAGCACTTTGGCTGGCAGAGGCGGGCGGATCACAAGGTCAGGAATTAGGGAACAGCCTGGACAACATAGTGAAACCCTGTCTCTACTAAAACTACAAAAATTAGCCAAGCGTGGTGGTGCGTGCCTGTAGTCCGGTTACTAGGGAGGCTTGGGAGGGAAGATTGCTTGAGCCTGGGAGGTGGAGGTTGCCGTGAGTTGAGATCGTGCCACTGCACTTCAGCCTGGCTGGCATAGCCCGAACCTGTCTCAAAAACAAAAACAACCGCGCCTGTCAGGGCTGTTTTAAAGTGCAGTGGAATGTGTGCAGGCAGCTTGGCATGTCCCTAGCATGAATGAAGCGCTTGGTTAATTGTAGAAGTGAATAACCTATCATCAATCCTGAACTCAGCCTTTTTTCCCCTTGTTGGAAAGTTTTTAATACAAATTCAATTTCTTTAAAGATAGGACATTTCATATTATCTATTTCTTAAGTGAGCTTTAGCAGTTTGTATCTTTCAAAGAATTCATCTACTTCATCTAAGTTTTTGAATGTCCTAATGCCAATCATAAAATTGCTCATAATTTTCTTTTTGTCATTTTAATGTCTTGAGGATTCCTTTTTTCTTAATATTTGTCAACTGTGTACATTGAACCCTGTTGTGTTGGCCCAAAATTGCTTTGAGCCTTGACTACTGTGCTTGTTCATTTAATTTTCTTTTTCTTTTTTTTTTTTTTAGACAGAGTCTTGATCTTTTGCCCAGGCTGGAGTGCAGTGGTGAGATCTCAGCTCACAGCAACCTCCACCTCCCGGGTTCAAGTGATTCTCCTGCCTCAGCCTCCTGAGTAGCTGGGATTACAGGTGGACACCACCACGCCCAGCTAATTTTTTTTGTATTTTTAGTAGAGACGGGGTTTCACCATGTTGGTCAGACTGGTCTCAAACTCCTGGCCTCGTGATCCTCCTGCCTTGGCCTCCCAAAGTGCTGGGATTACAGGCGTGAGCCACCAAACCCAGCCCCATTTAATTTTCATAACCACTTCTTTTGATAAAGATGAGGGATAAAGATTCAGGGAGTGGCCAGGCATGGTGACTCATGCCTGTAATCCCAGCACTTTGGGATTACAGAGCCCAAGGGGTCCCGTCCCCGGAGCTAGGCAAGCCTGGCTGTGCTTTCGTCCACCACAGGTTGCTGGAGGAGACTCAGCAAGCCCTGCGGACCAGGGAAGTGGAGACACTCCGCCAGGAACACCGGAAGGAGATGCAGGCCATGGTGGCAGACTTCAGTAGTGCCCAGGCCCAGCTCCAGGCCCGGCTGGCTGCCCTGGAAGCCGAGTAAGTGAGACCTTGGGCCCCAGGGAGGGACTAGCAAATGTGCCATTCAGTAGGTGACTAACTTACCCCAGTGGCCCTGGGCTTTCCTGGTTTTCAAACTGAAAGTCCTGGGTCCTGGTCAGGCACGGTGGCCCACGCCTGGAATCCCAGCACTTTGGGAGGCCGAGGCAGGCGGATCACTTGAGCTCAGGAGTTGGAGACCAGCCTGGCCAACATGGCTAAACCCCATCTCTACTGAAAACACAAAATTAGCCAGGTGCGGTGGCACATGCCTGTAATCCCAGCTACTCTGGAGGCTGAGGCAGGAGGATCACTTGAGCCCAGGAGGCAGAGCTTTCAGTGAGTGGAGATCAGGCCCCCACACTCCAGCTTCAGCAACAGAGCAAGATCTGGGCGGGGGGCGGGTGCGGGGAATAAGCCAGGGGCTCATCAGTCTCCCTTCATTTTATGAGGGTGTGCTCCCCTTTCCTTCAGGGCACTGGGAATCTGTAAGGATGAGCATTGGTTTAACCCTCATACTTGGAAGAAATCAGAAGGATCAGGGCTGCTGTTATGAGCATTTGCTCTGTTCTAATTTGTATCATCTAATTCCATCTTCACAACAGTACTTCAGGGTAGAATTGTTCCTCCACTGGTCCCTCATGCATACATATTGCATGTACTCATTCAACGAATATTTATTAAGGAACCATTGTAGGCCCAGCACTGCTTTAGGCTCTGGAGTCACCGCAGGGAACAAAACAAAGACAATGCTCTCATAGGCTCACAAATTCTGCTGAAGATTCAGATAAGAAATAAGCAAACAGGCTGGGCTTGGTGGCTCATGCCTATAATCCTAGCACTTTGCATGGGTAAGGCTTGAGCCCAAGGTGGATCACTTGAGTCCAGGAGCTCGAGACCAAACTGGGCAGCATTGTGAAACTCCGTCTCTACAAAGAATACAAAAAAAAAAAAAAAATGCTGAGCATGCTGGTGTGTGCCTATAGTCCCAGCTACTTGGGAGGCTGAGGTGGGAGGATCTTGAGCCCAGAAGGTTGAGGTTGCAGTGATCCGTGATTGCACCACTGCACTCCAGCCTGGACTACAGAGAGAGAGAGACTGTCTCAAAACAAAACAGACCCTGTCTCAAAAAAAAAAAAAGCAAACAGTTAACTTCATACCAGGCAGTGAAAGTGCTAGAAGACAGGATTGGGAGTGGCAAGGGTGGGCAAAAGAAGGCCTCTGTGGGGAGACGCTATTTAAGGACAAGGTGAGGGCACTCCTGAGGCATCTGGAGGAAGAGCATTAGAAGCAGCTGGAACAGCAGGTGCGAGGGCCCTGGGCCTGCTTCAGGCTCCTGAAAACAGCCCGAAGGCTTGTGTGGCTGAACAGAGTGAGAGGGAGGGGGAGGGGAGGAGAGGAGCTGGGTGAAGGAACCCCTGCCCTGTTGGGAAGGAGTTTGGATGTGTTCAGAGTGCCCTGGGAAGCCATCACAAGGCACTGGGCAGGAGTGACATGCCTGACTTGCCTTTTCACAGGGTCACTTCTGACTGCTGCGAAGAAACAGGGGGAGGGGGTGACTGCAAGAAGACCATTTAGGATGTGATGGCAGCAAGCCAGGTCCAGACAGGTGAAGCCGCTTGCCCAAGGTCAGGCAGCATTAATTGAGTTTAAATGTCACCTGTGTGACCTTTAGCCTGAGCTCTTAAAAACATCTCCACTGTCTCCAATACAATGCAAATCATCCAAAAGCCAGCAGGAAAGCTTTTACCAGCTAGTCTAAGGAGCACTTACTACATGCCAGGCTCCCATTATCACATTGAATTCTCACAACCACCCACTTTCATGCCCACTTTAAAACAGAGGGAACTGAGGCCCACACACAGGTGAAATGATGCCCAAGGTCGAGAAAAAAGCAGAGCCAGTATTAGAGCCGGGTCATCTCACCCGAAGCCCTGGGCTCTTACCAACTCTAGTCAGTAGATTATTTGCAGCCCCAGTCCTCCTCTCCCCACCACCTAGTAACTCCTCTCTGGCTTCAGGCTGAAAAAGCAGTGGGGGTCGGGCGTGGTGGCTCAAGCCTGTAATCCCGCCACTTTGGGAGGCCGAGGAGGGCGGATCACGAGGTCAGGAGTTCCAGACCAGCCTGGCCAACATAGTGAAACCCTGTCTCGACTAAAAATACAAAAATTTCCTGGGCATGGTGGCACGCGCCTGTAGTCCCAGTTGCTCGGGAGGCTGTGAGGCACGAAAATCGCTTGAACTAGGGAGGTTGCAGAGAGCCGAGATAGCGCCATTGCACTGCAGCCTGGGCGACAGGGCGAGACTCTGTCTCAAAAAACAAACAAAAAAAAGCCGTGGGTAGCAGCCACTGACCGCACTCCGTGTCCGCCAGCAGATGGCGACAGAGCATTAAGAGAATCCTCGCGGCATTTTCCTGCCCTAGGCCATTCTCCCAGTAGCATCCCTGCACACACGGGCCTTTGCTTCCTGGCCCTGCAGCCTTAGGGGACCTGACAGAGCTGGGATCCTGGGTTCTGCAAGTCATCTCCCCGGCGGGTCCTGGGCAAGCTTTTGCTGCTATCTGAGCCTCCCTGGCCAGGCTGAACACAGGATGGCATTCCCGTCGTGTGCTTTGAGGCACATGTGTGCCCATCTCCCTCCTGTTGAGTAATTGTCACAAGGGGGACCTGACTGCATGCCTGCTTGGAACAGACTGAAAGATTCCGGAGAGAAGCCAGGGAAGGGAGCGTCCAGGCCAGAGGACCTTCAGCTCATAGGCCGCCTGCAAACTCGCCTGAAGGAGAGAGAGGACATCATCAAGCAGCTCACGGTGAGGTTGTCAGGGGGCGCCTCGCCCACGCGCCTGGCCGGGCACTGTGGGCTCCTCTGGGAGGGGCGTTCACTTGCACCCAGCATTTCTCTAGGTGCCCTAACATCTTGCCTTATAAAGAATCCTTTCTGACTGGGTGCGGTGGCCCAAGCCTGTAATCCCAGCACTTTGGGAGGCCAAGGCGGGTGGATCACTTGAGGTCAGGAGTTCGGGACCAGCTTGGCCAACCCCATCTCTACTAAAAATACAAAAATTAGCTGGGTGTGGTGGTGGGCACCTGTAATCCCAGCTTCTGGGAAGGCTGAGGCAGGAGAATCACTTGAACCCGAGAGATGGAGGTTGCAGTGAGCCAACATAGTGCCACTGCACTCGTCTAGGCGATAGAGCAAGACTCTGTCTCAAAGGGGGGAAAAAATCCTTTCTTTTCTATTATTACAGAAGACATATGCACTAAAAAGTTAATACAGGAAAACAGAAGGCAAAAAAATCATTTTACTCCCAAGTCCAACAGCATCTGCTCCATGTTAATATTGGTTTTTTAACTTATAGAATTTGAGAAAATCTACAATTGCTTAGGTTTGAATTGTAGTAGAATCAGTGTTTTTATTGTTGATCTTCTTTTTGTAAACATAGCAAAGCCACTCCCTAGACCCCTCGAAGAGAACCCAGCTCCCTATGATTCAGTATCCAACCAAGGCCTGCTGGTCATGTCTTTGGAATGTCTCCCCCTCCGCCTGCTCCTGCCCGCCCACCTCACTTCTGTATCTCCCTGTGCTTTGAAAATTAGGTGGCATTGATAAGGAATTATTGCTCATTTGCTAAGTGTGAACAAAGGTATCACTGGTTTTTTTTTTAAGTAATCTTTATTTCTTAGAAATTACATATCGATGTTTTTACAGAGAAAATTGTGTAATCACTGAAATTTAGTAATAATACAGCAGGAGAGAAAAAAGTGGAAAATGATACACACAAACAAGATTGGCCATATTGTTATAACAGGTAAAGTGGGGGATGGATTTCATTACCCTATGTTCGTGTATGTTAGACAACACAAATATCAAAAAAAAGGAAGAAGGAAGGCAAAATCCTTTGCATACCTGGGGGTTTTCTTTCTTTGCCTTAATTACTAACTTTCTGCAGTAGGTTACCTTCACATGCTAAGAACAGTTGGATTTCCAATTTCCAGGCAAGCATAAGCTTGCCCTTTTCTTTATAAGAGGGGCTGGGGACATAAAAGACAAAGAGCAAAGGTGCTTCCTCAAAAGCTTCAGTGTCTGGCAGCTTGATTCTGACTTCCCCTTCCTCCTCTGGACTTCCCTTCTCTCTCTATTCTGCCCTCATAGCCATCTTCCTTCAAGTCAAACCCAGTGCTGTGTGGTTAGGCTCACTTAGACTCAGTTGTATTGGTTTTCCAGGAAGAGAGAAGATTTCACTATGCAGCATTCCCCAGTGCAATGTCCCACCGGAATCGGTCTTTCTCTTTCAATCCTCACCCGGGATATTTGACCCCTTCCATGAAGGTAAATTGGTTCTACTGGTTTTAATGCATTACACAATTCCATTGATTTCGTTTTTCTTAAAGGTAACCACAGGTTATTTATGGGCTGATGTACACTCAGAAAAATATTCACTGAAAAAAAAAAAACCCCCACGAGAAATAGTCCAAAGTATTAACCGTGTTTGTATCTGGCTGGGCAGATTATGTGTGGTTTTTATTTTTTATGGGATTTTGTATTTTCCAAATTTTCTAGAATATATATGTGTTAGTATTAAGAATAGCTCTATCTAGGTGATGGGAGGGAGAAGAGTAAGAATCTTCCACTTCTGTACATATTTTTGGAATTTTTCACAATGAGCATATTCACATCCAATTCTCTTATCTACTATCACAAAATCCTAAAGGTTCTTGAAAAATAGTATTTTTGGCTGAGAGCAATGGCTCACACCTGTAATCCCAGCACTTTGGGAGGCCGAGGTGGGTGGATCACTTGAGGTCAGGGTTTCAAGACCAGCCTGGCCAACTTGGTGAAACCACAACTCTATTAAAAATACAAAAATTAGCCGGGTGTGGTGGCAGATGCCTGTAATCCCAGCTAATCAGGAGGCTGAGGCAGGAGAATCGTTTGAACCCAGGAGGCGGAGGTTGCAGTGAGCTGAGATCGTACCACTGCATTCCAGCCTGGGTGACACAGCAAGACTCCATTTTAAAAACAAAAAATAGTATTTTTTAAAATAGTTCACAGGACAATACACTTGTGACCTAACTAATGTCATCTCGCGTGTAGTTTTTATGTATCCTTCGGTGTGACAAAATGTAAGTTTCACTCCAAAAATGTGAAGGCATTTGAGGCTAGGGTGGGCCCAGCCCCTGCTGGGGGTGTTATATGACCTTCTAAAATCTTAAACAAAATTGAGTTGCAAAACACATCCATCTCTAGAAGTTTTGGTTAAGAGGTTGTGAACATACATATTTATTTATAATACAAAATGAAGACTGGAGGGAAAAGTGCTTTAAAAAATAGCATGTTAAGTATATAAATGAAATTGTTGCTTCTTCTCCGATACAATTTTGATTGGGTGAGCATTATTTGCTTTTATAATAATGCTTTGTTTGGTTTTTTGCATTGCATTGCACTAACATTTCCATTAATACAAACAGAAAAAGAAGATGGAGGACGTGCCCAGCCGTGTGGTCAGCGTGCCGAACCTCGCTTCCTATGCAAAGAACTTTCTGAGTGGCGATCTGAGTTCCAGGATTAATGCCCCTCCAATAACTAAATCACCCAGCTTGGACCCAAGCCCCAGCTGTGGCCGGCCCTACAAACCCAACCAGTCTACAGATGCAAAAACTGCCACAAGGTTGTAGGGGATGTTGGGGACAGAGGCCCTTATTGTATTTCCCTGTAGACAAGAGGGAAATTAGGATTCTTTCTGGCACCTGCTAATTACCTGGCATTTGGGCGATATAAAGAGTAGTAAAACAAGCCCTGCCTTGGAAAAATGGTAATTTAGCCAAAAGGGAAGACTGTAAGAGAAGGGAATTATGTCATTCTTTGGAAGGGGCACTATTCCTGGTACCAAATTCCAGAAGGCCTTTTTCCATGGATGATCAGACAAGGGACACTGAGTCACTTAGCTGAAAACTTCAGCATGGGTTATACAAAAGGTGGACTCTATCTGGCCTGGAGGTCTGAATTCAAATTAGTCTTCCTCATTCTCAGCTGTGTGGCCTTGGACAGGTCACTTGACCTCTCCAGGTCTCCATAGCCTTGCCTCTAAATTTAAGATAATACAGCACCTATCTCATCAGACTGATGTGAGACTAAAGGAATTCATAGGATGTGCTTAGCACAGGACTTGGCACAGAAATCTTGAATATAGTTTCAGTATCATTACTAACATTCCTCAAGATTTACTGTATCACCTTGGAATTCTTTTTTGTTTGTTTGTTTGTTTGAGACGGAGTCTTGCTGTGTCCCCCAGGCTGGAGTGCAGTGGTGCGATCTCTGCTCACTGCAAGCTCTGCCTCCCGGGTTCACGCCATTCTCCTGCCTCAGCCTCCGCAGTAGCTGGGACTACAGGCGCCCGCCACCACGCCTGGCTAATTTTTTTGTGTTTTCAGTAGAGACGGGGTTTCACCATGTTAGCCAGGATGGTCTCAATCTCCTGACCTCGTGATCCGCCCGCCTTGGCCTCCCAAAGTGCTGGGATTACAGGCTTGAGCCACTGTGCCTGGCCTTTTTTTTTTTTGAGATGGAGTCTTGCTCTGTCACCCAGGCTGGAGTACAGTGGCTGAATCTTGGCTCACTGCAAGCTCCGCCTCCCGGTTCACACCATTCTCCTGCCTGAGCTTCCCGAGTAGCTGGGACTACAGGCACCCGCCACCTCACCCAGCTAGTTTTTTTTTTGTATTTTTTAGTAGAGATGGGGTTTCACCGTGTTAAGTCAGGATGGTCTCAATCTCCTGACCTCGTGATCCGCCCATCTCAGCCTCCCAAAGTGCTGGGATTACAGGCTTGAGCCCAGCCTATCACCTTGGAATTCTAGTCTCTTAATCAGGCTGGGCTCGGTGGCTCACGCCTGTAATCCCAGCACTTTGGGAGGTGGAGGTGGGTGGATCACCTAAGGTCAGGAGTTTGAGACCAGTGTAGGCAACATGGCAAAATCCATCTCTACAAAAAATACAAAAATTAGCTGGGTGTGGTGGTGTGTGCCTGTAATTCCAGCTCCTCGGGAGGCTGAGGCACAATGATCGCTTGAATCCAGGAGGCTGGAGGTTGCCGTGAGCCGAGATCATGCCACTGTACTCCAGCCTGGGCGACACAGGGAGACTCTGTCTCAAAAAATAAAAATAAAGTCTCTTAATCTGTAGGTTTGGTTAATCCTGCATAATTATCAGAACTACAACCACTAAGTCTCAAAGGAACAATGGAGAACCAAACAATGGTGAACCTTCTGTTTTCAAAATGAGGATTAGGTACTCCCTCCCCAGCCCCATCCTTTACAACTTGTTTCCCACTACTAATAGTTGGCCGGTCCCATTCGGGTGTTTCTGAAGAGTAAACATGCAGTTACCTTTCCCTGAAAAGATGGTGGGTATTAAGCTGTTTCGTGCATAATTTTCAAAACCATATAAAAAACCTTTTTTTGTTTTTAGGATACCAGATGGTGAAACGGCCCAGCCCAAAGAAGCCCAGCAGAAACAGGGCTCTCCGCACCAGGAATGGTTTACCAAGTACTTTTCTTTCTAAGCCAATCTTTGGAATACATCACAGAGGATACTTGAAAAACATTTCTTTTAAATCATCTGATTGAAGGAATGAACTAAAACCGACCAACCAAATAATATGCTTGTAATATGATTTATATATGAGAGATAAAACAAATTTTGGCATTAACACTTCATACTGCTCTGCCAGGCACAGTGGCTCACGTCTGTAATCCCAGCACTCTGGGAGGCTGAGGCAGACGGATCGCTTGAATCCAGGAATTTGAGACCAGCCTGGACAATACGGTGAAACCCCGTCTCTACAAAATATACAAAACTTAGCCAGGCATGGTGGTGTGTGCCTGTGGTCCCAGTTACTTGGGGGACTAAGGCGGGAGGATCACTTGAACCTGGGAGGCAGAGGTTGCAGTGAGCCAAGATCGAACTCCTGCACTCCAATCAGCCTGGTGACAGAGGGAGACCCTGTCTCCAAAAAAAAAAAAAAAAAAAAAAAAAGTTCCATGGTTCCATGGTGACAGTTCATTACAAATATCTTGACATTAAACAAACCAGTGTTATTAAAAAGCATCTATAGGAAAATGTTATTAGCATTACTAATGACCTGTATGTTGTATTTCTAGTGCCCATAACATCATACTCCATTTTGTAGAATATCAGACTTTGTGATTTCCATGATCTACTTTAAAAGTGATTATACTTGTCCTTAGGATCCTAGTCAACTCCACTGGAAAGCTGTTTCTATGTAAAATGATGCAATTCCAAAATGCACATCTAACCTCAATAGGAAGATGAATAAAAGTTAAAATAAACAGGAAGTCAACTAAAAAGAAAACAAACCAAACCTACCAGAAATGGATGGTAGCAGGCTTGGACTGAGTATTTTCACTTCCTTGGTCTAAGACAAGCAGCAGATTATAGATGGGATGACACCTACCTCTAAAAGGGCTTTGCAAAGATTAAGCAAGATAAGTTAACATGAATTGGAATTAAGTACCTCAAGGTTTTTCTGTAAATAACCAATCCTAGCCCAGTTACAGGTCTCAATGTAATGACTGTAGCGTCAACTTGATCATTTGTGAAGGTCTCTAGACTATCTGTTCTTTGAAGTCAAAGATCTTCTAGACTGTGCACATGGTTCATGCTGTAATCCCAACACTTTGGTAGGTGAGATGGGAGGAGAGCTTCAGGCCAGGAATTTGAGACCAGCCTGGGCAACACAGTGAGACCTCCATCTCTACAAAAAATAATTAGCCCAAAGAAAACAAAAAAATAAAAATAATAAATAAAAATAGTAATAATTAGCCAGGCACAGTGGTGGGTGCCTGTAGTCCCAGCGACTTGGGAGGCTGAGGTAGGAGGAGAGCATGAGCCCAAGAGTTTGAGACCAGCCTGGGCAAGATAGTGAGTGAGACCCCCATCTCTACAGATAAAAAAATATTTATATCCTGAACCGCTGGTCTTTGGGTTTGAGCCATTTGCCTCATGGTGTGTTGCTTCTTCATTGCATGAATTCCCAGTGGATTAAAAAGGAACCGGAATGGCTGTTCACGGTGCTGTCCTTGCTCTCAGTCCACACTGATTTGTCTCACCTTCTGATGGAGCAAGGTGATTTGACAAGACTCAGTACAACTTTTAGGGGGCAAAATATTTTTTCAGTCTTTGGTGCTGGCCCAGGAGGTGGCCCACAAACCAATGTTAATTCTATGCATTGTCAAATCTTTGCTCTTTAAATAAAACTTTGAACAACTGGGCAATAAAAATAGTTGACTTGTATTGATTTTCCACAGAAAGGTAAAATGAGATGAAGACAGCTTGGAAATAGAAAGTTCACTTCACATTAACCTCAATCACATCACCTTAAAAAAAAGCTGATTACACATTATAACTGTCAAACAAACTTACATATTAAAGGTAAATTCACTGCCTAATCAAAGAGGCCCCAATACATTTTTAAATACAAACACTTGTCTTCATACATTAACACGCCATATTGTTTTTCATTACCAAATATTTTTTGTGAGTTTCCTGCTTAGAGTGTCTTAGTTCGTTCAGGCTGCTCTAACAAAATATCTTACTTATACTGGATAATTTATAAACAATGGAAATGTGTCACTCACAGTCCTAGAGGTGTGATCCCCGGGCAGGAAGAGAATTTTACTAATTAAGACTGTACATCTGTTTTGACTCCTTTCTTGTTGCAGGCGCCTGAAAGATCTTCTTAAATTTCTAAATTCTACCCTGCAATGATTATATCTTTGTTAACAAAATCTTTGCATGCTTCTATAATTTTTTCTTGAGGCCATATGCCTTGAGTATTGAAGTAAGGCATTTTAGGACACAAACTTAAGCTTTTTGTTTGATATTACCAAACTGCCACTCAGCAAGTTTCTAGCAATTTACACCCTTACCAGCAGTAAATGAACCTGCTGTGCCTAACACTATTGACAAAGAAATACAATTTGATAGATAAAACATTCTTTCTGTTTTAGTTTGCATAATGATTCCATCAATCTCTCAAGAGCAGAGTGGTCTAGAGATGACAGTGATGGCGCAGAAGTGACAGACAGTGGAGATGAAGAGAAATTATCCAATTCGGGATTAAGTTAGGAGAGAGAAAAAATGGGATATGATGGTAAATCTCTTCAGGCTGTATTATGACGTATGGAAGAGGTAACATGTTCCTGTAGCAAAACTGAAAGGAATACTATCTGTTCCACATGAATGCAAACTGTTTTGTAATTGGGGTAGGTAAGAATGGATTCACCTAGTCAATGGCTTGCACACCACATACCTGAGCCCTTAACTGCTCTAACATTGATGTAATATCCAACCCAGCAACTGTGATTGAGACTACTTGGTTAATTTTTCTCCAGGATCCATCTGGATTCTGCAGACGAGGCTGGCAAATTAAATGGAACTATGATAAGGACCGTCTTACTGCATCTGTCAAATTTCCAAGGGTAGCACTGATCTTGACTGTCACCTCACCTCCACCCCCACCCCCAGGATGCAGTATTGTTTGTGTGTTTGTTTTTGAGATGGAATCTTACTCTGTCACCCAAGCTGGGGTGCCATGGTGCAATCTCAGCTCACTGCAACCTCCGCCTCCCAGGTTCAAGTGATTCTTCTGCCTCACCCTCCTAAGTAGCTGGGACTACAGGTACCCACCACCACGCTAATTATTGTACTTTTAGTAGAGACGGGGTTTCACCATGTTGGCCAGGCTGGTCACGAACTCCTAACCTCGAAGTGATCCGCCCGCCTCAGCCTCTCCAAGTGCTGGGATTACAGGCGTGAGTCACCATCTGGCCTCAGTATTGGTTTTGATTATTTCTACCAGCTCCTCCAAGATAATGACAGAGGCCCCAGGCACTCACAGTCACCTCATCAGTTTCTCACTATCCCTCTGCAGGGAACTGACACTCTACTGTCCTTGTTGCAGTACTCCTCTTACCTCCCACAGGTTTGACTCCTCACATTCCCCTCCACAGGGATATTTTCCCAGGGCACCACTAGTGGAATCCTCAGCAACTGGGCCACCCCCTCGTGAGGTGACTGTCCATACCTCACACGCTGCTCCAGATGGGTTTTGCTGTCAGTTGGGCAGTGAGTGAGCCGGTCCCCAAGCCCCATCCTACTGCCTGCTCTCAGACCACATCCAATCACAATTCTCTCAGTCAGGTCCTCCACCAGGCACGCCCCAAGACACAATGAGAAGCGCAAGACATTCACTGGGGGGTGTGAATGCCTTCAGCCAAAGCCCACCAGAAACGCCTGTATTTGAACAAGTTGGGTCTATTCATCACAGAGAACCATAGGGCTTCTCAGACAGAGAATGTCACAAAGAACCTCTTTTAGGATTCTGGCCCTGGTTGGGTGATTTCAAGGAAGTGAGGATTCACTCGACTGGATGCTGTCAGAGTGGGGGCGACTGTAGGATTGAGCATCTCAATACATCTTATTTATAGGAAGGTGGACTAGCATAGGAATAAAGGTATAATTGCATATATATACATACATATATAGCAACTGTCACTCATTTTAACCAGGAGAAGGATGTTTGGTATTTTGTGAGTGGTAAACTGACCCTGAATTTTCTTTGTATGTGCTTAGACAAAATTATGAAGTGGTTTATTTTATCATGGCCTGAGAGCAACTTTAGAGTTGGTATTCAGAGACTGTTTATGTCCTACAGGAGAATGACATGACCGAACAGTGTTGTCAGCTTCTGAATGTTAGGGACAGGTGTTTTTTTCTCTCTTTCTCAGGAGAAACACCTATTTAGAGAAAGGGGAGAGGAAATAGAAGACAGGAAGAGCCTATGATGTAGGTCTGACAGGTGGGCCAAGGAACATTGGGGCAAAAGAAGGCAGGACAGCTCCAAAGATGTCGTGGCCAGGCTGATGGAATCGCCCAAGCAGACTGCTCAGTATTTTTTTTCATTTTTATTTTTTTGACACAGAGTCTTGCTCTGTCACCCAGACTGGAGTGCAGTGGCTCGATCTCAGCTCACTGCAACATCCACCTCCTGGGTTCAAGCGATTCTCCTGCCTCAGCCTCCTGCACCTGGCCTCAGACTGCTTATTAGAGGAGTCCTGTGTCAAGCAGAAATGGCCTAGCACCTGGACCTCCACTGTGCTTGGTGACAGCCAGGACTAGCATGGCCTGGGCAGGAACATGGCGGCAGATCCCCAATGCCAGGAGCTTTTGTAACTGAACTCCTTGAAGCTGCTTTCTTGAAGGGAGGACTGAGCAGCACTCCTCCACAACCTCTAGAGGCCCACGACCAAACACTTGGGAATGTCAACAGTTAAGACATTTGGGTAGAGGAGAAAAGAGGAAAGAAGGGAAGATGAATGAAAAAGAATTAAGTTTAAGTAAAGAATATGAAGATGGGCTAGGCGTGGTGGCTCATGCCTGTAATCCCAGCACTTTGGGAGGCCGAGGCGGGCAGATCACTTGAGGTCAGGAGTTCAAGACCAGCCTGGCCAATGTGGCAAAACCCCGTCTCCATTAAAAATACAAAAATTAAGGCCAGGCACAGTAGCTCACGCTTGTAATCCCAGCCCTTTGGGAGGCAGAGGCGAGCGGATCACGAAGTCAGATCGAGACCATCCTGGCCAACATGGTGAAACCCCATCTCTACTAAAAATACAAAATTATCTGGGTGGGGTGGTGCATGCCTGACGGCTACTTGGGAGGCTGAGGTGGGAGAACTGCTTGAACCCAGGAGGCCGAGGTTGCAGTGAGCTGAGATCACACCACTGCATTCCAGCCTGGACAGAGTGAGACCCCGTCTCAAAAAAAAAAAAGTAGCCCATCTACTTGGGAGGCAGGAGAACTGCTTAAACCTCTGGGAGGCAGCGGTTCTTCTGGGGGGAATGTCAAATGGCTGAAAAGGTCACCCACCAGCTTTGATGTCGGGTGGCAGGAATGTCCTGCAGGAGGCTGTGCTGCCAGCTGCTGTTTGTAGAACACACAGGCTACCTGATGGCTGGGTTGGCCTTTCCCCAGCACTTGCCTGTGGCACCCCGTTGTGCCACTGCACTACAGCTTGGGTGACAGAGCAAGACTGTCTCAAAAAAAAAGGCTGTCCTGAAGATGTAGGTAGGTTTATCTGTGGAGAGTGACAGCCCACAGGCAATCTGCATCTTGGAGCCTGACAAGGAAGCTGGAAGCTAAGTAGTATTCAAGAAAAAAGGCCCTCCTGGTGGAACTTTCTACCTTTCAAAGAGCTATCACACCCAAGACAACTTTGGCTTCTTAAGAACACCCTGGAACCACAGGTGGGTGGGCTGTTATCAACACACTGACCAGGGAAGAGAGGTGTGAAAACTCACTTCAAATCCTGCTTCTGTCAAGGGTTAAAGACTAACCTCTTGACTTTGGGCAAATCACTTAACCCTCCTAAATCCCATACTCCTCCTCCATAACCCTCCTCTTCCCGGAACAACAGAAATCACTAACACCTGAAAAATACTTGCTACATTCTAGCACCCTTGCTACTGACTTCCCATTCAACATCTCCTTTTTCTTTTTTGAGATGGAGTTTCACTCTTGTAGCCCAGGCTGGAGTGCAATGGCACGATCTCAGCTCACCACAACCTCTGCCTCCCGGGTTCAAGCGATTCTCCTGCCTCAGCCTCCCAAAGTGCAGAGATTACAGGCGTGAGCCACCACACCCGGCCTCAACATCTCCTTTAATCTGCAAAAATAATCCTGGAGGATAGGTCCTAGTCTTATCCCTATTTTACAGACTTTTTTATCCATCTGTGAAAATGGGAACAACAATATTGATTCTGTTATAAGCCTTCTAGAAGACTGAATAGGATCATTTAAAGAATATGTGTGGCACAGATGTTTGTTTGAAAGTCGAAAAGCCTGAAGCCTATGGACGGACCTTAGATCAAGCAACAAGCCAGGCCAGAACCCACCCCTGGACAATCAGAGCGGGAGTCTCTTCCAAGACATAATACTCCTCCACTCCTTTCTAGTCACTCTAGTCCCTTGGAGTCAAATCCACTGGCAACAACCTTCCTTAATGGAAAATGTTTCTCCTCCCAAAACGTAAAACAAAAATGAAACACGCAAACAAAACTCAAAACAGAAAGAGACAATCAGAGCATGCTTTAGCACCTCATAGCTCACCTATGCCCCCACTGTCATGCTACTGAAAACAGTGTCTGCCCCATTAAACAGATTCATTACTGCAGAATGTAATGAATGTTAGCGTATCACTGCTCCCACTATATCCTTCTCTGTCAAAAAAAAAAAAAAGTAAACAAACACCACGTAAAATATAAACATACCCCAAATAGAAGTCAGCATCAACCTAAGGATCCTAGTGTAAGATTACTACACTAACCCAGGAAAATTCCATCCTCTTCCCACCTATTTACAAAAATATCCTCATTGAGAGCTCTGGAAACATTACAAGTATTGTATTAGATTCCCCTTCTTGAGGTAGTTCTAAGTCTTAAAACAGAGCAAATTTACATACTTTTCTACACACCACTGAGGGGTAATTATCGTAAGACCTACAACCAAAATCCCCATCTCCTGATTCTCAGGCTACTATACTCTTCTCCTTCAGATCAAACTACAGGAAACACACATACAAAGATGAAAAGTCATACAAAAATTTAAAAACAAAGCCACCATAGAAAAGAATCTGTATCATCACACTCACAGTCTAAACTTTGCTTAAAAAAAAAAAAAAAAAAAAAAAAAAAAAATTGGTTTATCCAAGCTACAGACATGTTATAAAGTACTCAAGAAATTAACAGCTTATAAAAATAGTGGAAAAATTTTCAATGCAAGCATAAAACTAAAATGAACTCATTATCTGGCAAAGAGTTCTTCCAAAATGTCAAGTCCCCAGGAAGGGATATGTGGCCAACCTCACGCACCAGCCCACTCATAGGCCGAATGCCTCTGCCCTTTGCTCACGTTGGCTTCAGAGGTGCAGGGATGTTGGCAGACGCCTGCTCCAGGTAGGCCAAGGAGCCCTGAGGGATGTCGGCGGGCTTTTTGTGCTGCACGTTGATTTCCTCCAGCACCTGCTGCCAATGCCTCAGCTTTGTCAAGTGCTTCTGGACTAGTGCGTCTTTCCGCTGTAATTCATTCCTTAGCTCCGACACATCCTGCCGATGAAAGCGATGGAGTAAGTCAGAGCAAACTCAAGAAAAACACACACGGTTCTGGTTGGTTAAAAGGCTAACAATTCAAAACAAAGAGAATCCATTAAACCATATTAAGCCCACTACTCTGCTTGGCTCCATTATTTAATTAACCCAAATGATAGATTCTGACATAAGTTTATATGGGTTTTCTTTTTTTTTTTTGAGACGAAGTCTTGCTCTGTCACCCAGGTTAGAGTGCAGTGGTGCAATCTCGGCTCACTGCAGCCTCCACCTCCCAGGTTCAAGTGATTCTCCTGCCTCAACCTCCTGAGTAGCTGGGATCATAGGCATACGCCACCACACCCGGCTAAATTTTGTATTTTTAGTAGAGATGGGGTTTTGCCATGTTGGCCAAGCTAATCTCGAACTCCTGACCTCAAGTAATCCACCTGCCTCAGCCTCCCAAAGTGCTAAAGTGCTGGGATTACAGGCGTGAGCTACCACGCCCGGCCTATGTTTATTTTTCTTATAGAAAGTAATATGCAAGTTACAAAATTGAAAAGGGCAGCCAAAAAGAAATCAGATTGATATGGTTTGGCTATGTCCCCACCCAATCTCATCTTGAATTGTAACTCCTACAGTTCCCAAGTGTTGTGGGAGGAACCTGGTGGGAGGTAACTGAATCATGGAGGCAGGTCTTTCCCATCCATGCTGTTCTCCTGGTAGTGAATAAATCTCACGAGATCTGATGGTTTTAAAAATAGGAGTTTCCCTGCACAAGTTCTTATCTACCGCCACGTGAGATGTGTCTTTCACCTTCTGCCATGATTGTGAGGCCTCCCCAGCCACGTGGAACTGTAAGTCCATTAAACCTTCTTCTTTTGTGAATTGCCCAGTCTCAGATATGTCTTTATCAGCAGTGTGAAAACAGACTAATACGCAGACTCTATCCCATCCTGGTCCCCAGCCACCCAGTACCTCTCTCCAAAAGTTACTGCTGAGAACCTGAAACACTGAAAATCTGAAACATTTGTTAACAACTGTTTACAAAAAACTCCACACCACTATTCTATCACTTCAGATTATGAACTGTTAAAATTACATTTTCAAGAGCTTTTTATGAACAACAGCATTACATCCTTTACTAAAGACCCAGTCTTGGACATATCTGCATTGTTATTCAAGTATTCACACCGGGAAATGATCTGACATGATAAACTGTAAGAATATCTATCCCCAACAGCTGGTATCATGAAAGAAAAGAGACTTTTTGGTTAATTGGGACTAGTTACTTCAAAAATTGCCCCCAACCAGTAATCTCAATTCAGTGTTTCTCACTGAGGGCATCGCTGGCTTTTTGGGCAGGACGATTCTTCACTCTTCCACATGGCATGGAACAGATCCTAGCCCAACCCATTCAATGCCATTAAAGCTTCCCAAGTCATCGTGGCAACCCCAACACACTTCCAAATGTCCTAGCTTAGAACAACTGAGATCAACGAAATCCTGAGTTTCCAGGAGCCTGGGTCGAACACTACTTTTTGATTTCTTGGATTCCTGTGTGCAAGGCACTGGCTAAGGCAACTGGGGACACAGATCTCAGTTTTTGTCAAAACAAGCCTATATATGTTATGGCTTTTTATCCTTTTTTCACATGGCAGAATCTTTTAAGAAAAATCTTTCCTGAAGGCTAATGTATGACACAAGTCACATCAGAGCTGTTCTGTCTGACACTCTGCTTTTGGACCCCACTCCTTGGCTCTACTTCTTGTTCAGGTTGTCCCAAACATGGATGACTAGCCACGTTTCACATTGACCTATAAAGCCTGAATGAAACTCACGGGAAACGGGTACATCTCATTTAAAGCATAAAAGGATTCCTGGCACCACTTAGTTATTCCTATAGAGCTAAGGTGAAAACTGGGTCCATACCTCTTTGATAACTTGCTCTGGTTTCTGGACAGATAACTGCAATCTTTTTTGTAAGAAAAAACACTCTGTCTGTCTTGCAATATCCAGAAACTTCTGGATACACTGATCAACACCTTAAAAAAAAAAAAAGGACCAAAATTATTAAAATAAGAAAAACAACAGACCCATGTATCTCCCTCATAAATGAATAATCAGAAGGTAAAAACAGAGCTTTCTCATAGACAACTCAGGGATTTTAATCTTGGCCACAGCAGTAGTAATAACCCCCAACTTCTCATGTGTTAACCAACATTAAACAGCAGATAATTTGTGCTTTTCTCAGGTTAAAAAAAAAAGAGAGAGACGTTAATACAGTATAAAAGCCATGAGATCTTTAAAAAGACAATGCAGCTGGGCATGGTGGCTCAAGTCTGTAATCCCAGCACTCTGGGAGGCCAAGGCGGGCAGATCATGAGGTCAGGAGATCGAGACCATCCTGGCTAACATGGTGAAACCCCATCTCTACTAAAAATACAAAAATTAGCTGGGCGTGGTGGCACATGCCTGTAATCCCAGCTACTCAAGAGGCTGAGGCAGTAGAATCCCTTGAACCAGGGAGTCTGAGGTTGCAGTGAACCGAGATCGTGCCACTGCACTCCAGACTGGTGACAGAGTGAGTCTCAAAAAAAAAAAGACAATGCAGAGGCTGAGCGTGGTGGCTCATCCTGTAATCCCAACACGTTGGGAGGCTGAGGCAGGAAGACTGCTTGAGCCTAGGAGTTCGAGACCAGCCTGGGCAATACAGCAAGATCCCATCTCCACAAAAAAATAAAAAAACAAAAATTAGCCAAATGTGGTAGCTCACACTGTGGTCCCAGCTACTAGGAGGGCTGAAATGGGAGGACTGCTTCAGCCCAGGAGGCAGAGGGTGCAGTGAGCAGAGATCATGCCACTGCATTCCTTAAAAGGGTGAGAGAGCAAGACCTCTGTCTCCAAAAAAAAAAGAGAGAAAGACAATCCAGAGATCCAGCAATTAGCATCATAATTTCCAGTTACAATGGCACATATAAGGCTGGGCGCAGTGGCTCACGCCTGTAATCCCAACACTTTGGGAGGCTGAGGTGGGTGGATCACCAGAGGTCAGGAGTTCGAGACCAGCCTGGCCAACATGGTGAGAACCCCATCTCTACTAAAAATACAAAATTAGCTGAGTATGGTGGTGCATGCCTGTAGTCCCAGCTACCTGGGAGGCTGAGACAGGAGAACTGCCTGAACCCATGAGGTGGTGGTTGCAATGAGCACTCCAGCCTGGGCAACAAAAGTGAAACTCCATCTCGAAAAAAAAAAAAAAAAAAGGAACATGTAAAATATAGTACGAAGAAATCAGAAGCTCTGGTTACCTTTAGGGACAGAACTCGGGGAATAAAAAGAAGCACAGGAGACTTTTCTCTGTAAGACCTATTCCAAAAATAATAAAATTTTTTTAAAAAGCAGTACACACCATTGGTCTTCTTCTTTACCTAGTACCAGTATGAAAAGTTCATTATAAATGATTCATTATGGGTGATAAAAGATGTCAATTAATAAACTGAACCAAGAGTCAGCAGCTTATAGAGATTATGTGCACACATTTCAGTCCCTGAAATATTCTCTTAGGATAAAAGGAGGACTGAAACACATGAAGTATAAAATTAGCAACTAGGAAATCTTGCTGAAGCCAAGAACATTGTGTACACAGAGGGAATGCTTACCAGTTCGAATTTCTTCCTGATCAGTGCCATTGACATAGTCCTGACTCACCAGAGACGCAAAGCAAGCCTGTGTAATAAAAACGTAGGAAAGAAAAAATGTCATTCACACATCAAAAATTTTACTCCAGAGGAAGAAATAACTTCTCCTGAAGCCATGTGATAAAGTGGCAGCATCTGTTTGCACATGAGATGGCAAGACATCATGCCAATGGAAACATTTGATAAACTCAGTTTACCAATTAATTAGGCCCATGGAGGAAGCGCCAGGCAAATGAGCTGGCACCACATTTGGTCTCTGTCCTACCACATGTCCCTTCCCCGTATCTTATTCCACACCAGGCCCAGACACTCTTCCAGCCCCACTGTGGCCTCTTGCTGGTGCTTACACAACTCACATCACCACCCATTCAGGACTCAGGCCAATCTTCTCCCCCTCAGAGAGACTAGCTAGTCTACCCTTTCTAAACTGTGCCCCTCCTGCTCACGCTCCACACCCAAGCACAGTTTTATAGTTTTTCACATAATTAAGTGACATCATATCCATTATTTTCATCCATTATTATCTGTCCCCTACTAGTAGGTGGGAATTTTGTCTGTCTTGTTCACCATTGTCCTCCTAGTGCCTGGAACACTGCCTTGGCACAAGGGAAATGTTTAATAACACATATTACTGACTGACTGGACGGCCTAAAAGAGCAAGGTTGGTGTCACATGGATAATCAAGTCCCAGAGATAGTTATCTCTAAAGGGCACCTATACAGATGCAAATGTGAATCAGCCAAGGGGTTCTGCGCACAAGCAACTCTAAAGAAATGTACCAAAGCAGGCCCACTGCAGGAAGTGGGCAGGGAGATTGGGGAGGCACAGAAAGAGAACAGCATGGCAGCTGGAAGAGCAGGAGTTAGAAAGGAAGCCTCAAATACAGGAAAGCAGAGCTCTGTCAGCAATCAGCAAACTACACTTGGTGTGAGGCAGAGAGATCTGAGCTCAAATTTAGAACATTATCTACACGTGAAGGCCCTTTGAAAAGCAAAACTTCTGCCTGCCTGCAGCTCCCGCGCTTGATTTACAGAGAAAGTAAATCAGAAACACAGATTGCCCATTCTCGGGATTACTTTGAAAGTTGACTCCTGGCCGGGCACGGTGGCTCACGCCTGTAATCTCAACACTTTGGGAGGCCGATATGGGTGGATCACGAGGTCAGGAGATCAAGACCATCCTAGCTAACATGGTGAAACCCCTTCTCTAATAAAAATACAAAAAATTAGCTGGGCATGGTGGCACGTCCCTGTAGTCCCACCTACTCGGGAGGCTGAGGCAGGAGAATCGCTTGAACCTGGGAGGCGCAGGTTGCAGTGAGCCAAGATCGCACCACTGCACTCCAGCCTGGGTGACAGGGCGAGAATCTGTCTCAAAAAAAAAAAAAAAAAAAAAAAAGGGCCAGGCATGGTGGCTCACGCCTATAATCCCAGCACTTTGGGAGGCTGAGGCAGGAGGATCACAAGGTCAGGAAACCGAGACCATCCTGGCTAACACAGTGAAACCCTGTATCTACTAAAAATACAAAAAATTAGCCAGGTGTGGTGGTGGGCACCTGTAATCCCAGCTACTCAGAAGGCTGAAGCAGGAGAATGGTGAGAACCTGGGAGGCAGAGTCTGCAGTGAGCCAAGATCACTGCACTCCAGCCTGGGCAACAGAGAGAGACTCTGTCTCAAAAAAAAAAAAAAAAAAAAACCCACACACGAAAGTTGACTCCTGTTGGGTTTGGGATGTGGGTAGGATGTACCTCCTTTGTGAGACCTATGGCTACTGGAAAATGTCACATCAAGAGGCCAACCAGTCACAAACTGGCCAAAAAAGCTGGGCCAGCTCCCCAGAGCCAAGAGGCCTACCAGATAGGGTGGCAGGAAATCTGATCTCAAGAATTTTACTGCCCTCCACCCGCTTAAGAAAAAAATTTGGGGTCAGACGTGGTGGCTCACGCCTGTAATCCCAACACTTTTGGAGGCCAAGATGGGTGGATGGCTTCAGCCCAGGAGTTCAAGACCAGCATGGGCAATGTGGTGAAACCCTCTACAAAAACAAAAATTAGCCAGGCGTAGTGGTGCGCACCTGCAGTCCCAGCCACTTGGAAGGCTGAAGCAAGAGGACCACTTGAGCCCAGGAAGTGGAGGCTGCAGTGACCCAAGATTGTGCCACTGCACTCTGGCCTGGGTGACAGAGTGAGCCTCTGTCTCAAAGAAAAAAAAAG
The DNA here is from genome assembly GCF_047675955.1 of Chlorocebus sabaeus. Taxonomy (NCBI): domain Eukaryota; kingdom Metazoa; phylum Chordata; class Mammalia; order Primates; family Cercopithecidae; genus Chlorocebus; species Chlorocebus sabaeus. The sequence continues at coordinate 33,304,630 of NC_132930.1, forward strand.
AAAAAAACAGATACACAGGCCTTTATAGACAGTTGGACAGCTGTATTAAGAAGAGAACAGCCTTTTTTTTTTTTTTTTTTTTTTTGAGGCGGAGTCTCACTCTGTTGCCCAGGCTAGAGTGCAGTGGTACGATCTTGGCTCACGGCAACCTCTGCCTCCCAGGTTTCAGTGATTCTCCTGCCTCAGCCTCCCAAGTAGCTGGGATTAAGGCGTATGCCACCACAGACCACTAATTTTTGTATTTTTAGTTAGAGATGAGGTTTCGCCATGTTGCCCAGGATGGTCTCGAACTCCTGACCTCAAGTGATCAGTCACCTTGGCCTCCCAAAGTGCTGGGATTACAGGCGTGAGCCACTGCATCTACCTAGAAAGAGAATAGCTTTTTAAAAGCATGGCTAAAACAGAGCCTTTGCCTGGAAAGTGCCAGTCCTCATTTCCACAAACCCAATCGCTGGCTTTGAGCAAGTAACTTGTCCTCACTGAGCCTCCGTTTCTCTATCCATGAATGGAGGAAATGGAACTAGATGGTCTCCAACGTTCCCTCCAAAATCAAGAGTGCATGAGCTCAATAAATTCCTTCCATCAAAGAGCATGTACTGAGCAGCTAGAATGAGCAGACAGAAACCTCAAGGGGTGGCACCCCAATAGGAATGAGAAGCAGGTAAGCAGGCGCTTCCATGTGCCACTGGAAGCTGTGAAAATTGAGGTCCACACAGAACACAAGGGAGGAAATAGGAAAAGTTCCAAAGAAAATGTGGCCTTTGAATTGAATCTTGAGACAAGACTAGACCAATCGTGATCACCCAGCAGCAGAGAGAGGATCCAGCTCGCACCTCTCCCACTCTCCTTCGCCTGGCTAAATCAAAATGCTTCTTTGGCTTTCATGCTCTCTGGGAAGCCTTCCTTGATGTACATACCTATATGTGCTCCCACAGTACCCTAGATTTCTTCTATCAGAGCAGTGATCGATCCTACAGCAAGGCAACTGCCTGCCGTTTATCACAAGCTTCCTGAAGGTAGGGACTGGTTTTCTCCGTATTCTCCGTATGGATAATCAAGTCCCAGAGGGAGTTCTCTCTCAAGGGCACCTACAGACACATATGTGAATCAGGCAAGGAAGTCTGTGCACAGGCAACTACACTACAGGCTCCTTCAATGTCTGACAAATGTTCATCTAGCACTTGCCATCTACTACCACTGTATTAGCCCTACAGGATACACAATGTGAGGGTGCGGGTACAAAACAGGTAGTCTCTGACTTCATGCAGCCTGGTTTAATGGTAATTAAAAAGGCCAGAGAAGGGTCCACTGAGGAAGTGACGCAATGAGCTGAGGAGGGGCCTGGAAGCCCAAAAAGAAAACAGATGGTACACATGGGAAATCTTGTGTGGCTGGAGTAAGAAAATGAGTCTCGGCCGGGCGCGGTGGCTCAAGCCTGTAATCCCAGCACTTTGGGAGGCCGAGACGGGCGGATCACGAGGTCAGGAGATCGAGACCATCCTGGCTAACACGGTGAAACCCCATCTCTACTAAAAATACAAAAAATTAGCCGGGCAAGGTGGCAAGCGCCTGTAGTCCCAGCTACTTGGGAGGCTGAGGCAGGAGAATGCCGTGAACCCGGGAGGCGGAGCTTGCAGTGAGCTGAGATCCGGCCACTGCACTCCAGCCTGGGCGACAGAGCGAGACTCCGTCTCGGCGGGGGGGAAAAAAAAAAAAAAAATGAGTCTGAAGGAAAGAACTCAACATGCAAAGCCTGGGAGACCACACTAAACATCTTGATCTTCTCTCAAGAGCAACAAGCAGCTACTATAAGTTTTTAAGCAGTAGGGTGCTGGGAGTCAACTTTGGCTAAGATTGTACAGGGCCAGTCTTTCAACAAGTGCCCAGGACAGAGAGCCAGTTCCCCTCAAGAACAATGCTAGATGCTGCTCTAAAGCTCACCAGTTCCTTCCTTTACCACTTACCACCACCTAAAAGGCATCTCCTCCTCCTCCTCTCCCTCCTCCTAAACGGTCTCAGTCCTTTAAATCATTTATTTCTGGCTAGGCACGGTGGCTCATGCCTGTAATCCCAGCACTTCGGGAGGCAGAGGAGGGTGGATCATGAGGTCAGGAGTTCAAGGCCAGCCTGGCTAAGATGGTGAAAACCCGTCTCTACCAAAAATAAAAAAAATTAGCTGGGCGTGTGGCGGGCGCCTGTAATCCCAGCAACTCAGAAGGCTGAGGCAGGAGAATCGCTTGAACCCAGGAGGCAGAGGTTGCAGTGAGCCGAAACTGTGCCACTGCACTCCAGCCTGAAGGAGAGAGTGAGACTCCATCTCAAATCATTTATTTCTAAATCTTTGTACATCCGTGTGGTAAAAGCATTTTGTCCATGCAGTCTGAATAATATAATTGCTTACAAATTACATATTTATAATTATAAATGTACCACTGTGCTATTAGATACAATATTAAAAGTCACAAAATTTGGATTTTTATTTATTTTTATTTTTTTGAGATGGAGTCTAGCTCTGTCACCCAGGCTGGAGTGCAATGGTGTGATCTCGGCTCACTGCAACCTCCGCCTCCTGAGTTCAAGCGATTCTCCTGCCTCACTCTCTTGAGTATCTGGGATCACAGGCGCATGCCACCATGCCTGGCTAATTTTTGTATTTTTAGTAGAGTCGGGGTTTCACCATGTTTGTCAGGCTGGTCTCGAACTCCTGACCTCGTGATAAGCCCGCCTCGGCCTCCCAAACTGCTGGGATTACACGCGTGAGCCACCGCGCTGGGCAAAACTGGGATTTAAATGTGGAAAAGTTAACTCCAATTTGAAGTTATATTACTTTATTACTAGGAATAGCTCATCTTCCATTTTAAAGACCACTGGAAATCACCAGAGCACTTATTTTCACCTCTCTATCTTCCCTCAATACACAGTTCACCTTTCTTGCTACAAGGTAAACTCCTTGGGCAGAACTGAGATTGGGTCATCTGTGGCTCCCTAACCTCCACCATTCCTCTCTCCTCGGCCCCTAGTACCAAGCTGCGCCTGGTAATTTAAGGAAGTCAATTTCCCCTCATAAGAGTCTCTTTAGGATCGTTTGAGGGTGAAGCCCAGCGGAAAGGATACAGGACACAGTAGTGAAACTTTGAGCTCCGAAAAGGCTTAATGAACATGCAGGGATGCAAGAAACGGTGCTCAGGGATGAGACCGACGACTGGTTGGGATGGCAGCAGCCGGTTGGGAATCTGGAAGGGTTCCAAGTTTGGGGTTTAGGCAAACTTCGGGTCCACATTTCCAGAAATCTCGAGTTTACGCGCCCCCGCCAGCAGACCTGAATTGAATACGGGCCACGGGGAAGCCTAAAGCAATGACTTACGTTCTTTAAGCCTCAGTTTCCCTATTTGTAAATTAGTTGCTCGGATCCCTGGAGTAGATACGCGTACCCGCAGTTCACGTTTCAGAAAAAAGGAAAGGCTGGGGACAAAGACGCCCATGTCTTATATTACCTCGAAAGATGACTCCAACTCGTCCACCAAAGTACTGTTGGAAGGTCTAGGAGCGCCTGGAGCTGCCTGAAGAAGCGAAGCTTGGCCCGGAAGGCCCGGTGGGGCCTGAGGGGGTCCAGGTGGCTGCCCAGAAAACATACCCCCTAACGGAGCCGCCATGTCTGGAATGGCGCAAGAGAGGTCCACTGCGCCTGCGCGGAAGCCGCCTCAGAAGGTCAGGTGTCCGGTGTGCGACGCGTGGTCACGTGACAGGACTGCGCTGTGGAAGGATT